>NC_135425.1:16895597-17564347 GCF_051991245.1 Festucalex cinctus
TGGCAGAGTGAGCTGAAGGCAGCTCGGCCAAGTGAGAGTGAAAAGGGGTTCAAATAGGAACAAAGCTTGATATGTAAAAAGCAAACACTGAAAGGACCGTTGCAGCTGGAAAACATATAGGCGACTGAAATAAGGCTAAAATAAAGCAAACAAAGAAAAAAACAGTCAATTCCAGAGTTTTCTGCACATACTTGTTGCATCAAGCAAGTGCATTCTACTCTGAGTTAAAGAAAGTAAGAAGTATAAAGTTTGCAATGTGTCTCCAACTCAAGTGCACCACATTCTTACCTCTTCTTGGACACTCACCACCTAGACTGCAAAGAATCTCCCGAGATAATCTGGTCATTTTTGATTGGACAGTTTAGGCCGGCACAGGATAGCTCCCACACATGGTTTGGTTTTAGGCTGGAAGCAACACCAGACGGGAAGAGGGCTTTGTGTGCGTGTGCGTGTGTGTGTGAGAGAGAGAGTTGGAAAAAGAGAAACAGAGAGAGAGTTGGGGGATACAGTTGTGGATAAGAACAAGAGCTGTGTGTGCGTGTGCACAACGTGTGTCCATATACCTGCATGCCAGTGTTTACCTAGACACATATTAAAACGGACGATTAAGAAGCTGCATTGGTTGGGGGAAGTTGTACATCCTTTTAAATACATGCAGTTAAGTCATGTTTACCGTATTTTCCGCACTATAAGGCGCACCTAAAAGCCTTCAATTTTTTTAAAAACTGACCATGCGCCTTATAATCCAGTGCGCCTTATATATGGATCAATATTGAGCCGCAACAGGTCTCGCTGTCAAGACACTATCGGTGACCCTGCACGATCCGTGACACGCATGCGCAGAAGATCCCGCCATCTTGGATCGCTAGCTAATACGAATACTTTACCTCAGAGAAAATAATAAAACAGCTGTTTATTCATTTTGGGAGTGAATGGAGTTGTCAGAAAGCTGGTTTGTAATCTATTAATAAAGTTTGACTGACCTATCTGACTGTTTTGTTGACATTCCCTTTAGCGCAGCACCATCTAATGGATGCATAACGTAACCCCAGCCTCTACTGTAGCGCCTTATATATGGAAAAACTTTTAAAATATGTCATTCATTGAAGGTGCGCCTTATAGTGCGGAAAATACGGTACTTAACTAAAAATTTAGATGTTCGGTGATAACTGACATCATAACAGGCGTGGCCGGTAAAATGGTAAATGGACTGCTTTTTACATAGCACTTTAACTACACCATATGGTGCCCAAAGCGCTTTACAATTGAAGCCTCACTTTTACCCACCAATTCTGCCATGCAAGGTGCTGCCAGGTCCACTGAGAGCAAATCAGGGTTCAGTGTCTTGCTTAAGGACACTTTGACATAGTTACCAGGGGCGAGGATCGAACCCACAACCTAACGGATGGCAGACAACCACTCTACCACTCAGTCATGCCACCCCTTAAAGTAAATCGTCCTCAGACAATGAAAAGTACAATGGTGTACTGTGGTGCCTCACTTGGTGGCAGGAGAGATGTCTGAGTGGATCAGACTAGCATTTCGACAACACAGGGACATGGTGGTCAAGAATTGAAAACAAATAATAGAATGATGAGGCCTACATCAAAATATTTTCCTTTTTAGTACTTCAGTCTGTGCTTTATGCAGATTATTTTTTTGTTGAATCCGGTAATATCTTCATTTAAATTGCTCAATGTGCATTATAAAAAAAAAAAGACTGAAACGGCAGTGAGCAGTCAGCCTCAACTTAGTTTGTGCAATCTCAAACAAAAAGCAGAACTAGCACAACACATACGCAATTCAGAGGCTTGTAATTCACATTTTTTACATTGAGGATAATGTATTTAAAATCCCCACAATTTTTGCATTTTATAATCTTTCGGTGGGTTTCCATCAATCTATTTTCAAAAAAAAAAAATTAATAAATAAATTAAAAAAAATAGAAAAACGAAACTCGAATGGAAACATGAGAAATTTGGGGGGAAAAAATAAAATAATTAATTTATTTATTTATTTATGTTTAAACATTATTATTATTTTATTTTTTTAATAACTAAACGATGACACCTTTTGACATTATGTTAAATGGATGTATTGTAGTCACAAAAAATGACGAACGGACGATAAATTATGGTGTTTGGTGAAACGAAGATATTAAAAAAAAAAAATACAATCTCTGGAATTAATCAAATTAAAAAGCTAACAATAATCCTTTGTTGACAGTCAGCCAAGGTCATGTGGCAAGTTGCATGTTCATTTCAGTATTCGCAAAATAATAACAAATGTAATTGGGCAGAAGAAGAATGATGGAAAACCCCATTTCTGATGTCTTTTTATCAGGTTTGCAAGATAATTTGGGTTGGAAATGGCCAGGATATCCTTTTTTTTTTAAGCCATTCTTGTTGAAAGGGCCCTTTTCTCATTAATATCAAAAAGATATATTCAACCCCCAAATTGGGTCAAATTGTCCCAAGTAGGTGGTCAAAAACGGGCCGACAATTTTACGCTTGTTTTTGACCCATTACTTGCTAGTGTAAAACCAATTAATTGCAGCCAAACATTTGTTAACTTGACCAATCTCCTCTTCTTCGACACTTTTTTGACACATTGCTCAATGGAGCTCAGCACTGCCACCTGCTGGCAGCAGCTGGGTGCTTTTCTGCCTGATTTGATGGGTTTCGAAACATGACATGATTGTGTTCAGATTCGGCCCCAATTGAGCTGCCTCGCTTGCATTTCTGAGATGCGCATTGTGCTGCGGTTTCCTCCATGACGTTCACTCTGCGCTAGTAGAAGTGGCTCCCATTCTTTTTAATTATCACTGCTATCAACGTTTGAATAGGGAGTGGTTAAACTACCTGTATTACAGATATCAATTCATCAATCATTTCTCAAAACTGAGCTCGGAGGACTTTGATATTTTCCTGAAGTTAGTATTTTCTGCCGATACTGTATATCGTGAGGATATCGTGAGTGTCTGTCACTTCCTTTTTGCCTGTCAACTAATGCTAATGCTCAGGGGTCACTTTTGTTCATTTATCTGCTTGACTCGGCTGTATTCTCATCTTAAGACATCAGCGCCTGTGGCATTTTTCCAGCACAGGCGAGAAAAATTTTAAATGGACTTGTCCAAGGTTCTGATCAAAGAAAATATGATGATGGAATGGGAATACAAGAAACTTTTTTTTTCCCCCCTTTGCTTATGATCTCACACATCATCTCAGTGACCCCTTATCTACACGTAGTTGTAGTTACTAAAATGTGATGCATGCGCACAGTATCAAAGTGCAACTCTGAAAGATCCAGAGCAGAGTAAATGTATCGTCAGGCTACATTAGAATATGTTGGGAAGCAAATAGTACACGCAGCGCAGTCATAAATGATGAAGAAGCAAGGCATTAGCCATCCATCTATCCCTAAATTCATTGATTATGTCGGACTAACCTTCTTACGAGTACTTTCATTAGCGAGATTGCATCACTGATTGTTTCTCTTTGCATCACTGATTAGTCCACTGAATTGATGACAATTTTTAAACAAATATACATATGACGTTTGTTGTTTGGGGACGAGTCGTATCAGGCATAACCAAAGCAAGGCGCTTTGAATGCACTAAATTAATTGAGATTCTCTGTTGAAGTCATTGTAAAGAGCTTTTTCCTTCAACGCCTGAAAATATAATAGCTCTGAGAGCTACTTGTGACTTATTACTTTCACGAGACAATTTCAATACTTTCAGCTTGCACTTAGTTATCCTTGCTTCTTTGAACAAGGTTACATCTCTGACTGCATAAAAGAAGTGATAATTGTTTAACGTACAGCATCGAGCAGCGACAGATGGCTTTTATGTTCAAAACACCGCCAAATAGCGGCGCTACGTCCCCCCCCCACACGTTTTGAACCCTGAGGCTTTAAATGTAATAAATGAGCTTCCTGTCGCCAATATAGTTACTGATCATATTGCAACATCAGACCAATGAAATTGCCGAACATGTCACAGTGGACCAAGGAAATTGACTGGGGTTGTGCCATTTTTTTACATGTGAGGTGATCTATTCCGATACGCCGTTTACATGCGGCACTGAATTAATACGAACGGCTGATGACACACGGAGCTCGATGTAAACAACGTGATTTTATCAAGATGGAGTTTATTTGTGTAAATGGTGTTACTGTACATATATATATATATATATATATATATATATATATATATATATATATATATATATATATTTTTTTTTAGAATGGCTAAATTAGCTGTTGTGGCTTTAAGTCAATTGTCATTTGTAGTTATTAATTGCATCCTTGTAACTATTATGCTCAATCTAATGCTCACAGTTGTGGTCTTTCTTTCTTTTCTTTTTTTTTTTTTCTTTTTTTTCTTTTTTTTAATTTGATCCAGTTCAAATGTTGTTCACTTTTGATTGGTGCTGACATTTTTGTCCAGTTAGAAATGGTCTGCTTGATGTATTCATTCAATTATATTTACCATGCAGATTGGATTAGGATGTGTTACATACATACTCATTTGTTATACCTCCATCCATCCACTCTCTTTACCGCTTATCCTCACTCGTGGGAGACGTGAAAGGCAGGCTACACACTGAACTGTTTGCTATACCTGCAAACTCTAATTAGATCCACGAGAGCTCCATATTCAACCTTTACAAAAAATAAATAAAATGAAGACTGCAAAGCAAGGCCAAACAGTCCTAATTTGGATCACTATTAAATAGTGCATCTTAATGATGGCCGCATGCTTGAGATGTGGGCCTGTTGCTGAGAAATACAATTCATTTAGGAAAATAATGGTATTTGACATTTGCAATGTCCTGGTTTACCTTTTTATTTTGATCTGTAACATCATCATCAGGCAGTCTTATGTGGCCAATACTCAAGAGCATCTAATATTATATTATCTAGTATAAGAGAGATATGAAGTGAGCAGTAGCATTTTGTAAGTCTATATATATATATATATATATATATATATATATATATATATATATATATATTCCGTTTTTGATCATGTTATGGCAAAGTAGAGAAGAGAACTTGAGTAGAGGTGTTCAAATTAATCGATTAATTGACACATAATCAATTATCAAATTAATTGACATCTGTTTTAATCATCAAGTAATCCTTTGGAGCCATTTTTTTTTGTATTTAAAATTGTCCAAATCCTCTGATTTCAACATATCAACAATAATTGTTCACTGATATGAAAGTCCTTTATGAAAGTAGAATGATTTTTTTTTTTCTAATCACTATATGAATATCCTCCAGGAAAAAAAAATAATATTGTCCAATTATGTTTTTGTTATTCCCCAATCTTTGTGAAGTAATTGGAATACTGCAAAATAATTTTTTTAAAAAATAAAAACAGTTTTTATTTTCAAGCTATGATGTGTCCACTGCAGAGGACATTTTTAAAAACTTAAATGCTAGGCTCAAATACAGTTAAAATAATTCAAACAATAAAATTTTTCAATAAAAAAAAAGTGTTATGCACTTACTTTTCCTCTTCCCTAAAAAGTGCTTGCACTGAGGGAAGCCATTTTCTTTTATGATGCAATCAAAGGTAGCAAAGCCCCACCCCTACACATTTGGTACCACTGGAAATCTCTGAATGTCCTCTACAGAGCACAAGAGGAGTTAATTCAATTGTATGCACTGGGTGGGAGATATTCAGGTTTAAAAAGGTCCACTACAGAGGACAAATTTGAATTGCTGGTAGTCAGGAGGATAAGAACTACGAAATAAACAACAATCACTGCTTAATAAACAGTAATCGGGTGGAGGGATGCGTTTTTAGTACACTTTAATGCAAAGTAAAATGAATCAGAATAGTCGATTAATCGATTGAATAATCGATAGATTCAAAGGTTCTAACAATATTCGATAGTTACAGCACTAGCTTGGAGTTACCAAAGTTGTGAGGCAAGTTGGGCTCGGTAGGCATCAGCTGTGTAGGTGACGAGATTGTCGGGTCACTTATCGATGGAGGGAGAGGTGGTGGTCAAGAGGTCTAGAAGAAGTGACAGGCATAGCTGAGCAAAAGGCCATGCGCAGTGCTCGGTTGAAAGACGATAACAAACACTGAACCCATAAGTGGTGTGGCTGAGAGGCTGTTGGCATTTACATCAACATATGTGACACTGACTCCTTGAGGAAGACAGAAGAGAAGAGAAGCAAAGTCAGCTTGAGAGGTTCATGATGAGGACAACACATGCGATTGTGATGTGAGAACACAAGAGATTCAACAATGAAGCAGATCCCAATTTTACTGAAAGACACATTAGAGCATGAGTGGGAGAGAAGGACTGTGGTGGAAGACAAAAAGCAATAAGATAGAAGCCAACAGTGAATATGAGGTTATTGCCTCTTGTCTTGTCTCTTTGGTGTATGAGAACATAATGATTTACATAATACAACTGTAAAATAGAAGCATAAGGGTTCAGTCTAGTGTTTCTGAAGAGTTCAAATACAAAGCGTGTCTCGGAACATCAACATCACTTTCAAAGCACTCTGACATTCTGCAGACAAAAAAAAGTCCTACCCTCTTCCACACTCCAACTTTATTGCAGAGATGTCATCAGATTGAATGACATTTATCGACATATACGCCTGTCTTGTTTCGACACAAAAGATCAACTGAAGGAAAGGAGGGAATTATATGCTTGAAATAGAGAGGCAAGAATTCAGAAGTCTCATTTTCCACACTGAACATATTCTGCTTGCTTATTATCTGCCAAACAATGTTATGTTGCAGATACAGTTTCCATCTGTGTGTGTGAAATATAATTTTTTTTCCCAAAAGCTCTTGAAAATACGAATACAAAGTTTGACTTTTACTCTTTATCCGACAACAGTTGTCTGGTTGTTCCTTTTTTTTTTTTTTTTTTTTTTTTATTCAAGTCTGCTCTCACACATGGCCAGCTAGGGGATGCTAAAACAAGACCATTCTCATTTATTTTCATGTTTTTGTTTGTTATTACCGCTCTCGTTGTAGACTTGACTTCACAGCAGCAGTGTGTAAAAAATGTTCGCACACTTCTGGGAGTCCATGACTTTAATAATGTAGAAGGTTTCTATCAATTGAAGGACATGACCATTTTTGTTCATCAAGATGAGATAAGGTCAGGTTTTTTTTTTTTTTGTTTTTTTTTTTTTGTTTTTTTTTTTTTTGTTTTTTTTTTTTTTGGTACGGTTGGCGAAGGGGGCATAATTCTAATGTTGACCATTCACGTCCTAGCCACGTTTAGTTAATGAAAAATAAATAAAGAAATAAATTGTCAACAAGGTGAAAATAAAAATGCAAATGCTTAAAAAAAACTGAAACATTTTTAAAAACTTACAAAAGATAAATATAATCATAGCAAAAAATGTTTGTAATTTAAAGAGATAGTATGTAATATTTAGCACCATCTAGTGGTGAACTAATAATGTATTCATTTTTAAAACCGGCTATTAATTTCAATAATATTTTTAAAAAATATGTTCTATTTACATACGTATTTTTATATAATCCTAGGTCTAGTACAATAATTAACTAATTATATTGCATTGGTCGCACTACACATTACACAAAATTGACATTTCACCGTTATCGCTCTTTTTCGGATACCCACATGAGAAGAACTTTGCGACCGTAATAATTGGTGGTAGGCTAGCGAAGTAACTAACAAATCCACTCTGAAAACTAAATAAATCTTACTAAATTAAAAATGAAAAAAAGTAAAATTAAACTCACATCGGAACAAACAAAACAAAACAAAAATTCCAAAACTATTATAACGCTGAGCCAGTATGTTTTTACATACTGTATAGTTTAATGTTGTCATGCAGCAGCTGCCCACCTTGTTGCCTTTGATCAAGTGTCTGTATAGAGATTTTTTTTTTTTTCTTGGGTGGCGAGCTTTTAATCTATTTAAGTGTGATCTTTAAACAGTAATCAATGAACCCTTTTATATTTCCATTAGGTCACAGAGGGAAGGGGATAAAGCTTGACAATAGAGGCTCAGCCATGGCCACGTTAAAACAGAAAAATCACAATCCTTCTCTCAAAGTGGATTAAGATGCTGGTTGAGCTCTTAATTTGTTAGGACTGAGAAACAATAGTAATCCTCCGTCGACATGTGAATTTGTAAGAGAGGTTGGATTGACCAATCAAGTACTGTATATATCACAACAATCACTGGTGTGAAAGAGTGACATACATCTAAATAACTGAGGGAAATGGTGTAACACTGACACTACAACTCTTACATCTCTGATGCACCGACTAGTCAGGTTTCCATCCAATTGTTTCGAATTTGTTAAGCAAATTTACGAAAAATGTGCAAAACGGTTATGTGGCTTATACCCGTTTCCATCTGTTCTTTTGCGAATATGTAGAGGAGACTCCACCACTGTAGGTGGCAGTATACACCATAGAGATGTGATCCCCACCAGTAATCTACAAGAAGAAGAACAGGAAGCAACTGCGCCGTGCAATGACCTTGTATGAGTTAGCTTTTGCAAATACGTGATAAACCGTAGCATTTCTTTGCTATTTTCTATCTAAAATTCCATTAATATTCACTTCTTTAATTAATTCCAAAAATACTTATGTTTCGTCATCCCCCCCAATTATACCTTAATTTAGCGTCCGCCATTGCTTTGTGACTACAAATGTACGGGTGACGTAATATGACGTGTGTCCGGTCTTGTTGGTGTTTATTCGCAAAACCTGTTTCCATAGCCAAAAATAATATTTTCCTTTTTTTCGATACGCTTCAAAATCCACCCCCTCCAAGCATAAAAGCATTTTTGTGAAATTTGGGCCTTCTTCGAATTTTTAACGTTTCCATTCAGTTTTATTTTAGCATTTCTTGAAAATTTGAATAAAAATGTGTGGATAGAAACTACTACTGTTAATATTTTAAGAGCTCAAATCACTGTGAAGTGAAAAGAAATGTCTTAAATTTGACAAACCGCCAAGAAGCGTTGTTAAACACAAATTTAAATGATTAAAAAAAATGCTGAGTCTATAAAATAAGGTCTAAAAAAATCTAGAATTTCTTCTCTGTTCTAAAATATTTTCTTTCTTCTGCTGACACATAACAAACTACAAGTTTGAGGCACAAAAAAAAAGTGTCTGCATAAAGCCTCCCGTGGTTGAAGTTACAGTATGTCCCTCTGGGTCGTCAGACTTTTCCACCCCATGACTAGGCACTCTAAAGCAGTCCCACCTTGCTATACCCTTCTCTTCAAATATATATATATATATATATATATATATAAATTATTTATTTTTTTCCCCAATTATATCTATTCGTGGGCTGGGCAGTGCCTATCACCCATGAATGGAGGCGGTCAACTGTAGAGTAAATATAAAAGTTTCCAAAACAGATACATTGCTCCATCTTCAGATTGAATCCATGATTGGTTATGTGTTTTTTTTTTCTTTCTTCAAAACTCATTGATTGGTGATTGGCCCAAAAAAAAAAAAAATCCTGATTGTGTAAAGTAGCAAGGTATTCTTTCACACTGTGCTTTAGTGTATTATTATTATTTTATTATTTTTATTTATTTATTATTTATTTATTTATTATGATTTATTATTTTTTTTTTTAATTATAATTTTTTTTTTTTTTGGGGGGGGGGGATAATTGACACTAACAACAACAACTCTCAACCCTTCTCTTACCCATCAACACAGCATGCACACATTTATTTTACCACACTTAACTGACAGCATTTTCTCCACAGGAGTGTACGGGGGTGTTTTTTCCAGCCCACTGTGATAGTTTATTAGCAATGTCTCCTTTGATGGTTACTTTGCACGCTTGATTATGGCTGAAAGGGAGTGGGCAGGGCCCTGGGGTTCCGAGGAAGTCTGTCTAATGATATTAACAACATCCTTTATATGGTCGTCAGTGTTTGCAGGGGTTGGCAGAAGGGGTAGATAGAAGGGATCAGAAGTAAAGGAAAGAGGGCATAAGGTATGTGTCAAAGAAAACTAATGTCACCCATGTGTGTGATTTGTAAGATTACCCAATCAGAAAGCAGGGTATTTCACACATGATTGGCACCTAGAGTTCATTTAGGAAATCATTCATATCATTATAACATACATAAAAGTACAAAATTCCTGTGTTGAGGAAAGTCGAGCAATGTGGCAATCTCATGTGGAGATTTAGCCAGAAGAAAAATAAAGGAAGGAATCGATTGACTGGAGACTGAGTGAAAATAAACAGGACGATTATGAGAGATGGATCCCCTCGACAGGAATGACCCTGGTCCAATTTGAAAAGGTTAGACATTCCTCCGCTTCACATGTCTTATAGTGTGCTGTCACCCTGCCGCATGTCATTTTTAATCGAAAACTCACAAATCCCCTAGCCACCATGCTTGGGGTCCACTTGGGGATTAGCCATTTATTAATAATACATATGTGTCTGAAAGCAGAAACCAATAGTTGTAAACACTGTATGTCCTAATAAACAATTCATGGAACTATAAAATACCATTGGCATAAAAAGGTTTTGGGGATGTATATTGCACAAGACTACCAGTGCAATCTGCTTTTATTATATTCATGCATACTGTTCTAAGAAACTACATTCGGCTTGACTTGAACAAGAACACGTGATATAGAAAGTGGATTGATGTTTGGCAGACAATTGTACCATGTTGCCAATTTTACATTTGGATTTTTAGTTCAATAAAATAAACAAACAAACAAATACATAAATAAATAAATGAATAAATAAATACTAAAATAAATAAATAAATAAATAAATAAATATCATGTTATTTTAGTAAATATATTCCACATAACATTTTATTAAAATAATATGCCTCAACCATAACCACCCATCTTACCCAACATATTCTCAGGAGAGCACGTTCAGTTGAAACAGCCATCAAAAAGCCTTTTGAAGTCTATCCCAGCATAACATGAATATGGCCCACCACTAAATCAATACGGTATTCAGGACATCACATCATTATATATCACGGCTCAAGAATTGAGTTGTTTTCTACTGAAAGAAGAGAAGCGTTGTGGCAATTTTGTATTAATGAGCACATAAGTACAGTTGATTGCTCCAATAGTCGCCTTTTGGCAGTGCAGCAGTGGTATTAAAATCCCCTTTTATCTGTGTCTGCTGAGACCCATGGTAGATAGCAGTGTTGAATGCTAAGCAGGACCAATGCTCATGTGCTCAGAGTGAACGTTGTCACCTTGAGTAAGCCTCAATCAACACCCAAAAAATCTCAAGGCTTGCCATTTTTTTTTTTTTTTTTTCAAATTTAGCTTGACAAGGTGCCAAGGTCTCAGAACTTTTTGCCTGATGTGCGTGCGTGTGTGTGCGTGTTTGTTGAGAGATGAGAGCTATGTTATTTGTTTGTGAACATGTCGGTACAAATGTGTTCCAGAATATTATGGTGCCATTTGTGTATGGGTGTGCATGCATGTGTGTGTACAGAGGGACAGGCAGACTAAAATACATATGAAAATCATTTTCTATATACTTTAATAGTTTTTTTTTTTTTTTTTTTGCAAATCAAATGTTTTTCACACTGGGTAATGATCGAAACTTTGTGTAGAGTAGCTCTTCCACTGTGGTAAGATCAATAAGTTTGCATACTCTGGCAAAACCAAATTTGGACAGTGCATGCAAAAAGTTCCTGAAATGCCACTATTGTATAAACCTATAAATTGATGTTTAGTGGGGGAAAAAAACACAAAAAATAATAAATAAATAAAAAGCTTGGCCAAAACGCCAGCAGAATGCACCATCTGCTCTTCTCATTAGGGATATGTTTTTTGTTTTTTTAATTCTTTTATATCCCTTGTCACTTCGTGGATATTGCCACAATGCCTCTTGCCACATCATGTCCATTGTCATTTAATTTATTGTGCAGCATTTTATTTATTTATTTATTTATTTATTTATTTATTTATTTATTTATTTGTTATATGTGGTGATATTCTCAGTGGCAGCTGGTGGAATTTTTAGTGCTGTCAAACGATTAAATTTGATCTGATTTGATTAAATCTGATTAATCACATTTTTTCATTTTGATTAATCACGATTAATCAGCTAAATTACTTGTGTATTCGCCTAGCATAAAATAAATATAAAATACCGTAATATTTTGACACACACGCATATATATATAAAATCACTGAAACCACTGAACCCATCCAAAAAAAAAAAAAACATAACAAAATAACATTGATCAACAGAGAGTGACAGAACAGGAAGCCTTGTGGGTTGCTATCAGCACCCCAAGTTTCTTAAGGAAAACATGAAGAAGGCCGAGGGGACAAAACACGAGGCTCAACCTCTACATTTATGATTGTATTACCATTTATTTAATTTTCTTTTATCATTTATGTAAAGCGCTTTCTTACAGCTGAGGTTTTTGTGCAGTGCTGTATAAAAAAAAGTTGAATTGATTTTTGGTTAATTATTACATGACATTTAAATTACGAAAGGCAAGAGCCCCAACCAATATGGCCGCCACGCTTACGTACATCGGATGGGATTAGCCGGAGTCAACATTAATGGCTGTGGGCTGTGGAATTCAGCGCCCAACGGTGAACAATTTGACCTTCTATTTCCATATTACACATTTTTAAACATATAACAAGTCATAGGAAATGTTAGATATTGCATTTTCTATCATGTTTTCATCCTTGTAGTTGCGATTGAAGTATATTCCTGCTGATTTTGGGCAAAAGGTACCATGGAGTGGTAGCCAGTCAATCGCAGGGTACATATACAACCAGAATGTTTGACCTTAAATAACTTAGCTTATCTTAGCTTGGGGTGAAAAAAAAGTAAGCTGAGCGTTCTTTTCTCCCACCCAAGTCTTCATTATATTTGTAGAAGCCACATTTAAAATCCAATCGACCCATCAGCTCAGTGCCCAGAGGCGGCAGTCATACTCGCCTTCTGCCATTTCTCCCTCCAGATGTAACATTTACAGCTCCATCTGTCCTCCGATTGCTCGGTGACTCTGCAGTGGTGCGCAACCAACGGGTCTCAACCTCACCCCCAGCCCTTTCATGATACTTTGTCAAATAAATGTCATTGACTGTCAGTGGTGACAGACAAACAATACAGCATAGACAAAAACCACAGTATAGTAACAATTGTTTTGTTAGAGTGTACGTGCTAGTATGTGCAAGCATGTGATCAGCGGATTAGATTTCATTGTGAAGGCATGTTCAACAGTCAGTCAATTTCCTGCCACACATTCAGCTTTCCCTCCCCATGACAAATTCCTCGATTCCCTCAACACACATTCCTAATATATTATCGGTCATGGACATTTTATGGTCCCGCATATTGCTTCCCTTCGAGCCTGGCAAATATTGAATTGCTTCCACATTTGTGTGTGCTAGGCTGGGAAAGAAAGATGAGAGGAAGCTAATCATGTCAGAGATCCCTGCTTTGCCTCCTGTTTGGCGAAGTTTTGTTGGGGGACTTTTCAGCTTTTCAAGCCATGGAGAGATGACGTCCATTTGTGTGGTGATGTTTCTGGTGGCTTTCAGATGCACCTTTTTTTTTTTTTTTGACCATAGGGCCCTTACAACAAAGCTAGTTTGGTGCATCCGCTGGGATAGTCTTTGGCTCACTTGTGACCCTTAACTCATTTGCTCCCAATAACGTGTAAATACGTTTTTTTTATGTTCTAAGTGCCCCAAACACGTATTTATACGTTGTTGTTGTTTTTTAAATGCTAGAGCATACAGACGGCTTTGATGCAGCCTCTCAACTGCAAAGAACGGTTGTAGAAATGGTAGTTATTACACAAACGGCCAGCAGGTGGCAGCAGAGCAAAGGAGATCAACCAGGGCCATCTAGAGAAAAAGCTAAATTACTTACAATTTAAAATATATTTGTGAAAACTGATGAAACTTAGCTCTCTTCTAATGCTAATTGCTGCAACACGGAAACATATAGAAACATACTTTTTTTTCCTGATGAAAGAAGAGACTTTAATCTTTGATAGGTTCCATGCTTTTATAGCTATAGAAAACAATATTCTGTGGGCTTTGCAAAATAAGTCAAAATCCAGTAAAACAGCCGGGAGCGAACGGGATTGCTTCTGTAAAAATGGCTGGGAGTGAATTAGGAGAGTTAATAGGATGTCTACAAAAAAAAAAAAAAAAAAAAAAAAAAAAAAAAAGGATGTCTACAAAATGGAAGGAGAGTTATGTTTTGTTTTATTTTTCTATCCATACAGAGGAGGCATACGTTCAATAAATAGTTATAATGTATGGCATCTTTGAGTAATCTTTGAGTATCATTTAAGTATCTCAAGGCCGGTCCTCTATTTTGGAAATCAAAAGCCCCTTCATGCTTGTTTGAATGTTTTTGGGGGGTTTTGTATGTAACTTTGTATTTAAGACCTTACTGTGGTTCTGTTTATACGACATGATCAGTATTTAGTGGTATGACGCCATTGCATTGGCGGTTGGAACTTGGTAGCTCAAACAGATGAAATGTTTAAACTAAACTACATATGGGACCGATTAAATGTCGGCATATTTCCCCATTACTATAGGCAATTTGTTTTAATTGTGGACTTAAACATAATATAGCCTCAAATTTCCTTCTTTCATGCGAGCCAAATGAAATTTGAGAGTGACTGTTAACCAGCTCAGTTATGTTACAACAATCAGAAAACGTAATTCTTAATGCGACAAAGACGTATGTCATCTGTCTCAATGGATTTTACTCAGGTAAGGTAAAAGTAATGTGACTTTTCCATCAGCGATTTTCAGTGCTAAAGTTAGAAGCTTGTCATCACCAGGGACACCGTGGTTCAAAGCATATACACTGATACACAGATTAGTACGTATGTAAGGCAAAAGCAGTAAAGTCAGACACTAACAGAAATACTGAATCAAGTATTCAAACATAAATTTAAAAAAATGATTCTTAGTAGTTCAATTTAAAACAATAATGCAGCATGTTCTTGAATCACTGTCAGTAAAATATATTCTCTCGGGGATGATCTCTAATAGCTGTGGCCTTGGTTTGCACTCCATCCTGACTGGCTTTAGGGTTGTTAATTAAAATAATCCCAAATTTTCAGTGCAGCAGAAGCATTAACTCCAAAGTAAAAGAACACTTTACTGACTTGTCTAAGAACACTGCTGAGTCAGAGTTCATGAGTGGCTTAATTTCATTTATAATTGGCTGTGAGTAAAACTTATGGTGGGTACTTTAATTGACAAAGCATACATTCTAAATATTAGGATGATGAGTGACTACCACGCCCTTCTTGCCTCCCTACTTATTGCCAATCCTCATAGTTTAAGTATGTCATGAACTGAGCAATATCTATTGATTTATTATCCTAACTCATTGGTAAATTATTTCAATTATGAGTCAAGTCAGTGTTGAATCAGCACCGGTATTGCAAGACAGTTTTGGGATCAAAGTATGAAAAAAGGTTCCCTGGAGTAAATTTAATTAGGGATGTTGGTGCATGTGAGTGATTATGAAGCATAATGTACAATACAGGTAACCTCAGTCAGATTTATGAATATTAATGACATCGAAAAACGCACATTTCCTACTGTATCCTAAGGGCTGCACATGACTTGCAGTTCTTTTTAAATACAAAAATGCTTATGTTAAAAATACAGGACTCTCATGGGGCTTGGCACTCCCACATAATTACAATTCGCACAATAATGTACACATATTGGTTTTAAAAGCCACAGTAGTACCATCTTGCTGCAGCGTGGATTCTGCTGACACTAGACCCGAGTATTTTTGTGGACTTGACTTTTGTATCAGTATTAAACCTTCCTTTGCTAATTTAGTTGGAAAAGAAACTCCATTAAATGTAAAATCCAATAGTTAGTGTATGCTTTTGTTTAAATTAGCTCACATTGTGGCATGCCTGTTGTATTGGAGCTTCCTCTAGCCTCCTGAAATATGTAAAGTTCGCTTTAAATGGATTTCCAAGGACATAATGGAGTGTGCTGTGTCTCATTGTCATAATGCTCAACTCCTTGCTCGCCCCCTAATCCCATGAGGCACAAAAACAAGGCCTACATGTGAGACACGGGGAACATTTAATTATTTACATTAGCAGTGGGTGTGTGGGCTGGCAGCAATCATGGCCAATCACATCAGCCCCTTTCTGATTTTTTTTTTTTTTTAAGCAGAACACTCCATCCAAAAGACGCTAACAGCTTTATTATAGTAGGTCTTCTATATGCCAGTCTCATCCATTCGCTATTATCATGTAATCATAAGTAATTATGAATGTTTTCACACCACCTAAGCTTGTCACTTTTTTTTAAAGGAAAATGGTCCACATGCTAAAAAGTGTGTTAAGAATATACTGTAAGATAAGAACGCTTCATTAGTGAGGTGCCATCTAGCACGAGATAGCGAGTTATCACATGCTAGGTAGCTAGCTAGCATAACCAAGCTAGTTACCATGAGCCAGCTAGCAACAACTAGCACTTAACTAGTGAGAAGCTAGCTAGCACGAGCTAGCAAGTTACCACATGCTAGCTAGCTAGCATGACCAAGCTACTTAATTTCATGTCAATCATTTATTTCATTCATATTTCATATTCTTCATTGTTGAATGAGAAGAAGCAGAAACAAGACAGACAGCAGACTAGCATGTGGTAACTCGCTAGCTTGTGCTAGTTACCACAAGCCTGCTAGCTAGGACTAGCACTTAACTTTTGTTGTGTTTGACTTCAATGCTATTCATGTCAAAATAATTTAATGTTCTTTCTAGATACTTGTTTCTCAAAATGGCTATTAGCCAATGGTCAACTTTTGATTCAATGTTGCGTAATATAGAGTATTCAAATATTCAGTAATACTGGACATGGCTATATGTGCTGACTTCAGGTAACTTGTAATCCAGTGTATGTTCTTCTTCTCTTGACATTAATTAGGTGGATGCTTCTTCTGGAAAATATGTCATGAAAAAAAGCACAATGGAAAGTTGCAGCCCTATTTTTGAGACACATTTTGTAACCTTTAGAACTTTACAATGTTGAGGTGGGAGGTGGGTGGGGGTTAAATGAAAAAGAAGAAAATAGAATAGATTGACAATGACTTTGTAGCAACACAAAAGAGACCGAGAGACAGTAAGATGACAGGCCGCCAGATGGTCTAATAACCGCAGGAAATATTACAGCTGGCAGCCGCGCACCAACATTAATGACACCGGTCATGTCGGGGCCCCGAGAAGAGGCTCTGTGTGCCGCTTTATCTTCCTGAGGGTGTGACTCTATGTGGGGCACATTTAGCTGTACTAGCAAGGTCAAGAAGCCCCCCCTAATTATCACACTATTACCCAGAGGCAAACTTTTTTTTCTTTTCTTTTTTTAACCTTTCGCTGTGCAATAGCAAATATGTGCATTGGCCAAGCACTGAGCTTTCAATATAAGACGAAGGAGCAAGAGTAAGGCTCTTTCAATCGTGTAACGCTTGGACAAAGCCGCACTAAAGAAACAAAATTCACAGACGAAAAGTGATATTTCATCCCAATACTCCCATGGTGACTGTTTAGTAATCTCACAGTCTTTGGTTCAGTCCTGCAATCCCTTCTGTCTTATCGCTCTCAGAGGTCTCTATGAAATATTCTGACCAAGCTCCTACAGGGAGCACATAATTAGAAACCACTGAACCATGACTCTGACACGAGGGCTTTTCTCCTATCTGTTTGGACAAGCCATGTTGAAGGAGGAGGGGGTCAGCTGTAAAACATCTTTATGGTCAGGATGCTACACCAACCTGAAATGTCCTTGATTACATTTAGACAGATATGAGGAAAACGAGTGGGAGAGGGAAAAGTGAGTAGAAGCGGCAAGATGGATACATTGATAAATGGGACTGAGGGGAGAAGAGAAACTGAAACTGGAAAATAAGAGTTATGACTCGACTCCGTTTAGATTCTTTTCAATGACCAGACTCGGTCATCTCCACTACATTAATTGTTTGGCTCCACCTGACACTAGTGTTGTTCCGATACCGATACTGCATTAAAACAGTGGTATCGGTGACTACTCACAAGTAACACGCCGATACCATTAATTCCAAAGGTAATATAGGATTTTGGATGCAGCATATTTTGTCTTGCTGGTGCACGACATTCACTGGTATGTGACATGTTCACTGCATGCCGATCTAAGATATCCTATTGGCCTTTGAATGCTCTGAACCAATAGCAGGACAGCTTTTTCATGTTGAGGAAAAAAAAAAAAACCTTAAGTATCGGTATGGTATCGGTATCGGCCGATACTGCAAAGCTGGGTATCGGTATCGGGGGGCAAAAAACGGTATCGGAACAGCACTACCTGACACACAACAATTTCCAACGCTCAGAAAGATGTCACTTAAAAGAAGGAACACATCAATGCTAATATAGCAGGCTTTATTTTAAACCTTTGTAGTTTGAAAGTAAAAATCTAGTTGGGTGCCTATGTAGAGAAATTTTGACATTTTTCCAAAAATAACCTCCAATAATGTCTCTATTTTCATTTCCCATCAGCACAAAAGTTCAAATTTTGGTCTAAGTATGAAAATATGTGATTTGTCTACAATGTGAGTCATATAAACTAGTGCGTGTTTCTAGCCACATTGCTCGCTAGCGCGTCTCGTGAACCTGCTGCAAAATAAGTCAAATCCAGCATATGTGACCCTCCAGCACAAAATCAAACATTCGACAGACATCACACAATCACGGCTCAGCTTGCGAACGTCACATGACCAAACTCAGAAAACAGGCGGATTAGTTGTTACCTGAGCCCTGAGCAACTTTGGCAAATGTCCGTCCCCTGTGATGGATAAAAGCGGATGGATTTTGCTGCTTAATTCATATTCCACAAACACAATATCAATCAAAATCATCAGAATCATTGTCTATGTATTGGACCAGAGTTGATTTTGTGCCCCACTCTGTGTCCCTATCTTTTGTCTTCCTATGTGCCTTCTTAATTACGGGGTCACGGTGTGACTTTGTTGACTTTGTCCCTGTATAGCTTTATTATGTTGTTGTGGCGTAACTAGCTCGTTATTGTGCTGACGGCCTGTATTAGCGAAGGACAGCAAAGCCTTTGGGACAGTTTCATTACCGCATGCCCTTGGTACATTGTGGAGGCTCAGTATGATGCCAGCAAAACACACACCAACCTGATACACAATCATATATTCTCACATATACTTGGCATACAGCACCCATAGTCATTTTATTTATTTATTTTATTTTTTTATGATGTTCCCTTTCAGATAAATGAATGTCAAGTAGCCAAGGCTGTTAATTAACATTTATGGTTTTAGATGACCATTGAATCACTAGATTGTCTCTCATTTACGTCTTTACGTCAAGAATCCAGGGAATAAAAATCCAATCTATGTCCGCACACTCACGACCAAATTAATGAAGGTGGATTATGGTGGTGATTGCTTTTATATTATAAATGTACAGTACTCGTACATGCAAAATTGTATTCAGTGCGGGCGGATGTTTCTAAACACGATCCTACTACCCTGTTTAGCCTCTCAGTAGATCCTTCCCAACTAACCTCTTGCAACCTCTACTGACAGCAAATTGGCTCTGGTCTGACTTGAC
This sequence comes from Festucalex cinctus, assembly GCF_051991245.1. Taxonomy (NCBI): domain Eukaryota; kingdom Metazoa; phylum Chordata; class Actinopteri; order Syngnathiformes; family Syngnathidae; genus Festucalex; species Festucalex cinctus. The sequence continues at coordinate 16,915,224 of NC_135425.1, forward strand.
TGCAGCTTCAAATGATCCGGTGCAGGATACCTCTTATGCCTCTTTTCTCACCATCATGACCTGATCCTCTAGTAAGACCACCTCTGCAGTGGGCTTCACAAAGCATTAATCCTGCAGGTCAAGCATTGTCAGAGCCCAGTCACTATATTTACGGTAGCTTTAGCAGCCATTTACCTGGAAGGTTCACTGTCATAAAATGAGAAATAGAATCCTCGTGCATGAAAGCAGTAAAATGATAAAGTTTTACAAACTCTTAGGGCCTAATTATTATGGGGTGCTAAAATAACAAGACAATAACAATTATTTGTGTTATTATTGAGAAAAATGATTCAACCCATTACAGCTGTGAAAAATAGGTTGCTGCAGTGTTAAACACTTGAACAAAACTTTCACCCAGAAATCGGAACATGTCAATGTGTCAACAGTTTTCCTCCACACCGTTGCGATTCGAATGTTTACCTCAAATTAAATTGATCAACCAAACTTTACAGAATCAAACCCATGCCGATCGTTTACCGCCCTTATCACATGCGCCCGATGCAACCAATCCATAAACAGACCACCGAGCACGGAACACATATCTGACTCAGTGGTCCCGAACACCTGTCTGCCAATCTTCTTACCGTGTTCTGTGGCCAAAGGATACCCTGTGTTTACTTCATGTTTATTCATATCTCAGATTGTGTGTTCACAGCATGTGTGTGAACAGTCTGACGGTCACAGATAAGGTGGCGGGTATCTTATCGGGCTGAGCCAACCGATCCCAAGCCCTAACAAGCCTCAGGTGCTTTTGCGCGTTGGCATTTTCCCATAGCATCCCTTCATTTTCACGTCGATTTCATGCCATTTTTTCCAGGTGTCAGTCTCCGCTATCGCCACGAGCGCTCAAACTTCTTCTTCTAAGATGCATTCAAGACACTTTTAGTCAATTTCTCTTTGGCTCAATTCCCATTTTTATGTACATTGAACCTTCTTGATCTTTGCAGATATCGATCCACTTAACCCTGCAATCTGACCCTCCTGTTTTTGTAAAACCTGTTTACCACATTCACAAACTTTTTTTTTTATTCTCTATCCTCTTTTAGCTATTTACAGCTCTTTACCTTTACATCACCACCACAGTGTAAAATTTGCTTGTAATGTAAAATTGTGTATAACAGCAAATTGTATATTCTTGTCTTGAAGCAAAACTAAAATGTTCTTAAAAAATGGTAAGATCTACTGTATTGATTACTCCAAGCGATTAATTTTGCTGTTCAAACATGCTAGCTGTGTCAGTCTTAGGTTAGCTCAGCAATTAGCATGGCCGCTCCGTCTTTCTTCGTTATCCTTTCGTGAGTACCATACTTGTAAAAATGTTATTCACTGCCATGGAGGTGATGATTACTGTCTTTGGAGTTAGTCTGCAACATTTTAGCCACACTAGTAGCCACGAAGCTTGTTGGTAGCTAGCTGGTTGTGCGAGAAGTAGCACCAAGCTTGCCTCGATGGTCGACCGCCTACATCCCATGCGAATGTGCCATAAATGTGTTGTTGCAACCTGTGTCCAGCTCAGTGAAGCTTTTTTTTTGGGAAAAGACTCTGCTGTTAGAACAATTTCAAAGTCTGTGATTCTCAGTTTTGCTATTCAGTGTATTTAAATGAGGCGCAAAATCAAAATTTTGAACCACAAAATGTGACGTGAAATCGCATATTTTGGGCCCATGGGCTGCTACAACTATGTAAATTAGTTGTGTATATGTTTTTCATTGTATGGTTTTCTTCTACTTAACTGAATCCTCTTGTTACTAATAGGAAAACTGAAAACAGAAGAGAAGAATTGGTGGACTTTTGGCTAGATTCAAATTGCCGTTCATGCAGTGTACTGTACTTGAGTGGCTCCTATGGTTTATGCTTATTGAAGCATCACTTTGTTTATTCCTTCAAATGCCTTCCTGATTAACTTTAACCCGTATTCGGAAAGTAAACTGTATTTGTTCATAAAAACAATTATTTTCCTCGGATTTGTTGCTGCGTGACATCTATTTGAGTTGAAGCATGCTGACAAAACACCTGGATTAATTTTGTTTTAAAATATTTAATTAGAGCTCATTTTTAGTAGTGCATCCATGTAAACATTGATACTAGTGAAGGAACAGACTCTCATTTGAATTTCATTTGAATTAGCACCCCTCCAAGTTGTCTGATGTCGCATTAGTGGATCCCTGATCAAAAGATGTGGATTGCTGGCTTTGTGCCAACAATGGCCTATTTCCAATTTTGCCACTACATATTGAACAATGCTTTCTAATTCTGGTTTCTAAGCAAAGTGTGGCTCAAATTCTTACTCTTAATGCCACGTTTTATTAATGGTGGGAATCAAGCGCACATGAGAACATTATCATTATTTATTACAAAACTCCATTTTGGACGCCAGAGCACAAAGGATAATGATTTGTTTTGTACCATGCCTACATTTCAACCCTTAGTTCACCTGTGTAGGACTTTCTGTATGTCAGTTAAATTAATTAAGAATTCAATGCTTGATCCCAAAATAATTCTGCAATGTTATGAGTATTACGAAAATAAAGATTAGTGCGGATTTTGGCATGTTGCTGAGAGTAATTTGATTTAGTTTCATCTTGAAATCTTTTATATATTTAGATTTGTGTCTTATTATTTTTTGGCTTGCATTTTTTTTTTTTTTAGAACACATTCTTAAATTTTAAGACAGCCAACTAATGCGGTCAACCTCAATACAAAGCATGAGGGATTTGCTTTTGCTGATGTGCTTGTTTGTTTACTTTTGGCACATTATTTTTGTGCTCTTTGCTTGTGTGACCTCTTTATGTTGTGTCATTGGAGGACTGAAGAAGTGCTGAGCTGTAAAAATTAAGAGTCTGAAGGAAGTAAACAAGCTGAATATGAATATGAATGTTCATGGAAATGCATCCAGGTTGAGAAGAAATGTAGATTGAAAGTCTGTGCTCGTAAATGGCGACGTTCGAAAGCCCCATGGTGCTGCTTCACCAGAGCGTCTGCATGCCACCTGCAGCTCTTTTTTTTTGTCCTTCCTGCCATGCTGGCAGGCAGACATGGAGGTTTTTGAAAGCAAACAAAAGCAGTCACATAATATAGACGTTCAAGGCTTACAGTATCGTGTTGAAAAATGATGCAGGCACATTACATTTCAACTGTCTTTAATCAAGGTTTAAAAAGTATGGAGTTTTACCTCTTTATATGATAGTTAGATATATCAGATCTGGATGAAAAGACGTGACATTATTTTTTGTGAACCGGACTAGAAGTATTGTGTTAAAATAATATTATTGCATTCACAAAAAATATAGTTAAAAATGTTTCTTTATTCGTCAATGGGTGAATTTTCAAGTATTTATTGTACCATTATCATATAATTAATTGTGAAAACTATTCAACAGATAGAAAGTATTTGCTCAATGTGCTTCACACAAGGAAATACAACATCTAAAGAAATCCAAAGAAGTAAAATAAATTAAAGACATAAAAGTATGTTTATAAAAATACAGTACTGCAAAATTGATTAAAAATAGATAAAAAAAAATGCCTATGGGGGAAAAAAAAAGTTTTTAACCTGCATTTACACTCGAGGCTGACTTCACTTCTGTTAGTAGCTTGCAGCATAACAGCTAAATGCTTCTTCACCATGTTTGCTTCAGCTCAATTTAGCTGTATGAAAAAAGTGTAGTCCAGAGTGGAAATCTCAGCAAGCTCAGAGAAAACATGCACATTTTACACAGAAAGGTGCATGTTCAAATTTGAAAACAGAACCTCAAATTGCGAGGCAGGCACGCTAACCACACTCCGAACAAAGCGACACAGAGGAAATCTCCTCGTCGACATGGTAGGAACTTTTCAACAGACTGACAGCATTTGGAGTTTCATTCAATTGGATTTTTTTCCCCCCCTCTTAAATCTCAAATGCCCAATTTCAGGGCTCAGCCCATCTTATCCTCTTGTAGCTCTTCTAGTTAAACCTCGGCTATTCTGCTGTAATGGAGTTATTTCCGATTTTATATTTGGCACCAGACTGCTTCATCAAAGTTTGTAACGTGGGCCGCAGCAACAGCCGTTTTACAACGCAGATGATTTGGCGGGATGCATGTTGCATGCTAAGTTACCATGAAGTGAGGCTAGTGCACACGTGCGTGTCCGTGTGCGAGTGTGTGTGGGTATGCGCGTGTGGCGGCAGACAGTGTGAAAAGCGTGTAATGGGCTCACCTGTCCCTGGCTGCAGACTGATGGGCAGGTGGGGAGAATGGAAGCCAGATGGAAAGAAAGCAAAAAAAAATAAATGCAGAGAGAAGACCTCACTAAATCTGGGTGCTTGCATTTAGGTTTCAACCTGTCTGCATATGGCTCTTGTTTATACAGGATTCTTAACCTGGATTTGATCGAACCCCAGGGGTTGGGAGAGTCAGTCCGTGGTTCGGTGGAGGTCAAGGGACACACTAAACTTAAATGATTTGTGATGTTACGCCCTGCTTGACCATCATTGGCTGCAGGTGATCACTCTAAATTGCTTGGCTTACCTGTGCTGCAGGGAATTTGGTATGCTCAGTAGTCGACTTGTGGCTGTTGTGATGTTAGTTCGTGATTTATTTTATTATTTTAATCCCTTCATAAAAAAAAAAAAAGTGGTCAGACAAATATGTGCAATATGAATTCACATGTATAAATTAGTGTTGTTCCGATACCGATACTGGTATCGGCAGAGGTGCCGATACTGCATTAAAACAGTGGTATCGGTATCGGTGACTACTCACGAGTAACATGCCGATACCATTAATTCCAACGCTAATATAGGACTTTGGATGCAGCATCTTGTGTCTTGCTCATGCATGACATTCACTGGTATGTGACATGTTCACTGCATGCCGATCTAAGATATCCTATTGGCCCTTGAATGCTCTGAACCAATAGCAGGACAGCTTTTTCATGTTGAGGAAAAAAAAAAACAAAAAAAAAAACGTAAGTATCGGTATAGTATCGGTATCGGCCGATACTGCAAAGCTGGGTATCGGTATCGGGGGCCAAAAAACGGTATCGGAACAACACTAGTATAAATGAATGTATGGTGTTCCACAGGGTTCAATTCTGGGTTCAGGTTAAGAACCACTGATATCGAAACTAGAGATGGGCAAGTACCGATACCAGGCAGATATATTGGGGTGATCCCAATCTTATTAAAAGCTATTGAGTACTTTAGATGGTGGTCGATACCAGTATTGAAAGAAAGAAGCTTTACAACCACATATTATGATTGGGACTTTGTGGCTACTGGATTGCTTCATTGTATGTATGTACAAGTATTTATTTAAATTCATTTTTGTGTGTGTTTGATTCAAAATGGAAATGGAAAGAAGGTGAAAAAAAAAGATTTATTTCATGCAAATTTAGGGTAAATGCTGTACTGGGATATAGAGGCCTTTCTTTAATATCTGTCATAATATCTGAACTTAGCCCCCAAATCTTTTTTTTTTCCCCAAGTAAAATGTATTTATTTTTTTATGACCGCTTGAGGCGTTTTATGGCTTTTCTGTCAAAATTCTAAATGATGCCAGCTCTGGTGTATCTCAAAATGATTTATTTAATAGTAGGAGATGAAGGCTTGTTGCGGGAAATGGAAAATATCAATGATGTTAGTAGCGTGAGAACTTAGCAAGGCTAAATCTCCATTTTTATGATATTGAAATCCTTTTGACAAAGTTGTCATAACTGCCTGTGTTTTCTATTCAACAGGGTGAAGAAGAGGATTGTGCTGAAGATTCTTCTTCTCCAAGGTAATTTTTTTGTGAATATGCGCAAAAATATGGTGGTGCTTTCATAGCTAAATCTGCATAATTCTACAGATCCAAGTGATAAAAAGCTATAGATATGTTTTGCACTAATTAAAACACCATGAATGATAAAAACAGAACATGAATTCACATGTTGCATAGTGATGCAATTATGAACAGATTCAAGCGAGATGTGAAAGAAAGACGGTTATAGCTGTAAAATAAATACAGATTAATTTAATTGCATTTTTGATTATTATGGACATTATTGCTGTAACTCATGCTGAACAGGCGTCTTATCTGGATCAGATTGGAAACAGTCAGTGTGATGAAAATATTGCAAAATACTGATGTACATGAGGAGAGAGATCCTCACGTGGTGACGACAGTTCAGTTCGGTGTTCACTTCAAGCAGAGTTGGTCGTAACCTCCACTGGGTTGCCAGTGTGGTGGTCTCGTCCTCCATGTCGGTCGGCTGTCTGTCGCCGTATTTTGTGGCCGTGGTGACACGTGTGTCAGCGGTAGGAGGCTTGATGTGCATGCGTGTGTGCGTACGTGAGGTGGCGGGTGTTGAAAAGGATTCAGTGAAGGCGGCTAGAGTTCCTCTGTCCTGAAAACATGCACATACACACACACACACCTGTCCACTAAATACCCCGACAGAGTGGATGCACATGTAGCAATATATCCAGATTCCATAGAGGCCAATGCCATGCCTTCGTAATGACAGCTCAAGACTATAAGGTTACATACAGGGAAGTCTGGGACCGCCGCAATGCTTTGAACATGAACGCGCTGTGTTTATTCACTTACAGGATAGCTTTCACAGATGTCGCTTATTAAGTTTTACAAGAATGACAGTTTTTATTCATATTTTGTGTGAACATTATTGTGCATAATGAATCAGAGTATCACGTTGTTGCTTATGCAGCTACTGCAGAAGACAAATGGAAAGTTTGAAGGCCTTGTTGAAATAGGTTGACATTCAGGTAAAAAAAAAAAAAAAGTACCCTATTTTCCGCACTATAAGGCGCACCTCATTATAAGGCGCACCTTCACTGTATGGCATATGTTCAAACCTTTTCCATATATAAGGCGCACCGTATTATAAGGCGCACCTTCAATGAATGACATATTTTACAAATTTTTCCATATATAAGCCGCTACAGTAGAGGCTGGGGTTACGTTATGCATCCATTAGATGGTGCTGTGCTAAAGGGAATGTCAACAAAACAGTCAGACAGGTCAGTCAAACTTTATTAATAGATTACAAACCAGCTTTCTGACAACTCCATTCACTCCCAAAATGAATAAACAGATGTTTTATTATTTTCTCTGAGGTAAAGTATTAGTATTAGAAAGCGATCCAAGATGGCGGGATCTTCTGCGCATGCGCGTCACCGATCGTGCAGGGTCACCGATAGTGTCTTGACAGCGAGACCTGTTGCGGCTCAATATTGATCCATATATAAGGCGCACTGGATTATAAGGCACATGGTCAGCTTTTGAAAAAATTGAAGGCTTTTAGGTGCGCCTTATAGTGCGGAAAATACGGTAATTAAAACATGGTACTTTCAGTCCTCTAATTTGTTTTGATAATGTGTTCCAAAGATAACTTTCGACCTTTACAAAAATGACATTTACCTTTACCATATACAGAACTGAAATAATACATCTTTTTAAGTCCCAAAAAGAAAACCTGTTCCCAGTAAATATATTTTCTGGACCACCTAGTTTAAGGTCTGTAGGGTCTAATCTGGGGTCTCATTTTTTGCTAGAAAAAATCAGATGTCATATTTTGGCTACTACTTGCACTATATATTATATAATTAGAAAATGTTTTTTTTTTCCCCTGATACATAATTGACCTAAGTTAATAAAATAAAATAAAATAAAATAAAATAAAATAAAATAAAATAAGAACAAATTCTAAATTGTCTTTAACAAGATGTACTATAGGCACCAGCTACACAAAATGAAAAACTGCTCAAACTGAGCAAGGGTCTTAAAATGTGTCACGTGACATTGTAGACGAATACTGAAGTTCATCCACCTTAAGATTGGTTAAAAAATAAATATGTATCCATTCATTACAAAATAGTTGTCTTCTTGGTTAGTCTTTGTCATCTTTAAAGTTTTTGTCTTGAAAGTTTTGGGCACTGCTGTAGCTTTGGTTTATGGTCAGTGGTGAAATGTAAGTGAGCAATAAATATAGCACAGCTGCACAGTCAAACAGAAACACATTTTGTGTTGCTTTTTTTACACATTTTATTGGTCATTTATTTTATATACACTTTTTTTTTTTTTTGCTGGCGCGCAGTCTATTTTTAAAGGTCACAGTTGGAAATTCACAGATCTAAACTTATTACCTGTAGTGATATGACGTTTCAAAGAGTATTGAATATTTTTATGAATAGCAATAAAACCACACATATAGTGAGTGAAGCATAACCTCGAACCTTGAATATTTTTCTTTACTTGTGATGATGAACTTAATGCCCAAGAAGCGAAATCCTGACATTTAATGTGAGGATGTTCCACTTGTTGGGTGGTAAGAGTATAATCTGACGAACTCAAAGGGCATTTTCACTATTCCTCATTTTGCCTGATCTGATGATACATGGGGAAAATGAGAAGCTTCTATTCTTTTTCTCTTTCTGTGTGCCATTGCAGCTCTCTATTTGGCATTCAGGTCAGCAAAGTTCTTTGTAGATGACTCAACATGTCAACTTTAAAAGTGTTTACATCTCTTGTGTATAAGGTCGCTAGTAATGCGAGCGTGTGCTTTGATTCCCCAAAGTGTCGCCCTGTCACCCTAATCGTCATTACACAGTCTGTCTAGTTGTCAGTATGCAAGCACACAATGTGTGATTATTTTGGACAGGGATTTGTGCGGCTCATAAAAAAATAAAATGAAATAACAACAAATATTGACTTATTTTTTTTAGTTAAAATCACATTTTTTGACACTGTAGTTGCAGTATTGTTGCTGAAGTATTAGAACTTTCTTTTCCTTAAGACGACCTATATAATTATGCCACAGCTACTCTTTTTACAAGTAGGGGCTTGCAATGTCCCAGAGTCAGTATTAGTATCACTGACGGCAACCTCTGACCTGAGCGCTGTTGACATGGCGTGATAAGACGAGGCATATCATTCCCGATGAGCGAAGTCCCGAGGATGCATACAGGCATGAGCTCGCGCTCTCGCTTTCAGCTGGACCTCAAGCTGTGTTGACAGTGCGCATGTAGCCTTTGCACACTGACAAGGCCAAATTAAGATCCACAGCAGTCGCCATCGCCCCATCCGAGAATTGCTGACAAGGGAGTCATAAACTAAAGAATTATATTAACCCGAGCTGTACCCTCACTTTGATGACATAGCACGACAGTGGGACCTCGAAACGCCTGGGAGGTTGATTCAGAATTCAACCACAATTTGGGCTTTGGGGGAAGTTTTACCTATAAAATCTTGGGTCTAAAGGTGTTATTTTTACATTATACAGTACAGGCTAAAAGTTTAGACACACCTTCTCATGCAATGTGTTTTCGTTATTTTCATGACTATTTACATTGTAGATTCTCACTGAAGGCATCAAAACTATGAATGAACACATGTTGAGGTATGTACTTAAAAAACTGTGAAATAATTGAAAATGTGTTTTATATTCTAGTTTCTTCAAAATAGTCACTCTTTTCTCTGCTGATTTTTTTTTTTCACACTCTTGCATTCCCTTGATGAGCTTCAAGAGTAGTCACCTGAAATGGTTTTCCAACAGTATTGAAGGATTTCCCAGAGGTGAGAATGCCAAGATGGTGCAAAGCAGTAGTCGGAGCAAAAGGCGGCTATTTTGAAGAAACTAAAATCTAAAACATGGTTTCAGTTATTTTACCTTTTTTTTTTTTTTTTTTTTTTTTTTTTTTTTTTTTTTTAACTCTACATGTGTTCATTCTTAGTTTTGATGTCTTCAGTGAGAATCTACAATGTAAAGAGTAATGAGAATAAAGCAATTTAAACTGATTGAGGTGTGTCTAATCTTTTCGCCTGTACTGTACCGTATTTTTCGGATTATAAGTCACAGTTTTTTTCATAGTTTGGTTGGGGGTGCGACTTATACTCTGGTGCGACTTATGTGTGAAGTTATTAACACATTATCGTATCATTTCACATGTAATTTTCACACTAAACTGCAAGAGGGCGCTCTAGGCCTGTGTTGATAATTGGCGGTAGAAGAGGAAGCGGCACATCGTCTACCTCACGAGTTGGGGGAGTTGTTTAAAAGTAACACCGAGGATGAAGATTTCATTGGATTTAGTGATTTGGAGTGAAACTGATAGTTTGGTAAACTTGTTAGCATGTTCTTTATGCTAGAGTTATATGAATAACTTGTAATTATGGGAACATAATTCACTCACAGAACGTTGGGACGAAGGGAGAGTTCCGGTTGGGAAGGTTTTGTTATGTGGAAAAGGGGCGTTGGCCTGTTAGCTTCTAGCTGAGTGGGGAGTTGCTGTTAAGATCTCAGAAACTGATGTCAATAAAACGCCAGCCTTTGGCTCCGTGCTTCAACACTCCGCCTCCGACTTCCGTCACTGCTCGCTACAAACTCTTAATATGTTACGTCGTTAGGCATGTCAGTCATGTAACGTTATTATACCGTGCGCTTATTCAGCCTGTTGTTCTCCATTTTATTTTTATTTTAAATTGCCTTTCAAGATGACGTGTGTTTTTGGTGTTGGATTTTATCAAATAAATTATCCCCAAAAATGCGACTTATACGCCAGTGCGACTTATATGTTTTTTCCTTCTTAATGATGCATTTTTTGGCTGGTGCGATTTATAATCCGGAGCGACGTATAATCCGAAAAATACGGTACATAATATACAACAAAGAAGAAAATTACATATATGGGTTTGTCTTGCTTAGGGAATTTTATTTACAACTGCTGATTTTTTGCTTTGTTTTACACATACCGTCGCTGCTATGTGAACCTGTTGTTAAATCTGAAAGAAAACATTTATTTTGTACCCAAATTTGAGCTGGCTTACCAGGCTCCTCTGAGAAGTTGGAAATCAATCAATAATCACATTCAACCAGTAAAACAGTATTTTTCTGTTCAAGAATGCAAATAAATGACAACGGTGGTTAAGTACTCTAAATATGCTGCTGACACTTTAACCATGGAATGTGTTTCCCTGTTTTACATGGGAGACAATGTAGAACACATCTGAACAAATAGGATGTCAACCATGGTCCACTTGCGTGTTTCCATTTGATTTTTTTTTTTACGCCTCTTGCTCATGCTCATGCTAGAAAGTCCTGAAAAACATGAGGGCTGGAAGCCCCTGAATTCATACACTGTTGGCTGACAAGGCGAGGGCTAGAATTAAAGGTAACAATATTGACTTGCCATGTTGACAAGGGAGGACTGTGCACCGTGCTAGCATGCCAGGCTGTGTTGCTGACAAGACACTGGATGCTGTGACAAGCTGTTTGCTATTCCACACCCACGGCAGCTTGGCTGGGGTCACATTGACAAATCCAGTCTGGGGAAACCTGAGGATATCTTTCCAACAAACACCGGTAGTGCTTGAATGTGTTTATCCATTGATGGGGATTAGCAGAGTTGTGTGAGGTTGCCTCACTGGGCTGGCCCAGGTTGCTGTTGGAGGTCAATATGTGTGCGTTTTAATGTCAGTGATTGTGCGTGCGCGCGTTTGCAAGGCTGGCAGGGGTAAAGCCGAGATTGCAATGACAAAGGAGAGGAATTTAAATGAGAGAAAAAAAAGAGGATCGGGGTACGTTTGCTTGGAGGATGGAAGAAGCCTTGGAACCATTGTTATTCTTCTTCTTTGTCATTCTGCCTACCCTTATCTCTCTATTACAAATCTAGTGGTTACTCTTGGCTCCAACTTTACTCACCAAATGTCACTTTCCCTTGAATTTATCTCATTAATCTCATCATTTCTATTGTGTTGATGTTTGAAAAGAAAATCACAATTCCTGCTTGTTCTTATCTCGAGCCGAATGCGCATGTGCATGTACCTTAATATTGTAAAGCTGAACCTTACCTGTATATACATAATGCATTTTGTGCAATGCTAATATGTAGATAACGTTAAATTAATGTTTTACAGTTTGGATATACTAGGCTCTATTTTTGTGTACAGCGTAAACCTTGCACAGGATGTGGCATAACTGCACAGAGGTGGGTTCGACCCAGTGTTGGTAATTTCATAATATTCATTTGATGTGAATAGAAGACAGTCTTACAATAATCACAGTTAATTAGGGCAGATCTCAGCCACCCCTTGAGGAGCCCTCAATGACCTGAACCCCAGATTTAGAAGAACCCACCTAAGAGTCCCCAGAATCTTCTTCCTCATTGAAAAGAATGTCGGTGGATGAGAAGGTTTTCTCCCCACTACTGCCCACAATTGAGTTTTTCCCTCAACATTTATCAAAACTGCATCCCGCTTGGCCTGCAGGGAACTTGTAGGTCCCACACGCCATAATGTTCTGATGACCTTCTGGAACTTGAATGCATCCCTCACCATGGATGCAAGCATTCCCATCGTGACTGACTACTACGGTTTACCATCTCAGCAATGAATGCACAAAAGATGGCCGTGAGGTGGGAGCTGAAACACTTTCTGACAGCAAACTCTGCCAAACGTTCCAAGCAAACACTCACAGTACATTTGGGACTGCCAAGCGGTGTGACGAAGTGAGCTTGACAATATGTAGCTGGAACCTCTGGACCTCACCACACCAGCTGAGGCTTTTCCCCTACCAGCGGGACCACACAAACCCCTCCGCTAAAGTAAGGCTCAAGGTGGGCGTGTGTTTGTGTGTATTCATGTTAATCAATTCATTCGGAGTGTTGTCTTAAAGTGTGTTTGTTTGTTTCTTTTCCCACTGTCTCTCTCTCTGACCACACCCCCACCAGCACCATATTTGCCTATCCGTCTATGGTGGTCTACACGCCAGTCTGTAGTTGGACTCATTCATTTCAATCTCTCTCTCTCTCTCTCTCTCTCTCTCTCTCTCTCTAATAAACACACACATGCACACGCACACACGCATACTCTGTCAGAATTTCTGCCCCCACCCTTGCTTAGTAACGGCTCTAATTGCAATCAATTAGGAAACTTCAGAAGGCTGAAATAGGAGCTGTGACAAGGGGCATCCGCTGAGCTGGCAGAGGGAGGGAGATAAAGAGAGAGGGAGAGAGGGATCCGTGTTGGTGTGGAGGGATGAGCTAATGGTAATAATGTGATTGATGTGGCCACAGCATCTGAAAGTCACATCATTTTTCACACCAAGTATCGATCGGTGACAACCTCCTTCTTTTAGCTCCAAAGCTCAGTGGATAGGGAATGGTACTCATGGTGCCACATTTAGGGGCTTGGAGTACAACCAACGGAAATGTATTCAGTCATTCTCCTGAAGGATTTGCGTAATTATGTAAAAATAAATAAATAATGTGTTGAGCATGCGAGTTTGAACAAGGGGCATGTGCGGATGGGAGGCAATCTTTTTGTTGAACGAGGACGTAACTAGCTTGTTGCATGAATTGAAGTGGTAGTTGCAATCCATTCAAGGCCCTGAGAATGAAATGACCTGAATGAATGAGAATATTCACAGGAAAACAAATTTATTATACATGCAGTTGCACTGTCGACTGTGATTAAACATAGCACCGTCTGTCCAGGAAGTAGCTAAATAACCAGCAGATGGAAAACCGGGGATTACAGTCCAGAACCTCTTGTGGTGTGATTATACATTGACAAACATAAATATGGAAGATTTTCAAACAGATCAATATGCACCATAATAAGTTAATATAAAAAAGAACAACAACTAAAGTGTGAATGTTAATGTTAATGATTAACTCATTCACTCCCAGCCATTTTCACAGAAGCAGTCCCGTTCACTCCCGGCTGTTTTACTGGATTTTGACTGATTTTGCAAGGCCCACAGAATATTGTGTTTTTTGGCTATAAAAGCATGGAACCTATCAAAAGAAAGATTAAAGTCTCTTCTTTCATCAAGAAAAAAAAAAGTATGTTTCTATCTGTTTCCGTTTTGCAGCAATTAGCATTAGAAGAGAGCTAAGTTTCATCAGTTTTCACAAATCTATTTAAAATTGTAAGTAATTGAGCTTTTTTTCTACATGGCCCTGGTTGATCTCCTTTGCTCTGCTGCCACCTGCTGGCCGTTTGTGTAATAACTACCATTTCTGCAACCGTTCTTTGTAGTTGAGAGGCTGAATCAAAGCCTTCTGTATGCTCTAGCATAAAAAAAAAAACATATAAATACGTCTTTGGGACACTTAGAACATTAAAAAAACATATTTATACGTTATTGGGAATAAATGAGTTAATTTGAGGCGCCAATGATGCACTTTGTTTTTTAACATTGAAACACTCAACCATACACGGGGTTTCCCCCAGAAAAAATTGCTGAGACTGGTGGTGGAAATGCCCACGAAGAAAAGGCGGCCCGTCGGGCCTATGAAGCACTGGAGGAAACCCTGCATACATTTTTCTTATCAAGTGACGATACGTACGGTGACAGTGGAGTTTCACTCTTCTGAATAACAGTGCACTTGCATGTCATAAATTCCAGCAAATATTCCTTTTATCAGTTCACATTCTTCATCTCATTCCAACCATCGTTGAGGCTGGATCCTTTTAAAATGTGATCGGAAATTCAATCCAACTTTAGAGGTGTTATTTTGCCTGAAAGCACAAGGCCTTTTCAACCAACCTTGACAAACTTTTTGCCAAAACGTTCTTTTTGTTCGACTATCACACTAAAGGACTGACATCCTTTTATATAAATAATGGGCTGTATGAACTTTAATTTACAACCTTTAAAGTCTTTGAAGAAAGGGACATTAACCTGTCAAAAATTACTCATGTAAAAGTATAACAGCTGGTCAGCAAGATTGCAGCCCGACCACTTACCTGTTTAATTCAAATTTAGAATATTAAATACAGTCATGCTTTAGCAATACTTTATTTAACGAGCAGCGCATTTCATTGCTTGTATGAATGCCAAAGTGTCACATCTCTGCAGGAAACCGCACTGTTTTCTCATTGCATGCAGCCATAGCGTCGACTGTAATGGAGTCAAGAGCAGCTGATCAAACATCGCCCTGACCTTCCCTATTTCTTTATTTCAATTTGTTTGCATTATGTTGAAATGATTGGTCCCAAGACGCTATCACAGATACAGCTTTATTGTCGCCTTTTGTAGACATACAAGTAGCTTCTCCCAAGGAGAGTCAAGTTTTTTCCTCCCCCAAGACAAATATTAGCTTGAAATGCTCCTTTGCACAAACCATGCATTTATTTACAGCTTTATGTTCCCAACGTGGAGTTTCTATTTTGACGCAAAGCTTCTAAATTAATCAAATGCTCATTTTTTTTTTTATCTGTAGCCAAAGATTTAAGTGTTTTACTGTATAGTCTAGGGTCTCATGTTTAGCTCTCTTTGCCTCAGGGTGGACAAACCCTTTTATCTTGTCACCCTAATGCATGCATGTGGGGGTGTGTGTGCGTGCGTCCACATGTGAGTGTGTGTGTGTGTGACAAAAAGCAAAAGAGTGCCAGAGAGAGAGTGTGAGATAGCAGGATAGGGAGATGGGATGATCAATACGGAGACGTCAGGAGGTCTGCTTCTACCAGAGAGAGAGGGAACAGGACACCCGGCAATGAGTGGAAGAGAAAGCAATCGAGGGGAGACAGTGAGGAAAATAAGTCAGTAGGAGGGAGGTGTGGGGGGGTTGGATGTAACGAATGAGGCTGGGCGGGTCATTTGGGGGCTTGCTTGTGCACAGTGGGAAAGTATCAAGGAAAGATGGAGAAGTAATGAAAAAAGGAAGGATGAAATCTAATGTAATGTAAGAGGAATAATATTGTGATAAGCTGAACATACAGTTGAACCTCTACTTACGATGTTAATTGGTGATAGAAGAAAGTTCTTAAGTAAGAAATTTTGTAAGTAAAGACACATTTTCTATGTAAATGCCCTAATCCGTTCCAAGACTCCCAAAATTCAGACGTAAATACATGTTACAATTAGATTATATGAGAGTTGTGCATAATGTAAAAAACAAAGAATAGCGTAAAAGAATAAAAATGGTCATTTACCTTTTGAACTGCTGTCCTCATCGTTTTTTGCCCTCTTTAGTTCATGTTCTCTCTCAAAAGTGTTTTTTTGCCTGGTGTTTTGGAAAGAACAGATCCAAGGATGTTTGCCTTTTTTTTTTTTTTTTTTTTTTTTTTTTTTTTATAAACAATCTTTCGAAAATGTCCAAGGCAAACATCATCTTAGTGAGCGATCACCCGACTGGTGAACACTTTTTCTGGGTGATTCTTTCCAACAAATTCCGAAACTTGATGGAAACTTCAGGTGCGGCGAGACATCTTTTTCCAAAAAAGGCCAATCTTGATGCAATTAAAAACGTTTATCAATTACCAATTGCATGAATTTTTGCTCAAATGTGTCGGCCGTTAGTGAATACATTTACGTAAAACTATCTGAACACCTCATGCCCCGCCCGAGGGGCGAATAAAAAGGATGCTACATAGATACATCTATGATCTATCTATTTTACAGACATAGATACATGCAGTATGCTAAGTAATAGCCAATGGCAGAGCAACTGTATGTATGTAGCGTTCAGGAAACTCTGGGAGCTGCGAGTAGCAGCCCATACTGTAGTTTTACCTTTCTAATCCTGAAACTTCTTTCGTAACGAGGCAATATTTTCCTGTTGAGGAGTTTCATAACTTGAAAATTTCGTATGAAGAGATGTTTCTAAGTAGAGGTACCACTGTAGTTGTCGGGTCATAGTATGTTTAATTAAACATAAAAAGTTATAAACAACCCGTGTGTTATTTCTTTAGAAGTATATTTTTACTTACTGTACTTATTTTCAACCACAAACAAGTAAAAAAAAAACATATAAAATGTAACTATACAAATTTGAAGGCTGCAACGTTTTAAATACATTTCCATTAATTTGAATGGGAAAAGTTACTTTGATTTACGAACGTTTGGAGTTACAAACAGGGAGAGGCATATGACACCTGCTTGTACGCCATACTATCCCTCCTGTCATGTACACTTTGTAATATGTATGCTTTACATGTATGCACATATGACCCAGCACAATTATGTCATAATCGCACATAATCGTTATGACTTGCAAAAAGGTTCAAACCTTGAGGTCCTAACAACAATAACAGTAAAAACAACGGTAAATGTATTTATAACATTCGTTTTGATGCATAATTCAGGCAACATAAACCTCAAATGGGGAAAGAAGCGCAAACTTTATTCCTGAAGATCTAAAAGCTTCGACTTGACACCCGTAATGAATATTTAAACTTTGATGACCTTACCCTCCATAAGTCAGTAAATGATTCATCATTCTCTTCCCACATCTCTATTTTTATACCTTTTGTCTTCTTTTCATCTTGCAACCTTTTTTCTTTTGACTTTTTTTTTTTTTCTAAATTGCTGCCATCCTAGATTTTTCAAATCTTTAATCAAGACAGAACCAAGCAGAGATGAGACAGTTTGTGGCCGACTGCAAATGTGCCCTAATGTAAATAAATGAACTAGGTTCACATTTTTTTTTTTGTGGTGGAAACCAAAAGTGTAACTTAATGTCAAGACCTGATGATTATGTTTCATCATGGGTGCTATAAATTTAATGGACGACTAAACATATGTTCTTCACATTATCAAAAAAAAAAGCTAGCTTACCTAATAAAATCACATTCTCGAAGGCATTTCAGTATGGAAAACGTATAATAAAACATCCCTGACTCATGAGGCTTAATCTGATTTGTATTATGCAGGAAAAGCAGGATTTGATATCACTTAGCACATTTTCAAAAATTCTAGTTCACAAGCACATTTTCAAAAATTCTAGTTCACAAGAACCTCAAAAAACAAAGAACTATGCACTGTTGTCTTCGGCGTTAAATCTATTTAAATGAGGATAGATAGCATTAACAACACCAAGAAATCACTCCAAGGAAAAATAAAATAAAATATAATTTATGAATCTCTGTACAATTAGGACAATATTTCTTTTTAATACATATATATGGTACAGACGTTAATGAGAAAAATAATTGCACACAAATTTCAGTCTTTAATATGAAAGTCTATTTAGTCAGAAGGATCAGTTTCCGTTTTTATTTTTGGAGACAAGTGATTTGCTTCGGGACCTCGGGCAGACGACTCACAGGTTGGAGGAAAGTGTGTGGGTGTGTGTGTGTGTGCGCGTGTGTGGAAAGACAAAGTGAAAGTCAGATAGGGTGGGACAGTGTGTGACGGGCCATGCACATGTGTGTCCTCCTCCAGCCATAATGCATTAGTGTAAGCCGATCCTTCTTCTCCCGAGTGGGCCCTAACCTTGGGACGGACGGAGATGCAGGTTGCATAAAAATACGACTTTTGGCGGTCAACATAGGATATATCTATTTAGGTGGTACCTTGATTTCTTTGTTTAATTTGTTACGTGACCAAGGGCGTAACTCACAACTATCTCAAATCATGTGTCCCCATTGAAATGAATGGGAATGCCATTAATCCGTTGCTGCACACCAAAATTCACCAACAAAAATGTAACTTTTTTGATTGAAAAAAATAATAATAATATAGCGCTCTACAGTTGGTACAACTTGTGTCCAAATATACTATGTCGAATATTTTATAACTAATGCAACATTCATACTAGTTTCATTAATTTGTGTTAAAACTGAATGTGAAACAATTAGATGTACATCCATATTCAGATTTTTGGCAGAGTTATGTCCTTTACATAACACCATTCTAGTCACAACTGGAATTAGGGCTGGATTTTTTTTAGGTTGTTGCTGATACTGATTTTTGACAAACAAGTAAAATAAAATGTGATTACTGATTAATTGACTGATTAATAAAAAAAATAAATACATAATGCATAAGGCGTAACACATTTAATTATTGAAGTTATAAGGACATTGATTCTTGTTATATTTATTTTGCACTATATTCTTCTTCTTCTTCTTCTTCTTCTTCTTCTTCTTCTTTTTATTATTATTATTATTATTATTATTATTATTATTATTATTATTATTATTATTATTATTATTATTATTTATTTATTTATTTATTTTAACAAACGCTGATTTCAGGTTGTGTCTAAAATAGTGACATTCAGGTCCAATCCTTGCATTGCTCATCTAAACATTCCTTGTAAAAATTAAGATTTGCTTCGTTTGGAATGACCTTATCAACAAATTGTGTTACATATATTTACCAATGCAAGGTTATTGTATGGATTTATGTGTAATAAATAATGAAATGGTTGTAACTTGTGTACAACTGCTGTAAATGGTTATAGTACATAAAGATAACCAAAAAAAAAAAAAAAAAATCAGCAAACATCGGCCATTTGTCCATTCATTTTGGCTGATGTTTGATGGGCCATAATCGGCCAGCCGATTAATCGTTTGTTCCTGAGCTGGAATAGCGCCCACACACCCACATTGAGACATATTTTATATTTAATACACACGTGTTGCAATACAGCCTCCCTTAACATATTTTTCTGTAATAATGCTACCATCCAAATTCCCTGCCAGCTATACTCCCTATGCGACTTGCAAAATAATCTATTTTTACTCGGCTAAATGCAGTCCCACAGGTTTTGAGACGAAAACCAAGCTAAGCAGCATATTTAAATCAAAGAATATGTTTGTCGAATCATGAAAGTTACTTCATTTGCACAAGTGCTGTGCTGTCCCAAAATCTTCTGTAGTAAAAATAAATAATAATAATATGAAATGCAAAGTAAAGGAACATATTCTACTAATATTGTGGATGAGTAACACGAGGAATGCTGTGCCATGCAACATTACACATTATTTACTGGCCTTATGGTGTATTCAAAATGTAATTTGCACCTCTCCCCTGCCTCTGGTTGCTCTGAATGATCAAAATAATCTCCACAATGAGAATAAATACTTGTACAATGTGAAATTGATTATTGAATTAAAATGAATTAAATGCGTCGACAGCAATACAATATCCCTTCCAATGCAATTACTTGTAAACCTCATTCTTGACTAATCTCACGTTTTCAGAATTAGGCGATTGACACGAATACTTTTATCATTATCACACTCAGATTTGATTAATGGAACTCATGAAGATAAGCTTCACTTTGATGGGTCAGGTAAAAACATCCCCACTTGAAGATTACCCCTTGACCTCTAATATTAAGAAAATACCTGAGTGCAAAGGGGTCGTTTACTTACTCTCCGACGGACATTCCCCCTCCTGCGCACCAACACGCACACGCATGCACGCCTTGGGACTGAGAAGGCCTTATTATGTGAGCCAGAGGAAATGCAGACACAGCAGAGGACAGGCCACCCATTGATCCGAGTATAGACTCCTGGACTTCCCTGGCTCGGCTCTCCTTTCTCTCCCACACTGTCTCTGTCCTTTTTAACCCATTACTTTCTGTTGCCGTGTTGTCTGCACACCTTCTTACCCACATTCTGTTTGTCTGTGTTCTGCCACCTACTCACTCTCGTTATTATCGGCCTTCTTGAGTGTACTCTCGAGACACTATTTCTGATACTGTTTTTTTTAGTGTTACAATCTGACCAAGGATGAATCCCGACGTTCCTGTGTACGTGCAACCTCTCTCACCTGAGCCATCTCCCCTTGTCTCAAGAGGGCTTTTCTCTTCACTTGCAGTCTCTTCGGGACCCAGAGGGAAAATGTTGCCCAGTAATCAAAGTGTCCTTGAGCAAGACAAAGAGCCCAAGTTGGTCCCGAAGGGCCTTGCCAGCTTCACCGTTATTGGTGTTTCTGTATTCTGAGAGAGAGACAAGTGCTCTAAGTACTTTTAACTCATTCACTGCCAATGACGACTATAGACGTCAAATATAAAATTAAATAAAATTAAATAAAAATTTTAATTAAAAAAAAAGAAATTTCAATTTAGTTTTAGTTGTAGTCTTCTGACTAAATATAATTAAAACCTTAGTCATAACTTAGTCACCTGATTGTATTTGAGTTTTAAAACCAACTTTAGTCGAAAAAAATAAAGAGCAATTTCAGTCGACTAAATTGACTTCTGGAGGTCGAGACCCAGTTTGTGGTCTCAGTAAGACCAAGACCAATCACTATGCACGATGGTAGCACTTAGTAATGAAATTGTTGTCATTGTTGTTATTAATAACAATTGGGATTAATAATGAAAACAATGTAAAACTAAAACTAAATTCAAATTTCTTGTCAAAATTTGCACTGGCTGTTTGCTTGGATTTTTGACGTCTATAGTCGTCATTGGCAGTGAATGAGTTAAGTGATTGCAGCCTTTTTTGTCTACCATCCTTGGAACTGTTGGTAGAAATACGGAAAGTCTAGAAAAATAAAAAATAAATCAGACAAACCCCCAAAAAATAATATTTTATGGATAGCCTAAGACCTATAGGTAGATTTATGCAAGATTCATTTCCCATTGGACTGCTGAGGAGTAAGCAAAGCACATATTTCACTCAGTCAAATATCTCTCACTTGATGCATGGCCATGCCTTCTGATTAGGTTATGGAATTGGAGGGTATGTTTTCCACACTTATTCCTATGAGGGGCTGAAATGTCTGTTGTTATAATTCCATTCATTTGACCGAAGTTTTGTGGAAGCAGTGTCAGAAAAGTTCCACGATGGCTGTCACAAAAACTACGCTTCAAAACTACTACAAAGTAAAAGTTTTCCCTTTTGAAGCTGACACACTTTCCCAGCCAGATGCATCGTGATGGTGAAGTAGGCACAAGTTGTCGCTACAACTTTGGCCTCTTCTCATGAACTGAATGTAGAAAACACTGCAGGACCTTTGGACTTAGTCTGGATTTTGTTGCCCTTGGGGACGTTGTACTCTTTTGCTGAAGGCTTTTGATGATCCATGACTGAATGACTCTGTCTTTCAAGTCGCAGACTCATTGGTCTTACCGTCACTCGCTCTGCTAATTGCTTGACAACCTGACGGACACACGACCTACAGAGGTGAGATTACAGTTATGTACTCTTTGGTTATTAAACTGAAGGTAAAAACTAGTTGTTTGCAGTTTTGGTTAGTGGTTATTTGTTCTCAATCAGTCCAAAGTCTGAAGAGAAAAGAGAACTTGCATGAATACAAAAAGCACCGTTTGTATTTTAGTTTTTCACTCATGGATTCAACACTCCATCAACAAGCCAATGAATTACACTTTTTGTACGCAGGTCCATTCATGTGACACGTGGTGGACACCCCTCAAAGTACGTACCTGCTGGCCCCATGCTGACAATTTAGACAGGAATTTGAGTATATGCAGGTTAATTGAAGCTAACGCTGACAACGCTGTTAGCTAATGCTAACCTTTGCTAACACTACAGCGTCTCTTACCTTTTAACTTTTACATGATAGTACTTCCATGTAGTCTGGCGGCCTGACTGAGGGCATCCCTTGAAAATGGAAGACCCACTTAAGCTGCCAATTCAAGTGCAGAGAAACTGCCAGCGACGGCGTTTTGTAAATTAGCCACAGTGCTAACTGTGGCTAATTTAATGTAATGTGTGACTAAGTGCTGCAGGAAAAGGTAAATTTTACATGAGTTGGAGTTGATTTGAGTAATATCACCCCTTTAAATAAACCAATTACCCACAAACTACAATGTTTTGGATTGAGTAAATCATGTTTTGCAAACTGCATTTCAAAGTATGACTTCTTATTGACAGAAAATTTTAAACATTAAAAGATGTCTCTAACTATGTGTTCATGGGCAAGAGTTTAAATTAGTTGAGAGAGGATAAAGAATAGCCTTTCTCTCAATAAAGGTAGCGGGGGAGTTAAAAGTTGATAAGAGGGGCAAAACAATTAAAGCAGAGACTATTGACTGTGGAGAGTTAAGTAGAAGAGAAGTAAGAGGATGACTTGTGCATCATTATCAGCCGCTAAGACCTCTGGGACCTGGGATGAAAACAAAGGTGTCTTCTGTGATGGACAAAGCAACACTCAAGTGGCAGGTGATCCTTGAAATCCTCCATCCATCCCTCGACTCCTGCACTAATTTTCTTGCTCAGTCTTTTTAGTCCCTCTCCACCAGGCTCCTTCAGCTTGTCTCCAACACTCTCCACCCACTTCCCTCTCGCTCTCTTTTCTGCAGCGCCTTCCTTCCTTTCCACGAACAGGCTTTTATATATGAACCATGTGGACCTCCCTAGTGACACGCAGACGTGAATATATATGTGTGCACTAAAGGTGCTGACACATCTGTGTGTTTGTGTCTGTCTCCAAATGTGTTTGTGTGTGTGATGGAGGTGCTGACACTTCTGATCTGAGCTTGGTTCTTCAGCTGACGTCGTCGCGACATTCTTGTCCCTTTTTTAAAACGGAAGGCAAGATGAAGGAGCAAAAGAGAAACACCGAGTTACACAGAATAAGAGGAAAAAAATACCTGTCTAATCCAAAAGAAAATAAAAATGTAACTGATGACAATCGAGTGGCCAGCACTTATAAGCGAGAAAGTGAGAAGGGCCTTTTTTTTTTTCCCCACAGTGAAATGAAAGTTTGTGAGAGTTTCAAAGGACGCTTCTTAGAGCTTTAAGTGGTTCCTAAGGACTCTTGTCGACTAAAAAGGATCAATCATCTGGCCATAAGCGAAGCTGCCTCTCCGAAGTGACATTGACAGGATTTCTCAGTTGCTCTCCCTTTTGTAGTGTGTTTGAGCTTAGTACTTGAGGTCAGTTTTAAAGCTACATACAGAGTGACAATCTGCCACCTCCTGACATGGACTTTAGTCAACTATTTTTAACTAAAATGGCCACTCAAAGTG
Source organism: Festucalex cinctus (assembly GCF_051991245.1). Lineage (NCBI taxonomy): Eukaryota > Metazoa > Chordata > Actinopteri > Syngnathiformes > Syngnathidae > Festucalex > Festucalex cinctus. Next base: position 16,938,922 of record NC_135425.1, read on the forward strand.
GATTTTTTTTTCATGATTGGGTTGTCTTTCCTTTTTAAACACTGAAAAATACACGCATTCATTGCATTTTTGAGTATTCAGTCTGGGCTTATGCAAGTGCCTCACTCCTAGGCTGACCAGACATCGTGGTTGAAGCGGGACAATTCCAAATTAACTCATTTATTCCCAATAACGTATAAATATGTTTTTTTTAATGTTCTAAGTGTCCCAAAGACGTATTTATATGTTTTTTTTTTGTTTTTTTTTTATGCTAGAGCATACTGAAGGCTTTGATGCAGCCTCTCAACTGCAAAGAACGGTTGCAGAAATTCTAGTTATTACACAAACGGCCAGCAGGTGGCAGCAGAGCAAAGGAGATCAACCAGGGCCATCGAGAAAAAACCTCAATTACTTACAATATTAAATAGATTTGTGAAAACTGATGAAACTTAGCTCTCTTCTAATGCTAATTGCTGCAAAACGGAAACAGAAACATACTTTTTTTTCCTGATGAAAGAAGAGACTTTAATCTTTTGTTTGAAAGGTTCCATGCTTTTATAGCAATAGAACACAATATTCTGTGGGCCTTGCAAAATCAGTCAAAATCCAGTAAAACAGCCGGGAGCGAACGGGACTGCTTCTGTGAAAATCGCTGGGAGTGAATGAGTTGACAGTCTCCAATTAACCAGGACAGTCCTGGTTTTCAGCTTAGTGTCCTGAGTCACGGAGGATTTCGCCAGCCTCATTGTTTTGTCGCACTTTTACGAAGGTTCCGTTCTGGCATCCCGTTTTTGTTGTTGGTTTTGTTTTTGTCCAAATCAGCAAGCCAATTGTTTCAGTATACCTACCACACAGTTGTCATAGTGATTTATACGATAAACCAATTTAAAAACGAATGTAACTGTTAATTCCTTTCTATTTACTTTCATATTCACGTACACACTTGCTAACAGGTGTGTTTCAGCATGCTGGAACTACAACTACTTCCTGCTTTCTAAGAATCATGGGAAATGTAGTCCTATTAGCCGAATGGTGCAGTCGCCAGTTAGACTGAACACAAATTGAGCTTTTCTAGCGGCATACTTTCAATGTTACAATGCGGGACCAGCACGAGGTAAACAGCACAGCCAGCTTCCAATTGCTGCCAGGGGCAAGCATAAAAGATTGCATAATGATGAGTTAATTGACTTGTTGCAACCAAGGCTTTATTGTATAGCTGATTTTCAGCGAAATTGTAATGCAATTTTTAATATAGAAAATCTGATCACCGTATTCACTTCACATCATGACACTAGTATATTTTCCTTATAATGATTCTTCAGCCAAGTTTACTGTGTAGCAATTTCAAAACCTGAAGAAAATACCTTCAGGTGTGATTGGGCTGTAAATGTGTACTTGGGGGGAAAAAAAATAGCAAGCAGGTGTGAAATGACAACACAAAATCCAAATCCTGCCCCAATTAGTCTCTTTAGCTAAGATGAGAAATAATATATTCAGTAGTAGGCATAAGTAAACGGTGTTAATTGGCTTTTAAAAACAACACATAAGTGTCACCCAAGGCTGAGTAGACTTGGACTTTTAGAAGTAGACAGTTTGTATGTTGCTTTTAAAGCAGAATTAAAACAGCTGCACCAAAATCATTCTCTTTATTTTATTGACCTAAGATGCACACGAAAACAGTATTACATGACTTTGCACTACAACAAAAAATAATACCTGTACATTATTTTTTGATACAGATGTGTTGTATTGTATTAGACTGTGCAGGTTGACATAATGAAATGTTTACCGAGTGTAAATCCATTATCCAACTTGTCAATTTGATGTAGTGTGTCAAAATGTGTGGACATTTACAAACTATATAAAGACGCCACCCAAGTTCCTGAAAAGTGAAGCTAACGTCAAACATGTCTGCGAGGGTGTCTTGTTAAAAGTGATTGATGCCTTCTGTTCTCTCAGCTGTTGAGAAGAGATGAAGGGACACAAGTGATGCAAATCAGATTGGAAGCCGCCTGCTGGCATCTGACTTCAGGATTGGTGATTAAAAACACATTATGACAAAGAAAACATCTGGTGGCACATTCAAAGCCTCCACTGAACAGTAACATGGCGCTGTATTAGCCTGGCAGAACATGCACAGAAGATTAAAAGTGGCCCACAAAACTCCAAATGTAGATTAAATTACACTTTTATAGCATCACGGTAACTGAAAGCAATCTCCAAGCAATTTGTTTTAATGTCCCAGTGTTTTGTGCTGTAGTTCAAATAGGAATTAACATGGTAACTCAGTGGAAAATATATTTCATCCCTGATCTGATCCACGGAAAGGCATAATGATGTTCTCTTTTTTCCCTCTCTATGTTGTTCCCAAAGTAAATATTGTCTTGCCTAGTTAGTTATATAATGAGATAATTAAAGTGTAAATAGTGAATGACAAAGTAGGACAATTCCCCTTAATAGCAAAATGCCAAAGGACGGCATCTGTTCTGGTGGTGATGTTGTCTACTTGTTGAGAATGAATGGATAACTGTGGGAGTTGTAATGTGGATAACATGACGTGTGATGTCATCAAGGTGATTCTACTTGTTGCCCTCAAAAGATGGAGCTCAATTTCAGGTCACGGGCACGCTTCATCACTCCTGAGCATCTCATAGCTAGAAACTGATTAGAAAATGTCAGCTGAAATGACAATTGGGAAGAGCATATTGGATAGCAAAGTCATAATTTGAATTTTATAGCTTTGCAAAATGAACCCGATTGTTCATCAGAGAAAAACAACTTCAAGCTGGGGATCTGTCATTTCGAACCCATTTATTTGCTAAAGTCTCCCACGGTTTTAGTAGTCATTTACAGCCCTCGTAAACTACCATTTTGCTACCATAGCATCTGCAAAGGCATATATGGATTAGCTCTTTTCATGTGTTTTACTTTTTCTTTGCTATTTGTTGCTCTTTTACAATAGTTACTCCAAAAAAAGATAATTCCAAAGTTATTATAATGGTAAAAGGTAAATGAAGTTCACTTTTATAGTGCATTATCGACACATTATGTTCTCCAAAGCGCTTTACCAAGTCACATATTTGTGGATACTGACGCGTTAACAGTCATGTCGCATCAACTTTTAGTTTCAGATAACTTACTTTAACCATACACTGTCAAATGGCAGAACCCAGATTGTTCGTCCAAACGACCATCCATCCATTTTCTGAACTGCTTATCCACATTCAAATCCATGCATCCTTGCATAGGCTAGCTGCTAGCTAGTGCGAAGATAACTAGAGTAGTTTTTTTTTTCTCCTCCCTGGTGTGCAAGTGTCCAAACATCCTTCATATGCTGCTGTGGCGGCGTGCCACTGATGTTATATAACAATTGATGAATATTTATTTACATTAATGAAAAGAGCACAGCCCACACATTCACAGGCCTTATAAACATATGCATATGGATTTGCCTCAGACCCACAAAGAGGAGTGTACACAAAACTCAGGCCAAGCCTGGCTTTCTTCTGTAAATCCCACAGTTGGTCTTGTGTGAATAGTTGACTTAGTTGCTAATTAGTTCGGCGCAGGACTTTTCTTCCCAGGCCCTGGGTGCGTTTTTGCGTATTTGTGTGTGCTGCGTGTGTCGCTCATGCAGTGGAGGGGTTAATCCTTGCTACTTGTTGTTCTACATCACTGACCCCCACACCAACCCCTTCAACTTTCTGTCTGGGTTCTCTCCTACTTCCTTTTCCTGCTGAAAGCTTTCCAGTTTTGACCCTTGATGCACTCTGATACTTGTATATTTATTGTTTTGTCTCAAATCTCGAAGTCTAAATAAGTTACAACTGAGTTTCAGACAAATGAAGTATTTGGCAGTAATATTAATAAATAAAATGTAATTTGTTGAGATGATCTATGTGATTGTTTCCTCGACATGTATCCATCTCCATCTCACCCAAACGAGGTGATGACAAATGACTAATCCAGTCATGGACAGTTTCTCAGTACCTACCATCCTTAGTTTGGCTGAATTACACTTTTTATGCTCCGTTCTCTGCTCATTCCTTACCTAATGAAAGTCTCTCTCTCTTCTCGTCCTCTTCCTCTCGACGGGCTAATGAAAGTCTGTCGTGTTGGTCTAATCCCCTATAGCGGTGCGCTCACCGTTTCTTTGTTGGTCAAATCTGACTAATGCCCTCTGTCTCACTCGACAGCACAGGAGGCCTTTACCTTATGGACGCACATTCACACACAGACATTATTTGAGCTGAAAATGCTGGTTTGTTGTGAATATTATGAAATATTTTGTCAGATAGCAGATATCTGCAAGGAATCCATTTTGAGTGTATGTTCATGATTCATGATAGTGATGAGTCATCAGGGCTATTTTTGTCCCTTTAATTTTAATAGGATTAAGTAATCTTGAACCAGTTGTATTTACTGTTCCCTAAATATTAATTAGGGATTCACAGTAGCCAGGCACTAAATTAATTATTGGCAAAAGCTTGTATTGTAACAGGTGATTCATAAACACACCAATGAAAAACCTTTGAGGAAAATAATAAGCAATAGTTGCCTAAAGGGATAATGTGTTGTGTTAAGTCCAATCTTAAACGCGGCTGGGCCTTCTTATGACTGAGTAGTGAGTCCTTAAAGCATAAAGGGACTTTGGTGATGGTGTAGTGGTACACTCGCCTAACTCTAGTGTGCAATTCCCACTCAGTGATGGCATCGGTGCAATTGTGAATGGTTGTCTGTCTTTAAATGTTCCCTGTGATTAACATGCAACCAGTCCAGGGTGTAGTCTGCTTTCCAAATTCAACTGGGATAGGCCCCGGGGTCTCCGTAACCCTGAAGAGGATAAGCATCGTACAGAAAATGGATGTCAGTGCTCATCGCCTTGCAAAGGTGTGGAAAATGGCATGATACACTAGCTCTGGGGCATTACAATATGTCGTAGTATGAGGGAGTGAAAGTCGACAGCTCCCTCCTTACAGCGGCTCCTCATTTAAATTTTACTATAACGACGAGTATAACAGTGGAACATTGGTGGATTCAAGACCAGTTGTTTTTTTTTCATTTGAGTTTCTTCAATGTAGAACTTTTAACTAAACAGTGTCGGATATATTCTTTGGCAGCAAAAAGCCACAAGATGCCAGCAAGGCATTACTTTTATTGGTTGGTTCTTAGCACGCAAATTGTAAATAGCGGAGTTTTTCCACAAATAACGGATATGTGACTATAAAGCGCCACTTGGTGACGTCACTTTTGTACTGCAATTCACTCCCATTATTGTAAAGTGGTCATGATAATTTTTCATTAGGGTTCGTTCAAGGTGTCTGGCATACGTCTTTGCGGGCGTTTGCGACCTAGAACGAACCCTGACGGAAAATCAACATCTACTACCTTCACAAACAAAACCCTTCACTCCTGTTCACTGGGCTATCAGATTGCAATCTTGTGATATTGCGATATTTAAAAAAATATATTTTTATAGATAGATATAGATTTTTTATATATATATAGATTTATAGTTTCTAAACAATTTTTATAGGTTATCACTCCCATATATCAGTCACACCAGCAAATATTGTTCAACATCTCCATGAAAAAACATTTTTCACCCACTTCAACTGAACACAGCATTGTGAAAATATTTCATGCTCCCCCACAACTCTCCACCACATCTATAAATAGTTTAATTTGTTCTTGACATTGTTCTCTGCAGAGGAGATAATACACCTTGCATAGTTTCTGACAATGAACGCACCACTGCCACCTACTAGCTGTGCCATCTTAGGAGATACGGTCCTTCGCCCCCTGCAGCTACCGAGTGGAGATTACCAATTGAGTAACAAATGTTCCGTCCTTGACGTCACCATGTGGCCACCATTAAGGTTTGATTAAATTAGAGATTTAGCATCTCTTCATGGCTCCACAGTAAATCACTGAAACCATGACCTTCCATCAGTATTGATCCGCCCTTGGTGTACCTATTCTGCAGAAACATGCACCTAGGCAGCAGTCCGATCCTTATTTGAGCCTCAGTGTCGTCATCAGTAATAGCCATAACTTCTTTCAGCCGCTGACCCTCAAACTGCTCCATTATAGGGCAGACAGTGACCTCATTTAACCTCTGTCTTCTCTCCAAAGACATATACAATGTTAATGGCCAATATTGATGGACTCAATGCCCCAATAAAATATATGCAAATGCCTTAGTCAATGTACTTGGATCAAATGGAATGCACTGTCAAAAATCTGTGCACATGATAAAAAGTATGAAGTGTATTGTACTTTTCATTTATCGACCCCCTCTCTATCTACCATCTTCCTGTGGTTGCTGCCGGCGTTGAAGCATCATTGACGTTCGAAAATGATGTGTTTGAGTGTGTCTGGGGGTGGTTTTTATTGATGCTACATTGGTGTATGGATGGCAATGAGCGAATGCACATAGGCGTGCGTGTTCAATTGCATGGCTGTGTGTTTGAGCGAGAGTTGCGCTGTACACAATGCTGACAGTGTTTGTAATATTTTGCAGCCATTAGAGTGCCTGTTTATGGAGACTGTGCAATAAATCACAGCAAAACATAACCAAACAAAACCAAGAGTGTTTATCCATAAGGAATGCTGTTTTCAGCTTTAAACGCGGCTGGAGTTTGTGATTTAATTGTTTCTGTTAAAAGTGGACTTGCAGCAATAAAATATAAGATACAAAAAAAATGGGTTACAAAAACAAGAACATTTCTTTCAAACTAAAAGGAACATTTATTTTGAACTTTAAATTAGTTACAAAATCTCTGCTTATAATTTGTCAATGTAGTTTTTAATTAGCATAGTACTGTACTGGAAAATGGGTTTACAAATTACCCAAACAATTTGGTTCATTTTGGGTCAGGGACAACCATGGCATTGATGCAGAAGACACCAATGAATTGATAACGGATAGCAATACTGTGATTAGGCAACAAATCATATTCCTCTTCAGAAAGGAGAAGGAAATGATAGCTAAATAGAGAAAACAGGTGAGCCATGATTGGTGATGTCATTTTAAGTTGATGGATGGATTTTGCTGCTTAACTCCGATTCTACAAACACAATATTAATCAGAATGTTGTGTTTAGACGAAGGCTGTATGGAAGGATTTTTGGGGGTTTAAAGCACAGCAAATAAAGCTGCATTATTTACTTTTAGAATTTAATTTCTTTCCAATAACTAAAATAAAACGAGCTCAAATACTTACATTTTTTGCATTTTGATTTAAAAAATAAATAAATCAATATGTAATCTCTGACTATTCAGTCTTTAGTTTTATTACATTTTGCCTCTACTTTTACAGTTAACATTAGACATCTATATTTTGAACCACTTCCCTCATGTGGAAAGTTAAACATGAGCAAGTCAGCCAAAGGTGAGATCTTGCCCTGCCAAAACAGATTTTTAGCTTACATGGTCTCAGGCAATGCTCCTGTGATTCATAAAGGGTGTGCAAAAACTGTGGCCGCTTGTGTTTGATCTCTTCAAAATAAGGACTGAACCATTTAGACATAGGCGGATTCCTCTACTTTAACAAAAAGTCAGACTGCATTTTTTTTAAAGTCAAATATGAACTTTATAAGAGAGTCTAAATCATGGAATATGGATTATACCAATATTAGCTAAGATAAATTCTAACTTGGTGGTGTTTGGATGACTATTCCTGAAAAACTGCAGATAAGCTGCAGTCCTCTGGAGGTGCAGCGGGTCAAGAAGCCAATAAGAGTGCGGGTTGAGGAAATAGAGCCGCAATATATGAGCGAGGCTCACAGCTAGCTGAAGGGTAGAAGGCACATACATAAAACAGCAAGAGACACAAGCCCTCAGACGTTAAGAGCATAAACACTCAGGACTGTAAGAGGGTTAGGGTGAAAGGTGTCCCCACCTTTGACAGAAGCTGCCATGAAATCGGCTCCCCTGCTCCTTACCTCAGGCCTTTAAGCGTGAAGTGACGGTAGACTTAAGCAGAGAATAAAAGAAGAGGATGGCCACTAATCCACACTTTGGCCCTGCAGGCTCAAGGATTTGGTATTGCCTAATGTGTGAAGAAATTACAATCTGGGCCCACATACACTTTTCAGATTTTTGCCAATCAAGCCATTTCCAAGCTTTTCTCTCTCACTCTGTAAAATGTAATTATCTCATCACATAGCAAATTTCCTTCCTTCCCCCTTAACTAATTTTTATTGGCTTTCTTTAGCCTTTATCCAGCCCCTTTGTCTCTGCTACGCCGCCCATGTCTTCCTCGCCATGCCTCTCAGCAAGCCCCTTTAATACCCCTCTATCTCTGAGCACACGGAAAAGCCATTCAACTCCAAGCAAATCTCAAAATGTCGTTACTGCTGCCAATTCGCAGCGAAAAGACATCCAAAAGAGCTGCAATGATTAGCAACCTAGCCACTGGGAGAGGTTTTATGAGAGATTAGGGTTTTACAGCTCAGCTATGAATCAGTGTGTTAATTCAATTATTCAAACAATAATTCACTCTACCTTCCAGCAATATGAGATTGTCAAAAATGGCAAGTCTCTCGAAAGAAATGGGCCTCTGCCTGACTTCATGTAAGAAAGTATTGAATTCCAGTAAGTCACCATTACTCCAACGGAATAAATGGTGCAATAAGAAGTGCAATTGATAGATTATCTCAAGTTATACTAAACATTTAGCGAAATAAATGTACATTTCTTTGTTACTATAAACACTGACCAGATTATGTAAATCAGTCTAGATGTATTCTCACATATCTGGGCAGCACATTTGACTCCATAATGTCTTGATAGTCCTGAATTTTCATTATACCAAGCCTCCTCCATATTTCAGAGTCAGTAACAGTGTCTGTTTACTTGATTTTCACATCTCTAAGCATATAGATAAAATGCCTTGACAACCCCATGTCTCCACTTTTCTTGTATATGTCCAAAGATTATTCTATATTTTTTTAGCATGTTAGTTCTCAAATTCGAGTAAGGTCAGAGTTAAAAAAAAAATAAATAAAAAAAAATAAAAATAAATAAAATAATGGGTAGTGCAATGGAAAACTAAAGTAAAAACCTGTGCTGCATGTGGAAATCTGTTTGGGAGTATAATCTTTAGCATCAACAGCAGGGGTCGGCAACCTTAAATACTCAGAGACATTTCAGGAACCAAACACTGTGAGGAACAAAATCCTTTTCACACCTGAAGTGATGATAGCACTGCATATATATATCGTTTTTTATTTACCTGTATGTACAATAAACGATCGTATGGAGCCCCTAAGGTGACATGGTAAATAAAAAAATAAAAAATAAAAAAAAACTTTGCGTTCCCTCGCAGCAAAGTTGGCTTTTTTTCTCGCCTTTTCGTCCTTTTCGCTTTGTTTCATGTTTCCAAACGTTCCGTCCTCGTCGCTTTTGGTCACATGGAAGATGACCCGGAAGTGTTTACGGCACAGCTAAGGTAACATGGTAGGCGAAAAAAATAACTTTGCGTTCCCTCGCAAAACAACTTTGAGTTCTCTCGCAAAGATTGAGAGGGAACGCAAAGTTGTTTTGCGAGGGAACGCAAAGTTTTTTTTTTTGTTTTTTTTTTCCTACCATGTCACCTTAGGGGCTCCGTACGATAGTGTGTATATTTATGACATCAATGACCTTCGAGGGAGCACGACATTTTAACATTTTATTTATGCATGTAACAAAAACATGTTCAACTCTAAAGAAAAAGATGATTGATTGAAGTTTACTTGCAAAAAAAATAAGTCCATATCTATTTGAATCCTGCTCGTATACTTGAAATGAAGCCAAACTCAAATTGTCAGCTCATAACTTGAGTGAACTTAATCATGTAAAATATACAGGACTGTATATTTGCAAAATAATAGTCAAATACCAGATTTTTGCTCCTAAACTTTTGCGTCCAGCATCAGCATATCAGGGCTGTAGACGTCGCCTACATTCTCACTCACGATTGCGAGCTGTCATCTGTGAGGTGTGAGTGATGTTTGTTTTTAATATAGTTCATAGGGTTTAGCATTAACCCGTGCATTAACCTGGCTCTGGAGCCGCAAATTGCAGACCCCTGACCTCCAGTATACCATGATAAAACCATAGCCTCCTCGGCGGAGGCAAAATGTTTTGCCAAATTCATCTAGCAGCGACCGCAGTCAACATTTTTCATGTCAGATCGTCACTGATTGCAAGACAAACTAGAACAGCTGGAGACATATTTAGAGCACTTCAAGCCATTGCTCATTCCAAAATCGCCCTCTTTAAACAAGCTGGGGGAGCCCTGCTCACCTTGAAAAGTGCTGAGGTTCCGTCTAATCTGTGCCTCCTTAAAAAAAATTACCTTTCTGAAAGGCGTTTCACTTCAGAGAATCAATAGATCACTGGGGCTCCAAATGTATTATCTCACAAAAGGAAGGCGGGAGGAATGATGAAAGGGCGGAATGAGCAGGAACAGGGTGAAGATGATGAAGGGATGCAGATGAAGAGTGGAGGAAGTGAATGATCTGGCATAAGTGGGAGGAGTGAGCTGGAGCTGGATAGATTGGATTGAGCTTTCTGGAATGGGCGGCTGTGAAGAGGAGGGCAAATTAAAGGGCTGGCTGAAAATACAGCAAAGGCGCTATAAATGCATTGCCAGGTAGCCATTAAGGGCTGTCAAACGTTGAATTAGGGAGATGAAAATCAAATGAGATGGTTGGGGTGCTAGACAAATTGAAAAGTGCTTGTAAATAAGCGTCAGAATGGAAAGAAGCTGGAAGTAGCTGGAAGTGCACAATAAATAAGGGCACTAACAGGTCTACATAAAAAATGTAACAGTCGTCAGTAGTAATGTAGTTAAATATTACAGAAATTTGCTCATCACATTCATGTTTAAATAGAACGCTGTTTTTCGGAAGGCTTTTAATTTGCATTTGTCACATAATGTAAATACACTGTAATCGATCATAGAAAGAGGAGTCTCATATTTTTATCTAATCTTTTACCTCTCATATATAAATATAAAAAAAGTTAAACTATTAACTGAACATGGGGAGTAATGAGCTAGCTGTACATTCCATTACAGGTACATTTATTAAAAATGGGGAATAGTCCACAGGACTATAATTTCCACGTGGACAGAGCGATGCCATTGTCGTTTCGCTTCATAAGCTTAATTTGTTCACGTTTTCCCAATTTCACACATTATAACAAAACGTTATAGAACAAATAAATCTGCTTTACTTAATGTGATGAATAAAGTATCTATCTATCTATCTATCTATCTATCTATCTATCAATCAATTAACCCAAAGTTGGGTCAAAACGACTCAAATTAGTGGGTCAGTCCAATATTCGACCTAAAAGTTTTAAGGATGGAAACTGCTGGGTCAAAAATAAACCAATTTAAAAAAAATTTTTTTTTTAAATAACTAAAAAAAACTCACTACCATCAATTTGACCAAACTAAAACAACCCAAAAAGTTGAAGTCAAATTGATCCAAGTTAGTGGGTCAGTCCAAATTTCATCTATCTATCTATCTATCTATCTATCTATCTATCTATCTATCTATCTATCTATCTATCTATCTATCTATCTATCTATCTATCTATCTATCTATCTATCTATCTATCTATCTATCTATCTATCTATCTATCCATCCATCTATCCATCCATTTTAACTGGTCACCAATTATACGTGGATTGTTGCTGTTTGCGACCCAGGGGTTCACTGTTTACAAATATATAGAAGCAATATGTATTGTTCTTTTGCTGCCATTAGCAAATTTGGTATTTGAATAATCCAAAAGTAATTCAAACTAATTAAGTTACATGACTTTCATATTATGGTAGCTACGTGTATTACCTGACTAACTACGTTCTTTAATTCCTCTTTGAAAGTGTCACAAATTTTACAGGACTTATACTGGATCTTACTGTAACATTCTGTAACTTTGCGTATACTATAATCCACGTTGTTCATGTGGGGAAGGGACCAAAGCCTTGCGTGAATGTCGAAAAACTGCAAATAAATGACACCCTTCATACATTTAAAAGTGCCTACATGAATAGTTTAGACTACCATACATTTATCACAAACTATATTCTACAAACCATTTGACATCATTGAAATTTCATCCTCCGCCTTCTGGTCTAAATTTTACTCCTCCATCAAATACAAGACATCTTCAGACATCTAAAAACTGAAATGATTAAATTCCATTTTTGGCTTTCGTGTGACCATGTGATCTTACCAAGCAATATTTATTTGTATGTAATTCTGCTTCGAGCATGCACATTTAGAAGTAGACCACACACACAAGCATGCATTCACACACGGGCATACAAATCAATGCAATCTCATTTCACACTGTGTGCAGCTAAGGTTCTCCACTTGCACAAGAGGCAATATACAGACATAGGACAAAAAGCCATACTGAGAGGTTGATAGGTAGACTGATAGGAAAATGAATCTCAATAAATAAGTAGTTCCAGGTGATATCATATTGGCTAAATTGGTGTTTGCCATTGTCGAGTCAGTGGTTCATTGGAGCTATAGCGTGAACCATGGTGCTCTAAATTTTTGATGTGGCACAAAAAGCTAAACAAAAAAATTATAGCATTACCAGCCTCATGAGATGCGATTTAGTTTTTAATGTTTACTAAATGGACACCTTTTGCCCAAAAAGAAGCACCTTTTTCAGTTTGATAAGTTTGGGAGATTTGACGTTAATAATTTTCAATTTGGACTTGTTCAAATTGCAAATGAATTTATCGGTTTGGAAAATGGATGGATGGATGGATGGATGGATGGATGGAAATAATTAACTCATTCACTCCCAGCCATTTTCACAGAAGCAATCCCGTTCGCTCCCGGCTATTTGACTGGATTTTGACTGATTTTGCAAGGCCCACAGAATATTGTGTTCAATTGCTATAAAAGCATGGAACCTACCAAAAGAAAGATTAAAGTCTCTTCTTTCAACAGTCTCTTCTTCTATCTGTTTCCGTTTTGCAGAAATTAGCATTAGAAGAGAGCTAAGTTTCATTAGTTTTCACAAATCTATTTAAAATTCTCAGTAATTTCGCTTTTTTTCTAGATGGCACTGGTTGATCTCCTTTGCTCTGCTGCCACCTGCTGGCCGTTGTGCAATGACTACCATTTCTGCAACCGTTCTTTGCAGTTGAGAGGCTGCATCAAAGCCTTCTGTATGCTCTAGCATAAAAAAAACAAAAAACGTATAAATACGTCTTTGGGACACATACAACAAAAAAAACGTATTTACACGTTATTGGGAGCAAATGAGTTAATATTTCTCATTTCCTTCAAAGGTGGTACAGCTCCTGCCATTTTCTGGAAGTTACAGCTTCTCAGTGATTACAGCCTCTCCTGTTACTTTTTTTTTTTTTACACTCCCTTGCATTTAGTTCTCTGCTTTGTCCCATCCCTCTCCTCTCCCCTGACATTAAGCTGACAGTTTTATCCATTTGCAGCTTACAATGAATGCAACAACAGCCTCCCCATTAAATCCTAAACCGGTGACATTACAGGCAACTCCAAAAATAGGAAACATGAGTCTTACTGCAAAACATTCGGCACAAAGACTAATCTTCTTCGACGTGAGTTAAATGTAATAAGTATTCACGTCTTATCTTCACTATCGGGCAGAGATACAGTAAAATGTTAGTGTATGTTTTAGAGCTGTCACGATTAAATTTTTTAATCAGATTAATCACATCTTAGAATTTTGATGAATCATGATTAACTCTTTGACCGCCAAAAACATTAAAATGACGTATGCTAAAATCCTAATGAATGACACCATAAACGTTAATTGACGTTTACTAAGGTTTGTTTTGTTTTGTTTTTTTCCCTCAATGGGCAGTGCAATGTCTTGTGCAGCACTGCCTGCTCAATGGGTTGAGGAATCAAAAACACCCACTAACTATGGCCAGCAGATGGCAGCATTGTATCTCTTTTCAATGGGCTCACGCTAAATGAAATTACAATGAAACACGACTGATATGATGAGATTGAACGTTTTCAAGGATGATGTGAGTGATCAAAGCCTTTGTCACATTAAATCTAATTCACAGAGCGTCAGTAAACAAAAAAAAAATAAATAGTGTCTAAGTCACTAGTAATTATTCGCATAAAATGGGAAAAAATGACCTACGGCATATGGAAACATTTACCTTTAATGTAACCATCCACTGTCGGCTAAAAAGGATCATCTGCGGTCAAAATCAATAGTGTGATTAATCTGTGGTAATACAATGATTAATGCGATAATTTTTTGTGATTAATTAATTAGTTAACGCTTTAACTTTGACAACACAAGTATGTTTGTGCTCTTGTGAGTCATACACACTCCTTACATTGAACTTCTACACAGACCCACTCAGATGTGTTTGAGTAATAGAAGGGGGACTTTGGTAGCAATTTCCAAGCATTTCACACAACTGGTCTAAACAGATATGCGTATGCCTCCAATTATTGCACATGAGACCCAGCAACCTTTTGATTAACATTCATCTCTGTGTCAACTCTTATGACGGTACATACCCGACAATAAAGCGATATAAAGTAAAGCTGCTTGTCGCATTGTAGGAGTAATACTGCAAGGTTATTCATAAATGTGTTTACATTTTTTTTCCCAGAGAATGAAAAAGCTGAAAGGCAATTCAAACATTTGTACGCCAAACCTTAACTCGGCTTTGAATTAACACCAAGGTGTCGGATAATTATTACTTTTCCGTAAAGTGGTGTGTTTTTCAGCGCTCATTTGTTGACATATTTTCAATTTCCTCTCCAGCGTGTACACCAATTGACAAAAGAGGAATGTGAAAAGCTATTACGGCAATTGTGTTGTTAACGTGATAAGCTTCAATGTGAAACTATAATGAACAATTTAACATGCATACCCTCTGGCTCTTTGGTAGCGCAGTAAATTCAACATAAAAGATATTCAGTGAATAATGTTAAAAAAATAACTTCACATTCATTTTTTTTCTGTTTAAGACGGAAAACATTCAGAATTATAAGTTTAACAAAACATATGCCCTCATGTGAACTTCAGTCAATGGCAGAATATGATGGACCTTTGAGTTACATCTGTTGTTCTCAAAGTCAATCACGCATTTCACAAGATTTGGTTCCAGAGCCGTGTAATACGTCCCCAACGCCTTATAAACACGGCCAACTGTAAATCTTCAAGCTTCTTGTTTTGACATTTTCATGCAAATAGTTCCCACCCACAGATTCAACCTTGCTTTGCAAAACCAAATTATCACTGTTCCAATCTTTTTTTCAAATGTTTTAGATTTCCTGCTCTCCTATGGGTTAATTCACCCAGACAGAACACATTAAGGGGGTTTGTGTTAATAGATATTTGGCTGAGCACTGCGGGAGGCCCGTCTTTCCGAATCCCATGCATCATGATTTTACATGATGAGTGCTATTCATAAGAGTCTTAGAAGAATTTGTGTTATAAAGTACACAAACGGTTACATAAACACACATATATCTGCTTGTGAGTGTGTATCCATTCGAACCTGTGAACGTTACACCATGCAACCGTGCACAAGTGTATTTACTGAATTGAAAACATCCATCAATTCTGTTTGAATTGGTTGAGGGAAATTGCTCTTACTGTAATACTGTATGACGTATGTTTCTTAAACTCTTAAAAAAAACTTGTGACGTTTAAATTTATCACATTTATCACACTACAGAAATTTGGAACTGCCAATGTGAAGTAAACATTTTTGACTGGCAAATACATTTCTATGTATTGCAAGTATGTTCCAATGTACATTTAAGCTAAATGCTAAAAACTTAGCATTTTTTCTTATTCGTATTGACTTGCACATGCATATACCCCATGGCCGAACATAAATCATATACTGCAGACAATAATAAATTAGAAAAATTACCAATAAACAATGTTTACATAATTTATGAATGTATTGGTATAATGTATGTATAACGTAAGCATTTTTTTTTTTTTTTTTTTACTTGCACGTGCACAAGTCAATACACTGTAGCATTATAGGAAAAAAAATATAGGAAAAGTTTTTAGCATTTAATTTACACATTTGTTAGTATGTTTAAATGTATTTGCAAGTATGTTTGAATGTATTTGCCAGTCAAAAATGTTTTCCACATTCGCAGTTCTCACTTCCGTACTTTAGCCATTTGTTTTAAATTTAGCACTACTACTATTAACTCCTACACTACTTTAAAAGCAAATACAACACCATCTTTAAAATCTTTTTTTTTTTTTTTTTTTTTTTTTTTATGAATTTGTATGATCCATGAGTGGAGGACAGCAGGCCAACGGGAAGTACTGGCCCTTTGACTTTTTCATTCTTTGCAAGATTCTGACATCTGCTCAGGATTATTATGTTGGCAATTTCCAGAAATTTGTATGAGTGAATAAGACTGGCCTCGACACTTTTTGTGTTCCTCACCACTGTGTCATTATAACTGTCATGAGGACAAAAGTTCCACGTGATGAAGGTCACAGGCACATTTTGAGTAGTTCTTTGCCATTTTAGTCCATAGAAAAAGAGTTTTAGGTCCTTGAAAATGAACTTTTAAGAAATCTCTTGTCGTGGGATGTTTTCAGTGTTATTTTCAGTTTCAGTATTTTCAATTTACATTGTAATTTAGATACATAGATTGAGATTGACTGTAACTGTACTGCACTGCATTTGTTATTTGACCTTTTACCAAAATGTCTTAATGCTTCTAATTGACTGGAATGTTAGCGTAATGAGCTATCATTTTATTCTATAGTCGAAAAAAGAAAATGCCATTCGAACCAAAGCGGTCTGACATCACAAGCAGCCTCGTTTACCGTTCGGCAATGATAAGCAACTTTACACTCATCAAAAACAGAAGCGTATGCAGCTATTATTACCTTTGTATTCCTCTCTTCTATTCTGTCCACTGTTTTGCTTGGGGATTCATTTCATGTTGACCTTCGAAGCAGCTTTGATGTGATATTTTCCACAACGGATGCAAGGTGTGTGCACAAAGGTGGCCAGCAGGCGCGGTGCTTGGCCATGCCTGTATAACAGATTGCTTTGCTAATGAATATTGAAAGGACGGGGCACGCCTGTACAGGTGTGTGTGTTTGTTTGTGTGGTATTTGTACTGTGTTTAGGTTGTGGACAATGGGGAAGAGAATGCTAATAGATCTGTCAAGACCTTGTCGAGCCAAGAGAGAGCACACACACAAAAACAAACGCACGCACGCACTCTGTGATGTTAGGCGTTTTAATTTACCTTTAAGATTTACGTTGCTGTCCTGTATTTGTCTCCATAATTTACTTATTTTATTCTAATCTCTTCAAATTGTGTGACTAATGACCTATTTGAAAATAGCTTCTCATTTGAAAGTACACAGGCACCGACTTGGAGCTCACCACGAACAAATAAATGTTACTTCCTTCTTTCAACAATCACACAGGTGGAGCCAATTTCAACAACCCCACAAGAATTCGGACCCTTGAAAATGACCTCAAGCTGACGGAAATTAAACTTTATTTGTTCGGGTGATGTTGATTGAGCAGTTATGTTCCTTCCCTTCATTTCTATTCCTGTTTACGCTGTTAAGCATATTAACGTTGGCGGCGTCTTCATAGCCTCGTTCTTGTGTGAGAGGAAACACATTACTTTCTCAAGGAAATTGAATTACAAGAGTTGAATCATGTCACCACATTTTCAAGATAGCTTTACACCGCATGGATCAAGTGGCACAATTATATTTCTTTCTCTCTAGTGACACATACAGAAAATGCATTATTGCAATGTAAACAGGAAAAGAGAAACAGGGAATTGTTGGAATTGTGTTCTGATCAGATTAATTTTACCGAAAATTTCAGGGTGTTCCTATGAAATACAATTGGCTAGCCTATGTGTCACCTGAAATGTACATGCACATAGTCATGACAGACAAATACAGTAATATATGATATAGGTACTAAATTGTGATTGGGTACTTCAAACCTAATTGTGGCTATTTCCACCACTCCAAAGTTTAAGTTTAAGATTCATAAGGATTCATTCTTGGCTAGATCACTCTTGAAAAAGGTTTGGTTTGGTTTGGTTTGGTTTGGTTTGGTTTGGTTTGGTTTGGTTTGGTTTGGTTCAGTTCGGTTCGGTTCGGTAAGCTGGCAATAGCCAGATAGATATTGCGCTTCACTCAAGTGAGTTCTCCGCAATATCCATCTGGTATCTCTTCACGGTAATTTGCTCGGGAAAAGGCGGGACATTCTGTAAAATAATTTGAGCTGATTGGACGATGTGAGATTGTACACGTTTTTTTTTTTAACCAATCACGGCCACGGGTGAAAATTTCGTCTTTGTCCATGTTAAAGGGGGGAAAAGCACGAACATCTTACCAGCTAGAAATACACGGAGCGCCTCTCGCTGTTCAACATTCAACAAGGAAACGGTGAGTCATTCTGCGAGAACAGAATTAATTGTAGCGTCCATTCGTCCATGTTAGGTTTGTTTGTTAGCCCTGGCGTCAGCGCTGGCTTCCTGGTTTTGTCACAGTTGCATGTCCCGCCCCAAACACGTCACTCTGTGATTAGTCGGTGGTTCGGATCGGTGGAAATCAACGGGAGTGGTACAAGATGTATCCTCTGGAGTTTGTGAACTCACAAATACCGTGAGGATTCATCTTGTGAGAGGTGGTTGGTCTTATTGGTTTGGTTGGTTGGTTGGCACCAAATAGTAGTGAGCACAACAGCTCTCAAGATATTGTATCTCTTCTAGAAGACATTAACACTACAAGACTAACACCAACCTCTGTGTTGTTGACTCTGATTTGTCGACTGTCGGAATGTTAATCCAAGAATCTTCGAACATGAATATGTGAAATTATCTAGTGTTTCACTACATATATAAAATATTGATTGCCAGTCAGACCCTTTCGTCCAACATTGGTGATCTGTAACCTCACTCCATTGATTAAAAGGACAAAAGACTCCCACACACTATACCAATTACTACTACTACTTTTTTTTTCCACACAAATATTCAGTCTCATTTTCACACCAAATGACAATTTATTGAAGTCTTCAATTAACCTAATATGCATGTTTTCAGAATGTGTGAGGAGGTTGGCATACCTGGAAAAAAAAAACATGAAAATGTCACACAGTGATTCAGTTGCTGAGATTTAAACCTCATAACTGTGACCTACATAACAGACCTTTTAACTACTTGGTTTACCGTGCTGCCATT
This sequence comes from Festucalex cinctus, assembly GCF_051991245.1. NCBI lineage: Eukaryota > Metazoa > Chordata > Actinopteri > Syngnathiformes > Syngnathidae > Festucalex > Festucalex cinctus. The sequence continues at coordinate 16,958,142 of NC_135425.1, forward strand.
TTCATTCTCAAGATGAACACAAATTAAACTAATTTAGTCACTGAGAGAGAAGCGTTGTGCATTCAAGCTTTGTCACTGCCCCTGCTTAGTCACTGTTGTGTCATCATAATAACAATCCCTCAGGGGAGGTATGGAGCCCTGCTGTCATCAGCATTTACTGGACGACTACACCAGAAGTCGTGTGCGATATGTAGCAATAGAAAGCGATAGAGATTTGTAGAGCGGGAGAAAAGGTGGAATTACTGAAAAGCAAAAAATAGCCAGTGACAGATGTGAGAGCGTTTGAGAACAGTGAACAGACAAGGGTAGAGGGGAGGTGAAGAGGATGACAGATAGGCAGAAGGAGAGAAGGAGGAATACGAGACACAGATACAGAGTGAAAGGGACAGACAGCCCCAGTTCAAATGTTGAATTAGAACATCACTGCGAGAGACAGAAAAGAAAACGGCAAGCTGACAGCAATGTGTACCTATAGGGTGTGCGGTTCAAAACGGCCAGTGGAATGAGCTCATAAATGACACGCTCATATTGACAAAGGGTGAGCTTAGAAAATGACATCAGTGTTTAGTCAGCAAGGACTACGTGTAGTTCTGTGAAATAGAACTGCTCAGCTCTAAATTTCTCTGCGCCATGCAAGCACTCAAGTGTGACGTTAGATGGCCTCCTGGTTGTTGAGCGTGCTTGCGGCTCCTTCATAATGTTTCAGAATCCAATACAGTATATCACCTAAATAACACATTATACATTCATGAATGCCCATTTTCTAACAACAATAAGGTTTATTGATTCTGATGAATGGAGGTAGTACAGGCTTAATGTAGTGATTTGCCCCCAAGCTGGAAGGAAGGAATTACATCGCTTTGCACAGAAAAAAAAAGAAAAACAAAACAATTGTTACATTCTTGACTTGAGGATATATATATATATATATATATATATATTAGTGGGCGGCACGGTAGTCGAGTGGTTAGCACGTCCGCTTCCCAGTTCTGAGGTCTCCGGTTCGAGTCCAGGCTCGGACCTTCCTGGGTGGAGTTTGCATGTTCTCCCCGTGCCCGCGTGGGTCTTCTCCGGGTACTCCGGTCTCCTCCCACATTCCAAAGACATGCATGGCAGGTTAATTGGGCGCTCCGAATTGTCCCTAGGTGTGCGTGTGAGTGTGGATGGTTGTTTGTCTCTGTGTGCCCTGCGATTGGCTGGCATCCAGTCCAGGGTGTCCCCCGCCTACTGCCCAGAGCCAGCTGAGATAGGCGCCAGCAGCCCCCGCGACCCTTGTGAGGAATAAGCGGTCAAGAAAATGGATGGATGGATGGATATATATTAGTGCTGTCAAAGTTAGGGGTGTGAATTGCCTAGTACCTGACGATTCGATTCGTATCACGATTCACAGGTCACGATTCGATTCGATACCGATTGATCCCGATACGAATTTATAAGTCGATTGTTGCGATTTTTTTTCATTCAAATTTAGAAAATACTAATCAGTAAGCTTGTAGAGTGTAAGATTTATATGAAAATGTATTATTTATTTATCTGAAATTTCATTCTTATAGAGGTTGTAATCTGTTTCATGTTTGAACAGCATTAAAATAAAATATTAAGGCTTAATGTTCCGTTCATATAACATTCTTCCATGCTCAAGGTGTGAATCCGAACCCGAAGTCAGACGTTTTGTTGAATATTTTTCCATTAAAAATGGAAGTTTAAAAATCGATTCACACAAACACACACACACAAAAAAAAGGCAATGATGATAAGACGTTGAATCGGTAAGACTACCAAATGAACAATTCTGAGCTCTTTAAAAAAAAAAAAAAAAAAAAAAAAATTGATTTTTTTTTTTTAATTGATTCGAGAATCGCGCGATGTAGTATCGCGATATATCGCCGAATCGATTTTTTTTAACACCCCTAGTCAAAGTTAAAGCTTTAACTAATTAATTAATCACAAAAAATTAGCGCATTAATCATTGTATTACCACAGATTAATCACGCTATTAATTTTGGCCGCAGATGATCCTTTTTAGCCAACAGTGGATGGTTACATTAAAGGTAGCTGTTGGAGTTTGAGCAATAAACATAACTACACGCATTAAAGTAAAGCATTTAATAAATGTTTACATATGCCGTAGGTCATTTTTTCCCATTTTAAATTATGCAAATAATTGATTAGAAAATGATTAGAAAAAGCAGGATGAGCGTGTGCAGGGGGCAAAAATGTTGGGGAAAAATAGCTTTTTTAAGTCAGTGATTAATCATGATTAATCAAAAATCGTTTGACAGCTCTAATATATATATATATATATATATATATATATATATATATATATATATATATATATATATACACAAATTTTTGCAGAACCCAAAACTGATCTGAGTTTTTAAGTTAAAGATTATAGCACTATTTAAAAACCCCAAATCAGTCAATTCATCTCAAGTCAAGTTTGCTAAATCACATTCTGTGAGTTAAATTATCAGCCGCGATCTTGTGAACACGTTCAGCTTCCACATTAAGTTTGCACACACAAACCTTCAGTAAATCAGGCCTTATGTGTGTCATGTTCCTTGTAAGCTGTCACTGGGTTGAGATGTCCACAAAATGTGTGTGCGCGTGGGCTTATGCTTGGGAGCCGCTCATCTTTTAAACATGCCTCCATGATGCTCATTGAGATCAACTCCACACATACAAGTAACCTTTTTATGGCAAAGAACGTAAGCTCAGTCTATGCATCTACTGTATCTGCTATATTTACCAAAATGGCTTAGCAAACCGGTTGAGTCAATATGCTGTTTTTAGCTTCCAACGAAAGCAGAGAAACACTCATCCACTTGCATTCCTTCAAATGCACGTACACAGATACGCATTTGCAATTGAACAGAAGGACATTTTCCTGTCTCTTTGAGTCTCTTATTCATCTGTCACATGAGCCATCTTTACAGCATGTTATACTTTTCATACTTTGAAAACATTGACAACCTACACTGAACATTGAAGTTTGAGTGATGTGTCAATGTCAATATTTTTAAGACGTTAAATATCAGTATTTACCGCTGAACTTGAGCTCAAACTGTAAATGACAGTGAATGAAGTTAACATAGGTCGACCAAACGTCCTCTTTTGCTCGGGGGTGGGGTTTATAAATTCCCGAAAACGCCAGGTTTTCATTGTTTATAACGGGACCAATTAGCAATTAGCATGTGACAAATTTGACTGATGCTTTGCGTGACAAATGAGAGGCGGAGTGCACCGTGTTGTTAGCCCGACTGCTAGACTTAGACTTAGACTTAGACTTCGACTTAGACTTAGACTTGACTTTATTGATCCCTTTGGGATGGCTCCCTCTGGGAAATTTACATGTCCAGCAGCAATGAGAACAGATAATAAAATAAAAAATAATTCAATCAATCAATCAATAAATAAGGTTATTACACCAGAGATTGAATTAATAATAACAATAATAATAATAATAATAATAATAAAATTAAAATTAAGAAATCACACACACTCAGACTTCTTCCAAGTCGATCGCGAGGGGTGTGGGGGGGAGACGGGGCTTTTGTGTGTCTGTGTTATTATTGTTATTTATTAAAACATATTTTTTTGGGGGTTTTTTTTTATGAAAAAGTAGGTCAGCTCTTTACGTCAGCTACCTCACTTCCTGAGCGTTGAAATATGGTGCTGAACTATGTTGGCGGTCGAGAAGTTCAGCTCACTGGGAGTGCTCTGCCCTCCCAAACCAGAGCTCGGTTGGACTTTGAACATTGTTATTATGTATTCAATTGTCAAGTACGACTTCAAAAGAGAGATGTTTGGGTTGTTTTATTTTGTAACCATACAGAGGAGGCATATGTTAAAATAGTCAACTTCGAGTGTCTTCTTTTTTGGAAGTCAAAATATGCTCACCCTAAGTAAACATCAAAAACTGTATTACATTTGAAGCTACTCAGTGACTAACATTCTGAGCAAGTCCCTGCTCAATATCTATTCAGGGTTTGAATCTTGGCACTGTCCTTCTTCTTACATGTTCCCAGTTTCCTCCCATAGTCGAAAAACATGGATATTAGGTAAGTTGAAAATTCGAAATTGTCCAAAGGTGGTAGTTTGATTTAATTTTATTTTTATTTTTTGCCTATGAGTCTGTTCTGTGATTGGTGACAAATCTATGGTGTACCCCACTTCTTGCCTAAGGTCAATGAGCATAGCTGACCCTAATTCGGGGTACAGAAAATTGTTGGATGCATGATTTTTATGATGTTTATTATACATATTATACTTTTCTTTTTTTTCTTTTTTTTTAACTAGACACTGTAGCAGTTTCAGATTTCTTCACAAATGTAAAGTGCATTACAAATACAACTTATTATTATTATTATTATTATTATTATTATTATTATTATTATTATTATTATTATTATTAAAACCTGATAGATTTTCAATTTAGAAAGGTTTTTAAAGTTAACCCGAAAAATGTGAGTTTTCTATTAATTCCAGAACATTTATTCCTGTTTTAATAAATTGCTCCTTTCTAAATTAATGTAAACGACACACCAGTTTGTAGTTTGTTCGTAGACCTAATGACTCCTTAAAGGATTTCAGTTGGGACGTTCGATACCACTTTTTTTGTTCCAGACTAATACCAGTATGAGTACTCAACTCTTGAGTAGTCACCGATACCAAGTACCGAAACCACTAGTACTTTTGATACATACAATTTCCTCCCAAAAATAATCACGGATAAATGTTTTTACTTAAAATTGTATGAAATAAATGACAGTTTTCTATTCTTGTAATTTCTAGATCTAATTTCTTGATCATAAAACTCTCACAAGAAGTATCGACCACATCGTGAGCACCGATACCTTGGCCCAATACCAATACCTGGCATAGGTACTCGTCTATCTCTACATTTTACAGTGAAAAATTATATAAACTAATAAGCAAATATACAGAAACAAAAACATCAAAAATGGCTACTGCAGGTTAGGTCGTGATTATTCAATTTGGGAGCGGCATAGGGCAGCAAATATGCGTGTGTGCGTGTGCATGTGCGCATACTTCATCCTCTGCGGGCAAGTCCTCATCTCTGGTTCTGATTAACTCCCTGTAAAAACACTTCTGTTCAGAACATCACAGCCCGTACATCACACTCGCTCTCTCCTCACACACACAATACACACACAAACACACACACATGCTGCGCAGCTCCCGGAGGCTCCCTGTTCACAAAGGGGAGTCTACACCCATCATTCAAAGCCTTATAGGCCTTAAGAATGCTGACACACACACGCTCAATCACACGCAGACACGCACACACATCGACACACAAAGTGCTCTGTTTTCTTTGCTTTGATACACTTATAGAGTTCAGAGGTGAGAGGGCTGGAGGTAACACCGTGTTTTTCCAGAGTTTCTAACCACCTAAATCTGCTTCTAGACACACAAGGAGGTCCAGATGGCTGGGTGGAGACAAAATAACACTCTCACATGCACAAGTACACCCACTGTCATGCTCAAATGAAAAAAAAAACATTCACACGGGATATCACATACATGCACATCAGAGTGATATATTACCTGATACATGCATGATGCCGTGTTTTTCAGGTTATGCTACATTTCTTTCAAATCTTGCTTTATTCGACATACTGGTGTTATGCGTTTGGTGTAAAGAACCAACACATTAGCAACTATGTGATGCGGGAAACCACCACAACCGCTACAACAAGTGGTGCAGCATTCATGACGCATGCTAGCGGACGTCTCCCGGTCCTCTAAATCTTAGCCAGCTGAGCACAGTCACATGTGATCAATAGCTAAATTTATCACTCTGAGCGAGTCGCTGTCATCCACGAGCACCTGCCTTAGGGATGGCGAGTATGTGTGGGAATGAGCCGATGTTTATAGGCTCAAACCCCCACTACCTCTTGAGATACGATTGACATTGTCTTTAGCAGCCAATTACAGCCAGAACGCCGGTGAAAAAAGGTCACCGTCATCCAGCTATCAACACTCACCAATGCCAAATGCCAACTGTGCGCGGCATTGCGTGGGTTTACGTGCGTGTGTGCGCGGAGCCCAAAATGCCAGCCGCCGCCCCCCTTCTCCTCCCCTGTGGGTAACCTGCAGCAAATCCCAACATGATTGATGAGGAAATTAATGCTGCCAAGCAAAGCAAAGCATTGTGGGAATAAGGAAGTCTTATTATTCAGTAGGGAGCATGCCATTAGAGGCTCCAAAATCAACAGTCTGTTATTATGTGGATGTTTAAATGTGTAGATATGGGCAAGTGGGATTTACCCCCAGGGCAACACCATCGGGATGAGGAGATATACATTTATGTCTGATTTTATGGTCTTCAGGTCTTCAACTTATCAATTTAATACATTTTGTTTTCAGTTGGATGCATAATACACATTTGTATACTATGCTGAAATTACGTATTTTCACGACTATAAGGCGCACCTAAAAGCCTTCAATGTTTTCAAAAGCTGACCATGCGCCTTATAATCCAGTGCGCCTTATATATGGATCAATATTGAGCCGCAACAGGTCTCGCTGTCAAGACGCTATCGGTGACCCTGCACGATCGGTGACGCGCATGCGCAGAAGATCCCGCCATCTTGGATCGCTAGCTAATACTAATACTTTACCTCATAATAAAACAGCTGTTTATTCATTTTGGGAGTGAATGGAGTTGTCAGAAAGCTGGTTTGTAATCTATTAATAATGTTTGACTGACCTATCTGACCGTTTTGTTGACATTCCCTTTAGCGCAGCACCATCTAATGGATGCATAACGTAACCCCAGCCTCTACTGTAGCGCCTTATATATGGAAAGATTTTAAAATATGTCATTCATTGAATGTGTGCCTTATAATGTGGTGCGCCTTATAGTGCGGAAAATACGGTAATATATTTTCTAAAAGATCGCGCTATGGGGTGGAATCCTCGCATCTCCAATGTAAAGACAAAATAATGTTCAATTGCAAATTTAATTTTCAAAAAAGGTTGCGAATTTATTACAGCTGTGTTGCCAGCCCCATCAGATGCCATCAAAGTCTGCACTTGCTCGAGCACCGATTGACGTGAAACCGAACGGTAGCACGTTTCTTTTCCAAAGTACTTCTTTCTAAGTTGTAACTAGGAATCAGAACTGAACTGGTTCAAATGTGAAATATGCCCATCCCTTTCAATACGTGACAAAAAAGGTATTAACTGTTCTTATGTCATCTTTGCAAAGTCTATTTCAAAGGTCTACGAGCCAAGACACACCACAATGCATAAAAAAAAATCAAAATAATATGAAGCCATTGATTTAGTAAAATTATAACATACAACAAAAAAAATTCAAGTCCAAAACAAATAAACCTATAATAGCAATATATCATTATTCAATTCATAATTTATTTTTTATACTAATAAGTCTTGGGCTTTCTTTCAATATTTCATTTAAATATTTAACTTCAATTGCCTACAGGAAGGACAAACATCTGAAATAAGTCACTAACTGAAGTTGGATAACTGTGAAGTAAGGAGAATAAGGACGTTATATCTGTAGCAAAGACCCTTTTTGATGGGTGAACGCTTCCGAGGGATCGGAGGGCTTTTTCACTTTTGAAGATGATGAAATAAGAATATTTTCCCTGAAAGCATCTGGGACATTTGACTCGTCTTTGTCTTTGGAAGACTTAATCACGATTTATTTGGTCTCTGACTTGAGGAAAATATATGCGGAGAGCTTTGGTGTCATACTCACAAGTACTTCCACGTTAGGCAATGTCGTTCACATTTTGTTGACGTGCATATGACTAAATGTCTGGGATGTGAAAATATCTCCAAATATTTACAATCCCTGTTTTGTTTCCAATATATTCACAGTAAAATAACAGTTTAGGGTGATATTTTCACATGATTGATGTAGCATTTTATGATTAAAAAAATATATACTATTGCTATAGACCTATGTCCAAACTGTGGCCTGGGGGCCATTTGCGGCCCGCCGTCCATGTTCTCGTGGCCCTCTGCATACATTAACGAAAAAGAAAAAAAAAAGAAAATGACATGGCTACATCCTTCATGCATGCGGTACAACTACTACAACTGTTGGGTCAAAAATTGGACCCGCTAACACTTTCTGGGTTATTTTGAACAAGACAATAATTTTGTCACAAACAACCCCCAAAAATTATTATATGTTATTATATGTCAAAATTGTATGATGAAATGTTTGATTGTCAACAATGCTGTCCGAAAGGAAAAATGAACAAATAAATCAAATCAAAATCAAATCAAATCAAAATGAGTTGTTTTACTGCCTAAAGTTGGCTCACATTGGGGCCAAGTTTAGTGTCGATCCGGATTTTGACCCAAGCCGCTTTTGGTGTACTAATAATTTATAGCTTTCCTAGATACTAAATCCAAACTATGTACAACTACAACAGTAACATTTCTCTTTATATTGCCTCTTGAGCTAGAACATTTGAGTTTCACCACAAAAAAAATGTTGTCTTCCCCTTTTTGCTGTCTGTGTCATGGTCTGATTTGCAAACATATCACATTAATTGAATTAAATGACTGCTTTAAAAATTCCCATCTCATCTTTTATACTGTAGCTTTGGTTGTGAATGTGGATGTTGGCCACCCCAAAATCATGAAAAATCCAAAACTGTTTCCCTTTATCACTTATCAAAAAAAAAAAAAAAAGATAAAAATAATACATAAGCGCTTGATTGGCGTAACAAAGTCGGACAATGTCAAAGTGGTCGATTCTTCTGTACGTGGCCTTCAAAAGAAAAAGTTTGGACACCCCTGCTATAGACACTAAAATCAGCATTTAATTTACTTATAATATAAGCTGTAGCTGTTTTTATTCTAAACAAGAGAGTTTCTTTATTATCCCAAAGAATAACCTTGCCAAAATACATCCATAACAATGCACTTAGTCATATTTACTATACTTACATCATACTGACAGAAGAATTAGATTTTAGAGTGAGAACTGGAAATAGAATAGAAGCGATGTTTTGTCAGCTACAGTAGACTCATTAGTCTGGCCCACAATTCCTAAATGAACTCGAGGCACTTGCTCGTGCTGTTGCTTTGGGTGCTTTGTGCCATTTTCTCCATTTCTTTTCACGGCCAAGTAAGACATTAGAAAGGAAGGGAGAACCTACTCATGTGGATTTCTTGGAAATTCCTTCTATCTTCACAAACACACCAGAGCCCACCTAGTGTATTTCCCTCCTGGCTTTCCAATTTAAATGCAAATGATCCCAAATCGGACTCCACAAAGACGCAGCGGCATCAAAATCATTTGATGCTGCGATGAATTATATATTTTAATTAAGCAGCCAAAAGAATCATGCCTATTCAGCCCTTTTGCCTTCAATAAGAAATGAATAAATAAATATGTAGGGGGGCTAGAGAAGGGGGTAAATGAGTGGAAGGGATAGTCAGGCAACGGGGAGACGGGTTGTATTGAGTTTGGCCGATTGTGTCGCTAACCGCCTGTGGGCTGTCTTTATGCGAGCAATCTGAGGCTGTCACATTTCAAAATCATATTGTTTGCTGACAGGCGCTTTAAATACCCCTGCAGTTTCCAGCGCACACACGTACACAATAGCTCAAAATGGTCCCGCGCATGCCGACACACACCGTTTGGATTTTGATGGGCAAACCAACACTTTACAAAATGAAGAGCCGATATGGGAATTGTGATGGTCTGACAAGGTAAGCAATTTTAATTTCACCCTCTGTCATTCTGCGTGATATCATCTCTGATGAAATACATATGAGCTGCCAGTCACTCACGCATACACAACAGGCAGCGCGGCAGCCACGCGGCCATCTCAATCACGCACATTAATGCAAACTTCAGTCACAGATGGCCCACAAGAACTTGGGTCATAGAATGCTGAAAACTCACAAATGCACTTTCCAGAGTGTAGAGGTGCACGGTTGAGTTGAATCTTGGGAATTCACATAAAAATCGTCTGGCTCCTGTTAAAAAAGCAGGAGTCTTAAAGTTGTAGGTGCACCTGTGGGTTAGGACACCCTACACTGTCCCCTCGGACAAAGATACGGCTCATTTTATTGGTGAAAAGGTGCAGATCATGACATCATCACATCGTCATGGTCAAATCTTTAAGGAATTGAGGAATTTTTAGGAACCCTTAAGGTACCCTATCGCAATATGTGAAATTCCGGCCATCAAAGTCTTACTCAATTCATCTTCATGTGTATTCACACCAGAAAAGTCCTTTGGTTCGCTTATTTAGTCCGGACCAAAAGCGGACTTGAACTTTTTTTGTTTGGTGCGGCTCATATTCACACTATATTTTTTCAAGTGAACTATATTCCGTTAACACATTGACACGTTACAGTTGGTGCTCCCATTGGACAGAAAGTGGCAAGGGCGGCGCGCAGAGCTTTTTAAGGGTGATTTTGGGGGTGCATATTGTACAACATATCAATCAATCAATCAATCAATCAACTTTATTTATATAGCACCTTTCATACATTTAAAATGCAACTCAAAGTGCTGGACATCCATAATGCAATAAAATAAAAGAAAGAAAAAGCCCCCCCATCCCCATGATCGTACCCACAGACACACCCAAAACCCAACAAACACATGAAAACCACAACATGGCGGGGCACAGATGTACGTATACACGGGATATACATGGTATTTTATACAGTTTTATTCTATACATTATCCAGCAAAATTTGCACAACATTAATACAAGTACAGGAGCACAAAGACATAACATATAATCATTATATTTAATTATCTAATTATTTATCATAGTAGTAACATTCACAAATATTCCTCACTGAACATATACATATTGCAAAAATTGTGATTGATACAGGTTTTTCATTTCGACATATTTTTCACTGTATACCTCAAAAAAGCAACTAAATGACACTAATATGGTCTACCAAAAATAAATGCTAAAAACAAACCATGGTTTTATTTAGATTGGATTCACTAAATGGTCTCTGCAAAAAAAAAAAAAAAAAAAAAAAAAAAAAGACAACCTTACATCAGTATATGTTTAATATATCATTATTAGTGTGAAAATGCAAGCAAATTAGGGTCTGTAATTAACCTAACTTGCTTGTTTATGACCTGTGGGAGGAAATCCACACTGGGCATGGACTAAGTCTTAAAAAAAAAAAAAAAAGCCTCAGCAAACACACAAACTTCTTATGTCAGGCTGTAGCTATAAACTGCACACAATGAAAAAAAAAATTCACACAAAAACATGTTTTGATACCCTCACTTTCAGAACTTGTCAACTCAACTCACATTATTCCTTTTTGTTGTTAGCTCAGGGAACCTTCATGTAGCCCAACTGCTTGTCATTTTTACACACTTTCATGCCCGAGAACGTCTATGATTTGTCTGTTGTAGTGTACACCGGGACAAATGTCACATGTTTTCGGGTTACAACCCTCTGGAAACCCCTGCTAGGGTGCTTGCTTTATCGCCGTGGTGCACTGTGCAAAGTTGTTTTTTGTCAGTGTGCCCCCTACGACCCACCCACACACCCCCACCCCACGTCTGGTGGTGTTATTTTTGTTGGACATTTCACTAATAAACTTGACAGAGATTAAAGGACCAGGAAACAACACGTGGCACCAATAACTCAGTCTAGTACTCGCGTCTCATATGTGCAACTAAAAGTGTGACTGGGCTGCAACCTTCACTTTTGGAACTGAAACACAAAGCACATTACTACCGCAGTTTTACCCCTTTAATGAGACCTTTGTAAGTGAAAAAATGCAGGTGTATGAACGATGTCTGGCCCTGTCAAATAAAAAGAAAAAAAGTACACAGTAAATTATGTAGAGTAAATTTGGCTCTATTTAGAGTGGGAGCAAATAGACTCAGTCTTAGAGTAATAATTACACTAGAAGAGAGTAAAATAAAGAATTGGAAAAAAAAAAAGGGCTGAGGAACAAACTCACAACCTTCAGCCGATCTACCCTCTATATCACTCGTGTCGGCTGGAATCTTTGTAACGCCAACTCTTGTTGGAGATAAGAAAACAGTAGGAGTGGCATAGCTCATGTGGTAGTGTGGCAGTCTCCCAAACTGAAGGTCCTGAATACGTTCCTTACCCCTTGAGTGACTTTTTTTTCCCAATTCTTTATTTTACTCTCTTCCAAGTGTAAATATTATCCTACTCTAAATCTTAGTCTATTTGGTCCCATTCTAAATAGTAAATTTTACTCTCCAGAATTTACTCTTTCTGTGTTAATGAGCCACAACCTTAGAAAAGCAATTGTATTAAGTTCAATACAAAAATTATGTATCTATTTTAGATAGTATGTTTGTTAAATTAGATCAGGAACTGTATGTTGTATTCCAGTAAACAATGTTAGGAATAATAATATGGCAGTGATGTATTACCTGTTCTTGTTCTAGTACACATTCTAGTCTATTACAAGCCACATTGTGGTTATATTTTTACTAGGGGTGTCAAAATTCATACGTTCATTTTGAGTTAATTTAAAGTTACTTTAACGCAACTATTTTTTTTTAATGCACGATTAATTAATGAGCACCCCTTAATTGGAAAGTCTGTACTGGGGTAATTCCAGTTGCAATGCAGCAGACACGTCCACGTCAAAATTAAGCAGCAATAAATGTAATAATAATAATGCATATATTTGTGGAGACTGAGCTCAAGCTGTATTTTGCAATTTAAAAAAAAAATGTGCAGAATTTCTCGTTACTTGATGTTCAAGATTAGATAGCTCTTAATATAAAATAAAAAAAAAAAATGCACTGAGCTGTCACCATCTTACAGATCCAATTATGCCATCTAGTGGCAGAAAATTACCTCAGCACAAATAAATATCACACTTTTTTTTTTTTTTTTTTTACAGTACAGTCCATTTTTTTTAATATGACCTCAATTTTATGAATTATTATTACATTACTGTATCAATGAGTAAAAGATGCAGCCAATTTCAATTAGATGAATATTTTTCCCCTTTTGTTAAAAAGAGTATGAAAACTTAGAAAAAAAATATTTTATTGTACATTTTGTTACACATTTAGAACAGATATAAAATATATGATTAATCGTGAGTTAATTATTGAAGTTATGCGATTAATCCCGATTAAAAATTGTAATCGCCTGACACCCCTAATTTTTACCTATTACATTCTCTGTTATGTGTGTTACAAAGCATGTTAACAGGAGAATCACAAGACAGATTCTGCCCGGTCAGAATTTGTAAAGCTGTGCAGGATATCACTAGCTCACTCGGCTCTTGTACAAGTATTGCTCCCCTGCGCTGCAGCTTAAGTTTCTCCTTAAGTATTGCCTTCCGGCTGCCAGTCGAACTGTTCTGCTCGCGGAGTTATTTGTCACTGTGCATCTCTGTTTTCAGACTCATTGGTCACTCAATATGTACATGGAGTAAAATAACCTCTATATTTATGTATTATATGTTTACAGTAGCACCTGGTAGATAAGTGTTATTGTGTTTTTTAGAACCAAATGTTGAATGGAAATGTTTCAGATTATTTGGTCATAAGTGATCTTCTCAACTTTGGTGTTTCCAGTACTCTGGCAAAATGGTTATTTTGTTGATTCTGCTTGTTAAAATTCAGTATGTAGTAAAGGTGATTGAATGAATCCCTCTTGCGCCACCAACCTACCTCAAATTACCTCCTGAGATAAAGCTTATTCTGTCATATTTGTGACCGGCTAATGGGGAGCCCAATTTTACTCACTATGTAGATCTAGTCGCGACTTATATAGAAGCAAGACAACATAAAATCCATTTAGACAAGACATTTATTTGATCACTGTGACAAACTACTGGCATTCTAGAGGCTTTTTTTATGAGCAAATCAAGTTTGCTTTGAGATTGAGAGCTGATTATTGAAGACGAGCAAAATGGGTGTGGCGAGACAAGAAAAAAAAACTGTGAAAACATCAAATTGAGCTGAGAGGAGTGCCTAATATATATATTTTTTTCCCCAAATAAGCAGTTTCAAGTGTGAGAAAATGGCACAAATTTCATATTGCTGTTAAATCTGTTATGTCTCGCAGAAAATGAATGTTCCTATTCTGATGAGTTTTTTTTATTATTTTTTTTAACATGCAGTTTATAAGCAGACACTTCTATTTGCTGTTACGCCCAAAAAGAAAAATAACGTATATTCTATATACCTATATGAAGGGAACTTGAATATAGAGATAGATGATCAGATTTCTAATTTTGTTTCGTGCTTTGAAAGTTTGTTTGTTGGTGCAGTTGTGCTCATTGTTTGACTGTTTCATTAAATTCAACGGGAGTGTAAAAGCTTTTTCGTGTCCTTGAACATCATGGAGCATTACAGATGTTTATTTCTGTTGGGTCAAGATGAAATCTTAGCAAAGGGGAGCAGATGTGAAATAAGTGTGACTGATGAATAAATATAAGATGTAATCAAATGTTAAAGTGAACCAGTACAGTACTATGAGTGGAATGGAGAAGATTATATATTTAAAAAAAGATAAAGCCACGAATAAAAAAAACCCACTAATGGAACGTGACAGCGGTTTGTAACAGTTGAACTCCTCCATCCAAAGAACAAGGAAATTCACTTTGCTTTATACGCCTATATTTAAAATGCTCGCTGTGTTCTGCACATGTGGACATGTGCTTTCTTCAGCCAACATTCATTGGCAAGCCTTCCCTGCCAAGTGAGATAATCCTTCCTCGGTAAAAAGAGGAAATGCAAAAGCCTGTATAAAAATCCATGTTTAGTGGGCAAGAACTCAAGTGGTGTGGTTGCAGGAAGAGAGCCAGACCAATGACCTTTCGCCCCCACACACTAGCAGGGTAGCAAAACCGTTTAAATAGGATCATCTTTAAAGCTGATTAATTAAACTTGGCCATTAATGCTGTTGTGCAGTGGAACACCTGCTCAATGGATGACAGCCAGACAACATTGGTGACTTTGTGCCTTTGCAGAGACTAAAACTAAAACTCAATCTATTTGGTGTTAAATCTATATAATCTTTATTGTTTTGTCATTTCAATTGCATATACTTAACATGTACTGGACTGTCTCAGAAAATTTGAATATTGTGATAAAATCCATTATTGGAATGAAATTAAATAAGCAAAAATGCCATACATTCTGCGCTCAAACTATAATTAGGGGTGTTAAAAAAATCGATTCGGCGATATATCGCGATACTACATCGCGCGATTCTCGAATCAATTCAATAAAAAAAAAATCTATTTTTTTATTTTTTATTTTATTTTTTTAAAGAGCTCAGAATTGTTCATTCGGTAGTCTTACCGATTCAACGTCTTATCATCATTGCCTTTTTTTTTTTTTTTTTTTTTTTTTTTTGTGTGTGTGTGTGAATCGATTTTTAAACTTCCATTTTTAATGGAAAAATATTCAACAAAACGTCTGACTTCGGGTTAGGATTCACACCTTGAGCATGGAAGAATGTTATATGAACGGAACATTAAGCCTTAATATTTTATTTCAATGCTGTTCAAACATTAAACAGATTACAACCTCTATAAGACTGAAATTTCAGATAAATAAATAATACATTTTCATATAAATCTTACACTCTACAAGCTTACTGATTAGTATTTTCTAAATTTGAATGAAAAAAAATCGCAACAATCGACTTATAAATTCGTATCGGGATTAATCGGTATCGAATCGAATCGTGACCTGTGAATCGTGATACGAATCGAATCGTCAGGTACTAGGCAATTCACACCCCTAATAAATATTAAATGTATACGATCTTATTTTGTCATTTCAATTAAATATACTTAACATGTAATATAATGTCGTTCAAGTTATATCCAATGCATATTAACACTTCTGAGTCAAAAACAAACCAATTTTTGTCAAAAAATTAGACCGCTGCACTAACTTGGTTACATTTAACCCAACTTTTTGTGTTCTATCCATCTATATAATCTATCTAATCTATCTAATCAACCCAAAGTTGGAGCAAAACGACTGAAATTAGTGGGTCAGTCCAATATTCGACCTAAAAGTTTTAATGATGGAAACTGCTGGGTCAAAAAAAATAAAAAAATAAAAAAAATAAAAAAATAAATACATAAATAAATAAATAATAATAATAATAAAAAAAAAAGTCTGACCCACTACCATCAATTTGACCAAACTAAAACAACCCAAAAAGTTGAAGTCAAATTGATCCAAGTTAGTGTGTCAGTCCAATTTTTGACAAAAAAAAAATTCATTTTTGATCCAGCAATTTTAAGTATGTACTATATTAAAATAACAGGGGATTTAAGACTCAATATTACTCAGAAACTGCCTTTTTAAACAGTAGAAAAAGGAATCTTAGAAAAAATTGGAAAAAAATGTCTTCTTTATCAGTCTTCACTGATATGCACCGTGTTTGTGGATTTTTTTTTTTTATTTTAAACTGAGTTTGCACATTTTGACTTGTTTTGGCAACCATGACCTCAAACCCATAAAGCACCATTGGGTGGCTGCAGAAATTCACACAGGCAAAAAATAAAAAATAAAAAAAACAGCAAAGGAGGCCTAATGTTTTCTTTTCTTTTCTTTTTTTTCCCCCCCTTGTAGACATAATTTCTTGTAGTTGTACTAAATATTTATGTCCATACTGTCTTTATTCTTGTCACTGGGTGTCTTTCATCGAAATTATAATAATACCTGTTATCAATAATTCAACGTTGCACCATTATTGTTTACTGAACAACAATGCCCAATTAAACACTGAAGTTCACAGTGAGCCATAAAATAAGAACATATAAAATAAAACGACAGAATGCAAATTTTCCTTTGGAAAAGCTTTTTTATTCTGAGTTTTTCACAAGTGACTATAAAATGTAATATTAATGGTTAGTTGTTTAATATAGATAAAATGGTATCACAGTTAAAATCAGTCAATCTGACAGTTTTTTGTTGTTTGTTGTTTAAAGATTTAAAACAATCTCGACTTTTATCCAGATCCTCATCAACTTTTGGTGGATTTATTCTTCCCTGCCACAGGCCGTACCCCTCCACAAAGTTTCTTTTGAATAACGTAATGCATTCAGACAGAAAACCATAACCTCACCACCTCCGTGGTAATAAATGAAAAATATAATAGATGCCCTCAAAGAACCATTGCTGTACAAGGAAGGGTGTGTTTGTTTATGGTGTGCTATACCTTTAAGAGCCTCTGTTCATCGCCCATCCCAGAGAGGATGAACCCATTAGTCTGATGAACAGAGAAACAGAGAAAGAGAAACAAAGACAGAAATAACAATTTAAAATGCAATTTAAAGAAACTCAACAGGGAGTTGAACAGGATTAGAAAGCAAGAAAGCTTTTCAAAGAAGGAAAAAAAAAGGTTAGAGAAAAGGCCACCTCAGACACCATCCCAGTGAGAGGAGATAAAGACAGACTGACTCAGGGGGGGGGACAGGAAGCAGCTATCTCTCCATCTCCTCAATGGCGTTGTAGGCGTCCATGTCTGTCAGTCAATTAGGACGACGGGCAGGCAGACGCAGTCGCTCGCCAGTTCTTCGTCCGCCGCACGTGCTCTCGCTGATGATTTTTCCTGTGTGGTGTGTCCGCAGATGGCCAACCTTGTGACATCGCTGTGCTGTGTAGTTCTGGCCGCAGTGGTGGTAGCCTACGCTCAGAGACGCAGTCAGCTTGGTGAGTACGCATTTTATCTTAGAGTCATTTTGTCCTCGCGTTTGGCCTACAGCTTTTAGCACATCTACTTTTTTTTCTACTGTAGTGAACATCTGGCTGACATTTTTGCCAACTTGTGCTTTACTATTATGGTAGTTGTTGTCATAGTTGTCTTTGTGTCATTGTTGCCGAACTGCCATTTTCCTAATTCTGTATTTGTCACTGCATACAAAAGTACTAACAAAGTAATGATTAAGTGAAATGTTCTACCATTGAGAGTTTGTCATTATGTATCAACACACAACTTATGCCGTTAGAGTAATGTCGAGCTTTTTCTTTCTGGGCCGACACCAACATTTTCCCCAACAAAGACACCAGTCAGGTCAACTCATGACCATGAGCATGTCACAAATTATTGGCATGCTGAGGTCCTTATGAAAGAACGGATGGGGGGCACACGGACAACTATAGATTAACAGGACGACTCTTTTGAGTCCTCACAAAATGCTTGACTGTGTCTGTTTGGCATGGGAGTCAATTTGTCACTTGACTTCGTGGAAAGAGTGGCAGGGGCTTGTTAGCCAATGGTTTCCGAGTAGATATAAGCTGACACAGAGAACTTCTTTAAGGGAGTCACTAAGTTCACCACCGTCATGGGGATCCACAAATGAAATGGAAGAAACAGATATGTACTCGAAATACCAGTACTCTAAGAATGATAAAAATGAAGTACAGTTTAACAATTCACACTTTTGGTAGCATCTTGAAAGTATTGGAAAAGTGAAGCGAATTCCTTTTTTTCCCCTTTCAATGTAGACTGTCTAGATGACTCATTCCCTTTATTTTCAATGGATAAGCAGTATAGAGAATGTATTTCCCTAGAGCAGTGATTCTAAATTATTTTCTGCTATGCCCCACCAGGAAGAAAAAAAAACATTTTGTGTCCCGCCAACTACCCATATATAGTATTATCAATCTTCACTTTTTTTTTTAGTCTGCCAATGAAAAGATTTGAAATTTGCCTTATATTAAGAAAAAAATAACTAAAAATAACTAAATGAAAGCTCCACTGCCACCTACTGTAGTGGATGTGCAATTACAATTTAGTCTAAATAAATAAATAACTAAATAAATACAATAAAAAATAAAAGGGGGGGGGGGGGGGGCTCCTCTGGCATCACCCCCCCCCCAAGTATTTAAGAATGACCAAACTTGAGGGACAAGATTAGCACATAAAAGTAACAGATTAGATCTAATTCTATGACCCTCCAGATTTGTATAGACAGTATTAATTGCATTTCAAAGAATTAACTAATTTCATCACGTCACTATGCCACCAGCAATAGTAGATAGAGAATGACAGACTGGCACTGTAGAGAACAAAACAAGTTTTTGACTTTCGGGTTGCGGTTCACTGCTTCAATACAGAGAACACCAGTGCATGCGTGTTGTTCCATTTTCTTTGCCACTGTTGGTACCGGAGCCCTGGAGAGTTAACTCCATTAGTGCAGGCGTAGCCCTCTGGAGGAAGCGTGGAGCCTCTGAACCACAGCGGCTGACTGTCAGCTCTCAAAGAACAAAATTTATATCGAAGGACAAAAGAAGACGTATACATTGGTAAAGAATAATATGTGCTCTCGTTCTGTTATGCATACTTTGAACTGGATTTACATGATTAACAGATTGTGTTCTCTCAGTTTTTGCGGGCGATACGTTCCGTGATCCCCATCGATAGCGATATGTTGACTTTGTTTTGTCTTTTGTGGATTATATCTCTATTAAGCCATTACCGTTTCCACTCTTGTAAACATTTGTCGCTTAATACAGTTTATTTTAAGATCTAAAATGAAGAATAAATACTAGCGCAAAAAATCATTGTACTTGCGGCGGAATGTTTTCTTCTTGGTCTTTTGACTCATTTGTTCCCAATAACGTATAAATACGTTTTTTTATGTTTTTGGTGTCCCAAAGACGTATTTATACGTTTTATTTATTTATTTATTTTTTATGCTAGAGCATACATTAGGCTTTGATGCAGCCTCTCAACTGCAAAGAACGGTTGCATAAATGGTAGTTATTACACAAACGGCCAGCAGGTGGCAGCAGAGCAAAGGAGATCAACCAGGGCCATGTGGAAAAAAAGCTAAATTACTTACAATTTTAAATAGATTTGTGAAAACTGATGAAACGTAACTCTCTTCTAATGCTAATTGCTGCAACACGGAACCGGATAGAAACTTACTTTTTTTTCCTGATGAAAGAAGAGACTTTAATCTTTCTTTTGATAGGTTCCACACTTTTATAGCAATAGAACACAATATTCTGTGGGCCTTGCAAAATCAATCAAAATCCAGTAAAACAGCCGGGAGCGAACGGGATTGCTTCTGTGAAAATGGCTGGGAGTGAATGAGTTAAATGGAAGAGGAGGAACAAGAAAAAAAAACTAATTATGGGAACTAATTTTCAGTTTCCACAACAAGGATTTACTGCATCAAAAGGTGCATTAACCAAGCAGGATTGGACCTTAGGCAAAAATGTGGCACATGATTCTGGTTCAGTTAACGCCATTTTAAACTAAAAAGACACATCATTTGACAATTTATATATATATATATATATATATATATATATATATATATATATATATATATATATATATATATATATATATGTAACGAGGGAACACTGTAAACTATGTATTATGTCATTACAAGATGACATTTGTACAATTTGATAGTGCTAATCTTCATATAGACAAGTTTTGACTTAATTTGCTTCATCATCCATATTTTGGATTTTAAACATTTCTGTTTACTCAAACAATTTTGTCCTGATCAGCTTAGATTTTTACGATGGTACTGTGCAAAAATGTGAATCCCAAGGGAATGGAACAGTGTATGACAAAAATGGAAGATTGAAAGCTGTCACTTCTCCCTGAGATGTGTGCGTGTCTCCATTTACGCAACACACAATAATGTAGATGTCACTGTCACATCTTGCTGATGCTACAAAGTGAAGAATCAACTGTATTGAATAACCTATGCAAATTGACAAGATAGACAAGACTGGACTGCAATAGTGTTACTGGGTCACATTTGCACATAGAGTACAAAACAATATGTGCAGTAACATGCACAGTATGAAACAAGGGGGGCACATCTGGAACGTGCTTTTTTTGTTATAAAAGTTTGTTGCCTTCTTGGTTGACTATATATATATATATATATACATATACACCGACTATAGGGCCATTCTCCCGTCATGTGTGGGACATTCTCACAACAATTTTGTTGATTATCCGGGCTTCAAGCTTAGGCAATAATGCAGACCTTATAAATTGTAAGATACTTACTGTGTCTTAGGTTATCTCTGTTAATATATATCAATAGTTTGGCTCCTTCACTTCCCTTCTCAGAAATATCGAGGCAAATATGCTGTATCACATGTGTGACATGGTGTTTGTGAGTCATTTATAATAATAGTAATTTATAAAGTCTCAATTATTACCTCAGCTTGATGCCCAGAAGGACAACAGAATTGAGAATGTCAATCACGTGATGAGAGAATGGCTCTATAACATGTTCATGTTAGAATGCAAAAACAATGATTTTTCAAGTCTTTTGATTGCAGATCATTTATTTTTGGAAGGAATCTGACCATATTTGTATCAAAACAAGCTTCTGTGGCAGACACGGAGTGTATGGACAGACATGTAAGTGGAAGTGGAAGAACGCTTTCCGTATTTGTGATGCCAAATTTTGGGAACACTTCATAGCGCAGTTCAAAATAGATTTAACGAGGACTTTTGATTGTGCAGTAATGGACATGACTGTGTGGAAAATTTGGACTGCCAGTTATTTGATTACCACCAAGCCGAGTAAACAGTCTTTTTAATTTGGATTCATGTGTTGGAACAAAACCTCTTTGACTCGCTAAACCAGGGAATGAATGAAATAAACCGTGTTCATAAAAGATTCTGAAATCCACTTTTTGCAGATACAATTAGTAGGGCTGGTCTTTTGTTACTGCCGCTCTTCAAAGAGTATTAGGTTTGTGATTAAGACTTTACGCTTAAAAACGGCAGTGGTAACTTGGCAAATGAAAAATAATAAACCAAGGGATGTAAATGATTTTAAAAAAAAAAGCCTAAAAAGAATTAGTAAAGGCTGTTTTAAATGCTGCTGTGATGCAATCCCTCACTTTGAATGTAAAGTTTGTGTGCTCTCATGCATGAAGAACCACAAGATTGATCACATAGGCAGACAAAATGGGCCTTATCTTTTTCTTGTTGTCTTGTTTTGTCTCTCTTGGCATCTTACGGTGTGTCTGCCCTCCGATTCCATCTGTGACTATCGTCTCAATCTCATTTGAATTCTCTGAGAAAGACCAGAAACAACCCAGGCCAATTCATTGTTTTTATTGGATTTCTTTAACAACTAATTTGAATATACAACAAGAATTCCAAATGGGAGCTGAATTAGTAGAAACAATCAACTAAAACCCATAATTAGCAAGCATTCACATTCAAATCTGCCCACTTAAAAATTCCCATTTGATATGGTTTTACTTTGTATAAATAAAACATTTGTGGCTGTACTTACTAATTATATCTCACCAAGGGAACCTGGGGGATGCGTTCACATTACATTCTTCTTGTCATGTCTGCCGCCACCACCGCAGGTTTTACAGGTCACGGCTTTACTTGGATTGTGTTCAAATTTTGTGAATTAGTAACAACACTTACGATCGAAACATGAGCCAAAAATGTGATTTTTTTTTTTGTTCAATCTTGAGAATGACATCGACAAGTAATGGCAATTTTTAATCTCCTCAAAGATTCAAGGTCATTCAAAAGTCCCTTTAGAACGCTACATCATTCTCAGTCGTGTAAAATGTTGACTCTCTCAAAAACAGTTTACCGCATTTTCCGCACTATCTTGCACACCTCATTATAAGGCGCACCTTCAATGTATGACATATTTTCAAACTTTTTCTATATATAAGGCGCACCGCATTATAAGGCGCACCTTCAATGAATGACATATTTTAAAACCTTTTTCCATATATAAGGCACTACAGTAGAGGCTGGGGTTACATTATGCATCCATTAGATGGTGCTACGCTAAAGGGAATGTCAACAAAACAGTCAGATCAAACAAAGGTCAGTCAAACTTTATTAATAGATTACAAACCAGCTTTCTGACAACTCCATTCACTCCCAAAATGAATAAACAGCTGTTTTATTATTTTCTTTGAGGTAAAGTATTAGTATTAGCTAGCGATCCAAGATGGCGATCGTGCAGGGTCACGATAGCGTCTTGACAGCGAGACCTGTTGCGGCTCAATATTGATCCATATATAAGGCGCACTGGATTATAAGGCGCATGGTCAGCTTTTGAAAAAATTGAAGGCTTTTAGGTGCGCCTTATAGTACGGAAAATACGGAACATCAAGTCTTAAAAAAATGCATTGTTTGGAAATATCCAATTGTGTGTTCTCATTGTCTGAAGCATACACTAAAAAAGTGTTAGTACTGCTGTGATTGCATTCCCCACTGCCAGACTAACCTTTTGTGTCTGTGTGTTTCCTTGTGTATGTGGTGGTGACATCATACTGTTGCACATTATTTATGGAAGTCCATCTCCTGATTGAGAGATGAATGTTTCCACTCATAATCATGCCCTCCATCTCTCTCCCTCGCTTGATGTCCTCCTGCCCCCTACATAACCCATATTTAAAATTTCTTCATCTTTTCCTCACCGCCCTCCGCCTAATTTTGTGACTTTCTTGTTCCACATCATTTTCCCTTCACTCATTTTGTTTCTCCTCCTACGCTTCCAACTCTCAATACATCAGCGGGCTTGTCAACAGCAGATCTATCACCTATGACATCATGTGCTGCTGACACTACACCACCATCGCCGCATGTTTTTGCGTGTTTCCAATCTGATGTAGAGGTCATGTGAAAGGAAGTGAGGAACGGGCCAGTAAAAGAAGCACTCATTCTATCGTATTCCGGCTGACGTTGTGTTTATTTCATGAATGTTTTGACACTTTCCAACACACCGTTTCCTAGTCTAATTCGTAACACTGTGACCGCCCTTCTAAATGGGTTGTATTATGTATTCAAATTAAATTAATGGTTTCATATTTTACCCCTAGTATTATTCTTAATAGCCAAGTCAGATCACATTCATGTGTATTCACATATGCCAGAAGATATGAATATAATTTATATTAATATGAACAGGAGAGCTAGAAGATATGACAGAAGGTCAGTTTTACAACTCCTGAGGTGACAATTAACTTTTTCTTAAAACTCTACTGCCAATATCACTCTTAATAAATATATATATATATATATATATATATATATATATATATATATATATATATATATATATATATATATATATATATATATATACACACACTTAAACTCTTATCTGTTCTAAATGTACAAGAAAATGTACAATTTTTTTTTTCATGCTTACAAAAGTTTTTATACTCTTAACATAAAAGTGGAAAAATGTTAAACTAATAGAAATATAACTACATTTTTTAGTCATTAATACAGTAATTTCATAATAATTAATCAAATTTGATTTAAAATTAAAAAGGATGTACTGTACTGTAAAAAAAAAAAAAGTGTGATATCGGTTTGTTTTGAGGTCATTTTCTGCCACTAGATGGCATAATTGCATCTCAGTGCATTTTTATTTTCATATTAAGAGCTATCTTATCTTTAATATGAAGTAAATTCTGCATAATGCAACAATGCAACTTAACCCTAGTCTCTACAAATGTATGCATTATTATTAAATTTATTACTGCTTAAATTTGACGTGAACACTCTGCTGCATTACGACTGGAATCCCCCAGTAATGGTTTTCCAAGTAAGGGCTGGTTATTAATTGCAAAATTAGTGACATTAAAGCAACTTCAAATTAACTCAAAATTAAAGCACTAATTTATATATATATGTATATATATATATATATATATATATATATATATATATATATATATATATATATATATATATATATATATACACACACATGGATTCAAGTGGTAACTATAACATCTGGAATTCATATATTGCTCTTTTTTTCTTCTCTTTCTCTCTCTCTATGGCATTTACATCATTGTAGCCCTGTCTTGTGTTCTTTGGATGCATCATTTATCTTTAAAACACAGGAAATACATTCTACCAGAAAGGATGTTCTTACATAACACTGTATATTCTTTCCTGCTTGGGAAGTATACAGTCAGAATTCATCCATGCTGCTCGACAAGACAAATGCAGACAACCAAATGTGATCAATTATTCAGAGCATTGAACCACTGTCTGACGTGCAATCAGAGAAAAGAGACAGTCGTCGTAAGTAAGTAAATAAGCGCAAAGACTGACGTGTATGTATGTCTGATTATGTGTGGCTGCTCATATATGTAAGCCATGAACGTATGTGCCAGCAGGGAGGCTTGATCACGCTCATTATCCTGAGTAGCACTCAGTATAATCAGCGCTGCCTCTTTGGCATGGAGCTTGGATCAATTTCAAGAATGAGCTGAAACAATTGATTGACTGACTGCTCGGGCTGATGGATAGCAGTCAGACCGATGGCGGCCCGAATAGGGAGGGAACGTGAACTTCAACGAATCTAATTCAGGCTTAGCTTTGCAAAATTGAGACAAATAGTGACGCGAGAAAAGAAAAGTTGTAATGTGACACAAAATTCACTACGGGGAGGGGCGGGGCATGAAGGTATGTTTTGGAGATCCAAATCGAGCTAGGTCGGAATAGTTGACAGCTTGGCTAAAACAGCAATGACGTATTCTAACATTAGCCACAAGGCTAGAAAATAGTTAGCATGGTGGGAGTCAGAATATATGTACAAAAAATACAAAATAAATAAATAAATAAATAATAATAAAATAATAATATATATATATATATATATATATATATATATATATATATATATATATATATATATATATATATATATATATATATATATATATATACACCGTATTTTCCGTGCTATAAGGCGCACCTAAAAGCCTTCAATTTTTTCAAAAGCTGACCATGCGCCTTATAATCCAGTACGCCTTGTATATGGATCAATATTGAGCCGCAACAGGTCTCGCTGTCAAGACGCTATCGGTGACCCTGCACGATCGGTGACGCGCATGCGCAGAAGATCCCGCCATCTTGGATCGCTAGCTAATACTAATACTTTACCTCAGAGAAAATAATAAAACAGCTGTTTATTCATTTTGGGAATGAATGGAGTTGTCAGAAAGCTGGTTTGTAATCTATTAATAAAGTTTGACTGACCTATCTGACTGTTTTGTTGACATTCCCTTTAGCGCAGCACCATCTAATGGATGCATAACGTAACCCCAGCCTCTACTGTAGCGCCTTATATATGGAAAAAGTTTTAAAATATGTCATTTATTGAAGGTGCGCCTTATAATGCGGTGCGCCTTATATATGGAAAAAGTTTTAAAATATGTCATTCATTGAAGATGATAATAAATAAAATACAAAATAAACATACGGCAATAATCAACCAATATCCAGCATAAGCTATATATTGGTTATAAATTTGTGTCATGTAAAGAGTATGGAACTAAACCGAAAACATGTTTCCCAAAGTGTAGCCAGTGAACTAATCTAAGCCAGTCTACAAAGTTTTAGCTAATGTTGTTTTGAAGTCAAACTCGTTCCAAGTAATCACAATTGAATCACCCGAGCCTTAAAAGGGGTCTCGGACCCTTCAATGGGCAATACTTCTAAATATATGCGTTTAATTTGATCTATTGGGAAAAGAGTTGCCGTAATTGTGATACGCTGTGTGGGGAGGGAATTGAAGAGTGATCAGGGGAGAGGATTGTCATTTATCACATTGAACTTCAGTTTAATTTAATTCAGCTCAACTTTATTGTCATTCCCCTCCAGTGAAGTCATTCCGTTTGACTCAAGTGCTCGGAGAAAAGAGACAAATCTTACTTAGTGCAACCATGCGAGTGAGAGTGGAGTGAAAACAGAACAATCAAGACCAGGAAGAAACTAGAAGATCAGACAAAGCAGTAAAATCCGAGAACATCAGTATGCTAAAAGCAAATGGTGCTTAATAGTGAATCTAAGGAATGGGTACATGAAACTTATATGTTCAGGCTGTTTGAAAGCGCTATATAAATAAACTTGAGTTGAGTTGAGTAAATACATGCCCAACATTAAGTGTTGTTACATATATTGTGCTGCTGAGGAGGATAAGATGCTCCCCATGACATCTTTAAGTGTGAATTTGACTGAATAAGAATTTGAAATCAAATAAGCAGTTGCATCTTGGGATTTTTAGCATGATTATGAAATTTGCCTTGGGATTTTGTAAAGTTAGAATGCTTGTTTTCAGTCTTAGGCTAACGCTGACCTATTCACCAAACTGGGCTTCTTGAGAAAACTTTATGAGAAGATTTGGAAGGCTTTGGGCTAACACCTACCAGAGCAGGAGAGAGAGGAGGATGTGAAAAGAAACATTTATGAAAGAGCTGTTTGTCCTTGTACTAGAGAAGCAACAAAAGCGAGGGAAAAGTGTGTACCCGTTTGTGTATTGCATCTGTGTGTAGTATATTTATTTTTTGTGACATTGGACAAGGACAGTCCCTTCTTTGTTGAAGTCTGATTTTCTTTCTGGGATGGATACATACCGAGTACTATTCACTCATCAAAATCTCATATTGTATTGTCTGGGGACAATAGCCTCGTGCGCCTCCCACCACCATTTATTTTTTTTCTTTAACTGATGATGCGATCAAACAGGAAATCTGGACATTTTCTTTCATAGTACCACCTAATCGTGTATATATATATATATATATATTAGAGCTGTCAAACGATTACATTTTTTAATCAGATTAATCACATCTAAGGATTTTGATTCATCTTGATTAATCACTGACTTAAAAAGGCTTTTTTTTTCCCCAACATATTTTGCCGGCTAAATTTTAACCGCACCTGTTATGTGTTCATTTTTTCGACATTTAATGTGATGAGGACGTCTCCAGAAATTTATATCCACTGCACACGCTCATCCTGCTTTTTCTAATCAATTAATTATTTGCATAAATTAAAAATGGGGAAAAAATGACCTGCGGCATATGTAAACATTTATTAAATGCTTTACTTTAATGCATGTAGTTATGTTTATTGCTCAAACTCCAACAGCTACCTTTAATGTAACCATCTGCTGTCGGCTAAAAAGGATCATCTGCGGTCAAAATTAATAGTGTGATTAATCTGTGGTAATACAATTTTTTGTGATTAATTAATCTATTAACGCTTTAACTTTGACAGCTCTAATATATATATATATATATATATATATATATATATATATATATATATACTGGTATGAAACTATTAAAAACTAGTCAATTGTAGTTTCAGATTGGAATATATATTTTTTGACACGACTCCTGGACCTTTCTGATGGTAGTATTGTTTGTGCTCTCCTGTGTGAGGCATGTATCCCCCCCTCCCCCCCCCCTTTTTTTGAAACATGTTTAAAAGTCTGATGTGCGTCACATTGACAAAAGAGTATATTCATCACAGACTAGGATTGGTAACATTAACTATCTTATATCAGCCTGTGTGTGTACAACAAACACACACACAGTGATGAATTGAGGTTGGGTTGTTCTATCAGTCATACATGCTGCAATGTGTTTTTCTAATCTTGCAAGTGTGTCTGTGTTTGTGCTCCCCGTTCTACTAAACAGGGGTTCTGCGGGTTGGTTTCATCTGAAAGGTTGAATCTAATCCCAAACTAATGCGTGGGCAAAACCGTAGCTGCGGATGGATTTGGGTGCCAAACATGTCTAATAAGAAGGAACACAAAAACAATTCCCAGGTATTAGGATGAATATCTTAGCACTCAATAATAGAGAAAGCATTAATTCAAGCTGCCTACTTGCATCAAATTTGAAAGCCATTTTTAGTTTAGGTTTGGGAGAAAATCCTCCACACGTGTTTCATTGTTGTAGCTGCATATACTACAAAAGAAGTCTGCAGCTTTGGGTATCCTTGAGGGAATTAGTGTTGGCTTTCAGCTTCAGCTCACTGCTGGACTGTTGGTGAAACACACACAAGGTATAACCTGCAGTCGCGATTCAGTTACACTTAATTCATTTTCAGAATCAGAATATACATATATATAGAGGGTGTACCCCGCCTACTGCCCATAGGCCAGCTGAGAGCCTCCAGCACCCTCGTGACCCTTGTGAGGTGGAAGCGGTTCAAAAAATGGATGGATGAATATATATATATATATATATATATATATATATATATATATATATATATATATATATATATATATATATATATATATATATATATATATATTAGAGCTGTCAAACGATTACATTTTTTAATCAGATTAATCACATCGTAGAATTTTGATTAATCACGATTAATCACTGACCTAAAAAAGCTTTTTCTCCCCAACATTTTTGCCCGCTGCACACACTCATCCTGCTTTTTCTAATCAATTAATTATTTGCATAATTTAAGATGGGAAAAAATTACCTACGGCATATGTAAACATTTATTAAATGCTTTACATTAATGCATGTAGTTATGTTTATCCGTCAAACTCCAACAGCTACCTTTAATGTAACCATCCACTGTCGGCTAAAAAGGATCATCTGCGGTCAAAATTAATAGTGTGATTAATCTGTGGCAATACAATGATTAATGCGATATTTTTTTGTGATTAATTAATTAGTTAACGCTTTAACAGCACTAATATATATATATATATATATTAGGACAGTGCACTATATCAAAAAGTGCCAACCTAACTTTTTTTTATTCTTTCTTTTTGTCATTCTGCCTATAAATCCTCTGCATGCTTTTTGGTGGCCCAGGTGTGTGTCTCAACACGCATTTGTTTTGCATCATCCGTGCTGCGTGACTCCGACTGTTTGCGTGGAATGAAAGTCCATCTGTTTTTTTGTTGTTTTTTTGTACATGACCAAACAAATATCAAAATTCACATCCATATAATCAGAAAGTTTATCATCTGAAGTTTACCGGTAAATTTGTTTCTGATAAAGAGCACAAAAGGGCCTGCATAAAACATGTTACTTTTTTTAATATATACTTTAAAATCCGTTCAATCCCGTTTATAGCATGCTTGTCTTGGACTTTTCGAACCCAAAACAGTAATTTGCAATTCCATACTAACAGTTTTTCAATTGAAACATGAAAGTAGAACCCCAAATTTGAAAGTCTTGTGCAACCAAGGGTTGGATTTTGTTTTCCAACTTAAAAGAAGGTTTTGGACAAAGGACACCACATCTAAAGATGTTCAGCTCTTAATACAAAATTAGACACGATAAGGGACATTTTTGAAATGTGTTTCTTGCCTTTTCGACCACACATTCACTATTAAGAACTGCAGGCAGCACAATCCAACCTTCTTTATTTTGGGTTAAGATCTTTTTGAAGATATGTTTTGGTTTATGACATAACCACATAAAACAAAAGTACTCCTATTCTCATTTTTACTCACGCTGCATTGTCCTTTAGACCGACAGCATGTACAAGTTGCATGGCTTTTTCTTAAAGTGACATTTTAGGATGTGCTTATGTGCACTAATCCTGAGCTTATATATGGATACGCTTTGAATGAATGATGCGGTGCATGAAGTGACGCAATGCTGTGCCAACTGCTTTGTTTCACTCTCTGCCCTTCATATCTTATTCATATCTGTAAGAAGGTCATGAGGTCTGCTGGGGCGAGTTTCCTAGATACTTTTCCCCTCAGACTTATAACGCAATAATATAAACTTCCCAAAGCTTCTAGTAGTAAAACATACCGTGACATTTTGAAGAAATAACCTCGCAAGTGTAAATTATTGACTAAGAGTTTTTAGGGACTGCAGTGAATCGCCATATTATCACTGCTGTCCGAAGCCACTGGGAAAAGAGTTTATATTTTATATATATAGTATATATTAGGGGTGTGAATTGCCTAGTACCTGCCGATTCGATTCGTATCACGATTCACAGGTCACGATTCGATTCGATACCGATTAATCCCGATACGAATTTATAAGTCGATTGTTGCGATTTTTTTCATTCAAATTTAGAAAATACTAATCAGTAAGCTTGTAGAGTGTAAGATTTATATGAAAATGTATTATTTATTTTTCTGAAATTTCAGTCTTATAGAGGTTGTAATCTGTTTCATGTTTGAACAGCATTAAAATAAAATATTAAGGCTTAATGTTCCGTTCATATAACATTCTTCCATGCTCAAGTTGTGAATCCTAAAAAAAAAATTAAAAAAAATAAAAAAATAAAAAAAATAAAAAAAATAGATTCTGCCGATTATTGAATCGATTCGAGAATCGCGCGATGTAGTATCGCGATATATCGCCGAATCGATTTTTTTTAACACCCCTAGCATATATAGATATATATAGATATATATATATAGTATATATATATATATATATATATATATATATATATATATATATATATATATATATATAGTATATATATAGTATCACAGGAAACCAGAATAAATCAATCAAAACATAACATTACTTTTCCCCTATAATAAATCATGTGAAGGAAAAATAATCACACTGTTAGGAAGACTTCTGAAAAAAAAAATACACGCCGCAATGTGCAAATAAAACATGTATGTATAAAGAAAATATTGACTATTCCATCCTTCAGCAAGCACAGGCGGTATGAATGTACCTGTCATTAACAGAGTTAACACATATTCATGCCATCAGCAATGAGATACAGTTTGCAAAGGCTTATGAATATATGAATGAACATGCCCAAGCATCCCAGCAACTGAAAAAAAAAAAAAAAAAAAAAAAAAAAAAAAAAAAATGCAATGTGTATTTTTGGAAAGGTCACCTGTTCTCACTGGCAATATTACATCTTGTGGTCTGTTTCTTCAAGCAGCATTTACACCGGCATTTTTTCATCTGATACACATCTAAAGACTAGTGGAAAAAGTCGAAAAAAAATTCACGATTCTAAAAAAAAAAAACGTTTAATTTTAATCTTTCGAATAGGAAGAAGGGTTAGAGACATTTTCAATTTCACATTAGCTGAACTGGATACTTCTGAGGAGTGGTAGCAAAGCAGCTAGACACATTGCATAACAAAAGTAGTTTGAGAAAGAGTAAAAAAAAAAAAATGTCCCTTCGTGTCTGTCATCATTTTTACTGTAAATATTTTGTTTAGTGTATTTGTGAGAAAAAAACATGTTGGCTCAGCTTTGTATTTGTCAATTGGCAAATACACATGCAATTAAATTTTTTATGGTTTTAATATTATATACAACAACACTGAAAATGTTATTTTTTAATTTATTTTATAGGCAAGGCAAGGCAAGGCAAGTTTATTTGTATAGCACATTTCATACACAAGGCAACTCATGTGCTTTACACAAGGAAAGACAACACATAAGCATCAAGAAACAGTAGTTAACATTCAGAGGAAGAAAAATAAATGAAAATAGGTTACAAAATTTACTAAAAAGAACATACAATAACAATCTTAAAACATTATTCAACAAACTTTAAAACATTTAACATAAGGAAGTTTAAAATAATAAAAAACACTTAATTAAAGCTGTTTAAAAGTCCCTAAATAAAGGTATAAGAAAAAAGGAAAGTTTTTAACCTGGATTTAAAAGCATTTACACTTTTTATAGGGAATGTCAACCAAAAATCTTCCTTACAATATGTTCAATGCAGCTCCCCTGTTTTTTGAAGCTGAGCCCTGAGCAACTATGATGTCATTTTAAGTCGACAGCAAGTGGCAAAATGACCCCCCTGCCCCCTCCCCGTCTCACATGGCGAGACACGCTTATAAACATACATTAGTTTTGTCACTACATCACTGCTCTGTAAGTCTAAACTGGATATTAAAAACAAGAATAAGCCACCTAATTAGCTAGATAGTTAAAATATTCAGTCAGGTTGTCGCTCCTGTCAAAACGCTTTTGGCTCGATCACAGTTACAGAACAGTTGCTACTGCATGGGGCTAGGACCGTCTTGTCACGTCTTTAACAGTGAAGTAAATTCAGAGCACACTATGCACATAAGCCATACATTTGTGTCTTGTAAGCTGTCATCGGCGGCAGCAAGCCGTGACAGCACATTGGTATGCGGCCACCAAGGAGCAACATCATGCAACCTGCCTCATTATCAATAATACAGTACATGTTCTGTATAGACTAAACTCACGGAAGAACTCAACTGCGCTGATAGGACAGGCTGAACGTGCATGCTCATGCCTTTCTGATGTTTTCTATAAGGAGGTAGCTGGTACAATTCAGTATAAAGGCGAGTGTGTTATGTGGAAGAGAAAATATGTCTGTTTTGAATGAGAAACGTTTGGATCAGACAAGGAATTCAAGCTACAGGAATGTCAACAAGCCAGGGAGAAGGTTCTGTCTACACATGTGGGCAGAGTCATGTTGAATTGCATAGAAACACACACAAACATGAATATGGTTACATGTACTTAATACATAACACACCAATATAGCACAGACTGGCAGTAAACAAGTACGCATCGTTATGTGGATGTGTGCAAGGGTCCAGCCTGTTGACAAAAACACATTTTAACACCCTTGCATAAAGACATCATGTGCTGTTTGGATCTGCAATGAGCCATGTAGAATAAACAGCAAACATACCTGGCAGTCATTATAGCTAGATATGAGATAACTGACAATGGAACCATATGTCTTTATCAGCTAGCCAACAAATAAGCATACTCTCATTTTTGTCAATGCATGACTATCTGCTATCTGTCCTTGTGGGTTTGCCTGCATATACCAGAAAAACACGTGAATTACGAATGGCATATTTCTTACATTGCTTATCATTACCAAATGTCATAAAAAAACGAATGTATCCAGTAGAGTTGGCTGTAGAACGAATTGTGTTACACAATGTATATAACACAAATATACTATCCGGGATTTTCAAAACCTGAATGAGAACCCTGGTTCACCTCTTTTCTAACGCAAATATTTAGTCATATAAATGCGATCGGAATAGCTCCTTTGAAGGGAACATTGATTTGTGTTCTGGATGTGCTTTGTCCCCAAGAAATCTCAACTGGTCTGGTCTTTTGAGTACAGCAAGTACAATCTAAAAAGAGAATTGTTGAACCAATTTAAAGTTACAAATTGAATTGTTGACCAACTTGCTTCAAATGGTAACACATCACATATTCCAAAGGGAAATATATTAAGTTTAATTCTAAGTTAATTAGACTTAATATATTCACTTTGGATTACCTTTGGATTAACATAATTCAAGTGAATATATTAATTAATGAACTCATAATAAATAAATAAAATGTAATATATTCACTCTGGATTAACTTATTTCAATTGTGTTACCAATTGAAGCATTTTTTTTTTTTTTTTTAAAGTTTTAACAATTCTCTTTTTAGAGTGTACCTGTATGTGCGGCCCACCGGAAATGCACAAACAGATATACACAAACATGGTGAAACTCAGAAACAGCACAGCAACACACTTTTAGAGTGAGACGAAAACCAACTGCTTTATTAGTGTGGCATGAATATAATTGATGGTAGAAGGTGAGAAGTGAAATTATGTCTATTTGTGTCGTGACGTTGACCATGTGTCGTCTTTTAAATCAGGACAATTCCATTACCATTTATACGGGAGTAACTCTGTACGCTTACACATATAAACGGGTTATCCCAAATGATTCAGAAACCGGAATTTCGATCTTAACCTTGAAGATGGACAGCATGAAAACAGTCATTGTCGCTTCTTTATTGACAAAATGCATGGGAGCAGTCCAAATTCTGGACGTAAAGTTTTTCTGAACATTTTGGCTAATTTATTAATTGTAGACAAAGGTTCATCTGTAATAGAAAGAATTTTGCAAAAAACATTTAACTCAAAAACTCATTAACTAACGTATAAATAAGTTTTTTTTGTAAGGTTCTAAGTGTCCCAAAGACGTATTTATACGTTTTTGTTTTTTGTTTTTTGTTTTTTTTTTGGGGGGGGGGTTATGCTAGAGCATACAGAAGGCTTTGATGCAGCCTCTCAACTGCAAAGAACGGTTGCAGAAATGGTAGTTATTACACAAACGGCCAGCAGGTGGCAGCAGAGCAAAGGAGATCAACCAGGGCCATGTAGAAAAAAGCTCAATTACTTACAATTTTAAATAGATTTGTGAAAACTGATGAAACTTAGCTCTCTTGTAATGCTAATTGCTGCAAAACGGAAACAGATAGAAACATACTTTTTTTTTCCTGATGAAAGAAGAGACTTTAATCTTTCTTTTGATGGGTTCCATGCTTTTATAGCAATAGAACACAATATTCTGTGGGCCTTGCAAAATCAGTCAAAATCCAGTAAAACAGCCGGGAGCGAACGGGATTGCTTCTGTGAAAATGGCTGGGAGTGAATGAGTTTTTAAAAACAAAACAAAAAAACAGTGTATGTCAGAACGGAATAAATGACATGTTTACTCAACTCAACTCAACTCAACTTTATTTATAAAGCGCTTTAAGAACAGGCGTTGCTGTATACAAAGTGCTGTACGTAAACAAACATCAGTTTTGCGGTAAACAAGAAGTGCGAATACAGTTTTTTTTTGTTTTTAAAAGTAAATACATTTTACATCAGTAAATAAATAAGAAGTAGTGAATAAAGAGATAAATAAGTAGACTAAACATCAAACTCATACATATGTTTAGGAACGTATTCTACCTGCAGAAGGGAGAGCGGTATGCTCTGAGGTGCTGGATGCTGCAGCTGCCACACTTAGCATGCCACAATGGCGGGAGCATAGAACTCCACATATTTCAGCGTCTCTTTATGGAACGAGCACAGGTGCGTGCATGCATCGTGTACCGGTATATTGTTGCTGTAGGTGTGCTACGTTTCAATTGTCACACATGATCGATTGCAGCTCTCGAGCTACTCATGCACAGTTCCCTTGATACCATTGCCAACTGTTTGGGAAACTGTCACATTGCAAACACAGTAGGCAGACAAGAATACGGGGTGGGAAAAAAAAAAAAACTCATTCTTGAATTTCACTAAGCCTCAGCGGCGACAGGGAAATAGCCTCAAGTCCCATTTGGAATGGTGGCCCTTTGATCGCTGACTCAAACAAGAGTGGAAATGATGCTGGAAGTTGTGTGGCAGCGCTATGGGCTTGGGCTTTACTGCTGCAACAGCTTTGTGTGAAACACACTGTTTCTCCATCGCGGAAGAAACTTCCTTCAATCCGTATGCATCTGTTTTAGACCACCGACTGACGAGGGAAATGGAACATTGTTACTTATTTTGAACAACTTCCGAAGTGAGTAGGGATGTAACGATATCCAAATATCACGATACGATATTATCACGATATGAAGGTCACGATATGATAATTATCACGATATTGTGGGAAGGTTGGCGATATTTAAAAAAGGTCACAATATTGTTAAAAAAAAAAAAAAAAAAGACCTCATACTAAAAAAAAAAACTATTGTGCTTTTGTACATAACAGCAATACATATAAACTACCTTCTATCTCTAATAACACTTAATATTGAGGCACTTAATCGCTAATGCAAGCCCATATTGAGTTCCTCCACATATTGACTAGCTTCGAAGCATTTTACAATCCCCTTCATCTGACAATTTGTGTATTTTAAACATAGAAGGGCCAAAACATACCTAATGAAAATTAAACTGCACTAAGAATCTAGCCACCAGAGGGAGCTAGAACTGCACAAATGCAAATCAACCTGACTTTTTTAACAGACGTGTAGCTTTTAAATATTGTGAACATGACGACGACGATATTGTGGTAGTTTTAATATCACGATATTGCCTGTATCGTTACATCCCTAGAAGTGAGTATAAGATTCCGAACAGAAAGATGAGTGACATTTAGTTGGGTAAAAGGGTCATCAGATTTTCAAAATTAAAAACGGGATGCTACAATTTTGCCGAGAATCGAAGGAAGACAGATGACATGTGCCCAATCCTATTTATCGATAGGTGGGGGCTAAACTTGTTGGTTGTGTTATATTTAACTAATGCTAAATGCTATCTTGGTTGACATTTCAAAAGTGCGAAACAATCAATGTACTCACCATTATCCAACCGGTGCCGTATCATAATATTGGAAATATGCTGCGAGAAAAGCTTGGCTGGTGTTGGATCTGACTGGCGACCGCTGTATTTATCATGAAGGTTGGATCCCAAAGTGCAGACACAAATGAGATTTTAACTATTTATTCACATCGAGGGGCGTGGAACAAACTTGACTAGACAACAACAAAGAGAGTTGCACAGAGGAACAGAAAGCAATAATCCGGCAAAGACATACACTTCTCAGAATGCTACAACAGACAGTGAATCGATCTGATTAGTTGTGACTAAGTAAAGGTTTAAAGATGACATCACAAAGCTCATGACATCACATAGCATAAAACTAGTTGAAACATCACATAGCGTTTTCCATTTGAAACCAGATGATGTTTACATCAGTTCAAAACAGACACTTGAACCCAAACTTAACAGGTCATGAACTCAAACTTAACCCTGGCGTGACCCCAGACATGACAGTATTAGGCTATAGTTGGACTGCAGGAAATAATTCTATACTGGTATGATGAAAACAAGCCTGCTAGCGATTAGATACGGATGAAAATGTGAACGCAAACGTGAAAGTGGAAGTAAATAAGGAATTAAGCAGTTAAATTCCCTTTGAATTGGTGATTGTCCTGTATAACAGCAGGACAAAACAATGGGTTTGCCGAAGTCCGCCAGGACTTGGGACACAAGACTCAAAACCCGGGACCATCCCGGTCAAAACGTGATGCTGGTTACCCTAGTAAGGTCACTTACTTTCCTTTGAAGAATTTCATCCCTGAGATTGTTTCGCCTCCTCTGTAAACATTACACTGTTTTGCAAACAAAAAATCAAATGGACTCAAATTGAGGTTTCCACAAACGAACCCAAATGAACCCCGAATAATGTTTTTAGGTTGATATGATACAATTTCCTGACAATTCAAGTTGAAGGTCATTGAGAATCCCCACAGTGGATTCTTGATGAAGGCAGTAATATTTGCAGATAGTATCTTAACCCAGCTTCTTTGTCATATTGTTCCATCCATTAATTCATTGCTCATTGCCTCAGCTTCTCTTCTCATCTATACCTTTTGAAATTCCTCTTTTTTCCCAGCTGCAGTTTTGCTCCAATGTTATTTTTTCATCCCCTTGTTAACTTCCTTCATGGTTGCTTGCCGCACCGTTTACACTACTCCTAAGCTTCCATATAATCTTCCCATTTTCAATCAGAAGATAGGAGATATTTTCTATCACTGATCCTTCTATGTCTGTGTCGGCCCAATCTGTGTAATAAATGAGCTGGCTGGTATTAGCACTGACCTTCACTCTGCTTCCTCGGGAAAGGCTTAGGGTGATGCTAACCAACTTATTAACCAATAAGATGAGGACTGTGAGGGAGGTTTCTTCAGGCTTACGCGGGGATTATCATTCATATGCAGTCTAGCCAATGGGGAATCAAAAACAGCTAATTATAAAGATGATATTTGCACATCAATGTATCCTATAGCATTTAAGAAAGAGTAATAAAAGCATAGTGAAGCTGTGTCAAGACTGTGGTTGGTAAATGCACAACTCCCGTCTGACAAGAAACTGCTTAACAGAATGCTGATATAACAAAAAAAAACAAAAAAACAAAAAGTAAAAAAATAAATAAAAACAAGATGCAGGTGATGGATTACCACACTAAACCTCACATCTGAGTTCAGAACATATCAGAGGAAATGGAAACAGCATGGTGCAAAATGATGAATGAATAAGAAAAGCAACGGTATGATTTAGGATTTGCACTAGCAAAAACACAATACTATTGAGCTGTGTTTCCAAGAGAGAGAGAGAGTTTGAATTTGAATCTCTAACATGTTTTTTGTTGTTTTGTTTTACCATCAAAATTATATCTTTATGTATCACTGCGGTTCCAAACATCAAGACATATTAAGGATGCAACTGCCAGAATGTATAAGTTTTGTTACCATAGTTATCTTGAAAAAGCAATCGAGTGACATTTAAGAATAAAGATTGTTGTTGTTAAAAAATAAAATTAAGAGAACCGGATAATTATTTTTTGTTTTAAAAAAATGAGTCTTTTCTGGATTTCACTTAAATGGTAAATCGAGTGTTATATATATATATATATATATATATATATATATATATATATATATATATATATATATATATATATATATATATATATATATATATATATATATATATATATATATATATATATATATATATATAATATAGGCTCTTTGTTTTGTTTTTAATTAAAAAAAATCATTAGAAGTGCATTTTTGACAGTGACATTTAAGAATTTATTTTAGAAAATAAAAATAATAGACAACCTGATAATATTTTTTTTATTTTAAAAAAAAGTTGTCTTTTCTGTATTTCACTTAACATTAAAGGTCTGTTTGTTTTTAAAAGAAAATCACAAGAAAAAAAAAAATTCTCTTATCATAATACATTTTTAAATAAAATCAAATAAAGGCAGTTTTATTACTTGATATTTATATTAATGTTGTAATGGCAAAACTTCACATATGTTCTGGTAGGACTTTGTCCTTAAGCTTGAATTCATATTCTGTGATCCATATTTTTTCATTTGATGTATTGTTATTG
Organism: Festucalex cinctus; assembly: GCF_051991245.1. Taxonomy (NCBI): domain Eukaryota; kingdom Metazoa; phylum Chordata; class Actinopteri; order Syngnathiformes; family Syngnathidae; genus Festucalex; species Festucalex cinctus. The sequence goes on from NC_135425.1 coordinate 16,997,623, forward strand.
AAGCTAGATGACGGTGTCAACAGCACAGTGTGCAACGAACCTTCATATTTGTTTTTAGCTGACAAAAACTCAAAATAGTGACTCTATTTCGAGTTTGAAAATATCTAACATTTTTTATAATGTAAAGTTTTTTTTTGTTTTTTTTTTAATGAACGATTACTGCAGAGTAACATTCTGTGACATTTGAAGTCTTTACATAAGTAGTCAGATTCAGGATGCAGATCCCTGATGTCTTGTTTTCCACCTCTTGCTGTTTTATCATCCCTGTTGTAAAAAAACTTCACGTTCCTGAACAGAGACGTTATCCAGCTGTCCCGCTCTTTGTTTTTTTGATGTTTCTCCTCATACTTCCGAGTTAATTCTCAAGAATTCTTCCTCCACTCCTCGTTTCATGACCTCTCTAATCCGGGCCTTGTAAAATATTAACTGCTCACTCACATCCTCCCTCCTGTGCTGCCCCTCCCCTTTCTGCAACGACAACTTCATCTTTCCAATCCGTCTAACACTCTCTCCATTCTTTTCCTTGCCTCCGTGTTCCTCCCAGGGTGCCTCTAAAAAGTCAAGGCTCAATTAACTTTGTTGCTTGTGAATCTTTTTGTCAACCAAGGTTGTTGCTTCAAGCCTCCTATACGAAAGGCATCATAATATGACTGATTCAAACACACGCGCACACACACCTGACTCTGCAAATTGCAAGTGCATCGGGGCCCTAGATAAGATGGCAGGAAACAGGAAGTGGATTTATATGAGCACTGATGCCCTGACTCATGCACACATACAAACACTTTCACAGCTGCAGCTGCCTCAGTGCTCACATGAAAGGAGCGGCAAATGCCGAGCGAGAGTGACTCTTAATCTCTCGGAGGAGAAAAAGAGACAGCAGGATAAAGTGATAACTTAATTCCAAGATGTTTGCAGAGGAAGTGTAATATGGGAGGGAACAAGAGGGTGGGTGTGGAAGTGCATATTTCCATGCATAATCCCATTCATGTGAGTTTGTATTTTTACATCTATTCTATAGCCGTACCAGTGCATGAATATGCATGCGGCTTCAAACTGACAGTTGTTTACTACCGCAACTTATTATGTCATACAGCAGTTAATCGGACGGCCATCTTGCAAATCATCAGGAAGGATTTAGCATTTTGCTGTGTTGTACTTTTGTAAAACTGCAATGTGCTCCACATGCTGACGAAGGCAAGAAAATATGTTTGTGACTGTATGATGATGCACAAGTTACAATTTTTCAGTGTGACTTGCATTTTGATGGATGTGTTGCTCTGCATTTAACAGATTATAATTAAAATCAGGATAACTACAACGTTAGATGCAATAGCTATCTATTACGGCTGTAATGATTCAAATTTACGATTTGTATCTGAATTTCGGTGCACGGTTCGATACGAAGTTTGATACAAAAAAATGTAATAATGTAATATTGTTCTGAATAAATTAATATCATACACTATATTAGTGCAAATGATATTCATAAAGTATATTATAGTTATAATTAGGGATGGGCGAGTACCGACACCAGGTATCGGTATCGGGCCGATACCAGTCTCGAGTGCTCGAGTACTCGTGACGCAGACGAGTACAAGCGACCGATGGCAGAGGGGGAAGACGTTAAGTGAGTCCTCCTTGCCTGTAACTGGCGCTAGCTTGCAGCAGTTTTTCACCAAAACTTCACCGGTTTGGAAATACTTCAAAATTGTGAATCTTAAACTAAAAGAGCATTTTTGTGTTTTATTTTGACCGTTTAGACTATTGAAGAGTGACTGTGCTGTTTTTTTTTTTTTTTTTTTGTCAAAATTAAAGGAAATATATTTGTTTAAAAATATCTTTTAGTGATTTTTTTTTTATTTATCAAAATGTACTACTGGTATCGGCAGTTGGTATCGGTGAGTACCGAGGGTCTGGGTATCGGTATCGGTCTAAAAAAAGGTATCGAACATCCCTAGTTATAATAGTATTGTGTTTTGTTCACCGTGACTTAAGTATGTTTTTTTTTTTTTTTTTTAAGCACTTAATGCTAAAAACTGGACTATTCCATTTCCATCTATGTTCTTAGTTTGGTAGTAGACATAATTCCACTCTGTTGATCTAAATGATTTTGGAAAGTCCACAATTTCAACCCACAACCTTTGGGTTGGGAGATGGCTACTCTACCACTGAGCCATGTCGGCCCCTAGCCCATGTAGTTTCCCAGAACAAGCATGAGTGGTAGCCACTGTTTTGTTCACTCAGGTTGGATATGCATGCATGCATGCATGCATCCATCCATCCATCCATCCATGACCAGTCAGAATTCATCCCATCCTTTCCAATAACACCCGAACATCTCACATTACTGTATCTCCAATTGCATCAATTTCTTCTTCTTCTTTTTTTCTGTTCTAGACATAGCGTGTCTGAGTTTTCTAATCAACATATATAATTGGAAACATCTGTTAATTGTTTTCACCGAAGCCTCGTACAGCTGCTACTCCACTTGTATGCACTCCATCCAAATTGCTTTGGGGGGGCTCTGCATACCCTTTCTCTCATCCGTAATTGCAAAGACTGACTTTGCTGTCACTGTCATATGTAGAATGCACTTTTATTTGTCAAACAAATTGGAATAACTAACACACGAAGTGTCTTTTTTTAAGATGTTTTTATATTCAGTGGCAATAGGCATACTATTTTACTTTTGTTTTAACAAAGCTTATTTTTATTTTTTAATGAATAAATATGAAAATGTGTGTGGGCGTGTGTGCGTGTGTGTGACTGGGCATGTGTAATCACTGAGTGAAAAATGTGATCCTCTAAACTAAAATTGATCATTCCAGCAGGCTGCATTTCAGTATGTCAGCTGATCCAATGTTTTACTGTTGAACTTTCAAAAAGGCGAGACTCCCCTTGGGCATACAAATGTGATTCACTGATAACTGTTCCTGTGAGTTACGGCTCAGTTGGAAAGCGACACGCTCCCACACCGTCTGACGCATGCATGCCGATGAATCTACAAGTAGCTCTACATACCGTACACACACATTCATTAACTGCAACTCCGTTTGCAAGCATGCAATGATCGGGGCACAGCACAACGGCATATAACTCTTGAGATGATAGATCAGAAAGCCAAACCTCCATTTCATTTCATGCCATAATTTAGCAATGATTTCTTATAGAGACTCACTGATAACAGACATGCGTGCACAAACAACTGAAGTCACAGATGCGGAATGATAGAGCGAGTCACACACTGGCACATGTGCGGCCCTGAGATTTTTGGCGCACAGTTGGTGCTCCATAATGAAAATAAATCACTGATCTAATCTAGTGGAGGGAGTGTTTGGGTTATGTGGCGGATAGATGCAAAAAAAAAAAAAAAAAACCTGTGACAATGTGGATATTGGTATGGGTGTCTTTCTGGAAAGACGAGAATTAAAGCCTGGGAAAGACTACAAATCTACTTCTCATAAACATCATTGTAGTGTAAAATAAACATATTTTGTTCATCTCTGTCATCACATAGAGCCATTTGGGTCCACTTGCAATTACAGATTAGTTTGGCAGGCTTAGCAGCCTCCTGGACTTTCACAAATTGACAATTTCACGGAGATGTACTTTAAAAAAAAAAAAAAGTTGATGTTTATAAATGTATGTCATGCTGAAAATACACCCAATTGGCCTTGTTAGTTAGGCAACGGAATGAGTTTTGATACAACAGCTGTATCTAAAAAACATTTCTTTTAGAAAGATGGTCATGTAACAAAAAACATAACCCAAAAAATGAGAACAGTTCTACACCACTCCAAACTGCAACCACAATAACAAACAGCATTACACGGTGCAACTTCTTGTGCTAAAGATAACTCGAACGGCCTCTACACAAAAATCAGCCGTACCGTCAGCGTGTCGGGCCGGAAAATGAAGTGCACACTGCAACGAGCTGACGGTGACGCCAACTTCTCCGGACGTTCTGCGCATACTTGAGAAGCAATACCGCTCCATACCATCAGCAGCTAACCAGCTAACGTTAGAAAGTTATTATATTTACCAAATAATTATAAACAAAACTTAAGTTTAAAAAAATAAATCCTACGTAGTATAACCAATTGCATCTCAATTTATTGCAATAGTTTGGCTTTAATCATTCACTTCACATAGTCATTAGCCATGATATTTTACGACAGTAGTCTGTTTTGAGTGACAAATTTGTCTTTGCGATCTTTTGTCCATCCAGCCATTTTACGTCCAAAAAGCAAAACTATATGTGAAACATTAGCAAAGTTGTAACGGCTTCCATATCTTCACTATTTGTCCACTTTTGTCACTTCCTATTCTTGTCTGATTCGCTAGCTAACAGTCAATCAGCGTAATCAATTGTCACGACAGCCAACGACAATTGTGCCCTACACCAAGTAGACTTCCCAACTGCCGATGTTGGATTGGTCGTGTAGAAGCCTTAAAATATCACGAACATTATGGTATCTATCAACTAAATGCGAACAAAACAAGAAAAACAAGTTTCTTGACCTTGTGTTACTCGTTAAATAACTGAAGCAAGGTTTTTTGTTTTTTGTTTTTTTGTTTTTTTCCACATGCACTTAGATTGCAGACAGGATTAGCAGGAATGATGCCTTTACAGTAATATTGGAGTGGTAGAATTTTTGTATACTCATACTAGTTGCCTGCAAAGTTCAGGTACAAATTAGCACATTCACTGCCATAGACGATTTTAGACGTCAAAGATTTTTTTTTTTCCTGCACTGGCAGTGAATGAGTTAAGGACTACTCATTTAAAATGCAAGTTGCTAATATAACAAAGCCCATCATCTTTCACTGTATGTTGAACAAATAAGCAGAAAATGGCCCCCTGTTTGTGTGTGTGTTCTTTAAGTAACCTCTGGGTCGATGTGCTTGTAATGTGCGGCAGGTCTAGCACTGTTGACCTTACAACATGGTAATGCCGCACTCTGGAAAGACATGAGTGGTAACACTGAATATAAACTACAATGAGCAGCATGTGGGTGAAAAATTAAGCGCCCACTAACACCCCAGGGCAAACCTGTAGAATTCATACATAATATACAGTATTTGGCATTCATGAAGGCTTTAAACCATTACGAGACACAAGGGGCTCTATATTCGTGTCCAGCGTAAAGTATGTGCACGGGGTGAGGTACACCAAATGCTGATATTGTATATCCAATCGACACAGCTCTTCTAAATCCCTTTAAAATTGGCGCAGAAACTGATTAGCTTGGGTCCATGCAAGGGGTTGAAGTGTGCAAAGTAAAAGTTTATAAGCGGCGGTTGATGTGAAGTTGGCAAGGGCGATCACAGATCACTGCTGTGAGGTGAGCACTTGTGGACCGCCATACAACCCAAAGTATGTGTCGGTGTGTGATTGCTTTTATTGATTGCTTGTGTTGCTTGCGTGGATTTTCTTTGCTTAGTCTGGATTCCTCTTCTATCCCAGTGCATGTTCGTTTCAACAGACATTAAAATTGTGCTTAGATAGGAATGTAATTGCAGAGCTGCCAAATGTTACGGATTATCTGTATTTTTTTTATGGAATTCACCGAATGCTACACAGTAAATTCTGTAGAGACAATTTGACCCGATTTAGATAGGGACCAAATAGACTCAGTTTTAGTGGAATATTTACACTTGGAAGAGAGTAAAATAAAGAATTGGAAAAAATAAAAAAATTAAAGTGACTTAGGGTAGAAACGAACTCACGACCTTCAGTTTGGGAGACAGCCAATCTACTCCCTGAGCCACGCAGCTCTTGCGGGGCATAGCGCATGTAGTAGTGTGGCAGTCTCCCAAGCTGAAGGTCGTGAGTTTGAACCTTAACCCTTGAGTGAGTTTTAGTTATTTATTTTTTCAATTGTTATTTTTCTCTTCCTAGTTGTAAATCTTAGTTACTCTAAAACTAAGTCTATGTGGTCCATATCTAAATAGAGTCAAAATTTCCTCTAATGGAGTCAAATTTACACTACAAAATTTACTCTGTAGCTTTTTACGCCCAGTTTGGGCCCATAACTTGTTTCGTACAGTTAAAAAAAGCTAAAATAATGATTAACATTGCTCAAACAGGTTGAAAATGGGCAAACATATTTAGTAAGGATTTGTGATATGCTGCGATTGGCTGGCAACCAGTCCAGGGTGTCCCCCGCCTATTGCCCAGAGCCAGCTGAGATAGGCGCCAGCACCCCCCGCGACCCTTGTGAGGAATAAGCGGTCAAGAAAATGGATGGATGGATGGATTTGTGATATGTTTGACAAATGCAGCGTCATTTCATCTCATCAATACGCTTCAGTAAAGTCGTCCTCATGCATGTGTAGTAGAAGCTCGTGAATGAGTCTGTTGTTAGCTAAAAGCTAACAACGTCAGGCTAACCCTGATTGCTGCTAGCTTTCATAAATTCATATGAATGGTTAGGAACAAGGGCTGCAATACCATGTGAAATTTCACCAGCACATTGTCTCCAATATTGCAGACGCAGAAATGTATGTTCCAGACAAAATTTTCTGCAAGTGCATTTTTATAGTTTGGCAGCTCTGCAAATAGTTGTTTGTTTGTATGTGCTGTGATTGGCTGCATGTAACCAGTAGAGTGCATGCCCTGCATCTCAATCAATCTGTGATAGTCCGTAACTCTCCTGTGGAAGAAAAACATATGACAGTTATTCACTACAGTGAGAAGAAAATACATCTTCTTGTGGCTGTTTAGTTCATAACATTCCTCAAAGAGAATCTTATGTTATCGACTCTGTTTTGCGTTTAGAAGACTTTGAACTTTCTGAAGGACATTAATGATTTTCATTCGCATTTGATAGCCCATAACATTGTTCTTATGCTCCTAACAATGCCCTGTCTATTACAAAAAGATCAATAGCACTTGAGCTGAATGCCATTATGGTTATTAGGGCTACTTGCCTGTATGGTGATGAGGCATGAGGGCATTATGCAGCACGGTGTAGGAGTCGTTGCATATGCGTGAGCAAGTTTATTCATTAGTGCATCTGTTACTCTATGGTGAGTTTTGCACTATTTGTCATTCTCTTGATAGAATCCTCTCGATAAATAGGTGATGAATACAGACATTTCAGAAGACAGAGAGGAGTGAGCTGTTTCAAGGTGAGGAGGAGAGAATGATGGAGATGGGGGAGTGAAGGTGAGCAGAGAGAAAGACAGAGTGAGAACAAGATAAGCGCAACAGAGGCACCCAAAGGCAGTGAGGATAACTTACAGAGGCAAGAAGCAAAGACAAGAAGCCAAGATAATGGCAAATGATCACGAAGCACCGCAGTGTGCAATCGTACTGAACCTCAGTATCAGTAGGTTAGACGTTTGTGTGTCCATTATGCTCCCCCCAAGGAAAATAATAAAGACTACACTCATAATTAAGAACACAATGATAACACAATTCTACAAATGTATTAAATGCTGTAAAAGAAGCCCATAAAACTTATAACCTGTGTCAATACGAGGGATGTAACGATAATGGCAATATTGTGATATTGTGATATTAAAACTGCCACAATATCTCCGTCGTCATGTTCACGATATTTAAAAGCTACACATCTGTTAAAAAATCAGGGTGATTTCCATTTGTGCATTTCTAGTACCCTCTGGTGGCAAGTTTTTTAGTGCAGTTTAATTTTCATTAGGGATGTTTTGGCCCTTCTATGTTTAAAATCACTAATTGTAAGGTGAAGGGGAACATATTATTTTTGTGAACAGAGTCAATATGGGGAAGAACTCAATGTGTGCTTGCATTAGGTGAGTAAATACCTCAATATTAAGTCTTATTAGAGATTGGAGGGTGTTTATATGTATTGCTGTTGTGTACAAAAGCACAATATTGTGCTTTTTTTTAGTATGAGCTCATTTTTTTCAATATTATCTTTTTTAAATATCGCCAACTTCCCCACAATATCGTGATAATTATCGTATCGTGAGTTTCATATCGTAATAATATCGTATCGTGATATTTGGATATTGTTACATCCCTAGTCAATACAGTATGTCCGTCCATCCATCCATCTAGCTGTCATTTTTGAGTACATTATCAAAGTGTACTGTACTAAAGAATATTTTTACCTCTGTTCTTTCTAAACTAACAAGGACACCAGCGTCTGCATCAAAGCTAAACATCAAAGTCAGGCTGCTTTTATGGAGATGCAAATAAGTTTTTATGTAAATAAAGCCACATATTTTCCCCTTTGACAGAGAGGGTGAGATCAAACCAAATTGGGAAGTCTCTTCACTCATATTCATATGCACACACTATTTTGACTGTGAGTCAAACAAATTGGGAAAGACGGCAGTGATGGGCAGGATGAAGAAGGGCTGATAATGGGGGAAAAAAGGAGCGACTCAGAGGGCAGGAATCAAGTGATGGGGAGGTCAAGGGGGTGATGCACGGCTCAGAGGGGAAGCGGAAACGAGAAAAAAGACAACAAATCATGTCTCGTTAATGTTAATGGGGACAGGGATTTTCCACATGAAATATAAATGAATGTGTTATGGGACATGAAATATACATGAAACAGTGGCAGATATCTGTATCCGCTGTGTTAAGAGGCATGTCAGAGGACACCGAGAGAAGACACCACCTTTTTTGAAAAAACATTTGATCCCACTTGTCTTCACTTTTCTGTCTTAACAAGAACTTTTGAAAAGACAGGGATCAATATTTCATTGTTGCGTTTTGTTGAGCTGTTGATCCTTAGTATTCAAATGTTAATCTGACGTCTTCACTTTGTGTGGTCCCGGCGGGTCCCGTGGGACTTATCAACAAAGTGGGGCCTCTAAAGTGCACTGTCGTAACCAAAACTCCCAATAGGCTCAAATGTATCCCTTAATCCTGGAGGCCATGTTCCCTACAACATTACTTAAAACCATTGACGGTGGCTTGATAAAGCACTTTATAAATAAAGTTGAGTTGAGTTGATGATAATACACCATGTGTATATATATATATATATATATATATATATATATATATATATATATATATATATATATATATATATATATATATATATATATAAACCAAACTTTTTTTTCATAGTTTGGCTAATCCTGCGATTTATACTCCGGAGTGCTTTATACATGGAAAAAAATAAACCGGGAGTATATAATTTCACAGACGGCCACAAGAGGACACTCGAGACTTATACTATAATATACTATGTATACTTAATGTGACTTATACTCCAGTGCAACTTATGTATCTTTTTTTTTTCTACCTAATTATGCATTTTGGTCTAGTGCGACTTATAGTCCAGAAAATATGGTGCATATACAATGACATTTAATCCTATTTGCAGCTGCCCCAATGATTGTGTCATTTGTACTGATTCATATTTGAAATGTAATTTAAACCAATAAAGCTAAACTGATTTAAAAAAAAAAAAAATCTGTCTCACAAGTTCCAAAATGTAATATTTGCTTGTATGTGTCTCAAGTTGCCAGGAACCAGTATGAGCGAATGGGCAGCGACGTCACCATGCAGTGCGGCTCCCTGGACAATGACGCATCGGTGTCATGGAAGGTGAACGGGACGGACGTGAAGGCCCAGCACCGTCTCGAAGGCCCCAGACTGATACTGACCCAAGTGGACCTGGGCCACAATGGACTCTACAGCTGCTTTCAGAACCCAAATGGAGAGAGACGTGACACCATCAACCTCCGCATCGGCAGTAAGTACCCAGACAATTGTCCGCCAAATATTGCTTGCCAAACAGTCATGACTCTTTAATCATCCCGGTAGGGCACTTTGGTTATTGCTTCTCCAGAGTAAACAAGAGGCCAAATTGAAGTATCCATATTGTGCAATGAAAATATCATGCATACAAGGAAAACATGCTTATCCTGCAAAAGAAATGAGGAAAAAAATAATCATGCTTACTCAAAGTTTGCAATGTAATTTGATTCTGCCACAGCTTGATTGTTTGAAATGGAATAATTAATATCATTTTCTATGTAACGCTTTTCCTGGTGGTCTGTTTTTCCAAACTAACAACTCTTCCCCAAATGCGGACAAGTTTGGTCAGTCTAGTTTGGTTCACATGCACACTATTAGGTGCGCTACACCCTGATTCGGTGAATGTTTCTACAGCAGCTTTGAAGCTGATGGCAGATCATAAAAGTAGATAGGTGCATGAGCTTTGCAAACAGTGTCTCGCCAGTGAATTTAACAACGAACAAGAAACACAAATCCTCGCTCTGTCATAAGCCCTACTACTTTTTTTTTTAACTGCACTTTTGTTCTCCTCCTGTTCTTTTGAGTCAAAGTAGCACACAATAAGTTTTTTTTTTTTTTTTTTGTCAATCCAGCCCACAAGAATATATATTTGTTGCACATGCCATTTACCATATTTTCTGCACTATAAGGCGCACCTAAAAGCCTTAAATTTTTTCAAAAGCTGACCATGTGCCTTATAATCCAGTGCGCCTTATATATGGATCAATATTGAGCCGCAACAGCTCTCGCTGTCAAGACACTATCAATGACCCTGCACGATCGGTGCCGCGCAAGCGCAGAAGATCCCACCATCTTGTATCGCTAGCTAATACTAATACTTTACCTGAGAGAAAATAATAAAACAGCTGTTTATTCATTTTGGGAGTGAATATAGTTGTCAGAAAGCTGGTTTGTAATCTATTAATAAAATTTGACTGACCTATCTTACTGTTTTGTTGACATTCTCGTTAGCGCAGCACCATCTAATGGATGCATAACGTAACCCCAGCCTCTACTGTAGCGCCTTATATATGGAAAAACTTTAAAATGTCATTCATTGAAGGTGCGCCTTATAATGCGGTGCGCCTTATAGTGCGGAAAATACGATACATTAAAATGGCAAAAATAAGCAATTGCCAACAAATCAAGTGAGATCAGCTTCTTAAGACAAGAATATGTACAAATATTGATCTCATCTCAAATAGACTCCTCTGTTAGATAAATGCCATAAATGAATGTCAATGTTTGAGTAATACGGTCATCCAAAAGAACACAAGTGCATGCCTTTGTTCAGATTTGAACATGAAATTAGTTTTATTAAGACAATATGACCAGTTGGGAGATTTTAAATCAAATTTAAACATAAAGTCCCCGATGAACACTGGGATTATTAGGCAGATGCTACCTTACTAGAGGGTACATGCTGATATCTGTTTAGCATCTATCATGGCACACTACTTCATAGACCTGCCAAAAATGACAGACTTTGAGGCGGCTTAATTCATCACTTCCCTGGCACTGAATATATACACCTGAACATATTGTGCTCTTTCTATTTTTAACATTTCTAATAAAGAAATATCCCCAGGACAAGGTCAAAAAAGATAGTTTGCATAAAGGCAATCTATCGCAATACAAATAGATGAAATTAAAGGTAAGATGTATGCACATTGCACAATCTTCACCACACTAAAGATGGCAAAGGTTATTATATTCCATACAGCTGTCATCTTCTAGTGCACACAGAGTCATGAATACTGGACAGGTATATGCACATGTAATATTTCCATTCCATGCAAATTTATGATGAATGAGTCTGTATGAAAGTGTGACAGTTGGGTTAATCTTACTGGCAATGATGAATTACGGAATGCTGCAATAATACCAAACTGATGAGCATTTTATGTGATGGTACATCCCGTCATGAGGATGAATGATACACGAGCGAGTCAGATGTAAGTTATCGTGTCTTTTCACCTCTCATAATTTTTTTCATCATAATGACACTTGTAGTGGTCTCGAGCTCAAGTGGGCGTGTGTGCGAGAGAGAGAGAGAGAGAGAGAGAGATTTGCATTGTTTAAATATTCATCGAGGGTCAATTACAAGGTTGTGTGTGTAACCCTTTACTACTCTTTCCTAGTTGTCAGTGTAATTGTCCTGATAATAGTTTTGGGTTTATGTTGTTTGCTGTCACGCTGGCATTCCACTTGTATTTGTGTTTTTGTATCACCTACAAAACAGGCTACAACTAAAAAAGTGTTGCACAGCTACAGCGATGGTGACACCTCGACAGGCTACACTTGTCGTGATTACCGTTGCGACGGTAGCAAGATTTTATGCAGCGTTTATTACTCACACCAGGGGCTTGTTATGTTTAACACGGTGTTATCAAGAGGATAACAAAGAACCATCTGTTTGTTTGCGACTTTTTTTTTTTTTCTTTGAAACGCTGTGTTTTCCTCAAACTTTCATCAAAGCACTTTCTAGCTTCCGGAATGATGTCACACCCAACCAAAAATTATGTTAAATGACGAACTTCTTGAAATGCGTACAGGCCCCATCTGCTTTTCACGTTGTGTAGTGTCACGAAGATTAAGTTTAGGCATATATAAGATGGAATGTGTGAATTTTTAAGCATGTACCGTTCATATATGGCACAACACTACCTGTTGTGCACTTGTGCACAGAATGGTGGAGCGATTAAGTGGCAATTTATATAAAATGTCTGTCCTGGTGTTAGATTAGGGCTCTTGATGACTAGATAGATGACTTGAGCTAGGCCGTTGTGTCGCTATTATTCGTCCTTGCTTGGCGCACTGCTATGTGTCCTCCTTGCTTGGCGCATTTCTATCTGTCTGCATTCTGACATACGTATCCAGTAAAAACCAGTTAAGGCCATCAGGCCGCACATTCTCACATGGGGAGGCTGAGCCGTTCGCCCATTGGGGCGGGCGGCCTAGACAGTATAAGTGCAGGGACGATTTTGAATAGATCAGTTCCTCTTCCGCATACTAATAGAAGAGGGCTCCGCAGCTGTGTACTCGATCTTTCTGGCATCCAGTAAATATTTCAACTGAGAACATGTAGTCTTCTGTTTATTATTATTAGTATAATATCATGAGCATTAAGGTACAAGAACCTGTGAAGGTTCTCTCCCAGACCTTTACACTGGCAACAAATGTCCATTTTATTTTAATAAGCAAGAGATCATAAAATAAAAGTTTGTTATTGAAATAAACCATGCCCTTCTGTTATAACTGGGGAAATTATGACCATCCTGCCATTTTTGTGTTGCCCCCCCGATCTTCTATCGCTGTCCTCACTGGACGTCAGCAAAGAAATTTATAGCACCACCACTTGGCTGCACCCGCCCAGTTATTCAGCCTCACAGCTAACACAATATCAACCGCAGCGGGTCGTATATCCAGACACTCACCCCAGTGACCTGTCATGCAGTCAGTCGGCAGGACACACAATCTCCCTGTGCAACCGCCATTCAGTGAGCAAAGCTGTTGGTGAAGTCTGATAGTTGGCCGGGAGGACATCTGAGCAGTCAACCAGTAGTAACTTGCAGGTCAGCTGCTCATGCAGTGATGAAGTCAGTTGACCTGCCAGTTATATAGCACTAATTTAAGACAGTCACCTTTGCAGCACATCATCCACGTACTTAACTATATGTTAGCAAAGCCATTATATGTTATGTATTTTTTATTTTATTTTTTTTTTTAATCTCAATTCAATGGAACCCAGGGGCAGCAGATACAATGAAAACACCAGAGGCCCCAGAATTGAACCCTGTGGAACACCACACATTCCATTATACATGTGAATTCATATTACATGTTCACCCGGCCACAATAATAAAGGAATCACACCATGTACCATCACAACAGTCAGAAGTTGACTACTGTGCGCACCAAATTCCGTGAATAGATATCTCAAGCGATGTCCAATGGCCAAGCGGGACGCATCACACAAATCATTTCAGTCGGGTGTGTCTTGACCTCCTCCGGGGGCTCAATTGAACCCAGATCAAGAAGCACTGCAATAGTGCCTTTGATACAATGATAATTTTAACATATAATTCCCAGTATAGCATTTTATTCAAAATTGCATGAAATTAATCGCAATTTTCTAATTTATAATTTCTGTCTCCTTGAAAAACGGCCATAAGAGGGCAGCCGATAGTGGTATCAGATGCCGTCGTGAGTATTGATACCTTGAAATAAGGCCGGGTATCGGAGCAATACCAGTATCACCCATCCCTAGTCAAGTCATGTTTATAAATAACTATTTTTTTCCTTAGGGCTGACAGTTAATGTGTTAACTTTGGAGATGATTTTTTATTTAATTAACTAATATAACTCAATTTTATTTAATTCCTGTGGCAGCTGACCACCACTCACTTTGCAGCCAAACTTAAGAGGAAAATCACTGGCACAAAGACAAATTACGGACTTTTATCTAGTTTACCTTTAAAAAGTTACTCAAAAGCTATAATTGGAGAAATCCTAAATTATTTGCGCACTATGCAAAACCAAATTCAAATTCCATGGTTCGGATAATTGTTGGATGGTCAGATGAGTTATTTCACAGGAAAAATAGTATTCAAAGATCAAAGAAAGCTATAAGAACAGTTTTTGAATTGATACATACTTTATTTGACGATTTTACATTAAATTCAAGTAAATATCTGTTACAAGCTTCATAGAAAATAGTGATTAATTACGATTAATTGCAGGAAATTTTGCGATTTAAATTTAGGCTAGTGATAAATACTTTTTCAGATATGTTTGTAATAAAATGCATGCATTAGGTAAATATTCATTTATTTTATTTGTTTTAATTTTTTTTCTGTTCATATTATGAAACTACAGCATGAATTATTGCTTCTGTGTTCAACTGTATGCTATTGCCTGAAATAAATGAAAATGATGATGATGATGATGATGATGATGATGATGATGATGATGATGAATGAAGCAGCATGTAGTTTGCTTCAGAACAAAATTTCTCATTATATGTTGACAAAGACTGGATCCAGAATTCAAGCGCCTAAAAACATCACTGCTCAGGTGACATTTGTAATCGTAGCTGAAAATCTTTTTTTTCCCCCCCTCAGTTAATGTGGCTTTTCTTCAGACACAATCGCCTTTTCATTATTGCAACAAAAACCCCAACCTTAAATCCAATTTCCCCCATTATTAAAGACCTATTAAAGAGCACGTCCACTACACGTACACATTGGTTGGTTGCTTCCAACATTAAATAGAATGAATTGAAGGTGGATTGAGTTCCCTTGTTAAATGAATGTACATTGCCTCCCCACAGGCAATTTTCACAAAGCCACTGTCACATGCCAAATGATTTAAATTTTGTTTCCCTAGGCGCATTGTATTTGTGTGTATATCCACGCTAAGAAACACACACACATGCCCACCCAGGGGACCTGTGCTACATCGCTGGGTAATGGATTTGTCTTGTATCTTTGCAGACAGATCGCTATAGGGAGGGTGAACGCATAAAGTTTGGTCTCGTGTGGGACTTCTTGTTCAAACCAGGAAGTGTTTGGCCCCACATGCAAGGCTACTGCAGGAAGCACTCATCTTACATTTTAATTACTCCCCTTGCTTCACCCGCTATTCTGTCAATCACCGTAAACAGAAAATACCTGCCTGAAGGATGTACATGGCCTTGTGAAATTAATTCGACTGTTTGTCATCTGAGCTTCTCTCATGGGCCGCGTTTCTTTCTTGTGACACGTTTTCATTTGAAATGACCAGGCATGAAGATTAATCCATTCCATTCAGCTAAATGTAAGGTCTAGGTGCCAAAAATACCTTTGCAAAACTTGAGCTACTTAGTCACAAATGTGGAGGATGAAGTGGATTAACTGTTTGTCATGTCCTTTTTACATCGGAAATGCAAAGTTGGTGACTAATTTGTGATTTCTTTCAATGTTACTGTCATAATGGAACTATTTAACTCATTCACTGCCATTGACGGAAAAAGACGTCAAATGATGCATTTTTGGGCTGGCAGTGAATGTGTTAAGACACTGGTTGATTTTAGCTTACTCTTCTTGTCCTCTTTGACCTCACCACAGCTTTCAGCACTGTTTGTGTATAATTTCCGACTCTTGGACTGCGTATAAGTACTTTCCTTTTCACAAGGCTTAACAGTCTCAAAGTGACACAAAGCAGTGCTGGGGATCCTTTGTTTTTCATCTACAACCTTCCTCAAGGTGTTATCTTGAGTCCCTAAAGTATGCATTTTCACTTCTCTGCTGATGATTCGCAGAATCTCCACACACAGCCTTGATGTTGGCACATTATCTTTTCTTTTCCCAGGCATGAAAGCATTTTTACCAAGATTGTCCTTTGTAATTCATCAACAATGTTGTGCAAGGTAAAACCTGGGGCACTAGGAGGTACCCGGCAGGTACCTTGAAAGAGTATCGAGCAATCTTTGGCCTTGCAACAACCTCTTAGATGTTATACACTACTACAGTTCATCTCAGAGCAAAGCTACAAAAAAAAAAATATGAGGTGCAGATCAGTTATGTGGGGCAAAAAAAAACAAGTCTACAGAGCTGAAGCCATTATTATTATTATTATTATTATTATTATTATTATTATTATTATTATTATTATTATTGAATTAAATGATGAAAATGGTGGACTGGATAGTAGCACTGGCCTAATAAAAACGAACAAACTTCAATTTCAGGTTTCTCCTTTTGTCACTATTAATGGTGCAAAAATGTATTCAACCTTAGTCATAGGCATGAGACAATAGCGTAGTTTTTAAATTGGATTTAAAAGCATTTACACTTACTTGGTATGTTTTGAATCTTCATTCATTTAAATTATTCAGTCTCTGATAATAAAGGATGCCAGTAAATTGGGGGATCATATTATTTATAGGTTATTGGCGACCAGACAAGCACAGTTAATTTTATTTATTTATTAACCACATACAGTATTTTTTTTTCCGTATTTATTGTTATCTAAATTTTTACTATTATATCAAATGTATCTATCATGGAAAGCTTTTTACAATGGTCACACCACATAATATTTTCAACTTAAATCAAAGTTATGAGGCTAACAATTAGCCATCTACGTAAAACAAACTAGCTAGGCACACAAGGAAAATTATCATAAATATATGTATATTTGTTGGAAAAAAAATAATGAATTTCAAATTAAAAGTCCCAAAATAATTATTTATTTTTTGGTCACACCACATGATAATTAAAAAAACAAACAAAAAAAACAAAAAAAAAAACAATGCTTTTTAAAGGTGTTTTTGTAGGTGCATATTATACAGTTTTAAGTTTAAATTGTGTTTTATAATAATAATAGACCACCCAGATAAAATAATGTATGATGTACTCTATTCCCATACATCCCCTTTCAATTTCCTTTTTCTTCTTTCCTTTTTGTTACACGACTCTTACAATTTTGTCGACCTCCTTTTTGTTTTGTTTTTTGGTTTTTTGTTCTACATGCAGGAAAAGTGCAGCTGACGCATCACTTTATTATAGCGGACAACCATAACAAATGGGAAAATGGCTCCGGTTTAAAAAGTCAATGGAAAGCCATGAGGGAAACATAAACATTTGAAAAACAAAAAAAGAAAGGTCATTGTGTGCTTTGGCCTCTTTATATGAGTTGGGTATCAGGAGTAGTCTGGCATGACAGATTGTTTTCCCGTTTCTTTTCTCAATGCTGCTGTTTCAAAGAGAGATGGTATAGCATTAAATCATTAAAGACAGGAAAGTACTTCTGCGCAGACCTCTCATATAGATTCAATGTATCTGTTGTACACGCATTATTGTAGGAGACAGCAAAGTTTCTCAGCCCTGTATCCTATTTGTTGACCATCCCTACTTGTATTCCTCTGGCCATCAAGTGTCTTGTTCATTCGTTTTGAAAGAGTACCGTCTTTTCCCTCCTTGTAACCATGATTTTTTTTTTTTTTTTTTTTTTACTTTTACTGTATGTAAATTGCTCTATTCGCCTTTCTTATAATCATTTTTTAACCCCCATCTTAGATTCATTTTTTCCATTTTTTAAAATCTGTTCATTTTTTTTGCTGCCTGCTTGTTCATTTCCCTTCAATGCCACTGAGTATTCACGTTTGCACACCAATCAAACTTTTCAAGCTTTACACTTTTGTCAAACATTCTGAGTTAAAATGATTCAAGGGAGTGAGAAGGGGGATTTGAAAGGTTATGGGAATTCAAGGTTGCAAAAACTGACCTCTTAATAATTGTTTGGATGGAGGTTGCTAGGTACAGATGGAAGTTCAACTGCAGAGAATTACTGAATAAATAACATTCGGCCAAAGAGGAGCTCAGCTGAGGGAACAGAAGGCAAACAGGAAATAGTGCAGGTATCAAGCAGGACTTGGTGTCTTTATGCGGATTTAGCCAAGAATGTGGCAATGTTGAAAAGAAAGCAGTCTCGGTAATGCCAGGTTACATGTATTGCTCATATTATCCATTTTCAACATAAATACAAGTTGCATTTTGTTGGATATGTATTACTGGGCTTGAACATATTTGGTTTTACTTGAAATATCGCACTGTGCCTATCTAAAATAAGGCAAATGCGTTCATTCTGGTCCACTTTCTCTATTTAGATGACATGTTAAATATTTACTCATCACTTAGTTTTGTATGTTTTTATGCCAATTGTTTTGCCATTTGTTTGTATTTTTAAAGAGGGACAGACAGTGTTAAAGCGAAAGAATGACAGAACGACATGGGAAAAGAAGGACTGACCATAAAGTATTCCCTCTGGCCCAGAGTCCAGCGGAGAGGTTGGTTTTGCTCTCTTGACGTCAATCAAGTCAAGCAGACCGACTGAGACCGACAAACATATTTCAGAGAGAGAAGAAAATGAGGCAAATGAGGAAAAATAATAGAGCAAGAGAAAGGAGATTCAAATGTCAAATGTGATTGCCACTCTTACTCACCCTTTCGGTTGCATCCATTCTGTTTAATGCTTCTTTCCCTCAAATTCAAACTCTTCATTTTCATTTTGTTACTGCATTTAGATGCAAAATACTTGTTTCATGTAGTAGTGCAGCTCCACATCTTAGATTAGATCTCCCCATGCTATTAACAGCTGTATCCTCCTGACTACCAGCAATTCAAATTTGTCCTCTGTAGTGGACTTTTTTTTAAACCTGAATATCTTCCACCCAGTGTATACGATTGAACTCCTTTTGTGCTCTATAGAGGACATTCAGAGTTTTCCGATGATACCAAATGTGTAGGGGTGGGGATTTGCTACCTTTGATTGCATCATAAAAGAAAATGGCTTCCCTCAGTGCAAGCACTTTTTAGGGAAGAGGAAAAGTAAGTGTATAACACTTTTTTTTTAAACAAATTTAGGCTTTAAATGTTGTTAGCAAGTATTGTTTGAATTGTTTTAACTGTATTTGAGCCTAGCATTTAAGTTTTTTAAAAAAATGTCCTCTGTAGTGGACACATCATAGCTTAAAAATAAAAACTTTTTTTTTTTTTTTTTTTTTCTTTTGCAACAGTCCAGTTACTTCACAAAGATTGGGGAATATCAAAATAAACATGATTGAACAATATTTTTTTCCTGGTAGTCAAGAGAATATGATAGTTAATTCAGTGTTACCAATTGTTGTGAGTTAGCAATAGTCCTTGTGCAAGCACACACAGACACACACTGAAATCAGTTTATTCTTCATTGGATATAGAATTTTTCTTTTGTCTAAACTACAAAATGACATTCCCTGCAAAGTAATAAAAATATGTCCTTCAAATCTTTCTTACTTTGACAATTTACAGCAAAAAACAAACACAGCAGCAAATGAAAAAAACTAAACAAAAATAAGGAGCAAAACAGCAAACAAAAAACAAACAAAAAGTTAAAACAAGAAATTAATAACATCTTATTGAACGTCTTCTGTCAGAGATCATATAAATTAATGTGGTTCTTGCTTTGACGGAACAAAATAAAAAAAAATGTTCAAAGCCTACAATTAAATGAAACTGAAAGGAAAATAATAATAAAATATAATGAAATAAAATATAATAAAATATAATGAAATATTTTTATTTTGTTGTCCAAGAGAGTAGAAAACAAGCTTACATTGGCCGTCGTGCATATCCACCTTAACAAGCATATCGTCCATTGAAGCATCTCCATTTGTGTGCATGATCACCACATTTGCTTCTGCATATCCCTGCCCGAGTGTGTATTTGTGCGTAATGGACTAGCTCCTAACATCATTTCACGCTTCAGAGTGAAACGAGAAGTTAGTATTCTATTCAGGTCATTTCTGTTTCTGTCTTTTGTTTCTTACAAATGGAGATTGTCTCTCACTGTATCAGATATTGTTATCGGAAGTGATGGATGCAGCACATGCTACGTCCTTAAACTGTCTTGCTAGATTCTGGTATTCCAGAATATACAGACTAGGGGTGTGAATTGCCTAGTACCTGACGATTCGATTCGTATCACGATTCATAGGTCACGATTCGATTCGATACCGATTAATCCCGAAACGAATTTATAAGTCCATTGTTGGGATTTTTTTTTTTATTTAAATTTAGAAAATACTAATCAGTAAACTTGTACAGTGTAAGATTTGTATGAAAATGTATTAGTTATTTATCTGAAACTTCAGTCGTATACAGGTTGTAATCTGTTTCATGTTTGAACAACATTGAAATAAAATATTAAGGCTTAATGTGCCATTAATATAACATTTTTCCATGCTTAAGGTGTGAACCCAAAGACGTTTTGGTAAATATTTTTCCATCAAAAATGGATATTTAAAAATCGATTCGGCCGCCTATTGAATCGATTCGAGAATTGTGCGATGTAATATCGCGATATATTGCCGAATCGATTTTTTTTAACACCCCGAATACAGACCATATCCAAAAGTATCATGAGGTGGCCAGTGTGAGGCCAGCGAGCAGCCAATAGTTTTTCGTCATCTTACATGCTTTGTCACCAAAGAAACATACATGTGCTTTTACTATAAATTATCGACCGCCTGCAAATTATACCTACACAACAGTTCATAAGCACCATACATACCACGTACTGTACATGTAAGTATGCATACATATAAATCATAAACACTTTGAGAATATTCGGTGTGATACAGTCATTTGGTTTTCCCTGTCTGTCCATTTCCAGTTCCGTATTATTCCCTATTAACTCCACTGTGATGATGCATCATTTTGAGCAATTTGGGTTCAGCATCTTCCTTGAGGATACTTGAGAGTCCAACCAAAAACATTCCAATTGCCACACGCCCACTCTAAGAGTGTCTCTGATAAATAAAGGATATCTTTCTGTAACAGCCCAGTAGCTTGAGCAATTCTGTCCACTCGGAGAAGTCTCAATTACACCGGCTTGTTGGTGCACTCTCTGGGGACCAGGCAGCTGTGAGTCTGGACTGTGGCTAAATGGGATGTTCCCAAAGGGTAGCAGCACTCAGAGAACACGGAACAGCATGGGAACAGACAGGAAGGGGAAGATGTAATGGCAGGAAGAGCAACATAGAAGTAGAGGAGGGAGTCTACCAAGACATCTGCAGTTTAATTATGTATTTACAAGGTCATGAATTTCAGGGTCGCAGTCAGCTAATCTTAAATTAAACCATTAGTTTTTGGCGCTCATTGTTATTGCAATCGCAAAAAAACAGACTGAAATTTGCAATTGGAATGCATCATGTGAAAGACAAACCTGAAGGGAGAGGGAAGTCGAAACTTCACTTGGGTGCAGGATAAATAAATACGGGCTCCTGGATAATCACACAAACAAACGCACCGTCCCGCACGTACACGCAGTCATACACACGGACACACGCATGTTGCGGCGGGCAGATGAAAGGAGTCCCACACAAACATAGCTCCCGTGTCCAAATGAGCGGTGCTTATTGTGGAAAAACATCGAGATGTTGGTCTTGGCTGGGCAAGAATGTGGGTTGCGTGTTTGGGTGTGTAGCGCTATGGTACGGCCGGCTTGTTGTTTGTGTGATCCCTGTATGTGCATACACACGCATGCAGACATTCGTTTTGACATTTTATATATATATATATATATATATATATATATATATATATATATATATATTAGGGGTGTAAAAAAAATCGGTTCGGCGATACTACATCGCGCGATTCTCGAATCGATTCAATAATCGGCAAAATCGTTTTGTTTTTGTTTTTTTTGTTTGTTTTTTGTTAGGATTCACACCTTAAGCATGGAAGAATGTTATATGAACGGAACATTAAGCCTTAATATTTTTATTTTAATGCTGTTCAAACATGAAACAGATTACAACCTCTATAAGACTGAAATTTCAGATAAATAAATAATACATTTTCATATAAATCTTACACTCTACAAGCTTACTGATTAGTATTTTCTAAATTTGAATGAAAAAAAATCGCAACAATCGACTTATAAATTCGTATCGGGATTAATCGGTATCGAATCGAATCGTGACCTGTGAATCGTGATACGAATCGAATCGTCAGGTACTAGGCAATTCACACCCCTAATATATATATATATATATATATATATATATATATATATATATATATATATATATATATATATATATGAAACATATTTATGTTTCATATATATATATATATATATATATATATATATATATATATATGAAACATATTTATGTTTTGGGCAGGATTCTGACAGTTGAAAATTAATTGTGATTTTAATTCCTTTAAAATAGCATTTTCCGTGCTGACATGCGAGGAGACACAAGTGCGCGCAATAGTGCTTTACATGATCGACTATAAGTGCAGCAAAAGGAATGATAAAAATGTAAATAGACTTGTTGGAAATGTTACAGTGTTAATGAAGAAAGCAATGTTGTTGTGCAAAAGTTTGCCACCAATTTAGAGTGTGAAGCTTGTCACCTCCAAAGTGACTGCTGAGCCTAGTGTTTGAGACATTAACACCCAGGCACATGGATCAAATTCAAATTAACTGGAGATATCATTTTCATTTTGTTCCCACTGATTCTAAAGTCCTTGACCACATTGCTGTGACATATCCATCAATCAACTCTTAGAGGGCCTGTAAAATAAGATGGCTTCCTGTCTGACTCAAATCTAATTTTGGAAAATTGATCGATAGACGCTGCCAAAGCAGAACCAGGATATAGAAAACTGCTGTGAGCGTACTTTCATCTACATTTTTTTTAGGAAGTACTGAACTTTAGAAACCAGAAGAATAAGAACCTCTTACTTCAAACGGAATCCATAATCAGGATGGTCGAGCTCCAATGTGTTGGGATTTGAAGTCTTTTTCAGCACCATCTGACTTTGTTGTCAAAATAAGTCTTGCTCAAGTAAAAAAAAAAGAAAAAAAAAAAAGCGTAAATCTGCGCAGAGGTGGGTTTGACCAAGTGTTGATATTTCACAGACGAGGGAAAGCTGGCCTAAGTGAAAGAGGGTCTGGGGCACTGAGGGTATGAACACAAACTCGTGTAACTGACAGTCTCCATGGAGACCGGGCACTGTTCACTGTGCTGAGGAGGACGATGCATCATCACAGTGATCCTTTTGTAACCTCGAGCTTTGTCACTCTTATGGCTATGGTGTGGTGTAGAAACATTGGGTAGGCCACAATTTATTTTGTGTACCCAACCACCCACATAGCTGTGCCCACTAGTGGGATGATTTACAAAATATAATGATGATGATAATTGGTTCCAACAATGATTCAGAAGATTTGTTGACCACTGTTTATAAGAAAAAAAAAACATCCAGCACATCTGTGCTAAGCTCAGAATTCATCTGTCTGAGCCCCGATCAAATTCCTCAAAATCACTTTAGTCTAGCTGCGCCAGTATTTAGACGTGGTCTGAGCACGATTGACCGACTTTCTACCCCCCAAACTGTTACTTGGCTCGTCAGATTGGAAAAAACACAGCACAAAAATCAAGATATGTCGACATCTGTGTTGCACCACAGATGCGCCATCTACAAAATTAGAGCCCCAAGTCTAAATCATTTAATGGTTGATGAACTATAGAGTGGACAAATTTATCTTAGTCTAAATATCATTAGGGTCTTTGACTGTACTTTTCAAAAACAACTTAAAAAAAAAAAAAACTTTTACCACATAATTATAAATAATCCATTTAATTCCCCTTGCCTGTGCTAACTGGTGTGTGTGTGTCATGAATGTGCAGGTGGCTCAGAGACAGATTGACTGAGTTCGAAAAGTTAAGGGAAAAAATTCCAGCTTTCTTTCAGCATCTCTGGAGGGGAAAGTGCATTAATCAGAGAGGAAGATGAAATCATCAGAGCAGTGCAATAGTTGACTGAGACGCTGCACCTCTGCCTGCACCTCCGATTTCTCATTAATAGAAAGCATTTAATTTCCAATCTTTTTTTTTTCCTCCATTCGTCTTCTGCTCTGTTAAAAAAAAATTTCCCTTCGAGCCAATTTCCTCACTTACACCCTTGTATCATTCCCTCACTTTTCCTTCTTTATGGCAGCATTTCTCATATTTGGCTCAATATCCCTGAAGTGTTTTGATAGGAGACTTCCTTAACATCTTGTCAGTGAAAGTGAATAAAACATATTTCATTTCAGACCCCACGTACAGTACATCACACATTTTATAATTAATGAACCTGGCACATTTCTCATCCCCTGCTTCAAAATGAAAACTTCAAAAGCCAACACCTCTCAGAAAAAGAAACTAATTGTGACCATCTTCATGCCATGAGATTATATATATATATATATATATATATTTATATATTTATTTATTTTTTATTTTTTATTTTTTATTTTTTTATTTTTTTTCCCCATGACTCAGTGAAAAACTGTGTGAATGCCTTTTGGGAAATGAAGAGGGAATTATCAATTACTTCCCGGTGTTGTACTGGTGGTGGAACACATTATTACAACCTTTTCCAAGGCTATTAGCAATGTGTTGAAACAAAGGAAAATCACTATGAATCCATTTTGATTATTTTGAGGAAAAAATACACAACAACAAAAAGTCAAGTTATAAATTGAGTCAAGTTATAAATTGAAATTTGATTGGCAGCCACTATTATATTATTACAGTGGTTCGCATAGCTGACGTCCATGCAACTAGCATAGGATCGATTCCCACTTAATGCACTCTCCACAATTACCATGTGCTTGATTGGCAACCAGTCCAGGTTGTAGTCAGCTTTTTTTTTCCCTCTTCGTCAGCTGAAATGCTGTTAGACTCCAGCCAATGTTGTGACTCTGAACTGGATGAGATGGACGGATGGACAATCACTTGACTTAAATAGGACTGAATGATGAAAGGGGAACATCCACCAAACCAAATAGACCCTCTCAAAAAATGGTGTACTTTTATTGATGGTTAGGAGAGGCTTGGTTTAAGAGAGCGCACGCAAATGCATGAGAGGTCGATAAATGCATTGAGGTATTACTCCGATGCGCTTGGACATACTAACACACATTTCCAGTGTGTTAGTGTGCAAACTCACCCTCACAGAGATGAGTGTGAGTTGAGCAAAAACATACAGATGCATTACCGTATCGATACAAATGCACACACAGCTGAGGGTATTTCCCTCCTCCCTTAATGATGGCCATCAGGGAGTAGGGAATGGAAATTATATATGCGTTGAGCAATTAGCTAAATAATTATACCGGGGAGACATTTCCTCTCTCAGTCGATTCCTGAAGAGAAAGTGGTACAGATTTTGAAATGTTTCGTTTTATAAGAGCATGTGTTATGTAAACCCACAATTGAACACACAAACAGTCATGCTCGGTTTGACATTTAAGATATTTACAGTTTTCATTCCCCAGCGCTCAGTGAAATGATTTGACTTTGAAATATGAGCCTACTTTGCTAACGGTGTTTAGATTGGGAAACTTGAGGTTTGTTTCTTACACACTTGAGAATCAAGCAAAAGTTCCAAGAGGCTGTTGAGGTTGGATTTGTTTAGATTTCTAATTATTGTCCCTCGTGTAAAATACAGTAATGGAAAAAAAAAAAAAAAGTAAACCGTGCTTTTGCTGGTTGCAGCAAAGATGTGCATTTCATGTTGACTGATCCAATCCGTTTCATACATTCAACCAAATTAATGTTTAGGAATTTTGTAAGTATCATTTTTAGCAACGTTAATTGGCATGTTGGAATAAAGTTATGTGAATTGTTCGCATTTCATCTTAAGACTGAACAAAAGATATTATAGATAGAATTAGTGGAAATTAAAAACCAGAGGTGGGCATTTTACGAAATGTTGCTGGTCCATCATTCGTCAGAGCCATCATCATTGGTTCATCTTTTTTTTTAAGCCGAATCAAACTGAAATCATCAGTCCATCATTTTATTTTAACCACACTAACGGACACAAGTGGGCATTCCATCAGTACTGGCTGTCAATCCGTCTGTCTGTCATTCGTCAATAAAGCGGGCGTTCATCAGTGAAGGACTGATGATTACACTGACGGACAAACACTACTACTGCTGGCAGTGCTCAGTCCATCTTTTTTATTTTAAGTTTTCGTTATTCATCAGAATAACGGGCATTTGACAGTGACGGAATTCGCATCTCTGTTAACTCATTCACTCCCAGCCATTTTCACAGAAGCAATCCCATTCGCTCCCGGCTGTTTTACTGGATTTTGACTGATTTTGCAAGGCCCACAGAATATTGTGTTCTATTGCTATAGAAAGATTAAAGTCTCTTCTTTCATCAGGAAAAAAAAGTATGTTTCTATCTGTTTCCGTTTTGTAGTAATTAGCATTAGAAGAGAGCTAAGTTTCATCAGTTTTCACAAATCTATTTAAAATTGTAAGTAATTGAGCTTTTTTCTACATGGCCCTGGTTGATCTCCTTTGCTCTGCTGCCACCTGCTGGCCGTTTGTGTAATAACTACCATTTCTGCAACCGTTCTTTGCAGTTGAGAGGCTGCATCAAAGCCTTCTGTATGCTCTAGCATAAAAAAAAAAACATATAAATACGTCTTTGGGACACTTAGAACATTAAAAATGTATTTATACGTTATTGGGAGTAAATGAGTTAATAACAAACAGTGGAGCAAATCTTACCTTAAAAGAACAGTTTAAAACAATGCAGAGAGTGCTATTTTCATTCCAAAATGAAATCTATTTTTAGATTATTTTATATGTACATTGTTGCAGCTTGTGGTTGTGGTTGAAGTGCTCTAGAATTTGAGTTATCTTCACTGAAAAAAATGAGCTAATGGATCAAAGTGAAAGTTTTACAGTTCAGAGATAATGCTTAACATTTTTTAGAAGATCATATTCCTACCTCAGATGGTAATCCATAAACTAAATATAGGAACGGGACTCGTGAAATAAATGCCGTGGTGTTATAAGGTATCCATCTCATCACTTTGGTCATTCGAGATTACAACCTGACATTTGTCCTCGCCGTCTCGATACGATGACCTCCAGGTTAATGACCAGCTATTGTCAAACACCTCGAGCATCAAATACCCTTTTAGAAAATGTATTAGAGAAGCTTATTAGATCTCGTCGCTAGTGTCATTATAGATTTCAATTCCAATGGTCTAACTTGTTTCCAGGCTCAGGATCTATTTCCTGGGAGACAATGTCTGCTGTCCACTGCAGTTTAAAGAAAAATGAATTATTCATGGAGGGCTCCTACCTGACAACAATTTATCATATCTTTTCAAATCCGTTGGATATAGGAGTCTTTCCGGTTTCTTATTATAAAATTCATAATGCAGGAAATAGGAATGTCAAGGGCAATGTCTACAGCTTTGGAAACACACCTGTGAATCAGGCTTTCATAGCACATTACTTACCCGCATGTCCTTAGAGGTGAACGGTAATACAAGCGATTGGAAGGGAATTCAGATGCAAAGCTGAGCCATTAAAGTGGGATTAATGGCCTCGTGGGTAAATGAAACATAATTTATTCGATTATATTCTGGTGTCATAGGCAGGAGGCGCTGGGGTAATGTTTGAGTTTGGTTTATTAAAAGGACAGTGTACAGTAACATTAAAAAGATGGCTGCACCAGATTTAGCAATATGCTAATTTCCATCTGTAGTCCTCGAGTGTAGTCTGTGATGTAGGGGTGCCATTACTCTTTTGATCTTTAGCTTAATGGCTATTTAGGCTTTGTGTGAACAATGTGCTTGCATTGTTCTTCAAAACATACACTTGAACTGAGGCAACGAGGAGTACTCAAGTTCCTTTGATTCTCCTTTCTCCTGTGAGCGACACCCAGAGTTGCCCGTCCGAATCGTCCGACATTTCCCCATGATTCTTAAACACCGAAGCAGGAAGTGCTTATTGTTCCGGTATGACGCAAGCTTGACTGTGAACGTAAATACAAATGTATATAACAGTTAGATTCCTTTTATTGGTCTGTCATAAGAATTGCTATGACAACAGTGTGATTAACTCATTCACTCCCAGCCATTTTCACAGAAGCAATCCCGTTCGCTCCCGGCTGTTTTAGTGGATTTTGACTGATTTTGCAAGGCCCACAGAATATTGTGTTTAATTTCTATAAAAGCATGGAACCTACCAAAAGAAAGATTAAAGTCTCTTCTTTCATCGGGAAAAAAAAGTATGTTTCTATCTGTTTCCGTTTTGCAGCAATTAGCATTAGAAGAGAGCTAAGTTTCATCTGTTTTCACAAATCTATTTAAAATTGTAAGTAATTTAGCTTTCTTTCTAGATGGCCCTGGTTGATCTCCTTTGCTCTGCTACCACCTTCTGGCCGTTTGTGTAATAACTACCATTTCTGGAACCGTTCTTTGCAGTTGAGTGGCTGCATCAAAGCCTTCTGTATGCTCTAGCCCCAAAAAAAAAAAAAAAAAAAAAAACTATAAATACGTCTTTGGGACACTTACATTTAAAAAAAACGTATTTACACGTTATTGGGAGCAAATGAGTTAACATACACATGGCCAAACAATTGGCTTACGAACTGGACTAAAACGGAAAATAAAAAACAAACAAACATCCAGATGCCGGGTCTAGACCTACGTAAAAGTGGGATGAAACAATGGCGATGCCTTTCGCAAATCGATAACCCTAGATTATCTATATTTAGCTTCAGATATCAATGCTAACTGCCAATGTTTGGTACAGCTTCTATATCGTCGATCATTAGATCATACAGATCTGTTGGCTGCTTGACACACGTAATAATGGCTTTTGTCGACTCTTATGGCCTATAAGATGGCAACAAAAACTTGTCAGAAGAAAACTCAAAAGTTACTTCCTCTGTAGCCCATCCAAGGTTGCATCCCACTAGCAACATAAATGTTTCCAATGATGCTTTCATCCTGTCCTCTCTCTACGAGTTGCTGCTGGTGTTCTTGTGCCTTATTCAAAGCCTTGGTTGAGGCATACTAAGTTGCACCATAAATCAAAGCTTGCATCTCCTTTTATTTCTTTTTACGCAATAATGTCATTCCATGCATTATAAAGTCTTGCTAGCCCGTAGTGAAGCAACCGCGTCTACTCCAGCCCATCTTTTCTTAATGAACAGTGAAAGCATCTCTTGAAAAATTCCTTCACGTTCCTCTTTGCTACCATTCATTCCTGGACTTGCTTTTGTCTTGAAACATTTTCCTACCTGGTCTCTCTAGCCCTTCTAGCACACATTATAAATCATTCCATGTGAGAGCTTTAGCGGAATGCTTAAAATGCTAATGGAGAAATGTAAAGCAGGTGTCTGCAATTAATCCTTACTTGCAGTTAACATATTGTATGTAGTGCACTATTCCCTGTGCACCACACGCATGCATGCATGAATCCCAATAAGACGTCGCATAAAGAATGGTCTTTTTATAATGAGTACTTAGCTTATTGATTTTACTTTGAACTAAAGGTCAAACATATTTCACATTTTATCCAAAAAGACATTCCAGTGACACACAAAAAATAAACTGTAATTTTGTGTGTTCTAATTTGAGATGTTGTAAATGTGGTTATTCACATATTTGTGTGCGTACAAGCAAAGATAAATGCATAGTAAGGTTTGACTACCACTGAACCCACATGAAAATTGATCTATGTATAATCTAGCCTTGGAATTTCCCATGACATTATCCAAACCAGTCATTTAGCCTTAACGCAGTGGGTAGGTGATGTACTCACAAACACGCACACACTACACAGAAGCTAGTAGCTGTGATGGTAGCAGAGCGTGCCGATGTGGGCTTAGGTCACGTTCAAGGTCAAAGTGTTTACAAGACATGTTGTGTATTTATAAATGGCATGTGTTTTCTCGCCTGCACTACTAATGATATAGGAGTTGCACTTGACCTCGTCTCACAAATAGACGACCACAACAGCGAGAAACAAACGAGAGTAAATCCAACTCTACTGTGGTCCCGTCTGATCTAGCCTCATACATAACTAGATTTTGGTATTTGTCTGTTGTGATAGTCTGATTTTTTTTTAATCAAAAGTTTATGTTGTTGTTTTTAACTCTCAGGTACAATTGTGATATCTCAAACCAATAAACCAGATGTTTGTTAAATAGCAATCCACCCTAAAATAATTCAGCTGACTACGTTCAATCCAATGTTTTGACAAAGATCCATTAATTTAGTCTTTTAATTTTGTTGTTATCCAAAACAAGATGTCCAACGTAGATGACATTAAATTTCCAACCAATCTTAAAAACGTACACAAATTGTTATGCATAGAGAACAGCATGAACTGTAAACTGAGCTACCCACGAAAATAAAATTATCCGTTAGCCTTCAAACCTCCAGGCACTGTTCTGCATAGAAATAATCAAGAACACGATTAATTTGTATTCAAATCTGACTCCTCCTTCACCTTTCAATTAAAAAAAAAGAAAATGGGTGTTTGATTGCACTTTTTCCCCAGACCGATACCAGTACTCTTGAGAGTTCACTGACACCAATGTCACTAGTACTTTACCCCCCCCCCCCCCCCAAATAAATAAATAAATAAATAAATAAATAAACACTGTGACTGTTTTTGGGTTGAGTCATGGAATCATTGTGTGAAGCTATTGATGTTTTCAGTTGCTATGCAATTGTTATGTCCTTATTATGATGATGTATTAGCTACTCTTAGTCTGTCTAGTCACTCTTTTTTGTAGTTTCTATGCAGTTACTATGTCTCTTATGTTGATAATATTGGCAGTTGCTATGCAGTTGTTATGGTCTTGTATTAGTCACTCTTAGTTTGTCTAGTAAATGTTATTTTGGAGTTACTATTCAGTTACTATGTCCCTTATGATGATCATGTTTCCATTTGTTATGCAGTTGCTATGCTTTTGTATTAGGCACTCTTAGTTTGTCTAGTACCTCTTATTTTGTAGTTGCTATTTAGTTACTATGCCCCTTATGATGATCATATTGTCAGTTGGTATGCAGTTACTATGCTTGTGTATTCGTCACCGTTTGTCTAGTCAACCTCATTTTGTCAAATTAGCCTCTATTCTGTCGTATAGAAGTGTGCATTGTCAGAGAGAGAGTTACTAAATTATACTTTTCGTCCCTAAAAAAAAAAACATATTGTCTTCTGTCTGTTTTGCCAATTTGTTTCAAATGTTTTAGCACTGAACTCTGCTGAGACACGCATGTGTAGACAACGGCAGATCAGTGAAGCTGCGAATGCTCTATTAACATCGAGCATCCACACTGAAATGTGCTGCCGTCTGTTTGCCTCTTTCTTAAATACATTTTCACTCTCCATTACATTTGTCCTTCATCATATTTTTCCATTTTATATCTCTCTCCTGCTGCCCGCGCCATCCGTCTCTAAAGTGATTTACAAACATGTGATTAATGACAGCCATTAGAAGCTTCAATATCAACATGTTTTAGAGTTTACCAGATGGAGCCCTCAACCGTGTGTGTGTGTTTGTATATTGAAGCACACGTAAATAACATTCCAGAGATAATTTGTGCACCTAAGGATGCAAATATGCACTTATGCACGCCTGCCAAGAATTTTATTAAAAATGCAATTAGGGTTCAGGCACCTTGAAAATGGTTCTGCAATATTTTGTTTGCTGTTATCATCTCCAAGTAATGAGCAACACAAAACATCTCCTTTTGAATGCTTGAAATAACACAGTCTCAAGTAGACAATGGTGGAGTTGACTTACATTAGAAAGTCAGTACTGTCGTGTTAATTGATGGTACGTGAAATGTGTTTGTTTACAATAACATTCAAATAATATCCCTGACATGAAGTTATTACTTTTTCCTCAGATCATTAAACAAGTTTTCACATGCAGATTTCTTTGTTGTGCCTGGAATTAATTCGTCTTTCAGTTATGAAACGTGTATTATTTTGTTATTTTTAACGTAGTAAAAGTTTCACACCTCCAATTCAAAGCTCGAGTTTCAGTTTGAAGGTTTGTAAGATCAAATCACATGCCTTTGACCCTGAAAGAAAATAAGCTGAATATAAACACAACGACTTTATCTCTGGTAAGCCTGAAAGCAAGATAAACATGTTAATTAAACTTCACAGAGACAACAGCAATGTATTCTTTCTTTCAACCTTTCGGGCCATTGTTTATAAATCTTAAAGCACATTTCAGAGCTCTGCGTGTGTCTGATAAGAGGATTTGAGTGTTTAAAGCAACGATACTTATACATACTGTAAGATCCATTCATGCAGCTTAGCTTAGAAAATATCTAATACGTCACTACAGGTAAGGTAATTGAAAGCAGGTTCACGCTGGCAATACTGACTTGGCCGCAGACAGCAGAGTAAAACAAAGTAAAGAAAAAAAGAGTTTATAGTCAACAGCTGTAAAATGCCCCTTTAGATAGGTGTCATTAAAACAAATGTCCTGTTTACTTAAAAAGGCCATAAACACAGATTCCTGTTTGTAAAAATACCTCATAGACCTTGACTTTGCATGTGGTTTCTTATGATGCATCAAAGAAACACCATCCGCTCTTCATCATCTGACAGCACATCACTCTAAAAAGTCCCCACACTCCCTTTTTTTTCCCCTCTCTCACTCCTCTTTAATTTAATATGTCCTTCAAGTCTGTAATTTAATATTCCATCTGTTGCATGCACCCATATCAATACTCCTTTTTTATCAGGCAAGTTTGACCTTTTCCATCATCCTTTTGCTTGAGTTAATATATTGGTAGAGACCCCAAAATGCTCATCCTCAGTCCCTCTCATTTCCATTAAGTGTAAGGGACCCTCGTGTACTTGATGAATGCCGACATTTAAGAGGTCAGTGAGGAGTTTAGAGTATGTCTGTAAAATCCAAAGTGCTCGAATGTTCTTGGTATTATGAGTGCAAAAGTCCCTTATATCTTGTTTTAGCTGCAAAGGCTCTCAGTCATTTAATGTTCATATTCCATCTGAGGGAGTGATGTCATGTTTGTGTACTGTCAGTTGTGTACTGTTTTCAGCTCATAAAGGACTCACGTGTACCATACTACATGAACAGCAATGGAAGAAGGAGAGAGAGTCAGTTTTTCGAGCTGGAAATAGTCATTACTTTGAATTTGTCAGCTAAGAAAAAAATAAGGTTTGTCGTGCATGTGGTGCTGTTGTCAGAGTGTTATCAAGCTTCAGTAACATTTTGTCAAATAAAAAAACAATGACAAAGATCTCAACGCAGTATGCATTCAAGCTTAAAAGACAAAGTGACACGAGACTGTAAAGTAATTGGTAAGGTAACTAACTACCGTTTTTTGGCCCCCGATACACTACCGATACTAGTGTTGTTCCGATACCGATACTTGTATGCCGATACTGCATAAAAACAGTGGTATCGGTATCGGTGAGTACTCTCGATACCATTAATTCCAACACTAATATAGGATTTTGGATGCAGAATCTTGTGTCTTGCCGGTGCACGACATTCACTGGTATGTGACATGTTCACTGCATGCCGATCTAAGATATCCTATTGGCCCTTGAATGCTCTAAACCAATGGCATGACAGCTTTTTAATGTTGAGGAAAAAAAAACTTAAGTATCGGTATGGTATCGGTATCGGCCGATACTGTAAACCTGGGTATCGGTATCGGGAGCCAAAAAACTGTATCGGAACAACACTAACCGATACCCAAGGTTTTGTTTTGTTTTTGTTTTGTTTTTCTTCCCCTCAACATTAAAAAGCTGTCCTGCCATTGGTTCATAGCATTCAAGGGCCGATAGGATATCTTATATCGGCATGCAGTGAACATGTCACATATCAGTGAATGTTGTGCACGAACAAGACACAAGATGCTACATCCTAAATCCTATATTAGCTTTGGAATTAACTCATTCACTGCCTTTGACAAGTATACTTGTCAATTGTATTTTTTAGAGCGGTGCTAAATGGGGGCGAATCTGAGCATGCTCCACTGTAAATATCAAACTTGGAAACAACTTTACTGATGCCCAACCACCGGTAGATGACATCATTGCCCCATTTTATAGGAAATAAACACAGTTTCAGAGTCCATGGGAGAAATGGCTGTATTTTGGCAAACCTACATTTTTCTGCTGTCAATTATAAAAGAACGGGATGGGACAAAAAGTAGGGAGTCTATTCTGTTATTTGGTAGATTCGGTTTATATATAATTATTGAATGTAATATCACGTGAGTATTGGAAATGTAAAAATTTTCTATAATGTTAATGGTATCGGCATGTTACTAGTGAGTAGTCGCCGATACCGATGCCAATTAACATTAGAGTTGTTAAGCTTTAGCAGAGGCTAGCAATCTACTTAGAGGTCGACCGGTTGATGACTGGTTTGAGTTCCTTTGTTAATCTTGATATCATTTGAATACATTGCTAACTACAAGTTGACTTGTGATCTGTTGTGCGTAATAGCCGAGAAGGTTGCACAACTGAATCTATATAATCCGAACAGTCTAGCAAAATTCTGGAAAATACAGTATGGAATATGTAAAACTGACATCAGATAGTTTTGTGTGTGTGTGTGTTTGTTTGTTAGGCTTAGTAACAAGCTCCATTCAGCTTTATGGAAGGTGTGACAGTATTTTGGTGCAAAACAAAAATATGGTGGTTCACCATCGCATCCATTAACATTTTCTAAACAGGCAACATTTGACATTGAGGAGGTTTGCGGTTGTTATGCAGGTCAATCCTAGGATGCAGTGGTCCACAATTCAACCAAGCATGCTAAGCCCTGGTAAAGGGTAGACCAAGGGCAATTTTCTTCTCTTTTTAATCCTGTGGTTGCATCTCCATCCCCAGCATGACTTTTGCTGGCTGGAAAAGATTTGCCAGAGTCACGTAATTTCACCCCGACAGACTTGTGCTTTGTGTTAAATCACAGCCTTGACAGGTTAAATGGCAGCACGTAGGTTCTTGATAGCCAGTGTCAACATTGGCAACTCGGACACTTTTCCATAGCAACCTTCACCGATGAACTCTATGCAGCTCTTAAATCAGGAAACGACTTTCACCACCGTCCAAGTCTCCCGAGTGACAATTGTTTCATCAGTTGATTCCATCCAAAAAACTTTTAAAATATGCTTCCCTGATGCAAGACAGATAAGTCCATAAAGAATTGGTTTCCTGACTTTGACAAATACATACTTGACACAACTAGTCAACCCTGACCAATAACTTTGGAATTAAGGCAGTGAGCCAGACCGTATTAGCTCAGTATTTCCCCACAGTCATAAATTAATTAATTGAGCTCATCTCTGTGGCCATTCGAAGAGCAAAATAAATCAGCTTTTTTTGGTTGTGGTCTTCGCATGCTGTTTGTCATTTTAGAAACTTGATATTACATTAGGCCCACAATGA
Source organism: Festucalex cinctus (assembly GCF_051991245.1). Lineage (NCBI taxonomy): Eukaryota > Metazoa > Chordata > Actinopteri > Syngnathiformes > Syngnathidae > Festucalex > Festucalex cinctus. The sequence goes on from NC_135425.1 coordinate 17,033,181, forward strand.
GGGGAAATACATTTATTATATCAATACCAAATGAACAAGAAATATGCAGCTATGTTCCCTATTACGGTGTCTGCCTGTTGTTACAAGATTGTTTTTTCATCAGTGGAAATATGCCTTAATAAGCCAAACTGTTTTGAAATCATGATAAGATAGTTTTGTAAATTAGAAATATTACAATGGTCCCCAATGTTTATGTATTCTTTGTGACATGACTCACCACGTATTGTTTCACTGACTCTTGTGTATTTGGAGTCTTCATGAATGTACCTTTTCATTTTGTTCTGAATAAGCTAAGAAAAAGCTGGTTCAACAAAAAAAAAAAGATTAGATACGGTTTTGATATGTAGGGTGGGAATTGATTCAAGGACGGTGTGATTTGAAAGTGGAACTACGCAGTTTGACTCAGTGGGACTATGATTTGGTTCGATATGGTAAAGCAAAGTTTGAGAGGGTATTGTGCAATTACTTTTTTGTTATCATTTTACATACCTTTGAATGAACTTGTTAATACTAATATATCTCTACAATACATGACGGTTCGATACGTATCTTGTCATATTTCAAAGTGGAATGTTTTGGTTCAGTTTGATGCCTACGCAGCTTTAAAAAAAAAAACGGTTTCCCGGTTTAAATCAGTTTTTGCTACATCCCAAGCTAATTTTATCTTATACTTTTTTTTGGCTGTGTTTTTAGTAATTTCTGGCATGCCTATTTCTAGAATCAATGGTACAAAAGTAGTTTGAGGTTCCCACGCTAGTAACAGGCCCCATAAAAGAACCATGGCCCGGTTGTTCAAAACTCGGTTATAGCTTTAACCGTTGGTTAGGTAGATTTAACCGACCGTTAACTTTAACGGCACTTATCTTGTTGTTCAAAACTCTGTTAACTTTAACCTGCTGTGTTAACTTTCTGTTAAAGCAGGGGTGGCGAGATCCGGTCCTCGAGGGCCGCAGTCCTACAGGTTTTGGATATTTCCCTTCTTCAACACAGCTGATTCATGATCAGCTCATCAGCAAGCTCTGCAGAAGCCTGATAACGAGCCTGTTAATTGGAATCAGCTGCACTACGAGTAGGGAAATCTATAAAACCTGCAGGACTCCGGCCCTCGAGGACCGCAGTTTGCCACCCCTGTGTTAAAGTTAACACACCTAAGGACCGCCGCTAACTTTTTAACAGTGTGGTTAACGCTGTGTTTGTGGCTAATGCTGCCTTCATGATGCCCACTGAGCGCAAGAAAAAGTCTTTTGAGGGCTTGACTTTGACGTTGGTGATTTTTCTGATGAAGAGTTAAGCACACGTTACCTCTTAGCAGTAATAAAATTCCAAGTGATTGAAAAGAGAAAGGAAAAAAAAAACGTGTTTTATAAGACAAATTCTAAAAAATGGACAGAGAGAAAACAAAAATAACTTATGATGAATTAATTAATTAATGTCACAAAAATTCCTGAATTACTTCAACCATTGATTGTTTAATGTTTTCGTCAATTTTTTTTTGTTTTTTTTTTCCTCAGTGAGTGCCAGGGATCATTTGGATAGTATCCATTGCTTTCGCCGACCCGAAAGTAAACAAAAACAGGAATTGTGGGATATATCGGTGCTAACCAGTAACGTAAACGACACAGTTAACTGTGACGGTGCCGTTAATAAACGGCGTGACTAACCATGTTTTGAACAACGCATATTTAGCGGCCGGTTAGTTAACGGCGGGTTAAGAATTTAACCGGCGGTTAGGGGTTAAACAGTGTTTAAAATAACCGAGAATTGAGCAACCGGGCCCATATGTTTTTGTATGTGTGCGTTGGACAAACATCGAATGAGAATTGAACACATTTTTGCACAATTTCCCTTTGAATCTCCTTTGTGAGAACACATTGTTGGTGCCCAAACACTTTTGGGTATGTATCACATTGCGTCTTCTCATGCTGAGGGAATTGTCTGCTCACCCTCAAGTCTGCCTTTTCTCCCATTCTGTGTTGATCTATGCCTCCCTGGCTATGGACTGTCACCTTGCGTTAAGTGTGAAGAGCACTGAAGATAAGGAAAAGAAGTGTGAGGAAAGGGTGGGAAACATGCATAAGAGCGGTCCGGGATGATGGCAGTTTAAGATGGGATTTGATTTTTGTGTGTGAATGCGTGTTCCGCAACACAATAAGAGGAAAGTTCAGCTCACTTTTTTGTTTGTCTGACAATCTGTTTTCATGTGTCTCCTTTGGACTGGGGACGCATCCTGAAAGAGTGGTCCACAGCAGGCGGTCATTCATGATTTCATCACCCAAGCGCAACTTAAAGCCGATCAAACGCGCCATCTTTTTTCACTCAGACCTTCAATGCATTTTTTCCCATGCTCCCTTTCTTTTTTTCTTGTGTCTTTTCCAACAGATTTCTTCACCCCGATTCCATGCTTTCTGTTTAACAACTCTGCACATTTTCTCATTTGTGCAAAATATGTGATTTTTGCAGTTTGAACCGTTTCCGGATGATTTTAAAATAGATCATTTGAATTGAAAACAGCTTAAATTGAAATTGTTCAACCTTTTCAAATTACCCTGGTAAACTACTTATGGACAGGGTTCATTCTTTTATTTTTATTTTACAATTTCAAGAATGAAAATTGCACATTTAAATCCACACTGAAGATTTTTTAAATTATATTTGTGTTTATTTTACTCTAAAGCGCATCATTATGTTTGATATACAGAACTTGTTCTTCAATAGCTATGAATGTAAATTGGTTAAATACATCACAGCAGAAGCTCTGCATTTCAAGCATATCAAAGTCCGTTTGAAGTTAACATTCTCCGATCATTTCTAACAGAATTTGTTCAAGCGTTGTACACAACGGACAGCAATATGCCAATGCAGTATTTTGAGATGAAAACTAAAACGTATTCATGCATAAAAGGAGAAATAGGTGGCAAAATTTGCTGCCTATTGTAAGTCAAAATCGGCTATTTTCAGGTTGTTTTCATAATACTAGCACAAACAACTGTGTAGGACACGCCCACCTCGCCGGAGAGTGGCATTTTCTCATGCCCTGTTTGTGTTTTACGGAGACACAAGATGCCCTTTGGCATGGTAGGACGCACGACAGGCTTTCAACTTCGGCCAGCGGAAACTCTTTTGTGGTTAAAAAAAAAAAAAAAAAGCAGCACTTTGTGATGCAAATGTATGGTAAGCATAAAAGCCAGGTTGTGGTTGATTAATAGGCATCAATAGGGCCATTTATTTATTTTTTTCAATCGAACTTGGAAATGTGTATCTTAAAAAGATGAAAGTGGTTGTTTTGCATACTAATGCTTATGAATTGCTTATTAATAAAGAGTGAGGGCTCTTTTCCTCAAATTTCACACAATCACACAATTTCCCAAGTACAAAGGAGTGAAGAGTAAAGGAACGTGAGATCATCAGTTTTGCAGTTTTGTAAGCATATTTCCCAATGACATTGGAGCAGTGCATCAAAATTGTCATTTGTTTGTTGCTGATTGCAGTTCAGCGCCAGTTTGGGTAGCTTTAGTGCAATTTACGCTATTTGTAATTTTGGATCTTTTTTTTTCTTTTTTTTTTTTTTTTCAAAACCACCCAGCAGAAGATCTGTTATTACCACCACTGCTGAAAATAACAAACTTCTAGAGCAGGTGCTTGTGCAAAGATGAAGAACTCCAGTGGGCTGCACTGGAACTCAGCATCAACAAAAGCTCTATTTCGGTAATACTTCAGAGAGTGCTTAAGCTATACCCGTACTGACTTCAAGGTGGCCAACAGCTTCAAGTAGAAAAAAAAAAATGCTTAAAAACCTAAAGCGCAAATTGTACTACGCATTGGAGCAGTATAATGGCCATAAAGCTTTTGAAGATGGCACTGAACTCTAGTTGGGGACAGAAAAACTTCTTACCAGACAGCGATTTTGCAACGCTGTTGTCACTTGGTGAACCCTGGGCAAGGAAATTATATGCTTACAAAACCGCCAAGCCTAAATTGCCAAATGCTGATGCCCTCGTGTGTGATCGACTGATAGCTGAAGTGAAATACAAAAGAAAAAATAAATAAATCACGAGTCATGGATAAACTTTTGCTGCCAGCACAAACAAATGACAAGCAGACGAATAAACACAAATATTGCACTCTATGGAAGCCCATTCCTACCAGTAAAAAAAAAAAAAAAAAACAGAAGAAGAAAAACTGTGTTTTTTTTTGTTGTTTTTTTTTTTCAAATGTGTTATTACTTTGTAAAATTTTATAAGAAGCCCATTTTGCCTTTATTTAATTTTTTTTTTTGACAAGCCAATTTCCAGCAAGTGGGAAGAGGGTGGGTGGAATGGGGGGTCATAAATCTCTTTCTGACCGCTACAATAATATTATTAATAATAATAATAATAATAATAATAATAATAATAATAATAATAATAATAATAATGTGCTATTAGACTGATTTTTTCCCCTCTTTTTCCCCACACGATCAAATAAGATAACGACTGTGATAACGTAAAACACAACATAAAAAAAGTGTGTGCTCACTTCACGCTCTTTGTTTTTTTTGCACCTCATCCTGGTAGGTTCATGATGTATAACTCCTGAAGAGATTCAATGAAACTAAATTGTGTCACTTTGTGTATCGTAATGAAAATGTTAGAAAAATCACCCCTTAGCATCCCTTCTATGTGTATTATACTCAATTTACATACATATAATTTGATTAAATAGACACCATTTGCTGTCAGGGGAAAACTCTTCCAAAGGGCATTTGTATTTCTGCCGTAATACAAGTTTTTTTTACTTCCTCCGACCAAGCAAGCAATGCAGAAATGATTTGGTTTCTCTTTTGACCTTCACCAAGGAGGCTGTGTTCACGTGTGTCTGCTGGTTTGTCTGTCGGTACATTTTAATCCGCTTGAAAGATGTGGATGTGTTCCGGGTTCTGGCTTGGGTCAAGGAATACGTTTTTAATTTATTTCTTTGGTCTCTAGAGAGTTCTGCTGCTTGAGAGCCCTTAGATATTTCAACATTTTTGACTTGTTTCACTCTTTTCATTCACTTCACTCCGTGTTTTTGCATCAAATCAGAAATCACATTTCTTTTGTCCAACTACCTTATTTCAGTTGTACTTACTCTCTTGAAAAGATTATTTTTTATTTTTTAAAGATACATTCAAGATGCTGAGGTTATAGGCCACGTAAATGTTGAAAAGTTTTGAAGTGATTTATCTTTTCAGAAAAAACATGACATTTGAACACTAATTGTGGAAAGCATTCCCACATATGTTATTTTTATTCTTCATACTTTTTGCCGCGTCTGATTCCACATTACTTGCAATATTTGCACAATTTAACTTACAATATCAACTTCTCCCCATTCATTTTCAATGGGAAAGACATTGAACTTTTTCTAAGTATCATTTTCCACACCCACTTCCATACATTTTATTTATCATCATTACCAGGTGTCTTACACTGCTCGGTGGCACAGTTGGTAAAGTGCATTGTCCAGTCACGAGGAGGTCATAATTTCATTATCATCTCTCAATTCACTTCATAAGCATTCCACATGCATTCAAATCTTAGCATTCAGCTTTCAGCATTCCCACGCAATTTCTCTTGAAATTGCACTTAGTCTAGTTAGAGCTAGCTCGTTAACCTGTAGCTATCCAGATAGATAGATAGATAGATAGTCTGAGCTTTGTGCTTGGCATCACATGAAAGAGTCATTTTTTAGGAGCACACTATTTTGGAGGGCTGTTTTGCGAAAGAGCAGATTTATAGACTGTGTCTATGAGCCACTTTTCTCAATTCTGAAACATCAAATAACTGTCATCATGGAATCTATAACAGCTGCACTGAGCACGCACACACTGTAAAAGAGGACAACAGGATGGACGTTGTCCTCTTGAAAGTCAGCGCAAGCACTCGCACACCTCGGTGACATGCTTATAACAGGGCTTCTATTGCGTTGGCCTCATGCCAGCCTTCAGAACCCACACACACACACACGCACATTCGCATCGCCTAGACAGACAAGCACTTGCAGGTTATACAGACACATACACACACTGTCAGCTCTGTACACCGATGTCTCCAATTACACAGGAATATTTTGATAGAAAATTCCCTTACACCCCAGGTGACTGACCCCCCGCTGTTAAGAAAACACTCACCCTTTTCATGCGCACACACCCACACACGTGTTTCCGTGAGCCAGATGAAATTGCCCTTCAAAGTAACCGCACAATCAACAGCAGCTCCGTTCTGACCAAGGACTCTCCAAAGATTTGAGATTGTTTCCTGTGATCATAGTGTAACCTCTGCGTGTGCGTGCGCGCGTATACGTGGTTGAAGTCGGAATGGAAACGTCGTTTCTTGGGTGACGTCACTGGTTTTTGTTTAGTGTTTAGTTGTGTCACATTCCATCTACATTTGGCGAATACCAAGATGCTGTTCAATAGACATACATGCAAGGTCAAACCATCAGCAGGTAATATGTAAGCGTTCTCAAGAACAGGTACAACATGAAAACTCCAGACAGAAAGGCCCAAGCTGAGATTTGAACCGGGAATCTCTGACTTGGTAATTAAATATTGCACAAATAAAATCGTTCTAACCCGGAATATTTACACCTGAAGTCATGTTGCTCTTTGTATTTCATCCTGAACCACAAAAGCAGATGTGCAGTGAGCCTTGGCACGCACTCTGACCAAATTTAATATTTTAGACCAAATGGAAACATATGTTGGTTGTTTCAGCCCCTTATTGAATTGATTTACTTCCTTTGAGCAACTACAGGCATCCTAAAATGTAAAAAATAATAATCTGAACGTACAGCCTATATAAATTGCAGTGCTGTGCAAGTCTTTCACCATATGAAGACTAAATACTTCATTAGAACACCATCACAAAAGCGAAGAATAAAAATTTGTTTTGACCTTAGCATGCACTGTGTAGGTCACATAAGTGAGTATCATCCAAAAAAATGAGCAGAAACTTGCTCAATATATGTCTAGCCATGCATCTAAAACAGTTTCTTAACCTTGTTGGATGTCCTGAACCTCACTGACCTTGCTTTTGCAAGATGAATTCTCGCAGTATTTGTAAGTTCACAAACTCCAGAGAATACATCTTGTACCGCTCCGGCTGATAATCACCGTGGTTCGGACCAATCACAGCGCGACACTGTGTTTGGGGGGCGAGATATGGAACTGTGACGAAACTAGGAAGCCAGCACCGACGCCAAACCTAACATGGACGAATGGACGCTACAATAAAAAAAATTTCTCGCAGAATTACTCACTGTTTCCTTGTTGAATGTTGAACAGCGAGAGACGCTTCGTGCATTTGTAGCTGGTAAGATGTTCGATCTTTTCCTCCCTTCAACAAGAACGAACACGAAATTTTCACACGTGGCCGTGATTAGTTAAAACAAACGTGTAGAATATCGCATCGTCCAATCAGCTCGAATTATTGTTCAGAATGTCCCACCTTTTCCCAACTAAATTACTGTGGAGAGGCTATTGCCAGGTTAGAACCCCACCAGTTTCCCATGCACATTCTCCGAACCCTTTTTATTGGAAAATATGATTTTGTCTCCAAGTCAGGACATAGTTATATGTTTACTGGTGAATTAAATGAAGAGAGAGAGAGTAGCATTTTTATCTAATCTGACTCTCTTCAACTTGAAATCAGAAAGAGTTGCGTTCTTGTGTTCCCTTTCTCCATGCAGCTTAAGGAAGTGTTCCTTTAGTTTTGCTCGATAGCTAATTGTGCTGGACTTGGCATTGCAAATCATGCAGTTAGGATGCTGACTCCCACCACTCAATTGAACTCTATATTTACATAGCACTTCATCCATGAAACCAGCAGAGGCCCCAGAATTGAGCCCTGTGGAACACCCTTCCATTATACATGTGAATTTATATTGCACAAATTCAATTCTTTTGCTTGACAAAGTATGAAAGGATTACAGTACATTAATAAAGAAATCACACAATGCAAGCAAGCAATGTAGCATGATCACCTGCAGCCAGTAATGGCGAATCATTTGAGTCGGATGTGCATCTTCATCTCGGACCTAAGTTAAGATTAAGAACAAGTGATCTAAAACCTCCATGGAACTGAACCCTAATCAATGTCATGGTTCCACTGAGGGGCTGTCATATTTTGTAAAAATGAGTGATGTTGAATATGTCAGTAAAACAAAGAATTGCGCTTGATATTGAGTTTACTGAATAATGGCTAGTAACCGTTTTCCCCATTAAATTGTGAAAAGTCTACCCAGATGAATCTTGTCAAGCATGACAAAATACACCCTATAATCGCACTACATTAAAAACATACTCTACAGCCCCCCCGCAAAAAAAAAAAAAAAGAGAGGAAGAAAGAACCTTGGCTCGGACCTTGCTCCAGAAATAGTTTCTACAAGTACAAGGATGGGCAACACACAAGCAAACAAATGAAACACACATGCGTATGGTGTGATGCAGATGTTGCAGAGCATTTAAGGTACAAAGCCGCATTGATCCACAGGAGGCCAAAGACTACATGTGTTAGAAACATGTGGAGATAAGTGGCAGTTATTATCTCACAAGACAAAGATGGCTTGGCAATGTTTGATTTGAAACATCTATGTTTCAAATTATCACACCAAATAAGAATGTTAAATATACTCAGATTTCAGTGTCACATTATAATTGTCAAGAAGGAGTTCCACTTTGTCAAGAAAGATTCTTTTTGGAGCATTATTGTTATTATTTAAAATTAATTAATCCCATCACTTCAATAATTATTTCATGATTAACTCATTTGCTCCCAATAACGTGTAAATACGTTTTTTTTTATGTTTTAAGTGTCCCAAAGACATATTTATACGTTTTTTTTTCTTTTTTTTTTTTTTTATGCTAGAGCATACAGATGCAGCCTCTCAACTGCAAAGAACGGTTGCAGAAATGGTAGTTATTACACAAACGGCCAGCAGGTGGCAGCAGAGCAAAGGAGATCAACCAGAGCCATGTAGAAAAAATGCTAAATTACTTAGAATTTTAAATAGATTTGTGAAAACTGATGAAACTTAGCTCTCTTCTAATGCTAATTGCTGCAAAACGGAAAAAGATAGAAACATGTTTTTTTTTTTACCTGATGAAAGAAGATACTTTAATCTTTCTTTTGGGAGGTCCCATGCTTTTATAGCAATTGAACACAATATTCTGTGGGCCATGCAAAATCAGTCAAAATTCAGCAAAACAGCTGGGAGCGAACGGGATTGCTTCTGTGAAAATGGCTGGGAGTGAATGAGTTAATTGCAAATTAATTGCACATTTTAAATCTCTTCTAAATGCACAATAAAAATATTTTTGAAGTTCTTCATACCCTTGTTAACATGAATGAAATGAAAATGCGTATTAAGCTAATACAAATATGGTCGTATATTTTAGTTTGTTGATGCAGTAATTTCTTAGTAATCCATAGTTATTTGAAGTTAAAATTAAAAATGTACTGTTAAAAAAAAAAAAAAAAAAAGAATGTGACCTTGATTTTTTTTTTTTTTTGGGGGGGGGGGGGTGATTTTTGTGCCACTAGATGGGATTAGCATTTCATGTTGGACATTTTTAACAGCACAGTGCATTTTTCATTTCATATTAAGAGTTGCTTAATTTTGAAGAGGATTGGTAAAAGCATACAATTCCATAGGAAACGTATTGTTTGTCTTTGCATAAGCATATTGTACAGAGTACTACAGACCATTATCACAATAGCGATATTTGTTTTATATATTTTGGCGCCCTACTTCACAGTAACCTCATCCAGCCGTTCTCTCTCCACCTACCTCAGCTGATTTCGACTGGTGAGAAGCGGGCTACACCCTAAACTGATCACCAGCCAATCACAGGCCACATACAAACAAACGTTCACATTCACGCCTATTGACAGTTTAAGAGTATTCAATGAACCATGTTGGAGAAGTCTACACAAGAAGGTTGGAGCCCGTGTTTGGACCCACAACCTCAGAAATGTGAGGGGGACGTGATAACGTGCCATCTTCATCGTAACCTAACACATATTGAAGTTCCCCAATCTTAACAGACAAAGCAAATGGTGCTTTTAAAGCTTTGTAACGGTGCATTTTGATTCAAAATGTCTGGTTCCAGCGTAATCTCTGTGCATTAATGAAGACTAAACAATGAGCTCCTCTCTTCAGAGTACTTTTAATATAACAGAGAGCAGACAGAGACCAGCTCGCTACATGCCAGACAAACTCTAATGTGCTTATAATGAGGAACAAGTGTATTATGACTAATGTCACAGTGGATATATTTCAAAATGAATCATTACTGATTTCGGCTTTTAAAAAGCGCTGTGTAAAGATTTCTTTTTCTTCCTTTTTTTTCCCCTTAAATGAAAGAAACGTTCCGGAAAGAATAGCACACTGAAATTACTTTAACTTTACTAGGGTCAACGTACTGACGGGTTTGACGTTAGTTGTTTACTCACTAATTCAAATTGGAATCGTAAAGCGTATTCAAAGTTAGTTCTATTAGTAAAGTTTTCATGTATGTGTGCTTGAAAATGTGATTCATTATTATTCAAATGCTGCAAACAGCTACTGGCTTCTCTGCAGTTTAGAGATACCAAATGTGGAACTAAAGGAAAAGCAGAAAATAAATAAAAATGCTTTTCTGAACATCAGTCAGTCAAGCATTGAAACCGCAAAAGAGTCTTGACCTGACATAAGTATCTCGGAGCTTGGCGTAGTTTTGGCAAGAAATGCGCATCCTTGGCTCTTGCCCACTGCCTCGTCCACTCTGTAGATGTATTACAGTACATACCAATGGCTTTAAGTTAGCGGCCAGAGTTTGGCCAAAGCAAGCAAAAAGGTCAACTTTCCACTTTGGAAGCTGGTATGTTGTTATTTCCGAAATGGTGGCACACAGTGCCTCAGCTAGAGCCATGCATAAACAAAAGTCTAATGAAGGGTTAGTGCGATTAAAATAGATGAGGACACTTCCCGCAGGAGGTTTTTGGTCAAACATTGGTATTTATTGTTAAAGCCGTCTAATGGATTTTTGAACCGAGTACACAAAACTGAACAAAATGTTCTATTTTGTGAGTGGAGATGGGAAAAATTGTGTCCATATGGGCACTGTGTTCACATGTTTCTCTCGTATAGTATTGGCATTTGTAAGAAAACTTGCTAAAAATGACCCATTCACTATAACATAATTCAATGAACCTTACAATGTGCATTTGTTTGTACTACAGCTTTCAAGTGTCAGATATGCATGAGATGTTAGTTGTCTCATCGAATTGCATCCAGTGCATGTAAACTTGGACTTCACAAATTACACAATGGAGGGAAAGAACTATTTCAGTGAGCCAATTAATTTGTGCATGTAAACAAAGTCACTGTGTGACGTGTTAGCAGGTGTTGTCATGGAGCAGAAACAGAGGTTTCATGTCCACCACAAGCTAATGATCTGAGCTTCATGTCAGTCAAAGTCCAGTGAGGAGGACCCTCGGGGTAAACTCCAGATGTGAGATCTGGCACAAAGTTGGACTTCAATAGTGTGAGTCTGAGGAGGTGTTACATTAACATTGTCCATCATTTTCTACCACACAGACAATAGCTGTTACTGTGTACGTGACATGGAAACATTCCAATACACTAGGTGGGAAAACAGGAAAATAAACCCTCAGAGCTGTACTCCTAATTTATTTGTTTTGCGGGTGTTTATTGAATGTATCACAGTGGAGATTTTCTTGAAATCCAAATACTGGATATTAACGAATGTTATAGTACTTAACTTTTCAAACCATTTTCGACCAAATTCTCATGAGATTATGTTGCTGGAACAGCTTCTGGAAGGGCATATACTTTGTGTGTGTGGGGTGTCAAAATGAGTGTGTTAATTTTGAGTTAATTTAAAGTTCCTTTAACGCCACTAATTATTTATCGTGTGATTAACTACCCTTTACTTGTAAAAGCTGTAGTGGGGAAATTCCTCTCGCAACTCAGCAGACACGGCCACGTCAAAATTTAGCAGTAATACATTTAATAATACTGCATATATTTGTGGAGACACTGGGGTCAAAAATGTGTGAAATGTCACAAGTTATTTCATGTTAAAGATTAAATAGCTCTAAATAGGAAAAGAAAAATACAGAGCTGTCACCGTCCTACAAATACAATTATGCCATCTAGTGGCAGATAATAACCTAAAAATCAATACCATATTTGTTTTTTTACAGTACAGTACATCTTTTTTTAAACTCAAATTTATAATGAAATTACTGTGTCAGTGACTAAAAGTTGCGACCTTCTATTGGTTTAACATTTTTTTTCTACTTTTATGTTAAGTGTATGAAAACTTAAATATTTTATTGAACATTTGATTGTACATTTAGAACAAATATTCAATTTGTGATTAATTGTGAGCTATCTTGAAGTCATGTGATTAATTACGATTAAAAATTGTAATCGCCTGACACCCCTAATATATATATTAGGGGTTTTCCGATCCGGTTTATTTTGCATATTTCGATCGATCAGCCATGAATGAGATTGGCCGATTCAGTCCTCAACACATGGATTAGTTGCACATTTTTTTTAAATTTTACAGCTCCTAATTAACAGATGTTTAAATCATTGATTAATCTGTCAATTATTTTTTGACTTGACGAAAAACATTCCAAACTTCCATCTTTTTATTGCTGCATAAAGCAGGACATTATTCCAAGTTACAGTGCAGAAAATACACAGACAAAATGTACACTATGATGCAATTACTAGTTTGGTCTGTAATGCACGGTCTTAATGAAAAGGTTTTTGAATTTTGAGATTGTCAACATTGATCAACATATACCGATCACGTACTTTTCCACGTAAATCAGTGGATCACGATCTGTGTGAACGTCTCCATTTTGACCTTTGATTCACTGTGAGCTTGTGAGCATGTCAATGAACCTCATACTTGCATAAACAGAGGATGCACTGACCATAACTCACTCAACCAGACCACTTAGCGTTATTAGTCTATAACAAAATATAAATATTTCAAAACCATAAACATGAAAACAAATAAAGTAGCCAGGGAGGGGGCCACAATAACTCAAGCCCGGGCCACTTAGTGTTAATGTAAACCAAATATGGAATATTTCAAGCCATAAAGTAAAAGAAAAATGTGCTCTTAGTGCCTTCCTTCCTCTCATCACATCTTTTCCACTCTCCTTTTCACTGTTAATGTGTTGTTGTGATTAGAACATTAATCCATCATACCAAATATGATGGAATGCAATGCAACAACTCCAACAGGAAGGCAAGTTTAGTGTAAGGAAAAAATGAGAACTTTGCATGACAATAACAACAAGAGCTTGTTGAAGGTTTTACAAAGCAAAAACAGAATGGGATGAGAGAAGCAGAGCAATTAACAGCCGCGGGGGAAGTGGATTAGAAATAATACAAATATTGCATTTCCGCTGTATGGAAAGAAAAAATATAGGAAAGCACGGCTCTTGTCGGGGGAAAAAAGAGAAAAGTCAGTAAAAGCAAGCAAGCAGAAAGAGGAAGCTATTAGCGATTGTCTGGGTGATCAGTTCTTGTTGCTCTTATTGCGTTGCCAAGCCCTGATGCAGTCCAGAGTCAGCTTGAGCACAGCGCACCATCACTCACGCACTAATGGCCAGCTGGCGTAGAGCTGCTGTGTTTGTGTATGTGTGTGCGAGAGAGTGGGCACTTGGTTTTAGGTCCATTTGGTTTGTTAGGACTAGTTGCCTCTGTACGGGCTTTGCCAAGGCAAATGTATTTTAATTAAGGTCATTCTGGGGTAAACAGAAAATTAAAGGTACTAATATTTAGCTCACACTCCGCCCACACAAAGAATGGTAGCAAATAACACAATTTGAAATTATGACATTTAATCTTAATGATTGTTTTTACTGTCAACCAGGAACGTCTGCAGCTCGCCCGCAACACTAATGAGGACAAGCAGTATCGAAAATGGAGGGATGGATTTAAAGACAAATCGCACCCTTGGGTATTTTAAAGTTAACCTTGAAACTTAAACCATCAGCAAGTTTTAATAACTGTTACACACTCTTCGAACAGAGTGGGAATGGTGCAAATGAGAAAAATGTTTGAGCATGTGATTTCTTTTGACAAGTTTTCAAGCTTTTTCAGCACCAACGATTTGCGTGTGACATAACAAACCATGACACTCAACAATGAGAAAACAATAACGTATCATAATAGTACTCAATGTGATTGCTGTGAAAAGTTCATATTTATGTTTACATTAAAGGAGCAGTCTGCAGGATTCACTCAGGAAAATGCACTTTTTAAATACAGGATATACACACTTTAACTTTCTCTCAGTCTACACATCTGTGTTTTTGTTAATCTTTTGTGGTAATTTCGTCCTAAACCCCCACCTCCCCAGCCTGAATTTTGCCATTTTGTGTTTGTTTTGTAAACAGCGAGACGTTTCTGTGGAAAGACAGTATTTGGGGGTTTGGGATGAAAATTACCACAAAAGATGAACAAAAACACAGATGTGTAGACTGAGAGAAAGTTAAAGTGTGTACATCCTGTATTTAAAAAGTGCATTTTCCTGAGTGAATCTGGCAGACAGCCCCTTTAAAGTGACCAGATTTCCCCAATTATAATCTAGAAAGCTACAATTTTTTCTGAATTAATTTCAACAAATCTATCTGGACGGGGCATGGTGGGGTTAGAGGGTGGGAAAGCAGGAAGTAGTTTGAGTTCCGGTCAACACCTGCTACCGAATAGTGTGGATGTGAATGAAATTACAAATGTGAATTTAGAAGTTATGAATCACTGTGACAACTATGTGATTGATTGATCTACACATGGCAAACAATTGGGACAGCAGGACGGGACCTGCATTTTGTCAAATCTGTCTTGGTCAATACAATTGGCAGATAATTATTGAGTAATTAAGTCCATCCCATATCTATTTCAGAAATCAATGACGTTATTGGTCATATTAGTAGGGGTCAATATGCTATATCATTGCAGTGGCTTTCATAAAGCTCTTATTGAAGTCAGTGTGGGCTTTCATTGATCTCATAATTAAAGGAATTTGGTTTGGATTTGTTGTTAATCCAATCTGAAGATGAATTGGATCTGCATTTGAGTATTCTGTGGTCATGTCATTATTCACAAACATGCACATAACCTTATCTACCGTTTTCAGTCTCGCTTGTGTCCGACATAGTTGGTCGGTCATAATCACTTTGGCCAAGGCTGCTCGTCTGTGTTCTAACGGGGTGAAATGATTGCACTGCATCACAAGAGGTTAGAAGAAGTTCATCCAAGCCTGCCTGGTCTCAAAGCCGATGACTTTGTTGTGTGTGTCTGTCTGTGTGTAATATTGTGTTTGGAGAAAATGTTGCATTTGTGATGTCTCCAACTTGCAGTTGCTACAAGTATCCCTCAGGCTCCTGCTGTACTGTCCTTTCTGTTTTTGTTTTTTTTTGTTTTTTGCTTTTTTTCATCTGTATTTCTGGCAGGCTTCACTGCGGTCGAGCTGGGCTAGCCATTGGAAAACAATCTGTCTTGTGTGATTTTGTGGTTGGAAGTTAAAGTTTCATCCAGCTCGCGCCTTTGTGGACGTCTCCACATCCTGCGCATATTCCACTTTGCCATCTAACCGCTGCGGAAGGCCACCGTATCCGTCAGCTATCCCTGTGATTACAACAGCTGTTTCCAAATGATTCCTCGTGAGACTGAAATCGGTAGCTAGCGGGATCACATTAAGGCAAATTAAGCCAATTGTCAATGTAAACATTGGCTTAAATTGTCGTGGTTTGTTAGCTTTTAGTGAGTCTGATATGCTGTTTCTGTAATACATGCGTTCCTTTTACAGCTGACCTGATAGCCTGTAACATTTCTTAAAATTAAGTGGTTCTTATTGCACTTGCACCCATGACACTCATCCACCACAACAGTATTTTTACACCACTGCGTTTCCTTGCTACTTCGCAGTTTGGTTATAGCGGCTTTACTTGATTGCAGGCTTTCATTTGTGGCCATAATTTCATCTATTGCAGTTTTACCTCATTATTTTGCGGTGTTCTTGCTATTTTTCTTCCTTCTAAGTGGCCAATCTATATATATATATATATATATATATATATATATATATATATATATATATATACACACACACACTTTTTTCAGAGAAATTTTGCTTCGTTTATAAAAACCGAGAACATGAACATTTGATCTTGTCGCTCACAAAAAGGACAACGGAACGGCCACATGATAACCAGGTTAAAGTTTTCTTTAACTTTATGAGCTAACCCACTGACCCTGGGAAATCTTTGCACCTTCTCATTTTGTTTGTAATTAAAAGTAAGATGTGTGAAAATTTAATATTTCAGATATTTAAACATTTTGGAAAATTTACTGTAGAATAAAATATGGAGCTATTCACCATTTAAAGGGATGCTTCACTTATTTAGCCCATTATAGCAATAAAAAGTTAATATTTTGTCTATACTGTAATTAATGTGATACTTTCATTATTTTTCACATACAAATAGTACCTTTAAAAACACATTTTGCAACTTAATGTCGAATGAAAATGACATCACAGCTCACCTATTTCTAGGTTTGGTCACGTGACATTCACAAGCTGAGCTGTGATTGGTTACCTGAGCCCTTGTGATATCATTTTCAGTCGACAGCAAGTTGCAAAATGTGTTTTTAACTCATTCACTGCCAGTCATTATAGAAAATTTTTACATTTCCAATACTCACGTGATATTCCATTCAATAATTATATATAAACCGAATCTACCAAATAACAGAATAGACTCCCTACTTTTTGTCCCGTCCCGTTCTTTTATAATTGACAGCAGAAAAATGTAGGTTTGCCAAAATACAGCCATTTCTCCCATGGACTCTGAAACTGTGTTTATTTCCTATAAAATGGGGCAATGATGTCATCTACCGGTGGTTGGGCATCAGTAAAGTTGTTTCCAAGTTTGATATTTACAGTGGAGCATGCTCAGATTCGCCCCCATTTAGCACCGCTCTAAAAAATACAATTGACAAGTATACTTGTCAAAGGCAGTGAATGAGTTAAAGGTACTAATTGTACATAAAAAATAATGAAAATATCTAATTTATTATAGGAAAAATATCAACTCATTCACTGCCATTTACGGCTATATACGTAAAAAAAAAAAAAATCAATTTTAACTGGACTGGCAGTGAATGAGTTAATGTTTGACTGCCAAAAATGGCTAAATAAGTAAAGGTCATGTGACATTCACAAGCTGAGATGTGATTGGTTGTTATATCATTTTCAGTCGACAGCAAGTTGCAAAATGTGTTTTTAAAGGTACTAATTGTACATGAAAAATAATGAAAATATCAAATTTATTATCGGCAAAATATTAATGTTTGACTGCCAAAAATGGCTAAATAAGTAGAGTATCCCTTTAAGTTTTCATTGAAAACTTTTTGAAGACATGCTGATGAGCCTGGGAATTTTAATTTTTTTATTAAAATTTTAAAATTTTTGTTAAAATTTTACATTTTTTCAAAAATTGTAAAACAATTATGTCTATTGTCTAAGATGAAAAAAAAAAAAAAAACTTGTCTTGATTTCATCTGTCTGAGGAAATTTTTGGGGAACGTAATCCCCGCGATAAAGAGGGACCACTGTATTACAATTTAATACCAATTTATGTCCTTAACGGGGGTGGGGGATTATATTTTTTTGAGTCAACTCTATCATACTGAGTAAATAAAAAATGTGTTTACAAAACTTTTCTACACTGCTGCAATTTACGACCAATTTACTTCCTCAAAAGGGCAAAAAGTAGCATTTAATTATCGAGCCAGCATGACGTAATAGATGTGAATTTACCCAGTTCATAAATGACACATTGAAATGAAATATAACATCTCCGCCGTTGAAGGCTTCTGTCAGTTTAATGCAGTTTTGTGTAGCCCTTGCGATGACTGTGTGAAAACTTTTCCCTCTGGGGTTGGGGCTGGAGGGGTGGGTCGAATGTCTTGAGTCCTCTCAAGGAGATTAGCGAAAAGACATTGAATCGGAGAGGGAGGGGACAGATGAAGGGATGAGAGAGGCCACGAGAAAGGGGGAGTGGATGGTCTTAGTAGTGGGAAGTGTGTGTGTATGTGTTTGGTGGGGAGGGGGGGGGGGGGAGTCCTGTGAAGTCCATTCATACCCTGCTGAATAAATAGAATTCTTTCTCCGTCTCTCTTGCTCTTTTTTGTCCTTTCTCTTTCACATGTTCTCATTCCTTCGCAGACTTTCTCTCCATCATCTGGTTATTCTCACCATCTTTTATGCTCTCTATACCTCTTTGGCCCGCATTCCTCCTGTCTTTCCTGTCACGGCCTTCTGTCTGTGATGTCATTCAGGACAAAGAAGCCAAGCTTGCCCGGAATGTGAGACTGACTGAGAGGGAGAGACAGCGAAGCAGTGGGAGGGAAAACGTGGAGAATGGGTGACACAAAGTCAAAATCAGACGACATTTGGGAAATAAAATCTCAAGCAGATATCGTAATGAATGTTTTGGAATAGAGAGACGCAAAATTCTACGTGAGGTGGACGATATTTCATTAAAACATGACTGGATAACAGAAGTAAAACATGTTATGTAATGCTATGGTTTGTACATGAGGAGTCTCCTAAATAATTGCCTAGTATCCCAGCACGCAGTCTTTGTAATATCCTTTTGGAATGTGAAATTACAAATCTGTTATGTTCAAGCCAATTGAGATTAGTTTAAATTTTCCTTGCATGTAGGGCTGCAGCATAATTTCTTGATTAGTAGAACACACATCGACTCAGAAATGCACCATTAAATTTGATTAACCGATTTCAATCTTTTTAAACTAACTGTGAACATTGTTGTGTAATGTAATGGAACTATAACAAGACCTGAAGAGTAGAAAATAGTAAAAACTATTTAACAAAAACAACATATTTAAGTCTGCCGCTACACTATGCAGCGTTACTATGGATACAAACGATGCAGTGATGCACCCCCTGTCCAAAAGTGTCATCTTTCATGACCAATAAAGGAACATGTTCCCATAACAAAGTCAGCTGTGAATGAGAAAAATGCATTGTGGGATCCCAACAATTAAAGGGTCAATTTGACAAGAAATTTGAGGTCAATTTCCTCATCACTTCCTTCAGTGACGCTTGTTGCTAGGGAGCAATTCCTTGTTGGCTGTTTGAGAACAATTTTGATCCTCGGGGGAACTGATGACAGCAGCCGCAATGGCACCCGTGTCATCGTTTAGATGACAGCGTGAGTGAATACGTTACAACAAATGATGGCAACTTTTAAGTGTCTAAACTCAGATCTTGATTATGAAATACTTTTCCTTTGTGTTAATCCTCACTTGATGTGGTGTTAGAGAGAATGTAGCGAAGGTAGATGGAAAAATGGAAACAAAAATGATGGCAAATGTTTTAAGAACAAGAATTACCTGAAGGTAAAAAATATGAAACGTTATTATTAGACTCAACACATGCAATATTTTGCGTTTTATGCAAAATCGGTGATCAGCTGTCATGTCGTAATTTGCCCAATCGATCAGTGGCGTCATTGATCAGCTCTGCAAAATAAGACATTTCATGTTATTTAATGTTTGTCAGATTTTTTATATTTATTTTATTTATTTAAATATTTATATATATTTATTTTATTTATTTAAATATTTATATATATTTATTTTATTTATTTAAATATTTTTTTCCCCCTATATACAGTAAGTAAAAAGATTTTGTTTTTGGGTTTTTTTGTTTTTTTTGAACAGGTATATTTTTTTCTTCTGATCAAATCAGTGATCGACTATCAGTTTTTCCAAACTTGATCACTGGTCGGTGATCGGCCGAAAAATCTAATTATTATTATTATTAGTAGTAGTAGTAGGAGGAGGAGGAGGAGGAGGAGGAGGAGGAGGAGTAGTAGTAGTAGTATTAATTATTATTATTATTATTATTATTATTATTATTATTATTATTATTATCCTGGTGAAATATAACTCACAGAATTCTCCGGAAGACAGCGATACCGCCCGTCACACCTGACAATTTGGTAACAAAAACCAGACTGTGCTTGACGTAAAAATGGGCACATCTTCGTTTTTGTGCCGGGGCAGTCTGCTTTAGCGCGTTTGTGAATTTGGTTAGGCACGCTACGCCTCACTGGGTGTTCTGGATGACGCATCTAGCAAAAAGTAAACTCCACTGGCACTTCCGCTAGCCCTAATTTGAAAGGGAATGAAGTGGAGCCGCTTCGATTGGCCGAGAGTCATCTGCATTCCGTCCAACAACGCCGCAAACTCCCCCCATAATGTGCCATTCTTCTTGTGCAAAGTCTAGGAAAATACCAAAAGAAATAAAACTCATCCCATGCGCGCAGTTAGACTGTGCTTTGCGCTAGACCTGCGCTGAGAACGAAAATAGGGCCCTTTGTCTGCAGCAGGATTTGAACCGTGACGCTCCGCTCCAATGTCCAAGTCCTCCGAGGACTGGGAGTGTAAAGTGGGGATGCAAGGAAAGAAATAGAAAAGAAAATGTGACACCAAGGGAGAGAAGAGAATTACGTTTGGATTTTGACTAAAGTGCAATGTGGCGCAAGACCACACACCCGCACACGCACACAGGCGGTGTGGTGTGTGACCTCTCCTTAGAGAGCGTTGTCTATCAGACGCACTGATTGATGAATCTGTCACTGCTTGTGTGTCTCCCTTATCAGACAGTCAAATGTCCCTCTCTGCAGACCACACGCGCACACACAAACACACCCGTCAAGTCTTTCTTTAGAGATAGGAGAGAACAAATAGAAGGTGAGAAGTGAGAAAACCAGTAAAGTGGAATGAAGACAAGTCGAGTTTCCCAACTCTCTGACTTTTTAAGCAGACTCAGAGATTCTGTCTCATGTTGATCAAGAGAAGGAGGAGGAGTCAAAGTCGTGAAGAGACACAATTTGATATTACTGTGCTGATGCACAGTTTTTTCTATGTCAACATAATATGAATATAGGATCACTTTAGTGATTAAAGTTTTATTTTTGAATAGCCAGTGACAATTGTAGGAAAGTGTGAAACTGCCAATGTAGAGTAAACATTTTTGACAGGCAATGACATTTTAACTTATTTAAATACTTTACAGCGCATTTACAAATACATTTAAAGCATTTGAATGTATTGGAGGCTAAATGCTAAAAACTGCATTTTCCCTTTATTGGCACTGGGTATTGACATGTGATTATTTAAAAAATGTTTTGTTTTTTTTTAGAATTTGGCCTACATTTTGCCAATATGTTCGAAAATTAAGTAAGCAATAATTGTTTTATCATAGGTTTTATGGTTTATTCTTTTGTCTGTAGTGCATACGGTAATTTCTTTTTGGCATTTTGTTTTCCCCATAATGCCACTGGGTATATGCACATTGCGCATGCAAACTTTATTAACCCGTGGCATAATAGAAAAATTTTTACATTTAGGCTACAAGTACCTACGTTCGTACATATTACTTTTATGTGTAAGTACATATAAATGTATTTGCCAGTCAAAAATGTTTACTCCACATCGGCAGTTTCACGCATTTGTGAAAAATCTGTGAAATAAACATATTTCATATGTGATAGAATTTATTTATTTTTTCTTCTTTTTACAAGGCTAGTGAGGTGAGGTCAATACTGTTATTAATAGCTTTTGAATGAGAATGATTTATTTATTTTATTTATTTATAAATATGTCTGAATGCATGTTGTGGTTACCCTTATTTTAGATAAAGCGATTATCCAACTGAGGTCAATAGAGCTTCATCCAGCCCAGTGGTATTATTGCTTTCAATTGCTTTCAGTGGTTTCTCATACAAGACGTCTCGTAGCTGAGCTTACTCAAACTCCAATATTCATGTCAGAACAAAAGCCCTAACAATGTTGAACAATGTCTGAGATGAGCTTTGAACCCCCAGGTATCATTTGTCTATGTAAAAGTCAACAAACTTTTAAATATTAAAATATTAATGCTCGATTAAGGACCATATTGAGGAGTTACTGTTGTCCAAGATGTTTACTCTATAATTCATCAAGCTGTCTGTTTCCACTAAAAGAAAATGTGAACAAATGGAATCATTTTAAAATGCAGCTGAAATTGAAGTGTTAAGGAAGCCCCTCAAGCCGTCGGTCGCCATGACGTTTACAAATAAAACACTAAAGCAACATCAACAGGAAGCTTCACCTCCGTTAGACTTTTTTTTTTCTTTTTTCTTTTATTTCCGGCTGTGACTCAGAGGTAAGCGTTGCCAAGCCTCAAATACCGTCGTCGACTCAGTGGAACCTCTTTTTTTTTGGTTGCATCACGTAATATGCATGAAGGCCGCGAACCTTCGCAGTCCTGTTGCAAAAGCAACAATACACATAAGAGTGACGCAAACACAGATGGTTGCTGGCAAAAACAACAGAGAGGACGGTGTAAACTAGTGAGGTTTGACTTGCAACCTTGAAACCTGACACTGGTTAAATTCCACTGTATTCTCCCATCTCTTCAACTAACACCTTGTCAACAGAAGGGATGTTTAGTGAGGATGGTTTGCTGAAGATAAACCAATACTGACAAGACTTTGTTTATAATACAATTAGTAGGTTGGATTTCATGTCAGATGCACTGGAATTAGTTAAAAAAAACAAAAACAAAAAAACATACTGACATATTGGGTGGTTGCTTTTCCTATCTGCCTCTTTTCCTAAAATACAGTCACATTTTACACATTAGTTTAACACATTTTAATCATGTGCAACTGATTTACATGTATGGATTAACGAAATCTAAAGGATTTTTTATTTTTTTTATTTTTTTTTTTATTTTACAACTTTCTACCACTACTCCTAGCACAGAGGTGTCCAAACTACGGCCCGGGGGCCATTTGCGGCCCGCCGTCCATTTTTCAGTGGCCCGCGACATATGCTAAAAATGGTGTTTGACTCAGTTCACATAATATAAACAAAACAAAAATGTTTAGAGATGGTCAAAGTAAGAAGGGAGGGTAATGAAAATCAGGTGCATCAAATGTTATTTTAGTTAACTAAAAAGAATGAAAAAAATAAAACTAAAATTCAAAAAACGATATTGTTACCAAAATAAAACAAAAACGAACATGCTTTTTAAAAAACGAAAACTACACAAAACTACATTTTATGTTTACAAAACTAACTAAAAGTAACTATAATTATAGCAAACGTCTTTCGTTTTAATCTTTGGTAATTAATTTAATGCATGACCCTTTGGGGATGATTTTAAATGTGATTTTTAGTAGATTTATTTTGATATAAACCGGAATAATGACGTTTGAAAGTATGTCACACAGAAGTGACATCATCCAGCAGCAGCCAATAGAAAAGCACCTTCAGATGACGTCGCTCCCATCGTGTTTTTGAAATATTGCGCACAAGTAATACACATAAAAAAAAACTAATACTAATACTGAAACTAACAAACTAAACCAAAACTAAGCAAGATCTAAATTAATAAAAACTAACAGAACCACCCTGAAAACTAATAAAAAACTAATTAAATGAAAAATTCCAAAACTATAATAATCCTACTGTCATATTAGAAATAAATGTGTTTATATACTGCAGCATTTTTCTAAATATGCAAAAGCACAAATAAATTATTTGTACAATTTTTAGGACTAAACACAATTTCTCTTCACAATATTATGTGGCCCATACGTCATTCTAATTTTCTGTATGTGGCCCTCAAATGAAAAAGTTTGGACACCCCTCTCCTAGCATAAAACACAATTTTGAAGGTTGCTACTAAAGCGTTCCATATGTAAAGTGCGTGAAATAGGCCTTTGCTCGTCCTCTTGAGTCAATACCTTTTTATTCAGTCCTGTTAAATCTGTTGTTTAAAACCTTATAAATCAGCAAATCATAATAATCCAATGGGAATATGGTCATAAAGTAGATGTGCAGGAAATGTAAAGTGTGATTTATATGACGGGAATAAACTCAACTATTATGAATGATGACCAGAAGACGCTCTAGAGAGCTTTCTAGTTTTCCAGCCGCGTGATTGTAGCGGGACTTAGCGTGTCCTCATTCTCACTCTTCTTTTTCCTCTCAGGTAGCTGGCATTGGGCTGCGTGTGTGCGCGCGCGTTTGCGTGTGTGTGTCTGGTATCCTCTATGGCTCACCCACTCAGCAGTAAATTCTGTTATCCTAGGGGGTCCGGCTGTGCAAGGATTACACTGGCATCCCACTCAGATTTTAATGCGCAAACAAACACAGGTGCACACACACTCCAGCACACACGCAGACGCACACACCGACACTGGCATGCAGTCCACCAACTTGGCTTTGAGATGGCTCCACTTTTCAATTTTCAGCCCAATTACATTTCACTGTTACTTATTCAAAAGAGAGATCGCAATTTTCCTTCAGGTCAGACACAGTCTCGCTCTCGCTCTGTCTCTGCCATGCTCAAGTTTACTTCAACTTAAAAATGTTTTGTTTACTTTGAATTGAAGAGTAACATTCTACAGGCATCCATGTGTTCAAGTGCCCCATCATCATAAAGAAAATTATGTCCATACATTTTGTATTCATTTTAAGTTAATGACGTCAAAATATCGGAAATGTTCTGACAAACCACGTTTAAAGAAGTACAACCTGTCTAAACATTCATTTGCTTTGCCAAAACTTTATGCAGGTTTGCAGACAGCTCATGCATAAAACGAAAGTCTTTTCCCACGCTTCTGTGAGAATAGCGTTGAAGTCATAATTCGTATTTAACGAATCTCAAAATTCCCCACACGAATATAAACACAACAGTCTGGACAATCGTTTGTATAAAATAATTTGGGTTACTGAGCAAAAGACATAAAAAAAAAAAATAATAATAATAATAATAATAATAATAATAATAATAATAATAATAATAATAAATAAAATAAAATAAAAAAACATATATATATATATATATATATATATATATATATATATATATATATATATAATTTCTTTTCTTTTTCTTTTTTTCAAATTTGCCACTTTTTAATATGATGAGAAACAAAAGTGGCTAATTTGTCACTTTATGACAAGAAAAAAAGTGGCAAATTTGCCACTTTCTTAATATGACAGGGGGGAAAGTGGCTAATTAGCTTAGCACTTTTTTTCTCGTCATTAAAAAATGGCAAATTTGCCACTTTTTTTCTCGTTAGGAACTAGAAATTAGAAGGGAAGAAAATTTCATTTCATGAGATTTTAAGGAAAAATGAACATTTGATTATAAGTTCTCATAATTTTGCAACTTCTTGCAAAATTGCTTTTTTTTTTTTCTTTTTTTTTTTTCTTTTTTTTTTTTCCGGTCCAAATAGCATCATACTGCCATTATAAAATGGATTATATGAATCTATTTTTGGCCTAAAAAAAATAGATTTAGATTTTTTTGAACATCTCTCGTCGCAATAGCGCTCTTTGTAATTGCTGCAATCTAGTATTTAAAAGAAAATAGCTTCAATCAAACACACGCACACACCTTCAGAGAATTCCTAATTGTACTGATGGCAAGCGTATAAAGTGAACAAACAGCCATGTAATGTGGTGGTTCCTTGTCATTGACACTGCCCTTTGGAATGCAACAGGGTCTGGTGGGATGTGGGTGATGGGTTTGGAGTAGTGTTTATATGTGCATTAGAGCGCTGAGTTTGTGTGTGCACTGTGCATGTGTGCGCGCTTGGACCATCCTGTCAAATTACCCTAATGAATAGCATTACTGTGAATGACAGCAAGTAGAGGGAACAACGGCTGTCATTTAGCCTCCTTTTATCTTCCTTGCTCTTTGATTCTAATCTCTGATACCCCCAAACCCTCCCCCAAAGCCCGACCCTTTCCACGTTTTGCCCCCCCCCCCCCCCCGTCTCGCATAATTGATAAGATGTAATGATGTATTACCATCCGCAAGCCAAGCTATTCCAATAAAGCTGTCTGTAATTAAATAATGATAGTCGGTTGGTCATTATCTATGATTTTAACACCCACATCCCAACACCAAACCAGCATGCTTGGGAGGTGATGAGGAAAATGGACTTTGAAGGAAGGAAGCAAAAAAAAAAAAAAAACTAAAGGGGACAATGAGGTTAAATATTAATAGACTGGGTGATGTATTTCTGTCTAGAGCAAGTAGAGAAACCATTGATCTCAATGTGAAGCAGGATTGGACACTATCCATCCATCCATTTTCTTTATCAATTATCCTCACTGAGGAAAGCGGCAGTGTGTATGATCACTGGGGAACATTTATTTTATTTTTTTTTAATTATGTTGTTCGATTTTTATGCTGATAAAACTAAAATTAGTGTTGTTCCGATACCGTTTATTGGTTCCCGATACCGATACCCAGCTTTGCAGTTTCGGCCGATACCGATACCATACCGATACTTAAGGTTTTTTTTCCTCAACATGAAAAAGCTGTCCTGCCATTGGTTCAGAGCATTCAAGGGCCAATAGGATATCTTAGATCGGCATGCAGTGAACATGTCACATATCAGTGAATGTTGTGCACGAGCAAGACACAAGATTCTGCATCCAAAATCCTATATTAGCGTTGGAATTAATGGTATCGGCATGTTACTTGTGAGTAGTCACTGATACCGATACCACTGTTTTTATGCAGTATCGGCACCTCTGCCGATACCAATATCGGTATCGGAACAACACTAACTAAAATTGGCATGCGGAGTCCAAAATTGAAATCAGCCTTTTATAGCACGTCAAGTTGTTTTGTTTTTTTTTCTCTCCACAGTTTACCCTCCAGATAAGCAAAATTCCACTGATTAGCTGTAGAAACACTGTAGTAAGAAAACTGGACAATTATTATTTCGGTTTATGCTGTTTTTGTTGTTGTTGTTGTTGTTTTTTTTAATTATCAAAGCTTGTAACTATTCCATCTTAGAGTTTTATTTACATACGTTTTAAGAAAATGAAGGTTCTATCGCTCAAAATCTTGATTTGATAGAGAGAAACTGATACCAGTTTTGGATTCTGCACCCAAATATTAATTAAAAACAGCTGTCAGACCTGCCTCAAAAGTAATTGTTCTCCCACCATTGGCAAGTCGATTACTTGATTCAAACCTATTAACTCAAGTTGGCTTCTTTCTAAAGATTTAAAGATTTAAGTTCCTGGATCAACCCCAGTCTCTTAGTTTAGTACCGCAGGCAATCACCCTGTGCGCCCATCTCGCTTTCCTCTATCCCAATATATGTGTATCGAAAGGTTTCAGCCCGCGTGAAACAAGCCTTTGTGCCTCACCCAGTAATGTGACACCTTTCATAACGCCGTAAAGTGAACGTGGTGTATGTAAAAAGACAAGCACATAGTGCTCCCGCACAGAGCAGCTGGTTGAATTCACAATGATGGCCTCAAGCTTAACGGGCTCGACACTTTGGATTCCGTGCTTTCTCTCCGCTCTCGCTGTCTGTCTGTCTCGCTTTGGATGTGACAGTCAAATTTAAGGGAGTCAGCTGTTTAGACGCCAGGGATTCGGTTGCTATACCTGCGTGTGTCATCTATCTCCCTCTGAGAGGTAGAGGTTAGGCGCATGGGCGATTGACAGTTTGACATCTGAGATTGGTCAATCCCTGACTGTCACTCATTTCACTGTCATGGACACGACAGCTAAACAGCCTATAGCAGTGACAAGACCTCAGGCTAATATGCTGGCGTCGAGTTTTGCCTCACACTGAATCAAAAGCATCGCAACTGGCTAGATTTAATCCCGTTCAGTTTCAATTTTGCACTGTAAACAAAATGATGCCTGCTGCTGAGTAAGACCAACAGGATTGTCTCATAAGGTGGCACTTTTGGGCTTCTTTAGTGTGTGAGACTTACTTTCCAACTCTTTTGGTGCATCATAAGCCGTGGCCTTAAGAGGCTTTGATCAGGGTTTGCATTACTTGATCCAAACTCTGCTCTAAATGAAAATCAATATTATCCGCAGTTCAGTCCTCTGCGATAACACCATGTAAATTGCAAGCTGACAACTGATGTCTTTGGATGGAAGGAACCATTTTGATACAACGGTCTAGCTAATAATACTACCATAATTTTATAAATCAGATTCACGAGGAGTGATCCCTTCGCAACACACTGCAAACACTGATGTGTTTTGCTCTGTCCTTAAAAAAAAAAAAAAAAAAAAAAGTGGTGCCAACAGGTACTAGTTTGCCCCAAGAACAACATGATTAATCCACTGGTCTTTGGTCTTTTCTAAAAATAATTCACAAGTGATGGGTCACTGTAGCTAAGAAAAATTAAAACAGAAGAAGAATGTTAACATGTCTTTATTGATCCTTAGCATGGTACACATTTCTTTCTTTAGATCGTGTTTAAAAAAAAATCAGTTTTCTTTCACCCCAATGTTAAAAAAATAATAATAATTTGAGAGTTGTACTTTTAATATTGTGATAAAGCCATATTTTTGCTCACGGTTATCATTCCATCAGAATCTAATACCGGCCCATGCCGAGAGACTACTAAAATCAAAATATTATTCAGAATTGGGTTGGCACGGGAATAGGTACAGTTTTTACTTCGTATTGGGGGTCACAAAATTAACTGGATTAGAATGTTATTATTTTAATTTTTAAAATGAAATGGGACATTTTCTCAACACCACGTTCTGGATTTCCCCACCTATTGGTTGTGATTAATTTCTGTGACATAATGATGGAAGACTAGAGGGAAATAAATGGTGACTGCTGATGACTTTATTTTTTTAAGGCCCCCCCCCCCCAAGATTGCTTTCATTTTGACACTCTGCCAGTTAAAAGTCACTTTAAAAAGTGCAATGTTGCTCACATAATTAATCCTTAATCAATCCCTGCTGTGAGGCGCCATAAAACCCATTTGATTCTTCAAGTCCAACTTGTCATTTCTCCGTGGCTTTCAGTAAGCATCAAACAACAACAATAAAATAAAACAGAACATACTTCTGAAAATATTTTTCCGCAGTACTTTTTCTTGTTATGAATTATGTCAGGCCTTTTATTGTGGCAGCCATACAGCAACAACAAAGGCCTGAAATAAAGTGTGGAAAAATGGTCCAGACAAGTGCGGCTGTAGCCTTAAAAAGTTCAAATCCCACTTTTTGTTAAGAAGATTACTTTTAAATGAACAAATCATTCACGAGTGGCAATGGGTTCTTTCCCAACTCACTTGGCAATCCTCACTGCGCTGTCAAGATAAATAATAACACAAATATGGCAAGAATGAAGTCACAACAAAGGAATGCATGGCCTCTAAGCTCCTAGATTCAACACTACTAGTTCCTGCCGCCGTCTGAGGCCAGTTAAGTATATTTTGAGGATGAAATGAAAGGTTTAGCGTAGTGGAATTTAAAGTTTGCCGTTTCATTTCCTGGCAATATTCTCAACTAAAAATGTTCCCAGTTGAATTTAACATTAAATCATATTAAAGTATAACAATTGACTGACAGAGATTATATCATTCCAGGATGCTGTTAGACCTTGAATTTGTTTGGACGTGAACTTCACTTCCCCATCTGAATTAATGAAAGTATTTATGTTTCAATCTATTTACCGTATTTTCCGGACTATAATGTGCACCTAAAAGCCTTCAATTTTTTCAAAAGCTGACCATGCGCCTTATAATCCAGTGCGCCTTGGATCAATCTTGAGCCGCAACAGGTCTCTCTGTCAAGACGCTATCGGTGACCCTGCACGATCGGTGACACGCGTGCACAGAAGATCTCGCCATCTTGGATCGCTAGCTAATACTAATACTTTACCTCATAGAAAATAATAAAACAGCTGTTTATTCATTTTGGGAGTGAATGGAGTTGTCAGAAAGCTGGTTTGAAATCTATTAATAAAATTTGACTGACCTATCTGACTGTTTTGTTGACATTACCTTTAGCGCAGCACCATCTAATGGATGCATAATGTAACCCCAGCCTTTACTGTAGCGCCTTATATATGGAAAAAGTTTTAAAACACGTCATTCATTGAAGGTGTGCCTTATAATGCGGTGTGCCTTATATGTGGAAAAAGTTTTAAAATATGTCATTCATTGAATGTGCGCCTTATAATGGGGTGCGCCTTATAATGTGGTGCGCCTCATAGTGCGGAAAATACGGTAGTCTTCTGACATAGAAATAAATAGGGATGTTCGATAGCAATCCATCTATGCATTTTCTTAACCGCTTACTCCTCACAAGGGTCGCAGGGGTGCTGGATCCTATCCCAGCTGGCTTAAGGCAGTAGGCGGGGTACACCCTGAACTGGTTGCCATCCAATCCAGGGATGTTTGATAACATTTTTTTTAAGTTTACATGAAACAATTATTGGTTTTATAGTGGTTTACTAGTAATATTTTTTGTGCAGCACATTACCCACCATTGATGATGACTAGTGTGTCCCTGGACAAAATATGCTGCATAGAAAATGGATTGTGTCCAATTAATACGACCATATAGGTTGTTTTGAAAGTTACGACCAAGTGTGCTTACTGTAGTTTAGCGACCCCTAGCGGCCATGGAAAGAGCAAAAATAAAAAATAGCACACTGAACCATAAAGGGAACTACTGTGACTCGAACCCAGGTCGTGTGGTCGGACTGAGCTAACAGGCCAGTGATTTAGTGTTGACTACGTTTTGTAACGTCAATCATGCTACAACAGCCTCTTCCTACTCTCAATCATTACTGTCCCATGTGAGGACGTAACATGTACAACCATTGAAAACCGAATACTAGTATCGCATCACAGACGCGACAACACATTTCCAAAAGTGACGATGAATTGACGTCAAGTAGGAGCATGCGCAGAACATACCAACGTCTATTTGGTCGTATTTCCGTGCATGGTAAAACGACCAATATGGTCGTATTTGTTGGACTTGTTGACATGGATTCAACTGCACCTGATCAAGGTCTACACGCAAAATGCACATATGTGGCTAGGAAACCTACACAATGTGGTCATATAGCATCCACAACGTTCACTAAGTGGTTTTCGCGCGAGTAGAGGAACCAGCGGAAACGTCAAAAAAATTTGTTGGCAACACTTGAGGTGAGATTGTGTTTACGCGTGTGGCCTGAGAATTTTTATTTCCTGTGAAACATGAGCTGTTATATTTGAGCTTTGAGTAAGATTTGTGATGTCAGGTGGCTAAGTGAGCGTGCGCTTTTGGGTAGGAGTGCGAGAGGCGCTGTAGGGCAGAGTTGAGATATACCAGCGTCTGACCTCAAGAGCTTGCTGATGCAAACCTCTGCATCTCCTTTAAAGTTTACAGCCTTTCAGTTTTTAACAGCTTATTACACCATGGAGCGCACAGTATGTTTTCTTCATGTGCTTCTTCAATATTTAAACACGGTGCCATTAATCCAACGCCATATAACTCAACAGTTCAGATTCAAATTCCTTTTTAACATGACTTTTTCTTCACCTTGTCTCCCAGCGTCTCACTAATCATTTCCTGATGCTTTTGTAAGGTATTCATCCTTCTTTCATTCAATCATCTCTCACACAACTGTTTCCAATCGCCCCGAAGGCATTCCATGAATGTCTGGGCATCATTGTTTTGTGTATGTGTGTGTAAATATGTCAGCTCTCCCTCACGTTACGGTTCAGATCTGGAAAAATGGACAGGATGGGATCATAGCGGCATAACGGCCACCAATATTAATACAAAAGAAGAAGAAAGCAAAGAGCACAGCCACTGTGCATGTGAATACATTCAAGTTCTTAGCATGATGACTGAGGACACGTCAGGGAGTTTGTAAGTCGACGAAAGAGTGCAACCACTGCTTTGCGTGTAATGGGTTGTAGAGAACGAGAGTCAATGCCGCTTGTCTTTGGGTAAGTCAGTACAGAATGTTGCCGTGCACATTCACACCTACGGGCAATTTGGTTTCTTCTGAAAGGATCTCTTGCAAGCTTTGGGTCTGTAAATAAGAACCCCTTGATGTGAACTCGGGCTGAATAGAACAAGAAGGTTCAAACACAGGGCGTTCTCGCTTTGATGTAATCGCGCAGACCAATGCGGCACCTTATACAGGATTGATGTCAGTGGGGATAAAAAGCTGACATTAATATACTGATTAATCAAAATGTAATCAACTTTGGCTTCACTCAATCTTAAAAGCGTTCTAATTAAAGAAAAACAGTTAATGTGCACAACTGTGCGTTGTGTTTCCAAGTTCCCGTCGTTGAGAAAGTACCCTGAATGCACCGTGTTGCTAGCATAGCCCTCGTGTAGCGTATTTGATTCTGCCTTCCCCGAGCATGTTCTAAACTGTTTAATGACACCTCTGTTGTTGTTTACTCTGTGTACAGAACAAAAATAACTACACACATTAAATACAAAACATATTTCGTTTTTAAAGCATTGCTAGCCGCTAATGCTAAAGTCAATGTAATATCGTCCCATTGAAATGCTAAGGAGAAATTAACATTGACTTGGAGAGTGATATTCCTTCAAATAAGGAATCACACAAACACTGTGGAAACAGATACAGAAGAAAGGAAAGAAAAGATAACTTAAAGGCACAATTTTGCAACTTTCATCTGTTGTCTTGGTAAGTGCGGACTCCATCGATGCACAGTACCACACTGCCCCTATAAGAGGCCAAAATGCTGAAGAACAGCTGTTAGTAGTTTTTATTGTTCTTTTCAATTGCTTTTATTTTAGTAAATAATATTTTTATTTTTATTTATTTATCGTACCATCACCTCTTGACGTGGCACAAAATACAGTCCCTAATGTCCAAGGTTCGCCCAGCAAGTCCCAAGACTTGTGAAAATAACAAAATGATAAAGAGATAAACGGTGATGCTTGAATTGCAAATTATATTTCTAAGGTCATTTTGTACTTGACAAAAAATATATATATATATATACAATGTTGAACAAGAAGTGCTCAACATGCAGGAATGAATGGGCATGAGTCTATGATGATACTTTTGACAGCGGAATTTAGTAGTTGAAAAAATACTTTCAATTTCAATCTCAATCCAAATAATTGATTATTATTTTTCCCGTAATCGTCCAACCCTAATTGTTGGAGTCTAATATTTATTCATACTAAAGTATGCAGTAGAAGGTTGAACACTTATTTAATTTGTTGAGAACAGTTTCCCATTTGCCATATCGACCTGGCAGCAGGCAGAGAGGTAAAACAGAATTCTTGAAAAAAGGGCAACCTTTTAAAGTAATATAGTCCAAAGAAAATAAAAGAATATAGGAATGGGTGTGTATTGTTCATCTCTTCTCAGGTTCTCCTTCTCTTAACAGCCTTTTCTTTTCAAAATATCACATAAAGAGGAAAAGAGTGAAACATTACTTAAACAGTGGTAGCCATTTGATGCTCAGCGAAGTCAGCTGAATTCTCACATGATTTGCTGACATCATTTCTGACATCATGCAAAGTGGTGGTTCAATTCTGGATCGTACAATGTTAGGGTTTTTGATTTTATATAATCCATTTTATATCATCCTCAGCATGTAGACTATAAATATTGAGTAAACTCACCAAGTGTTGTTCCGTGTTTTTTTTCTTTTTTTCTTTCTTTCTTTTTTTTTTTTTAATTAACTTGCATAACCACAAAAAATAGCTGGATCTAATGGATCACCAGGGGAGAGATGAAAATATTTCACTACAATTATATTACCTTTTGTCACGCCAGCTGGTCTGGACAAAAAGGCACCACAGCGTCTCGCTGTCTCCTTTTATGACTTTTTTTGTTTGTTTGCTTGCGTTATTTACATCATTGTTTCTCCGATGACACATGATTTAGCTAATCTAAAATGCAGTGGGCTCAGCATTGATGTTGGATTGGAATCAAAACAGTGACCAAAGCCATCTGTCTAAATGAGTTTTGCCTCTCACCAGCTCAAACTCGATGGGATTTTTAATATAATAGATAACATTTTTGGATGGATGGATGATTGGCATGAGAGTTGGGTCATTATCCTAACGAATAGCATATTTCATTGGGCGGTATTGCTTGTGCTGATTTGAGACCAAACGTACTTAATCTTAAAATTCAAAGGACTGAGTTTGTATTTTTACTTGGAAAAAAAGCATGCACATTGCTTTCTATTTAAAATAAATAAAAGGGGTATTGATCGACAACAAGTTCCTATTAAGATTTTAATGAAAATAAGTGTCCAAAGTACATCACAACTTTAAAAGGCATCGATTGTATTTAGAATTGAGGTCAGATGTAATGTTCAGCAGGATGTCTCACACAGAGATTCTTGTCTCATTGTATCTGTGGCTCGTTCCATCTTCTCATTCAAAAGCAAACTCGCACGTCAACACAATCGATTTGAATCTGAAGCGAGTGCCATTTCATAAAGTGCCATTTCACGCTGACTTTTGAATGAGACGGAGCAGTGCTCAAAAGTACCTCTTAGGAATTAGATAGGCAGGTGTGTGTCGCAGGCGGCATGAGACTAATGGAGAGCACGTTCTGCAGTATGTTTAAAGGTGGAGGTAAAAAAAAATTTAAAAAAATCATTGAAACCAGGCACCAGGGTATTATCTCACTGTTTGAGATATTTCCATTTAATAATAATATATTCTTTTAATTATTTCACACACAACTCAACTCAACTCAACTTTATTTATAAAGCACTTTAAGAACAAGCATTGCTGTATACAAAGTGCTGTACATAAACATAAATATCGGTTGTGCAGTAAAGAATAAGGTAACAAAACAAAAACAAAGCAAACATTTTGAAGTGCGTATACAATTTTTTGATTTTTTTTTCAAGGTAATACATTTTACATTAGTAAATTAATAAGAAATAGGCAAGGAATAAATAAATAAATAAATAAATAAATAGACTAAACATATAATTTCATGCACACCACAAAACACCAAAAACAAGTCTCATGGTGCACCAAAAACCAAAGAATACAAATGTGTTTTAAGATGTGTTTTAAAAAAGGATAAAGAGGGGGATTGCTTAATATTTTGTGGAAGAGCTCAGCGAGATATGGTGTGGCAAGACCATTTAGAGATTTGAAAACAAATAGAAGAATCTTAAAAGTGGACTCTAAATTTCACGGGCAGACAGTGAAGAGAGTCCAGAATAGGGGTTATGTGTTCCCTCTTACGGGCACCAGTAAGGAGACGAGCAGCAGCGTTTTGGACAAGCTGGAGGCGCTGGAGAGAGGACTGGCTGATTCCAAAGTAAAGTGCATTACAGTAATCCAGCCGATATGCATTTGCTGAACATACTTTTTTTTTTAGTAACATTTAACAGCTGTAATACCTGTTAATGTTAAAATTTAAACACAGATAGCACATTCTTAATTCTAAAATCTGTGATAATACAAATATGCAGTATGAGTTACTGGACATTTATTCATTCTAAATATTCCTAATGGTTCCTTTTGTCCACACCATTAGCCATCACTGCGGTTGACATTATCCACTTATTCTATTGTTGTGAAGAGCCAGGTCTAGAATGAGTGTACCACGTTTGCATTTAGGCATGGGGCAGTATGTAAAGGAGGTGTCAGTATCAGGTCAATACCTGGCCTTATTTCAACGTATCGGTACTTGCAAAGCCGGCTGATATTGGTATCGGCAGCCCTCTAGTGGCTGTTTTACAATCAGGAACTAGGAATTAGAAGAAAAAACATTTTAAGGAAAAATGCTATATTGGGATCTTTTATAATTGGTGGGATGTTACTTATCAAAAGTACGAGTGGTATCGGTACTTATCTGTATCGGTGACAACTCAAGAGTTCAACACTCGTACTGGTATCAGTTTGAATAAAAGTGGTATCAAAAAACAATTTCTATGCAGATTTTTCTAGCTATATTTGTAGCCATATTTTTCACATTATCAAGTTGCTATCATGTTGTTATCACGTTTCAAAAGTGTAGTAAAGGAATTATTTTCATTTACAAAAAGCTTGTATTGATGAAACACACTAATTTTCAAAAGGTTTGTTGGTTCATTTGCATAACCCTCAAATAACATCATTTTAAATCAACTTTAAAAAGCCATTCAACACAAAACCCCCACCCCGCTGTCAAACCTCAAAACAAATGTAATGAAACTGGCATTTAATATGATTGTATTTTGTCCTTGTTTCTTCTTGTGTGTTCGTAAATGTCTGGTGAATTGTCTTTAATTGTTGTCTTTCAATGTCTGTCTTATCCAAGTTCTTAATAAGGTGGCTGCATTGATTAGGGATCTTTCTACAAAGCCTATCGGAATACCTGCAGGTCCAAATCTATGTGGGTTTGCGATTGTCTGCCCTGGCGATCAATATGCGAGTGTGTGTCTGTTTTCCGCACTGTTTTTTCTTTAACTTTGACTGAAGCGCTCAGATGAGGGACAGATTGATCAAGATGGCCCCAATTAGTCTTTGTGATTAATTGAGTGTGATTAGATGTCCTCTCTGACACCTCATTGTTGATGCTATTGACAGGTTAATTAGTTGCCGTGGTGACCGCTGAAATACAGTTAACTGGGTGTGACAGGGAAATAACCTTAACAGTAATTACTGGGAGCCTCCCACCATCATTTTGTCCACTGTATCAGAACTTTAAAATACATCATATGATTATTTGAGAAATTGGAAGAATAATGCAATATTTTACTATAATTCGTCATCTTCCATTGTAAATACAGAAAAGATAACATTGAGGATTTTTTTTAAACATATATATATATATATATATATATATATATATATATATATATATATATATATATATATATAAGCTTTGACAAATAGTGAATGTCTTGATATCAAAATGAGGTCCTCAATATTCAATGTTTGCCTGCTTTTTGTTACACTGTTCCCCCTGATGGTTTGCCTTACTTGTCTTGGTTCAATATGATCTTCATTTTTCTCCTCAAACACTTCTGGGTAACTTGAAACCCAAAGTCAGTGATGTGGCGATTTAGGAGTGCAGGTAGTATTACTGTGCTGAATTCATGGTCAACGCAAAAGATATTTAAAAAAAAATTCCAAACATGCTTTTAGTTGACCATGCTATGACTTGAACTAATAAAACTGTTCCTTCTAAACACCTTTTCATCTGGCCACACCTTCGAAGCCTCTGTTCTGGAAAAACATTTTTGAGCTACCCTAGTGCACCACAGGGGAGAGAAATGTTCTCGATTCATGCAGTTTTTCCCATGCCTTGCATTCCATGAGCGAATAATGTAGTTCTTAAAGAGAAATGGACGCCTTTGCACTTTTTAATCACTTATGTAAGTGAACATAATGGGAGAACGAAATGTTTTTGTTATCAGTGGACATCATTACGGGGAAACACTCACTGGCACTACATTATACAGCTGCACAAGCTAATGTTATCCATTGTAAGCGTGGTATCAAAGATTCTGCCTCGACAAAGAGGACTACTGTACAATAGTAGAGGCTGGACCTCTGCCAATGGTTGAATCAACAAATGTGTGCTTGTTTGACCATTTGCAGGCCACCTCCGAGTTCACTGAGGATTTAAAAGAAAGGGACTGCACCATTTTTTTTTGTGAAAATTATTACTTTGGGGCCGGGGGCAGTTTATTCATGATTCAAATTAGCTAAATTAATTCCTCAAATGGGCGTTATTGTTGGTTTGGTATTTCACATTACTGACTTTTTTCACAACTGGTGTTGGATCAAATCTGACTCAGTCTTTTATGGTGTAAAAACGGGCATATCATTTTCATGCCAGGGCAAGTCTAGTTTAGCGTGTTTACGAATTTGGTGTCGACAGGCGTTTCGGCATATTCTATTGCAGCCCCTGCACATCTGGCAATTTGGTGACCAAAAGTAGACTATATTTTAGACTAGCTAAAAGGAGGTCTAAGTTGTGGTGTATTGTGATTTTGGCTGCCCAACTTGACATCATCTTCAAGTGGAGATCTTCTTTCAGTTCCTTTTAAATGCGATTTGCATGTACCGATCTCCTCCATCTTCATGCCATGTAGACAAGAATGAGGAGATCTGCGTCGATTGTCCGGAAGTTGGCTGTGTTCCCTCCCACAATGGCACAAACCCACTTCTACCTGTTATTGTCTCGGAAAATCCCCAAAGAAAGAAAACTCCACCCATGTCCACAGTCAACTGCGCTTTGTGCGAGATTTGCAGACACAAAAATAGGACAAGGATTACTCATTTAATTGTTTTTGTTGTATTTTGGTTGGGTCAAGTTTTAAACATAGCTATACAGCAGTTGTACAGCACAGCCACTAAAATCAATTTATACAAAATAACCTAAGCTGAATTGTCAATGTATATTTGTTGAATGGGATCTCATTAAACTGTGCATTTGTGCATAATGTGGTGGCCAATATGTGTAATCCCTACGATTAAAATTTGATAATAGCTCTTATATCATCCATAAAGTGTAACATACTGTGCTGATTGTGACTAATGAAGCACAAAGTGTGAAATGAATTTTCCGGCACTTAAAACAGATGAGACGGCTTGTGGATCAATTTATAGCAGCAAATAATTATCTTCTTTCGCTGCTCACATCTCTCTGCTCTACGGGGCCAGTACTGTATTTTATATGTAGTGGAAATAACTCTGGGAAAAAGGGCAAAGAGCCGCAGGGAGGAAGAGGGAGTGGTAGACAAGTGTGTGCTTCACTTGCTGAGAAGAAAGGAGCCTAATCTCGAGGGAGGCCAGAGTTGGCATAACATCGCTTCTTCTGGACAACCTCCTTCACTCATCTGTTACGCTCCCACTGCACTATCCTTCTTTTATTCACATACAATATTGCCTCCCTACTCTCCTTTGCAACTTTTTAACCATTCCCCCCCACCACCACTTTTCATTACTCAGTCAACATGCCCTCCCATCTCGTCTGTGAGCGTAATAGTAAAGGTTTAAACTTATTTGCATGTGCAGTTTTTTGTTTGATAATCAGTATTCATATTGGTGTAATGTACAGCACACAAAATAATGTGCAGCCCTTTAAGAGCTCCGGAGAAATTACTTACTGTATTTGTTGATTTGGATGTAAAAATCGCTGGGACATTTTCTGATTGTGCATTTTTAAGCAGTGGATGGTCATTGACAATGTTGTCAAGTGCAAATAACTGTGAGCAAATGATATTGACTGGAGAGCATTTCTGCCTACCTCGCAGCCATATGTGATTAATAATAATTACATTTGAGTCAAATAATCACCCTCTGTTCTTTGTTTTCTTGCCTTGCAGTTTCCCCTCGGGAGCCGATAGTGTCCTGTAGATCCAACACATATCCCAAAGGCTTCTATTGCAGCTGGCACCAACAGCACTCAACCTACATCCCCACGACATTCGAAGTGGATGTTCAGTGAGTCATTTTGATTTTTTTGTTTTGTTTTGGTAAATTTTTTAATGACTGAAGACCACCGCCGAAGTTGAATAATCCGACTTTGACAGAACAGTGCTTCTCAATAATTTTTTGTAACCCAAAGGAGAAAGAAGAATAATTTTATGCTAATACTCCTGAGAGTGCCACTGCCACCTACTGTAGTGGATGTGCAATTACACGTTATTCTAATAGGGCAAAATAAAAATAAAAAAAATCAGATTCCCTAGGGTCGCACAGGCCTCTCCGGCATCGCAAAATGCCTCCTGTCATTCTTAGATTATATTCACTATAGAGGAGACCAGAGAAGTCCACATCTGACACTTATTTTTTATCTTTCATTCTTTCCAATCTCAAAGCACAGCAGGTGCTCCTTATTAATACTGTATAACCATTATGACTCTATTAAAATGATAAGGAGTCAACCGGTAGAAAGATAAGGGTAGTCATTTGTTTAGTATCTTCATCTTTCTGGCAGATTTTTTTTTCATACTTTTGTTTCTCATTTCTGCCCATCATTTTTCTATCTCCAGACATAACCAGCGTTCACTGGAGGTGCAAAAAGACTCCGTCCATAAGAATCGCTGCCATGTACGTTTTCCAGAGGTCTTCTCCAGCTTCCCATACAAAGTCAACGTGACCGCAATCAGCGCTTTGGGCAAAGCCTCCAGCACAATCTCTTTTGAGGAGTCCAGTATAGGTAAAGTAAATATCCCAAGTTAAACTTCAACTTGTTTTCTCTTTTATTCTTCTGATATACCATCAGTTTTACATCCAAACCTGACATTTAAAAGCTTAAGAAGTAGCATATGAAGGTATTCATGACCAATTATGCTTCATTTCTAATTTGGCGCAGTCTTGGGGTCCTTCCCACAAAGATTTGGCAAAGAACAAAAAGACTGAAAAGAGAGTGTCATCTTGGTGAAGAGGCCAACCCCTTCCCTAATGCCAAAGCATTTGTTTGACCACAGATGATTGATTTTATTCACTCCCTCTGGAGTTTTGTTGCGTACGTGCCAGCAAGACAAAGAAAGTAGAAAATAATTGGCCAAATAAATATCACCAAACTGAAAAGAGAGTTGTTTTTTTCTGAGAAATTCAACAGAGTCCGTTTATGAGAAACTGAATTGCTCACATGGTATCTCCTTAACCCTCTTTTTTTTTTTTTTTTTTTCCTGGCTGTACTTGCTATTGATGAATTTGCGATGTTAAATTCAGGTACTTCAAAATGTCATTTGTAGTAGATGATCAGTTGTGGTTTAAGTAGGCTTTACCAAAACAGCACTGCTGATTGGTCTTATCCTGCCTGCTCGAGCTCTGCGGGTGATGCTTGTTTTAATCCACAGTCTCCACTTTGCAACAGCGATCTGTTTTCTTGCTGCCGTCAGCCTTCTCGTCAATAAAACTTCTCCTTCCTGTGTCCAACGGACTTATGCCAAGATTTTATTGTTCCGATCTAATTGGTAGTCATTGATGACAAAGTGGTTTACTCGCCCAACTTCTCTGCTTCGGTTCAATTCCCATTTCCATTCACACTGGCAGGGTGTGAATGTGAATAGTGAGATTGACTGGTGACAAGCCCAGCTAACTGGCAGCTCCATTCTGACACCAAACAGGATAAATGGTTTAGAAAATGGATGCAAATACAGCATAAGCTGGGGCGGTGTGGCTCAGTGGTAGTCTCCCAACCCAGAGTTTGTGGGTTTGATCCCATGCCATTGTGACACTCCTGATACTGCGTCATCAGTTGTCAAATGTAAAGTGTTTTGAGGGCCTTGTGAGTTGGAAAAGCGCTGTATAAATGAAGTAGCATTTACCATATAGCAAAGGTAGTTTGCACCTACACGTTCCTGCTACATAACTGCTGCACATAACATTGGTCTGCTGCACTAAATGGTCTGACTGTGCGACAAGAAATGTTTATACTTGAAGTCGGCTATTCGTGCAAATCTATGCTTGGTGTGATTGCTCCATTTAACCCAGTACAAGTGGACTGCAGAGTTGTAAAATAAGTAACACTCAATAGGTTCTTGCAAAGTTCACACAATTGTTAATTGCTATTGCCTTAAGCGGAGCCTTTTTGTTCTTAGCCCAACTTCATGGCATTCTGAATTCTTAAGTGTAAAAGTACAAGATGGTTATACCACAAATGTAGGATTGTTAAAATTCTTCGGAGACTGGCTGGAAGGCAATGAAGAGGAAATGTGTTCACTAAAAGGAAGGAATGAGCTCCACTTAAATAGATAAGGGAAGTGCTTCTGGCGGTTCTCAATTCTGCTGTATCCCTTCGAGCGAGGTATGGGTGTGAATGGTGTATAAAACACACACAGTTGCTGTGTGTGTGTGTGTATATATATATATAAATTGAGCCAGTGACATGCTCTGCCAAATCCCGGACACAGGATTCATGAAAATGCTAATGCTAGCCGGATTAGCGCAG
Organism: Festucalex cinctus; assembly: GCF_051991245.1. Classification (NCBI taxonomy): domain Eukaryota; kingdom Metazoa; phylum Chordata; class Actinopteri; order Syngnathiformes; family Syngnathidae; genus Festucalex; species Festucalex cinctus. The sequence continues at coordinate 17,074,987 of NC_135425.1, forward strand.
TGACTGAGGATACTTTCCTTAACTGTTGGTTGATAAGAAAATACCGCACTGCTCCTTTCTTTGCATTCTTTAACATTCCCGTACGTGCCTCTCTACTTTTCACTTTCCTCCTATCTTGCCATTTTCTTACCATCTGTTTGCATGTAGAGTCGGTGTCTGAAGGGAAAAGTTTTTCGTTTAGCCCCCCTTGTCTATCTGTCCCCAGCGTCTGTATGGTTAAAAAATAAATAAATAAATAAATAAATAAATAAATAACTTGGCAATTTAACTTGTGAGTCACATTCATTTTACGGGAAAACGGGACAGATCATAAATAAATAAAAACAATTTCATGCTTTCTGGCGCACATCTTAATTCCGAGCGGAAGTTAGTAAGACCATTCTTGGCTGTCCTTGTGCATTCGGCCAGTGGTGGAATAAAATTATATGAGATGTGCGTGTATGTATGTGTGTTTGATTGTCGCCAGTGTGGATTCTTTTGGTGTTTAATCTTTGCGGAAGTTTTATCCCCGTCAAATAAATCAAGGCTTATACAGTTTGCACAGTTTTAAGTGAGTAAAAGTACTCTATGGCAGTTGAGAATAAAAACAGTTCGGAGTGGTTGAGATCAGTTACTGATGGCAGTGCATCACAAAACAGCATGTAGCACAGCACCCCCTGCTATGTTATGTGGCTTACAGTGGAGAGAAGGATAACCTCTGGCAGCTGTGCAGGGTCTGGCATCCACATCCCCTCATTGTTTAAATCACAGGAATGCTGACTCGCACCGGACCTATAGCATTAACAGCTTCTGTTTGTGAAATATGGTGTGATTTATTTACTGATTTTAGATTTACATATTTTATATGTGTATACAAATTAAATATGTGCACTTGTTTGAGATCACAGACCTTTGACCTTTGACCTTTATATTGATTGTATGATATACCCGGAGGCTGCTGAGTGTAGTAGAAAATCATGTTAAAATCCCGTCAATTTAACACAATACATGTAAAGTGACAGCTGCAGTTCTTGGATACTGATTTTAAAGTGCCAGTTTGATATGCACTTTTGAAATAAAAAAGAAAATGCACAAATTACACGAAATTTGCTATTCGGAGTTGGGCTCGATAGCTAGCCCCCAAATAAAGGGGCACTGTATTGCCAATTATATGAGCATGTCTATTCAAGGCATTAACAGGAAGATAAATAGAGACATTTAAAAGCAAATTAGAGAAGTAAATTACTTTACTACAGCGCAAGAACATTATTTGGGAAAAATAGGTTATAGAAATGCTCTGAAAAACATTAATAACTTCGATTTAAAAGCATTTACACTTGAGGCTCATTTCCATGCAGCATAACAGCTAAATGCTGATGCGCCATGTTTGCTTTGAACTCTTGGCTCCATTAATTGAGACGAGTCTGCTGTCTGCAGAACCTACATATATACACACACACACACACACACACACACATATATATATATATATATATATATATATATATATATATATATATATATATATATATATATATATATATATATATATATATATATATATATATATATATATATATGAATGGGAGCCAGAGTAAAGCGTTTCTGATTGGAGAAATATGTTTTAATCTCTTTGTTCTGGTCAGAACCGAGCTGCACTGTTTGATGCTCTTTTGAGGGAGTCTAGTCAGAAGACCGTTCCAATAATTAAGTCTACTGGAGATAAAAGCATGGATAAGATTAGTTAGTAGTTTTTTTGTATGTTTGTTTTTTTTCTTTAAAGGCAGCCACTCTATGTACTCGACTGTATTATATAATATGTAATCTACCTACAGGGAAGTGGTTTATTTCCAAATTATACAATATGAAAACAGCACTGGTCGAATTCTTGCACATGGTGTTTCTTCCACCTCAGTTTCCTTGTGGTACAGGTTCACCACAGCCACGTTCTAATGTTTCTCTACTGCAGGTGAAAATGAAGTGTGTGAACGAACACACTGAGGCTAATTATCTTTGGCAAAGAACAACACGGCAAACCGTCAGCAAGGATCGTCGTTTCTGCCGGCTAAAATGACAAATGCTGTCAGCGGCAGCTCACGGAGCTAATTGGTGCAAATTCTTTGAGAGACTTGATGACAGGCTGGCTGGTGTTTTGTTGAAGGGTTAGTCAGCCAAAGTAATTATCGCTCACTTGGCTTACATGCGGTGCAATGATCCAGGTACCAACATACGATTTTACCCAGACATGTTCACTTTTTGACATCCTGTCCAGGCATCGGGGATTTTTTGTTTTAATATAAATAAGGAAAGTGTCCAGTTTTACATATATAAATAGGTTGTGACTGGTAGACCATGGATTTTAATATTGCCATTGGCCTATATTTAAGGTTTTTTTTCATTTCCCATAAAAAAAAAGTCACTTTAAATACCTCACTTCCGAAGTGTTCAACTATGGTCCTGAGCTGAAGCCCAACATAGAACACTGATAAAAGCTCTGAGCTGCAAAACTGAAGAAAGTAGGTATGATCCCTCCTTACCCTATAGAAAAAAAAGAAAAAAAAAAAAAAAGAAAAAAGTCAATTGTGAGACCAAAGAAACGTTGGGTTTAGAATATTATGTCATTATTTATTCATTTGTCAAGTAAGACTTCAAAAGAGAGTTGTTTTTTTTGGTTTTATTTTCTACACATACGGAGGAGGCATATGTTAAAATTATTATAACGTATGACATATTTGAGTATCGAGGCCAAGTCGAGTATCCTCTTATTTGGAAATCAAAATATGGTCACCCTATGCCAGATGCAACAGATAATGACAACAGATAATGTCATTTACAATACGTGATGATGTAAAAAAAAATTTATCTGTCATTTCCTGTTTTCAAAATTTGTATGCGAAAAAATTATTACAGGACAGGATTTAGTTTTTCCTATCATATCATGTTCTGTCTTTTCTGTTTCATAAGAAGAAATCACCTTTCAGCGTCCATTTTGATTATAGGTGAAGGGACCTAGACTACTACCTGTGTCTGTAAATGCCGATATAGTCTTTTATTTCAAATATATACATGTATATTTGATACTAAGAAAAGTTATCTATTTCAAGCGGTAGAAAATGAATTCTGCCATCACAAGAAAAAAAATATATTATTGGTAGTCTGCACAAGTGTGCAACTGCACTGCACCATAGTGAGAAGTGCTCCTATGATGAAAGTGATCCTAATGAAGTGTCTGGTGAGTGTACTTATGTAAGAACACAATATGGAAAAGGGGAAAAGCCATGAAAGACTTAGCAGATGGAAGATCTTGACTCATAGTCTCAGATGTCATTTGGCACAGTTTGAAGCCTTGTTCATCATTTTAAAATGTTGTTAAAGTGTAAGATATGGAGTCAGAAGGGAGAGCGTTTTTATTCTTAGCTGGTCACACTGACCTAAATGCATGAAATAAAATGGAAAACAGCATAAACATTAAACAACCTCTTTTTTTTTTTTTCTTTCCCTGGAAAATTAAACCATTTTGCTTCCATTAATCTGCTGCTGTGCTGTTTTTACTTCACACCAGCATCGGTGACTGTTGAAACATGATAATTGAAAATGAATACAGAGCAAGTGTAATGTGAACACATTCAAACAAACTGAAGTAAACTTCATAACATTCGCTCCGCACATTAAGCAGTGCTTTGTTTACAATATGACATGGCGTTTTTCTTTGGTTGGAGATCGCCTCATTAAGCTTTGCCTTCTGCTCTCTGTGATAAATCCACGAGTAGTTTGCTTGTTCTGCTTGGCAAGACTCCAGGTTATCATGGTTCCGCATTTCCCCTTTACTCATTACTAATGCAATAGCCAGCTTATGTGCAATGTTTCAGGCCAAATGAATGGTCACCGGAGCCATCGATCTAAGTAGATTCCCTACTCCGAATGGCACGTTTCATATCGTTTATGAGCTGCTGGATGAGTCTCATGTGAACAAAGCGGTTTGACTGTTTTTAATCTTTCTTCTTTCCACTTGTCTTTATGGAAGGTCGCAATGAGATTAACAATCTCGTGATGGCTTTCTGCTTTTATCTGTCTCTGATCAAATCCATCTCTTCGTCATGTTCAGTCAGTTTGCTCAGAGTATGTACATGTTTAGTTCATGTTTATTTCATGCATGTCGTCTTTTATCCAGCATTGAACTATCCATATCCTGTTTTAACATCTTATGCACATGGTATGGACGCAGTTTCATATTCAATGGCTGGACAGTGTGCTCACTAATGGGGGTGTTCAAAGAAAGAAAAAGATTATTCAATGTTTTTCAAAGTATTGAATGGAATTCTCTCTTTGAGGACGTGTACAGTATTCAGAATGCATTTTCTTCAAGGACTGACAGCTTTCATCTAGTCCTCATATTCAAACTCCTCAGAGGTTCCCAGCCTCAGCCATTGTTGTCACTCATCTCTTACAAGGAAGGTTGTATGTCATTTGACTGCTTAGTGTCCATTGGTGATTAGCTACAGTCTTCATTCACCCATCTAATACTTGCGATTTTGAACTTTTAAGAATGTTTGTTTTGCTGATGTGATTATATCTGACCTGGAAGGACCATTGTTTTTTTGTCTTGAATATTTTCACTTTAAAGAAAATGGCAAAATGTATACACTACATAAAACCAGTACAGGTTACACTACAACAGTGCTTCTCAATTATTTTTTTCCTCCATGTGTCTATAAAATGTGTGTAAAGTACACCTCTGCAGAGAAGCTCATACTCCTTCCACTTTCTCTGACAATGACAGCGCCACTGCCACCTGCTGTAGTGGATGTGCAGTTACACTTTATTGTAGTACGGTAAAAAAAATGTTCTCATGAGCAGTAAACATGACATGTTGAATCATTTATTTTCTTTCTCACTTCCCAGTCAAACCAGATCCACCTGAGCGTGTGACGGCGACTCCGGTCCGTTACAATGCTCGTAGGCTGGAGGTATCCTGGCAGAGTCCTGCGACCTGGCCTGACATCGACAACTTCCCTCTGAAGTACTTCCTTCGATACCGGCCTCTCATCAAGGAGCAGTGGCAGCATGTAAGCAGCATTCAGTGCATTCCGTGGAAAACACGTTCACATATAAGGCTGGATTGTTGGCCTGAATATACACGAGGGGTCGAGCGATGTGGATTTTTTTTTTTTTAGGCTGATGCAGATGTTTAGCAGAATAAAATTCCAATAACCGATTATGATTTTTTTGGTCCCTTAAAGGTGAAGTTCTGATATTGATAAAAACAGCTTGATTTTGCTGCTTAACTCATATTCCACTAACAAATATTGACCAAAATACCGTATTTAGACTAGTGGGATTGCATAGAACATATTGTCAAGAAATTTTTTTGGGTTGACTTCCGCTTTAAGCCCATATCCCACTGAGGGGTGAACATTTGCGATGCTAACGAATGTTGATTTCACGTCAGGGTTTGTTCAAGGTCACAATGTTTACTAAGTGTTTGTGAAACATTTGCCATACATTCGCACCCTTACCCTTGTGTTTTGTTGTTGAACATCTGATGAATGTTGAGAGAATATTACAACCTTGAATGACGTGAAATCAACATTTGTTAGCTTCACAAATGTTCGACCTCCAGTGGATTATGGGCTTTAACGTAATAAAAATGTAAGATTTACAGGCAAAAGATTTGACTGTTTTACACTATTTTGTCATTTAGTACTTCGTATTTGTTTAACTTTACAATAGAGAGAAAAATTGACAAAAATCCACCCTTGTTTTTTGCCAATTTACCTTGGCGGATGTTCGAAGTACCTGTGTAGATTGTTGGCTTTTACCAACATTAACTCCAATCAAAAGCAAAACATTAAACATTAGGATATTTTTAACACAAGACTAAACAAGCCTTTTTGAAGACTATAGCTTGAAGTGCTTCCATCCAAGGTCATACATCTGCCCAAATAGCAACTCGTTACTGTATCTGACTTCTTTTGCGGGGCTCCGTTCCCTGAGGCCTGCGTATAGTAAAAGCACATGTGTCCACTAAAGATAAAAGTTCTGTCTGCTGTGGTCTAATGTTGCAGCGTTATTATCATACATGTCATTGGTTTGCATTGGTGTTATTTCAAGGACTTGGGTTACATTCTCTCTCACATACACACGTGTGTCAATGAAAGGCTGAATAACATTTTCTTTCGCTCAGTCTTTCCTGCACACTTTCAGTCCCCCCGCGGTTACCTTTCAACACTTACTACCTCCGACCTCGCAGCAGTAATATTCCCCATCTACACTACTTCCAAGTCATCTCAATCTTGTCTCTCTGCTCCTCAAGCTCAATTTTGATTGTGGCAAAGTAGATACTTCAAGTTTCGGGAAAACTTTAATGTATGTGGTTTTGCACCTGAGTACGTTCAATGAAGTGTTGTGTTGTTATTGTTAAAGGGGCTGTCTGGCGGATTCACTCAGGAAAATGCACTTTTTTAAATACAGGATGTACACACTTTAACTTTCTCTCAGCTAACATATCTGTGTTTATGTTACTCTTTGGTGGTGATTTTGTCCTAAACCCCCACCCCCCCAGCCTGTGTTTTGCCATTTTTTGTTTGTTTTGTAAACAGCGGGACGTTTCTGTGGAAAGACGGTGTTTACATCCCTCCAGCCAATCGCAGAGCGGGGAGGGGGTGGAGTCGCGCAAACGGGGCCGGGCGAAAGTGTCGGCTGCGTGACGTCACTCCCGCGGCAATTTGAAAGCACGCACGATTTTTTTATTTTTTTTTCACTCACTCACTCACTAACTCACTCACTCACTCAGAGAAGCTTACGTGTGTGAATGAGTGAGTGAAGAAAAAAACATTTGTGCGTGCTTTCAAGTTGCCGCGGGAGTGACGTCACACAGTCGACATGTTTGCCCGGCCCCGTTTGCGACACGCCACCCCCCGCTCTGCGATTGGCTGGAGGGGTGTAAACACTGTCTTTCCACAGAAACGTCCCGCTGTTTACAAAACAAACAAAAAATGGCGGATTACAGGCTGGGGGGGTGGGGGTTTAGGACGAAATCACCACCAAAGATTAACATAAACACATATGTGTAGACTGAGAGAAAGTTAAAGTGTGTACATCCTGTATTTAAAAAGTGCATTTTCCTGAGTGAATCCGGCAGACTGCGCCTTTAAAAAGATGGACATACCATATAATCAGATCAAGGTTTACCAATTTAACTCATACTGTCTGTGATGTTCTGACTGTGACTAGTGACTGTAGTGTCTGCTTTATGAGCCTGTGCCAAAATGTTTTCTGATGCAAGTGGCTATTTTTTTCCCCTTTTTCAGCATAAATGTATGCAGACGCCTGCTTTCTGATAAATCAGATTAGCTGATACTAAACGCATTATCACTATATATTATCACACTATCGATCGCTGTTGTTCCCTTCAGCACTGCCCAACCCATCACAATTCTTTGCAGGCACATACTGATATGACAAAAAAAAACAACCTGAAAATAATATTTGCAGCTGGAAAGTGATGATTAAACCTGGCATACGCACTCAACCACCACTCGATCCTCATAAGAACTGATGCATAACTTGAACGTTCCAAAATCCAGAGTCAATGTTTTGATTGGTTAAGAGAACATGATTTGAAAATTGCAGAAATGCAGTCGACGACAGCTGCAAACTGCCAGTTTTTCCTCTTTCGTGGTCGGCTTGGATGGAAAACTGAGGTTTTAGTTTTCAGGGCAGGAAGAGGCAGAAAATACTGAGCCTGTCTGGACTTTTATTAGGTGTTGGATTTATTCTTATAGTCCTGTGGAAAGCACACAATCTGTTTGAGAGATAGATGATTAATCTTTACATTTATAATTTGTGGATGGAACCAGAATCATTTTCCATTAACTGCAGAAAGGATTTCATTATTTGTGGTAGAATAGTGGATGCACAGCAGGTATCAGATCACAGAGCTCACACAAGTTATAAATTGAAAGTAGCACTTGTAGTGGATGTTAATTAGATTGCCAGGTTCCAGCATGAATGCAGTTACTCATCTTGTAAATCAAATGTTGTGCTCAAGCCAATTAGAGATTTGTAGACACCACTTTCACCTTGTGTGACAGACAGCTGGGTGAGAATGACTTTCACACGCAACATCCTCAAATGTGTTTGATGGTTTGGAATGTGATGAAGCTGAAAACCAGCCATCCATTCTCCTCGACAAGACGTGACTGGGAGAGTGTTGAGATAGATATGGTTTATCTAAGAAGCAGAAAATGTATTGAAGCAGAGGGGTGAAAAGTATTTACAGCAGAGATAAACATTAATGGAGTGTTTGATACATTCCTATGCAGGTCTAAGAGATGACTGAGCAAGGCAAAATTAAAACAAGTGCTTATTAAACATACAAACGTGTGATCTAGAAAAATCTACAAAACTGACGTGGCGTTACTTGAATCCTAAAACTAAAAGAGAAATGGATTGCGAGCAGGAGAGCCTCAGACAGAAATGATAGAAATGTGCGCAAAGGGAAGCTAGTGATAAAATATATTGAGGAACCCGAGCCAAAAATAGATAAATAGCACATGAGGCGACTTTGAAAGGGCGGTTTTAGAGGCCATCAGTCACAAGGTATTTCACATTACGGGGTGATAAACGAATACCTCAAGTGAAGAGTCGAATGGAAAGAAGTCTGGGGATATTTGAATCTGAAGACCAAGACTTTAAATAACAGTCATAACCCGCTGTAAGACGGTCATCTAATCAATATGCTCCGACAATAATTTGTGAGAATACTGTAAGAAATGTGACGCGCCGCTTGAATTTTATTTGAACAGGGCACACGGAAAAGCAACCAAATAAATCTGTTACTTGTAACACACTCCATAAATATGGCTGTCAATTTGGATATTTACAAGAAGTGTTTAAAATGATGTGTACATTTGACAATCTAGAGTTCATACCAAAGGGCTATGTTGTAGCAGTAGAAGAAAACAGAGTGTAGCAACCATCAGATGGCACGGTTCATTCGGTTCCATCTACGTGGCTGACTGGAAGTCAGAAAGTGTGTAGCTATGTAGATAGCTAAATAGGTTGTTAGCTAGCTAAACGGATGGCTAGATAGCTAGATATATAGCTGGCTAGCGAGCTAAATAGATGGCTAGCTAGGTATGATATCTCTGCCGTTCTGCTGTTCCCAAGAAATTTTGACAAGATTTTTCTTTTTTTTGACAAAAAAAGATGAAGTTCCAGAACTCTCGAGGGGAGACATCCCTCGAATGTAACAGTTCAAATTGGTGGAAATTAGCATTACTGTATATCATAAGTTCTGCTTTGATTAACGCTGCATTATACTTATGACGCTGAGTTACACAGTAATTGGGTAGATATTAGAATTGATCTTTTCTGTTGAGTTGAGTTGAGTTGAGTTGAGTTGAGTTGAGTTGAGTTGAGTTGAGTTGAGTTGAGTTGAGTTTCGTTGAGTTTCGTTGAGTTTCGTTGAGTTTCGTTTCGTTTCGTTTCGTTTCGCTTCGCTTCGTTTCGTTTCGTTTCGTTTCGTTTCGTTACCAGTTACCATGCAGTTACCAGTTACCATGCAGTTACCAGTTACCATGCAGTTACCAGTTACATTGTTAGGCCTATTTTGGCGGTTGGGGAACCCTTCCAAATATTCCTAATCCCGCACCGCAACCCCTGTACATATTTTTGAACGACAAAAAATATTTCTTTCAAGTCAAGCCGCCATTCCACTCTTTTCGTCACCTAAATTTGTAAATCCGACTCCATTTGTCAGTGCCTCACCAGCCATGAACCTCACTGCACATCACTGCATCCACTTGGGTTTAAATGTTCAACGAATCCGGTGCCGTTTCCCATGACCTCTTTCTAATGCTCTCTTCTCTGAGAAGTGGAGCTCAACTCTCTGAGCAATTAAAAGCAACGGACCAGTCACCGTGATGAGAACAATTTCACATTGCTCAATATTCTCTTTCCGCTATGGTATGAAACTGCATCTGCTATGCTGTAATTTCCCTTTGGGGGTGACGCTGAACTCCAGTCGACTGAAAACACGCACATACCCATGCGGTCAGATTTGTGCACAGAAACATGTATGTTGAAGGAGAAAGTACACAGACACATTGTCTAGATGCTTGTATGCATATGATTAAAAACTATCAGAAATTAACAAGATAGATAGATAGATAGTCACTTTTTGTATTCCATTTAAGAGTTTTCATTCCATTGCATTCCTCATCTCCCTTCCAGACATGCCCCACCCCCCCCCTTGTTTTTACTTACAGATATCGTGTCTTTCCCCCCTCAGCTATCACCTTGTCATCCATCCATCCAATCCGTCCATCCACGCAATAAGCCAGCTATCTAAGCATCCACCCCTTAAGGCATTCATCTGTATCTATGACTGCACATGATAAATGTCTAGACCTTGATTGGGGGAAAACATCCCATCAGAAGGACACTGACACAGACACATCGTTTATCAGGACCGACTGCACTATCACGTTACAGTCATCATCATTTTAGCTTTGGCTCCAGAAACATGTCATAGAATATGACTTCTCTTCTAAAAAAAAGTTTGTGTTTTCAGCTATATATAATTAGTTTTTTGTAATAGTAAAGTGGGTGTTTCTAAAATGATAGTATTTTATGATGTAGAGCATTTGAATGGCTTCTCACCACAAGTAAAGCTGGGAAAGGCTTCAGCTCTCCCATGAACCTGAGCAGCACAAATTGTCAAAAAAAGACCGATGGAAGAATGCTTTTTCATCATGCGTGGTCGATTTTGAACACTTTTCAAGATATCAAACATTATCACTTGCCCAATTGAATGCTAAACTGTGGTGCTGAATCCTGTGCATGTTCCTTTTTTGTAAGTGTGACAGGACCTGTTTGGAAATGTTACAAAAGAACAAGCTTGATCAAAAGGTTCACCCAATACCGTTTCAATATGTAACATTTTTGAAAGGCAGACTTGATGTTGTGTCACCTTCACTGCTGTACTCGTACAAGCTCTGAAGATGTTTTTCGACCTGCTGGAGGGTTTAGCGCCCTCTCAGAGTAATTGCTGCCTGGGCGATTTGGGGGCTTCAAGCCTAGAGAAACACCATCTAGTGAAATATCCTCCGGACCTGGCGTTTGTGTGCGCACACATGTGCATGTATACGCTCGTATATGGGAGGAGAGCATGGTGGAAAAATGGGGGCTGTCAGTCAACGTAATGAGACCAAGCTTCTCAGTGTAAGCACACACATACACCCACCAAGCGGCATTGGGCCAGTGGAAGTGCCATATAATTGGGTTTCCTTTCCAGGACAACAGACATGCTCAGTGGATTAGATCTGACCACCGACGCCAATTCCCTCCATGTCTCCCTCACTCTGCTTTCCATCTTGATTTGACTTTCTTTGCTCATTTTCTTTTTAAATAATTGATCACTAATCTCCCGTCCTAATCTTTTTTTATGTTTGTTTGTTTACTGTTTATCTTATCTCATTGCCCTTTCCCCTCTAGCTGACCTTTACAATGTATGTCAAGGCATTACATGGATGGCTGCAAGTACTGTACAATGCAACCGGGGATAATTGGGGTGTTTTTTTAAAAAAAAATTTTATATATACATATATATCTCCACAACATCACTGTAAATAGAAGAAAGGATGTGAGAAAAATGGAGGGTCACTTTCTTTCCCATAGTTCATGTTCAATCTCGGAGGAATGTTCACATTTCCTCTGTGGCCCTTTTGTCTGGATTAGTGTAGAAGCGTTTGCAGTGTGTGCGTGTGCATTTGTGTTGCAAGTGTGTGAGGCATTTCTGCTTTAGTCTTTTAGACAGGACTATCGCATTTGGTTATGACATGCTATGTAGGGGTTTACAGAATATGTGTTCTACCAGTTAAAAGGTTTCAGGGATTAGCATTGTGTATCTGAGCATTTTAGATATTCCAAATGATAGCTGAAGAAAAATTGTATGTCTTGTGTTTTTGTCAACAAAAGTTTTCTCATACCATTTCTGTATACAGTAGAAACTCTAACGACAAGGCTTGTTGAGGTTTTATAACTTAACATAGCATTTTCAGGAAAACTTTGAAAAGGTTTGAACAGGAGTCATGCATAACTAGAGGTGCTAAGAAAAGAATGTGTAAAAAGAATATGCAAGATACGGGAATTCATCAGTTTATTTCAGTTTCATTGAGAGGAGCCGCTTCAATTTGCTGGGAGTCGGCTGCATTCCCTCCCACAGTGGCGCACAACAGAGCATATGCCCTCGTCTATCTCTGCGAGTCTAGCAAAATACCAAAGGAAAAAAGCTTTGCGCTATACTTGTGCTGGGCAGGAAATTAGGGCTTATAAAGTGTCTATTACTATCTGTTACTAATAGTAACGGCATTTACAGTGAATATTTGTCTAAAAAATACCTAAAGGCCATAAAATGAAAAACTGACCAATAAAATAAACAACCCCTTACTTTTACCTCTGCGGATGACGTGGACATTTAAAGGGTTGTAAACTAGAACATTACTTGCTGTTAGTTAAAAAATTAATGACATAAGCTGCATAAATCACATATCTCTTGCACTTCAACAAAACTACAGGTCATTAGTCAAATTGAATAGACTTTGCCTGCTCGCTTCAGCACGAGAATAGATAGCACTTTCCAAAAATTCATCTGCTCTGTTTCCCAAGATAATGATATATAAAAAAAAATCTTCTACCTGCGAAAAGCAATTCCATGCAATCTATTATTGACTGTTTGACGAGTGTAGTGCATAGAGCCCATTCAGCTCTGGATGCAACAATCATGCACCCCAAATGCACCTATCTCATATTTTTCATGTCTGTCTTGTGAATAGTGGGGTGATGCCATAGCGCCCTCTATTGGCCACCTATCACTGGACAGTTTTCTTCAATCTAATACAAGCAATGCTTAAAATGGAATAAAAATAGTTTGGATTACGTTCATTAAGTCTTCATTTTCGGCTTCAAACTGATTGTTACACGTCCCCATGGGCAGTCCTAACTTCCTAAGTACATGTTAAAAATAGGAAGAAACAATGGCCTGATTTTGTTTGACTGACGGTTAGTTAGCAACAGCCTGTCACGACCTTACTCAAGATAATTTTAGTGTGCAAGCCGAGGACACTACGGAATATTGGCACAAGGTACACTGTCTAAACGCTTAACATAAGCATAAAAAAAGCTTACGTCACTTATTGTCACAAAACTCCACATCATATTTTAGACTTTATGGATGAAGCCTTTTCCTCATTAAGCGACATAAACTTTGACTGAACGCCTATGGAACGGAAAACTATTGACCAAAAAATATTGGTGCGATTATTCTATTTCCAGTGGTTGAGTGAGAATAAGAAGTAAGTAGATATGTTGATATAAGTTTTATTCATAGGAACTGTAAATGTTGCCTATTCTAATACTTACCATTCAAGACTGTTGACTGGGAACGGCAGTGCTGCACGAATAGAATAGTTTAGAGTACCATAAAAAAAAAATATGGAGCAAATTAAGGGTTCAGTTGGACCCCCTTTGTATGTCAGAGTTTTGGGGATATTTCTGATGATTGCACTTCCCGTTGAAAAAAGTCCGGGTGTGCCATCATGTGGCACCTTTTCCTACTTCTCTGTGCCATATTCCTACTCACGTATATTGTTTACAATAAACAAACATATGGCGTTTATGCATGGAATGAAGCGATGTCTCTAGAGTGAGGATATTTAAGAAGATTGCTGTCAAAACAAACCATTCGGTGGTCAATTCATCTGGGGAGATTTTTTATCATCATAATTATCATACTGTATCTTGGGAGTAGCGAAGCGAGTCAACGTGATGTTTTATGGGTAAATATTTTTTTTTTTTACTTCTTCTTTTTGGCAGGCAATGCGTTTGGCCACATATGTCCAATTCCCTTTCGGTATGCGCTTTATGAATGGTGAAAATCCAGATTTTATTACTTTAACAGTTTAATTGCTTGTTTTGTCCAATAGATCTGCCCAAGAGATACACAAAAAAAAAACACACCAGAAAGTAAATACATTTTAGTTTCAACACACACTTGATCTTCCAGGGTAAGGATCAGAGATATGTTTATGTATTTATTTATTTTGCAAGGACAGAAACAGACTCCACCATTCCTCTCTGCTTCCCTCTCAGCGATATTAAGTGTTGCTCTTGGTGCCCTTACACTCATTGGTCGAGAAACACTTATAAGTACTTATAAGCTCATGTCTGCATGCATATTTGTTGGCTAGAATATTTGGTACACACGTACAATATAAATACCTCCAATAAAAGACTTGCTTAGTCTCTGAGAGAAACTAAATGCAGACGAGTCAGACTGACAGATGTTTCTGTCTAATATTTCTGTCTAATATTGTGATTGTGAGGTAAGGAATTTTAAAATAAAAAGTAACACTAAACCCCCAAAGCACTATCATGATATAAAAGTAAAAAAATAATCAGTGTTAGCAGCAGCACAGATTAGCACTAGCTAACAGTCTAATCAATGCTAGCATCTGATAACACTGTTATTGTAATACTAAGCTAATTTATCAATGTGTGGCGCTTCACCGCTACACTTAATTAATGTGGACTTTCATGCTTTGTTCATTAAATATTACCTGATAATGGAATTGAATCTCGACAAGCGCTCCCTTTAAGTGTGGAGGATGGACGACTATGGTTAAATGATCTAGTTTTTGGTGTTGGCTGATTGCCGTTAGATAGCAACATTAGCTTGTGAAATGTGGCACTTACTTAATTGCTCCATGAGATTGTTAGCAGGATGAGGCGTTGTTTGTGTTTGGTATGCGTCCATTCGCCACAAATATGGGCTTGGTTTCCACAAATAGAGGCAAGCAATTGATTCAGATTCAGCCTACTGGTTCTCAAGCTAACGAAAGCTACGTTCACCATTAGCACAACCTTATGTTGTGAAAAAAATACAATGCCTGCTTTAATTTCTTAATGTCTGATGTGTGTCTGTGAAGCTTTGAAAAATATGGCACTGGTCCATTTTTTTATGTTAAAAAATGGGCTAATGCTTGTACTGTCTAGATTGGATTGTGCGGGTGACATCGTGACCCTTAAATGTTAGTTTGCTTACATATTCAAAGACATGTTTTTTTTTTGTGTGACTGAACGTCCACATGTTTATTTAAGAGACGTTTCTCTGTAAATATCCACATACACTGTCTGGTAGAAAATGCGAAGAGGCGACGTAGTTACGCTGCTTGGCCGACATGTAAACAGCTCCGATAGCTAAACACTGCTCTGCGCATATTGCGTGCCACTAAAATGTGTGCGCAGGGCATATGATGAAATATGGTCACACGGGCGCAGATGCACACAGATGTGAGCATGCTCAAATGATGTTAGTGCATTCCACTAAATAAATTAAGCTTGTAAATATAGCGCTCGGTTTGTGAGATAAAGTCTGGCCAAACAAAGCGTGGGCGGGAGAAAGACGCTGTTGAAGATTAAGGCCACGCAGAAAACAGAGGGGTCAACATCATCATGAGATAAGAGCGAGATTATTTGGAAGGAAAAACTTCCAGAAGAAGTGTTCTGAGAGGCTGCGGTTGTTTAAAGGGTTATCCCATGAGCTCATCGGAATGAAACAACAGTGGAATGTGATGACCATATTGCGACAAAAAGTTGTTTATTCTTTTCACTGTCTCTTTTTTTAACACTGTAACATTCCTGTGTTTTAATGTACTATAAATGTGTTTGTCTATCTAGAGCGGATGCTATTTTTTGTAGCAAAAAAATGTGAAGTAAAAATGAACTGGTTACAAAAGTGTGCACACCCTCTTGTAATTTACCATTTATGTAGCTGCGTTCAGAATTAACCGATTCAATTGAATTGTGTGTTATTGATCACATTAAAGTTAATCAAATTATGGCATTATTCTAATTGATTTTTTTTTTTCCAGGAAGATACCAGACTTTGAAATGTGTGACGTCTGTATACTGTATTGTTCTGTGTGTACTATACGATATTTACTTATATGCTCATAAATAGTGATGTTCAATACCACTTTTTCTTCAGACTGATACCAGTGTGAGAACTCAACTCTTGAGCACTTTATATTCATAAAATTTCTATTAAACCAATGACAGATAATTTTAAAGTAAGACCTATAATATGTCCCAATACAGCATTTCGCCTTAAAATTGCATGAATTCTCTGATATATTTTTTTCTGTTTATTCATTATATACAATACATATTTTGTATGGAACACCCAAAAAATGAATTTAAATAAATAAAAAAATAAAATATATGGAAATAAATAAATAAATGAATTAATAAATAAATACATAAATAAATTATCTAGTAGACAGTAAAAGTCCTCCTCCTAAATGTCCACAATGTTCTCTTTGGAATTCCAGTTCAGAGTTAGAGCAGTATGTATTTTGATTTGTTTTAAGTAGTGTTGTTCTGATACCGATACTGGTATCGGCAGAGGCGCTGATACTGCATTAAAACAGTGGTATCGGTATCGGTGACTGCTAACAAGTAACATGCAGATACCATTAATTCCAAAGCTAATATCGGATTTTGGATGCAGCGTCTTGCGTCTTGCTGGTGCACGACATTCACTGATATGTGACATGCTCACTGCATGCCGATCTAAGATATCCTATTGGCCCTTGAATGCTCTGAACCAATGGCAGGACAGCTTTTTCATGTTGAAGAAAAAAACCTTAGATATCGGTATGGTATCAGGATCAGCCGATACTGCAAAGCTGGGTATCAGAGTCGGTATTGGGGGCCAAAAAACGGTATCGAAACAACACTAGTTTTAAGTTTTAAGTAGATTAATGTTCATTTGGATGTATGTGCAGGTATGTATGACAGGTTGACTGCTTTCACCAGGTGATGAAAGTCTTGCTAACGTGTTCCAATCAAAGATGTGAGGATTTCATGCCTCTTTTTGTTCTAATACACTATTGCAGCCGTCTGTGCGTATGTTTCTTGTCTCATTGGGAAACTGCAGAAGGCATGTCACTAAATCATTTAATTTGGCTTCAGGAGAGGAAAAGTCAGCACCTTTTCGAGTGCTGTTTTTCCTTGAACGTGTCAAGACGCAAGCCAAAGGCAAACAAACATACACACAAATGCAGCACTAACCGTAAATTACAACAGAGCATCAAATCAAAGCCTCGTGCGCTTCCAAGTGACGCACGTATTCGGTTCAATCTTCTACCCTCTGCACGTTAAAAAAAGTGTGTGCGAAGCGGCGTCCAGCGCTGGCGTGCGTTCTTCTGGCATGTGTTATTGTGTCATCAAACGTTTCATCCACGCCAAAGCTTTCCGCTTTAATTGTGATTTATGCTGTGGATGTTGTTGCACTCACGCCAAACTGTTTGCCGCTGGGGGCATCAGAGTTCAATCATTCAAATATAAAAACACAGCAACAACAAAATCAACCGGCTTGATTCATGCGCACAATAGTGATGAAAGGTGTGTTGTAAATAAATAACCACTCAATAAAAATTGTATCCCGCGCGGCTAAGCTAATATAACCACCATAAAACATTAAAGTTTGAATTGCAACGCTGAGCCCATAATTTATGGCTGGCACTATAGGTAGAAGGAAAGAGCTGTCAGAGTGACTTCCAGTGGACTCGGGTGCTCATAAATTCCCGTCCCGCCAAATACATTTCAGAGTTCATGATGTTGCAATATTTCTTCTCCATTTCAAAAATATATCCCACTTTCTACTAATAGGAAGTTAAAAGCAACAATATGGAAAATGCTCTGCTTAGAAAGATCAGCTTTAAACTTATTAGCAGCATCTGGCTTGTAATAAGTCTGATGGTCTCAGTGGTTGCCACGGAAACCACAAATCCCCTACTTTAGTGGCATGTAATACTGTACTCGGGGACCTTATCAGTTTGAATCAGCACCTAGCATAGATGACTTGCGCATATGGTGGATGTTCAAATTTTGTCCAGCTTGAGACAGTCCTGAGAAGTCTTTTACAGGTTTTCACTTGTTAGTCATTAACAGGGATGGGAAGTAACAAAGTACAAATACTTAGTTGTTGTACTTGGGATTTTTTTTTTCCCGTATTTTGTTATTTATTTTTTAGACTTTGCTAGTGTTGCTTTGCAATTGTGTATGTTGTATATTGCATATTTTGTCTTCACATAAGTCTGCTTTTATTACCTTTTTTTCTATTCTTTTTTCTATTCTCTCTGGGGTTTTATTTTGTTGTTGTTTTTTTATTATTCTTATTATTTATTATACATGTATGAATTTAAAAATAAATAAATAAATAAATAAATCATTTCAGTGAAAAGCAGAAACAATTATTCGGGATTAATGATCCACTTATCAATGTCAGACAGGCTATTAATAACAATTACATCTTTATAATTTGATGGATAGGTTTGGCATACTTTGTGTACATGCAAAATTAACGGTATTTTAGGGGTACAATTATACATCCTCCAGTCTTATCTTTGTTTGTTTATCATTTGTTTCAGGTGGAACTATCTGAAAGCACGTCTCACACCATCACCGATGCTTATGCTGGCAAGGAATACATAATCCAGGTACTTTCACAACTACATCATGTCTATCTATCTATCTATCTATCTATCTATCTATCTATCTATCTATCTATCTATCTATCTATCTATCTGTCTATCTGTCTATCTGTCTGTCTGTCTGTCTGTCTGTCTGTCTGTCTGTCTGTCTGTCTGTCTGTCTGTCTGTCTGTCTGTCTGTCTGTCTATCAAGTTAGCTAGCTGTCTAGCTAGCTAGCTAGCTAGCTAGCTGTCTTGTAGTCTAGTCTAGTCTAGTCTAGTTTTGTCTTGTCTTGTCTTTTTGAGAAACCTAAACATGGATGGAAACTCACCAAACTTTGCAAATTTAATATTTTAAAGTTACCATACACGACACGTACTTTGGAATTTGTCGCCATTTTTTGGCCATTTATAAAGGTCATATTTTAACAAACACCTCCTACAGATTTTATCTGATTGTCTTCAAACATGACATGTTTCATCTAAAGATGTTTAAGATGGAAACTTACTGAAAGCTTTTTATTTTGTCGCATTCTGTTGCTGTGGTACTGCACTGTTTTCAAAGAAAAATGATGACGATTTTCATGAAACTTCATGGAACTTTTCACAATGACCTGGCATGATCAATATTTTATAAAATGTCTGTGCCATTTTCAATAAATGACTCAATAGCGCCTTCTAAAAATGTTTCATTTCCATTTATTATGTTTTATTAAGGCTCGAAAACCTTTCACCACACACTTTATGCTCATCTCTCAGACGTTTTCTCACACCTTCATAGATAACCAAAAAAAAAGGGTAATAGGATCACACATATCTTTTTCTCATACATTAATGAGGCACAGCAGTGTACAGTAGCACAAATAATAGCCAATTAGCACTAATGCGAGTTGGCACGACCATGCGTTTGGCTAACAGCTATCTTCCAAGGTGCTCTTTATGTGCTATATTTGTTCTGTGAACAAAGGCCCGTCAGCAACCAGCACCAGATAGCCATTTTCTTTTTTATTTATTTATTTTTAACCCGTTTTAAGTGCCTGAATTAACACCAGTGTACCGAGTCTGTATCTTTTCAATACAAGATCTGTGCTCAAGATCTTGCAGAGGAAACAGGAGGGACAAGTTGTTGTTTTTTTTTCTTACCTTCACATTTCCTTTACCATGTCCCAAATAGCACATACATTTTTTTACATCTACGTGTATGTTCAACAGGTTGCTGCGAAAGACACAGAGATTGGAACATGGAGTGACTGGAGCGTTGCCGTGCATGCTACACCTTGGATTGAAGAACCAGTGCAGACCACCTCCACGACTGATGTGGAGTATCTCACGCGTAAGAATCAGTCTCGTGATGACAACATGACACATGCAGTTGTTAGCAGATTGCGGCTTCGCTTCCTCTTGAAACCATCAAACATATAATCCGTGTTCAGAAGACCTAAAATCATGGGCTGATCAATACTGTTGACGCATGCTACGGCATTATGCACATTGCACCACAGCATCAAAGGAGTTTAAGCCTTGTTGATTCATAAATGGAAATGCAGAGGAAGTCCAGGGTCAAAATTGTGGTAAACAGCCAGTTTTGCGTTTACAACCGCCAGCTTTATTGATCTAATTTTCTATTTCACATTAACAGCATTGTCTGGCCACCATAAATTAGCAAGGACATCATTCGCTCTAAAATCCCACAAAAATGTTCCCATTCAATCTATTACAAAATTTCCTATTCACAGTCGGCTTTTATCATCCCTCTTGAAAGCAGTGCTGGGCTTCCAAGAACTTTTTTATTTTGCTTCTCACGCCCTCTGCAGAGGCCACTTGAACCTTGTGGTTGGGATGAAATGCTTTGCTGACATTGTTAGAAAAAAAAAATAAAAAAAAAATATATATATTATTATTATTATTAGTTCATTTGGCTGCCTCCAAAGCTCTATGTGCCTGGCTCACAATGGGTTTCACAATGTAACAGTGCCCCCTCTTGGCCATTAGTAGCACTACACTCTGCTGGTTCCATATGAGCTCAAATGAGAATCACAACACATGCGAAATTGCAGAAAGAGAAATGGTGGCCTTCCCTAACACTCTGACATGCAAACCAGTGGAGTCACACATGCATGGACACGCACACACACATTAGGTACATTGTGTGAACACTGGTGAGAAGAGGTCATCAGGATTCTCCTCATGTTTCTCTCCATCCCAGCTGATGCTTCTATCACTCTCTCGTCCACTCTTTTTTTTTTTTTTTTTTTTTTTTTTTGTACACGCCTGTGTATTGATCACTGTTTCGCTCATTATTACCTACTCCGCATCCTTGTCAGGCCTCTTCACAACTGTTACATTTTAGATTATCGATTCAATCTGTGCAAGCACTATCAGCAAAAAAAAAAAAAATCAGTGAGGTCCCTTTGTTCAAATGAGAACACTTAAACGAATGAAACAGTGAAAACAACCATCTATCCATTCACTGTAATGCTTTTTTTGGTTATATTTCTCCCCTGTTTACGCTTGAAATAGGTTGTCACCAATACCTCATGGAGATTAAGTGACGTTGGCAGCGTGTTCTGCTTCTCATTTCCCATCAAAAAGGATAGCGCACTGACAGACAGATGAAATCTCATCCTCGGCGATACCGCCATCGCTCAGCTGCCCTCGCGCTATTAACGCAAAAAGCGGTTTGGTGGAGCCTTTGAAAAGTCTCACTGTCTCGCCCTGTCAGCGAGACGGAAAGTGGACGGCGTCTGATAGCTCCAATTTCATATCAGATACTCCATGGCTGCTGTTGTGCGTGAATGTAACGAGATGCAACAAGCAATATTAAATGTTGCCACCTGTTCAGAAAAACATGTTTTAAACTCAAAGCGATGTGGTTTCAATTTAAAATGTTGGGCATATATTAAAATTAAAAAAGCACGTCCTTTACAATCAGACTGCATATGTGCTCATCATGTTTTCTAAACAGAATGTATTTTCATGCTGTTGGCTACCAACAGGCCAGAAACCTTTAGTCTCAAAATCAGAGTCCTCTATGTAAATTATGAATTATGAAGCACATATCAGGTTTCTTTGATGAAACATCTGGATGCTCATCAAAAATGATACTTTACCATAGTGACGGTGTCGTTAGGCTTTGGATTAGTGCTGTCAAGTGATTACAATTTTTTTTAAACTAATTTTCCGTAATTTATCGCGATTAATCGCATTTTCTACTTCTGCTTCTATTTTTTTTTTCCCGTTTCCAAAGCTTGTAACAAATATTTACTTGAGTAAAATCTTGGAATTAATGTAAAATCATCCAATAGAAAGTATAGTTAGAATCAAAGACTGTTATAAATAGCTTTATTTGTTCCTTGAATAGAATTATTCTCCTGTAAAATAGTATTTTACTCTATAGGCCAAAGATGTACATATGCACCTCATGCAGTCTAACTGTGCGCATGGGTGGAGTTTCTTTCTTTTGTTATTTTGGTAGTTGGGCACAGGTAGAAAAGGGAGTTCACCTGCATTTGCGCCGTCATGTGAGGTAACGCGGCTCGAAGTGGCTCCCCTCGTTCCCTTTAAAATCGGCGTAGTTGATACGCACACATGAAGTAGAAATTGACTCGCTGGGGACTGTTCAAGAGATCACCATGTGTAAAGTAACATCCATCCCTGATTGACAAGTGTTGACCCAGCTACACGTGTAAACGCCACCTTAATTGCCCAAACAGTGTGATAGAATTCGGCTTTAACACGGCTCACTAAGAGGCTAAGGATAATTGCAGATCCCCCACAATGATTTTGTGGCTTATTGTCACCCTAAATACAAAGGATTAGAGTCTTTGTAGTTGAAGTCCCCTTTGTGCATGCCTCATAAATCCATCACTTTTCCTCTATAAAGTCTCATTTCCTTCTCATCATTCTGCCTTTTGGATTGCCAGATCTGCTGCTCTCTGGTGATCTTTTCTGGCTTGTTGCATCCGAGCAAACTGCATAACGGCCTCTGGTCGTCATCACTTTATCCTCACATCTTTTTTTTTTTATTTGTCTCACCACTCAAAACAAAGCAAACTGCTTTGCGGGAAGTTTATTTCAGTGTTCTTTAGCGACATGCTGTGCACTTTCCCTCTCTCTCTTTTGCGTTCTCCATTTCACACCTGGCTGCTTCCTCCCGCTATCTCCTGACTCCTCGATGCTCTGCGACGCTCATTAATTGGAGGGAGAGGGAAATTATATTCTGTTTCCACTGACTGTCTCCCCAAAAATTGTGTTTATGATGCTTGCTATTTTGCCTGCAACACAACTGGTGATTTACAGTTTGTTGCGTAGAAATGTTGTCATGTTACAGGGATTCTGTGGCTCATTAAAAAGCATTAAAAGTTAATAAATGGAATCAGCTCAAATTAAGGCCTTAAATGGTATTAAATACAATGTTGACAGGCATTAATACAATTAAATACAATTGTTTTTCATGCTTTATTTTACATACAACGCTGTACAAAGGAGTCACTATCACACAATTTTGCAATAAAACAGTTTTTGTGGAGACTGGAGACTAGTTGTAATTTACAATGAACAAAATGACCTTGTATCCATGAGTTGCTTCATGTTCCAAATACCGATTGCTCTGAATTTGAAAAGAAAAAACATGCTGTTTCTGGCACTGATGTCCAACATGAAACACGAATGCCATCTAGTGTCAGAAAAATTACCTCAGCACAAATCTGACTCAATGTTTTACACTAATTTTAACTGTTTGGTATATCTTTTAACTTCCAATAACTTTATGAATGACTTGCTATAAAATTACTGTATCAATTAACTAAAAATAATTATATTTGGTAACCATAATTCTCCACTTTTATGTAAATTAACAAGACTATGAAAAACCAAAATAGTTCATTGTCCAATTAGAACAAATATAATGTTTGATTAATTGCGAACTATGGAAATCAAGCGATAAATTATGATTAGAAATCGTAATCCACTGACAATCCTAATATATAAAGATTATATGTGTATGTGTGTGTACCTTATATACATTTTGATATGGGCATTAAATTAGTTTTAAGTTGCATGAGCATTAAAATTAGATTTGCTGATGATAATCAGCGTCAAACACAAAAATTTTGAAGGAAAAACAGAGCGAGCCTCAAAGGCACTGTTGGCACCTTAGCTGGATAAGGAGCGGCGGACAGACACTGATAACACAATGCCAATAAATTTAGAGCCTTACTCCATCATAACCTCGATCCAATGTATGTTTTAACGGCTTGTGTGAACATTTATTAAATGAATCATTTCTCCATTTCACGTTTTGCAGTTTGGCTTGCTTCATCCGTATAAGAGCGTATAAATTATAGCCACAAAAAGAAAAAGCAGAGTAATTCTCTGACCTCAACAAGAAGCTCAAGTGTATCAGTTCTGGGCAGCTTCCAAATTAATATGATTTTTCTTGTCCAGTTCACTTCATAACTGCCTCAACAAGTCTCGTATTGATTGCTCGTGCAGATTAGAATTGATTTTGCACTGCAATGCATTTTCCTTTCTGTTTGCGTCTTCCCGCTATCATGATTTTTTTTTTTCTTTCTTTCTTCCAAGCGGCCATTCGTCAAAACAGTCTTTTAAATGTCAATTCCCTTGGGAATCAGCTGTGTGACGTTGTAGGATCAACATGTAGATTCATTGCAATAAGATGAAATGAAACGGTCTGTGTTGGTGTGTTTGTGTTTCCTCACAGAGACCAAGACCTCACCCATTCCTTCGTCCAACGCGCCACATAAGGCTGAACCTCCAGTGGGCAGGGCTGCCAAACTTTTCACCTTCTTCTCACCTCTTCTGGTAGGGATGCTGCTGCTCCTCATCTAGTGAGTACACACAAACTCATATTTGAATTGATTATGGACTCATCAGGGCGACGCATGTCCTTCGACGGCGAGAACACATTTAGAAGCATCGGGTGATGAAGGAGTTCATTTATTTCCCTGCAAAACCCCCCACAAAGCGACTGAAGTAAAATCCAATTCAAAGCTGTCCCGTGTCATTTATTTCTGCTTTTAAAAACAAATTGTGCTTTAATGATGTGTTCTTTTTGAAAATGTGCATGTTGAGACTTTCTAAAATACATGCAAGCAGGAAATGTTTTGTTCTTAGTCAGGTGTAGACCAAAGCGGGTCACAAAGAAATTGTAGCTTTTATTGTATGACATTTTAGTCCAAATTTATTAGTGGAACTGCCACAGTGCAGTAAACCTTTTTGATTGTCAAATATATTTCAACATATTTAACTCATTTGCTCCCAATAACGTGTAAATACGTTTTTTTAATGTTGTAAATGTCCCAAAGACGTATTTATAAGTTTTTTTGTTTTTTGTTTTTTTTTTATGCTCGAGCATACAGAAGGCTTTGATGCAGCCTCTCAACTGCAAAGAACGGTTGCAGAAATGGTAGTTATTACACAAACGGCCAGCAGGTGGCAGCAGAGCAAAGGAGATCAACCAGGGCCATCTAGGAAAAAAAGCACAATTACTTACAATTTTGAATAGATTTGTGAAAATTGATGAAACTTAGCTCTCTTCTAATGCTAATTGCTGCAAAACGGAAACAGATTGAAACATACTTTTTTTCCTGGTGAAAGAAAAGACTTTAATCTTTCTTTTGGTAGGTTCCATGCTTTTATAGCAATAGAACACAATATTCTGTGGGCCTTGCAAAATCAGTCAAAATCCAGTAAAACAGCCGGGAGCGAACGGGATTGCTCTGTGAAAACGGCTGGGAGTGAATGAGTTAAATACGTCAAAATTAGTGCGTTAATTTTGAGTTAATATTAAAGTTCCTTTAACACCACTAATTTTTTTAACGTGCGATTAATGACCGTTCCTTATTTGGAAAGCCTGTACTGCAGGGAATTCCAGTCGCAACGCAGCAGGCACGTCCACGTCAAAATTTAGCAGTAATAAATGTAATAATAATGCATATTTGTGGAAACTGAGGTCAAGTTGTATTATACAATTTTAAATGTGCAGAATTTCACAAGTTGATTCATGTTAAAGATTAGAAAGCTCTGAACATGAAAGGAAAAATGCACTGAGCTGTCATCGTCTCGGAAATGCAATTATGCCATCTGCTGGCAGAAAAATGACCTCAACACAAATCAATATCGCACTCGTTTTTTGTTTTTTTTGTTTGTTTGTTTGTTTTTTACAGTATATCTTATAAATTTTTACTCAATTTTATGATTATGAAATTACTGTATCATTGACTAAAAGATTCAACCGTATTTCTATTAGTTTAACATTTTTCCACTATTTTATGTTTTATATATGTATATATATATATATATATATATATATAATATATATATATATATATATATATATATATATATATATATATATATATATATATATATATTATTGGACGTTTTATTGTACATTTAGAACAGATATAAAATGTGCGATTAATCTCGAGCTACTCTTGAAATCATGCAATTAACGACAAAAAAATGTAATCTCCTGACACCCCTAGTTAGAACGTATTTCTAAAGGCATTTAACGGTATTTAAATACGTACTTGCAAACACTATTGAACTCATTTATATACATTGTTTGAACGTGTTTACAACTAACTTGCAAATATTTTTAATCGTGCTTGCCAATAAATTTGAACATATTTATATATGTTCAAACGTATTTGCAAGTACATTCTTGTAAATATTGTTAAAGCTGCTTTCAAATATGTTTATAAATCATATTTAAATATGTTTAAACATATTTGCAAATACAGTATGTTCAAATGTATTTGCAAGTACGCACTTGCAAATATGTTTGAAAGTATTTTAAAATGTTTGGCCACCCCCTGAGTTGGATAAACTCAGCAGGATTTTGCTTCATAACTCATATTCCACAAATATTAATAACTGATATTAATCAGAATGTCATGTTTAGACTAGTGAGGTCACATGTTTGCAATAACCTTCAGTGTTGCCAACTCCCCAGTAAGGAAAGTAGGGTTTGGCTATCCTAAAAGTAGCTACAAGTCGCTGAATGACACCATTGCCTAATTTGCATAATTGTCAATTTGCATGAAATAGTAATGCACTCTGTAGGAGAGAGGAATAATGTGTGGGAGAGGCAAAATATGAATTAAAAAAAAAAAAAAACTCAAGAACACCAGAAAAAGTTGTGAGATTTTGACAAAATAAAAGTCACCAAGTGCCTTTGCGAAGTTGCTAGATTTAGCAAGAAAGTTGCCAAATTGGCAACAATGAGTATTTTCTATGTAATTCTTGCTCAGATTATACAAATAGAATTTCATTCTGTTTTGCATCTCTGTCTAGATGTAAACGTCTTAAAACGGAAAGGAGAGGAGAGGAGAAGGAAGAAGAAGAAGAGGCTGGATCTTTGTTTTCTCTTTTGCACAAGTCCCAAGGATAGAGTGCATTGATCATTTCTGTCTGTCATACACTTACTTGCCAAGATGACTTGGACAATACCCCCCACCCCCCCAAGCAGCATTTTCAATGAAATGGCGACACACAAGTTCTTCAGTGGAGCGGTCATGGCCGTCATCGTCTTCATCAGCAGCAACAATAGGAAGCATCGCTGCAAATACTCGTCGTCTAACAGCACCTGCTGGCTTTAATTTAAATCCTTTGGCTGGTAACAGTATTGACTCTTATCTGTTTTTTTGTTTTTGTTTTTTTTGGGTTTTTTTTAACCTTTCGCCGGATTTCACTTTTCGTGTCCGTGAACATACAGCGGAATTCCCACGGAAGCGCGCGCAAGTAAAAGTCGAGCATGTGCGCATGTGCTCGTGCCCAGTCGCCTTCTCAGTGCCCCCATACAGCTAAAGCGTCATGCCAAAGACTCAACGACTCCCACCTGCAGTAAAATGGTCCCCCAAAACGTGCCGATTTGATCGATTTGGAAATGAATGGTGCTCACATAATCAAGCAGCAGAAGTCACAAAAATGATCGCCACTCATAATTCTACAGATGATTTTAGTGGCGTATGAGGACTAACACTTGCAAAAGTCTGGTTTATGTAGACAGTTAGCTTGCATCTGTCAAGAAAGACTATGATTGTAAAAAAAAAAAGAAAAGAAAAAAAATATATATCTATCTCTATGTAATTAAGTCTCAAGCTGCCCAAGTTTTTTTTTTTTTTTTTTTTTTTAAACTTTTGACAAAGGCTGTTTTTTGGGAGGCATTGATGGCTGTAAAATAACACAAATCACTTTGCTTTCTGCTGCCTTCACATCCATACAAAATGTCTTTTTTTTTTGTTGCAGTTTTTCGTTGCCAAGATCAACTGTTGGTATTATGTTATTCCGATGAGTACTGATGTGTTTAATTGTGCGTGTTTTTTTATGTATTTTATGGAGAAACAACTACAAAAACACATATAGGGTTTTAGTTCTTCTGTTTCTGGCTTATTTTTCCCACCCCTTTTTTTTTTAAATACGACATTCATAATGGCTTATTTCTCTGATCTTATTTTGTAAACTATGATATGTAACTTTAACATTGAACAAAAGTTTATTATTTAATAATAATAATAATAATAAAAAATATTAATGTATGTATTAGCAGTAGAATGTCGTTACCTGTACCTGGGGTCCTTTTTTATAGCTGTATATACAATGACAGGTTTCAACCATTAAATGTGACCATTTCACAATGAAGGATGACAACTGGGTCTCTTTTGAACACACGCCTCATTATGAACTATTGACTATGAATTTCATATTTATCTTCTCAACAAGAGGAAGAGCACATTTCGGTGAGTTACATTATTCAGTTTGTTTATGTTTGCAATGCCTCATAAAGATGCCTTCAAAATAGCATGAAATGGCTGCCGTTGTACGCCCCAATATCTAAAAAAAAATACATTTAAAAAATCTGATATTGGCGCAGTATCAATATTTCCATAGTCGCCCATCCCTTCTGGTCGAAAAACTGCCACAAGAGGGCGCTAAATTGCCAAATGTGAATGGTTGTTCCAAGTCAACATGTGGACAAAAAAGGGTAAAGAAAACGATGGCTAGAAAAAGATCATTGGTCTCTCTTAACCTTTGAAGCCTCTTGTGCATGTCTGTCGCTTTAAAAGCACCTCGCTCTTCTCTCTTCGTTATTCTGACAAGTTCTGGCAGGCCAATACGGAGACTGAGGACAAATCAATACACCATCTAACAGCTGTCAGCTGGGGTTCCCGTGTATGTGTGTGTGCGTTTATTCATCCATTCATCTTTGTGCCTCTATTTTATTCATTCCTCCCCACTCTCCTTGAATCCATAATTTTACACAAGATAGCTTCAAAATGTGTAAAAGAGAGCATGACGCATCCTCGTTGTTGCCCTCACTTGTTCTTTGTCACAGCGTACATCTCATTACAAGTTCAGGAAAAAAGATTAAACTCTTCACCTGGTACTCGGACTGGCTTTTAATTAAATGGCGATTGAAATGGTCAGCCACGCTCTTTGTCTGTGGCCAAGACGTGATCCACATGAACCTCCTGTGTGTGTGTGTGTGTGTGTGTGTGTGTGTGTGTGTGTGTGTGTGTGTGTGTGTGTGTGTGTGTGTGTGTGTGTGTGTGTGTGTGTGTGTGTGTGTGTGTGTGTGTGTGTGTGTGTGTGTGCACATGGAGAAGCTATATCAAAAAGCCCGACTGCCTCGCTCGGCTCTAATGACGACGTTGACCTTCCATTGATAAATAGACGAATGACACAAGCTCTCCTTCTGTCTCAGGCGTGCGGCAACTGCTTTTACTATCCATCATGGATGTTGATATTTTATCATTGCAGAGAACATTTTACTATTCTGTATTATTTTATCTTGGCAACCTTCACGCTGATGTTGGACAAAGCAAAGTAAAAAAAAAAAAAAAAAGCGACATTTTACAATTGTGAAGAATCTAAATGTTTGTGTCTATTTGTAGATCATGCATCCATCCATTTTCTTAACCGCTTACTCCTCACAAGGGTCGCGGGGGTGCTGGAGCCTATCCCAGCCAGGGTTCACCCTGAACTGGTCGCCAGCCAATCGCAGGGCACACAGACGAACAAACATCCACACTCACAAGCACACCTCAGGACAATTCGGAGCACCCAATTAACCTGCCATGCATGTCTATGGAATGTGGGAGGAGTACCCGGAGAAGACCCACGCAGGCACGGGGAGAACATGCAAACTCCACCCAGGAAGGCCGGAGCCTGGACTCGAGCTGGCGTCCTCAGTACTGGGAGGCGAATGTGCTAACCAGTTATTCACCATGCCACCCGTTTTTAGATTACAATTTAAATTATTACACTCCACAATTACAAAATTGGCATAATTAGAAATACTAATTTTAAGTTGTTTTAATGTAGGCTATATATTTACACTTTTTTTTTTTAAATAACTAATTTAATAAACCTTGTTTGCTCAAAAGGAAACTTGCATAATTATTGTGTTTCAAAGAAATATATTTATCTTAATATTTTTTTTACGTTTAAACATTTTCTTGTTTTGCACCAAAAAAAAAAACAAAAAAAACAAAAAACAAATGATCGTCCTAATTGTGATTTACATTCTTACCAAATTAATTATGGATTTAATATTGTATGCATCAGTCAATAGGTTCATCATGGGTGAGCTGGAACATATCCCAGTTGGCATATTATTTATTTATTTATTTATTTATTTATTTATGGAATAACATAAATGAGTCCATCTTGGCCTGAGAGTCAAACTGAAAGGAGCTCGGTGTCTCCTATTTTGGTCTGACCAGACACTTTAGGTAATGATAAATAAACTCTCAGTTGTTAGAGAGTGCCAAGGGAGATGGTTTGTGCAGAAAGATGTGAGGAAGCCAAAAGATAAGAAGTCTAGTGGAGAAAATGTTGGCATACTTTATAGGCTATTCAACACAGACACAACTTGGCCGTGGTTAACACATAACAGTACTCCGAAAATCAATAGTTTGTATTGTTTTTTGGGATTATAATTGTGTGATGCTATGTTATGATTTTTTAAGATCTAATTATCAATAGGAAATACGGTTAAATATGCCATCGAAAATGAAAGCAGCTGACGAGTAACTCACAAAAGATGGTTATACATCATACGATCCGCCGGAGGGCGCTAATTAGCGCTATTCAGTGGAGTCCGACTGCGCTTTCAGATCAGAAGAAGTGTGTGTGGCGTTTTACAGGGGGATTTGCAGTACAAGACGATGGGGTAAGTGTCGTTATTGTTATCGTCTGGGGAAAAAAGATTTTACACAATATTAAACGCAGTCATGATTTGATGATAAAATGTGCTTTAATGGCAAGCGAATGGCGTGTTCGCTCGCTGCATTATTCTTCGATAGCAGAGCTCGATCTGCTGTCAGCCCACACAATGCAGCATCCTCCAAATTAGCTTGTTAGCACGCTAGCTCCGAGCTAGCTGTCACATAAGGTGAACTTCATTTTATTTATTTTTTTTGTATTAACAAGACGAATAAAAACGACGTCGATGCACCGATATTTTAGGCTTGATTTACAAGACTGTGGCAGTTTAATCGCATTCGTGGATGCTACACATAATTATGATTACCGAGCCAGTGACGTTAAAAAGCATTTATGATTTGTAAAAAAAAAAAAAAAAAAAGTTCTTATATTTACTTTTTAATAATTCGAAATGCTCAGAGACACCGATTGTATTGATTTTGCCAATCTGATGTGTATTTGTTTTATTGTTATTTTTGTCCAAGGAAAATTACAGTCCTTAACATTAATTATGTGTAACTGCCAAAAGGCTAATTGAATAACTTAATATCATTTGTGTCAAGTGCTGTGTGTGTAATTGTTTACTCATGTAATGGCATTAGTAGTGGTAGCTAGGTGTGTGTTATTTAGGCTAGAATGCTAACTAATACTCTTGATTAACCTCATATGAAGGTGGTTTGTTGAATAATTGAATGACTCAATACAGTCGTTTATGTCACATGGATTTATGATTGTGCACATAATGAATGTGTACAATACATGGACAGTTAGCTGATTATGTAATGAGCTAATTTTGAATTTCAAAATACCTCAAAAAAAAACAACGTACAATTTTATGTATGTATTTGTTTTGACTATGAAGAAAAGTGCTTTACAAATTGTATTTACTTATTATTTTTATTATTATTTGTGTAGTCGACAAGAGTCCTGCTGACCTTCAGGGGCGTTCGTGCGGCCACCACCCAGCCCTTCATCGACATGCAAGGTTTCTACTCCAAGCTGGACTCTTCCCCGCTGCTGGGCGTGGGCCTCGGGGGAGATGGCGCCCCCGTCCCCCTCAGCCTGGCCGTGGAAACCGAGAAGGCCCAGGCCCTGTTGCAGACGTTCAGCTCCGCCTCTCTGCTGGCGTCGGCCGGCCTGGGCGTGTTCTGCGTGGCGGCGGACCACGCCCTGCAGCTTCCGCTCATCCAGCATCACTTGTGGCTGCGCGCCGCCCTGGACAACGGAACGCACGCCATCGTGGGCTTGTGGTCCTGGGCTGTGGTCATCGGGCTCAGGAAGAAGAGCGACGTGTACGAGGTGCTGCTGGCGGGCCTGCTGGCGTCCATCATTGACTTGGATCACTTCTACATGGCCGGCTCGCTGTCACTTAAGGTGCTTTTTCTAGCATACGAGGGCTGGGTGATTTGGGGAAAAAAGTGCAATCATGACACTTGACCTAGGAAATGTGTGAAATTCAAGCCTCTCACGTTTTTATTTTTCATTTTCATTCTTAATCTTATATTTTCGCAAGTCTTGGGGCTTACTGGGCTAACCTGGGACCTTGGATTGTATTTTGTGCCATGTCATGTGGAAATGTGTGTTAGAAAGAGAAAAAAAAAAAAGTCCTCTTGAAAAAGAGTTTAAAAAAACAAACAAACAAAAATAAAATGCCTTACTATACATGGTCCTTTAAAAAAAACACACCCTACTATACATGGTCGTTAAAAAAAAATTATTAAATTTTTTTTTTTTTTAAAGCCCAATTGTACATGGTCGTTTAAAAAAATAACACCTTACTATATATATATATATATATATATATATATATATATATATATATATATATATATATATATATATATATATATATATATATACACATATATATACACATATATATATATATATATACATATATATATATATATATATATATATATATATACATATATATATATATATATATATATATACATATATATATATATATATATACATATATATATATATATATATATATATATATATATATATATATATATATACATATATATATATATATATATATATATATTTTTATTTTATTTTTAAAAGCCTTACTATACATGGTCCTTTAAAAAAAAAAAAAAAGCCTTACTATATATATATATATATATATATATATATATATATATATATATATTATATAATATGATATATATATATTTTTAAAAGCCTTACTATACATGGTCCTTTAAAAAAAAAAAAAAAAAAAAAAAGCCTTACTATACTTGGCCGTTTAAAATAAAAACACCAAAAAAAAGCCTTACTATACTATATTACTATATATATATATATATATATATATATATATATATATATATACATATATATTAAAGAAAACACCTTACTATTCATGGTCATTTTTTTTAAACACCTTTTGTTTACTATATATGGCTATGCATGGTGGTTTAAAAATAATGCCTTACTATACATGGTGGTTTAAAAAAAAAACAAAAAAACAAAAAAAAAACGCCTTACTATACATGGTCCTTAAAAAAAAAAAAAAAAAAAAAAAAAAAAAAACGCCTTACTATACATGGTCCTTAAAAAAAAAAAAAAAAAAAAAAAAAAAAAGCCTTACTATACATGGTCGTTGAAAAAAAAAAAAAAAAAAAAACGCCTTACTATACATGGTCCTTAAAAAAAAAAAAAAATGTTGTTTTTATAAAAAATACATCATATTATATAATTATTATTATTTTTTATTATTATTTTTTTTTTTAAAGCCTTACTATCCATGGTCGTTTAAAAAAAAAAATAAAAAAATCACCATACTATACATGGTTGTTTAAAGAAAGAAAAACACTCCTTACTATACATGGTCCTTCAAAAAAAAATAAAAAAAAAAAGCCTTACAAACATCTTTTTTTTTTTTTCTTTAAAGAAACACTTTTTTAAACGACCATGTATAGTAAGGCGTTTTTTATTTTGTTAAAAAAAAAAAACATGAAAAGTAAGTCATTTTTTATTTTGTTAAAAAAAATCAACCATGTATCGTAAGGCGTTTTTTATTTTGTTAAAAAAAATCAACCATGTATCGTAAGTCGTTTTTTATTTTGTTAAAAAACGACCATGTATAGTAAGGCGTTTTTTATTTTGTTAAAAAAAACGACCATGTATATATAGTAAGGCGTTTTTTATTTTGTTAAAATAAAACAACCATGTATAGTAAGGCGTTTTTAATGTTTTTTAAACAACTATGTATAGTAAGGCGTTTTTTATTTTGTTAAAAAAAATGACCATGTATAGTAAGGCGTTTTTTATTTTGTTTAAAAAAAAAAAAACGACCATGTATAGTAAGACGTTTTTTATTTTGTTAAAAAAACGACCATGTATAGTAAGGCGTTTTTTATTTTGTTAAAAAAAAACGACCATGTATAGTAAGGCATTTTTTATTTTGTTAAAAAAACGACCATGTATAGTAAGGCGTTTTTTATTTTGTCAAAAAAACGACCATGTATTGTAAGGCGTTTTTTATTTGATTAAAAAAAAACGACCATGTATAGTAAGGCGTTTTTTTCCCCCTAAAAAAAACGACCATGTATAGTAAGGCGTTTTTTATTTTGTTAAAAAAAACGACCATGTATAGTAAGGCGTTTTTTATTTTGTTAAAAAAACGACCATGTATAGTAAGGCGTTTTTTATTTTGTTAAAAAAAGCGACCATGTATAGTAAGGCGTTTTTTATTTTGTTAAAAAAACGACCATGTATAGTAAGGCGTTTTTTATTTGATTAAAAAAACGACCATGTATAGTAAGGCGTTTTTTATTTGATTAAAAAAACGACCATGTATAGTAAGGTGTTTTTTATTTTGTCCAAAAAAAAAAAAAACGACCATGTATAGTAAGGCGGGGGTTTTTTTCCCTAAAAAAAAACGACCATGTATAGTAAGGCGTTTTTTATTTTGTTAAAAAAACGACCATGTATAGTAAGGCGTTTTTTATTTTGTTAAAAAAAAACGACCATGTATAGTAAGGTGTTTTTTTATTTTGTTAAAAAAAAACGACCATGTATAGTAAGGCGTTTTTTATTTTGGTAAAAAAAAAACCGACCATGTATAGTAAGGCGTTTTTTATTTTGGTAAAAAAACGACCATGTATTGTAAGGCGTTTTTTATTTGATTAAAAAAAAACGACCATGTAGTAAGGCGTTTTTTTTTTTGATTAAAAAAAACGACAATGTATAGTAAGGCGTTTTTTATTTGATTCAAAAAACGACCATGTATAGTAAGGTGGTTTTTTTCCCCTAAAAAAAACGACCATGTATAGTAAGGCGTTTTTTATTTTGTTAAAAAAACGACCATGTATAGTAAGGTGTTTTTTATTTTGTTA
The DNA here is from genome assembly GCF_051991245.1 of Festucalex cinctus. NCBI lineage: Eukaryota > Metazoa > Chordata > Actinopteri > Syngnathiformes > Syngnathidae > Festucalex > Festucalex cinctus. The sequence goes on from NC_135425.1 coordinate 17,110,091, forward strand.
AAAAAAACGACCACGTATAGTAAGGCGTTTTTTATTTGATTAAAAAAACGACCATGTATGGTAAGGCGTTTTTTATTTTGTTAAAAAAACGACCATGTATAGTAAGGTGTTTTTTATTTTGTTAAAAAAAACGACAATGTATAGTTAGGCCTTTTTTATTTTATTAAAAAAACGACCATGTATAGTCAGGCGTTTTTTATTTTGTTAAAAAAACGACCAACCATGTATAGTAAGGCGTTTTTTATTTTGTTAAAAAAACGACCATGTATAGTAAGGCGTTTTTTATTTTGTTAAAAAAAACGACCATGTATAGTAAGGCGTTTTTTATTTTGTTAAAAAAACGACCATGTATAGTAAGGTGTTTTTTATTTTGTTAAAAAAAACGACCACGTATAGTAAGGCGTTTTTTATTTGATTAAAAAAACGACCATGTATGGTAAGGCGTTTTTTATTTTGTTAAAAAAACGACCATGTATAGTAAGGCGTTTTTTATTTTGTTAAAAAAAACGACAATGTATAGTTAGGCCTTTTTTATTTTATTAAAAAAACGACCATGTGGAGTAAGGCGTTTTTTTTTCCCCTAAAAAAACGACCATGTATAGTAAGGCGTTTTCTATTTTGTTAAAAAAAACGACCATGTATAGTAAGGTGTTTTTTATTTTGTTAAAAAAAACAACCATGTATAGTAAGGCGTTTTTTATTTTGTTAAAAAAACGACCATGTATAGTAAGGCGTTTTTTATTTGATTAAAAAAAACGACCATGTATAGTAAGGCGTTTTTTATTTTGTTAAAAAAACGACCATGTATAGTAAGGCGTTTTTTATTTTGTTAAAAAAAACGACCATGTATAGTAAGGCGTTTTTTATTTTGTTAAAAAAACGACCATGTATAGTAAGGTGTTTTTTATTTTGTTAAAAAAAACGACCACGTATAGTAAGGCGTTTTTTATTTGATTAAAAAAACGACCATGTATGGTAAGGCGTTTTTTATTTTGTTAAAAAAACGACCATGTATAGTAAGGCGTTTTTTATTTTGTTAAAAAAAACGACAATGTATAGTTAGGCCTTTTTTATTTTATTAAAAAAACGACAATGTATAGTCAGGCGTTTTTTATTTTGTTAAAAAAACGACCAACCATGTATAGTAAGGCGTTTTTTATTTTGTTAAAAAAACGACCATGTATAGTAAGGCGTTTTTTATTTTGTTAAAAAAAACGACCATGTATAGTAAGGCGTTTTTTATTTTGTTAAAAAAACGACCATGTATAGTAAGGTGTTTTTTATTTTGTTAAAAAAAACGACCACGTATAGTAAGGCGTTTTTTATTTGATTAAAAAAACGACCATGTATGGTAAGGCGTTTTTTATTTTGTTAAAAAAACGACCATGTATAGTAAGGCGTTTTTTATTTTGTTAAAAAAAACGACAATGTATAGTTAGGCCTTTTTTATTTTATTAAAAAAACGACCATGTATAGTAAGGCGTTTTTTTTTCCCCTAAAAAAACGACCATGTATAGTAAGGCGTTTTCTATTTTGTTAAAAAAAACGACCATGTATAGTAAGGTGTTTTTTATTTTGTTAAAAAAAACAACCATGTATAGTAAGGCGTTTTTTATTTTGTTAAAAAAACGACCATGTATAGTAAGGCGTTTTTTATTTTGTTAAAAAAACGACCATGTATAGTAAGGCGTTTTTTATTTGATTAAAAAAAACGGCCATGTATAGTAAGGCGTTTTTTATTTTGTTAAAAAAACGACCATGTATAGTAAGGCGTTTTTTATTTTGTTAAAAAAACGACCATGTATAGTAAGGCGTTTTTTATTTTGTTAAAAAAACGACCATGTATAGTAAGGCGTTTTTTATTTGATTAAAAAAACGACCATGTAGGCGTTTTCAATGTTTTTTAAACGACTATGTATAGTAAGGCGTTTTTTATTTTGTTAAAAAAACGACCATGTATAGTAAGGTGTTTTTTATTTTGCTAAAAAAAACAACCATGTATAGTAAGGTGTTTTTTATTTTGTTAAAAAAACGACCATGTATAGTAAGGCGTTTTTTATTTGATTAAAAAAACGACCATGTAGGCGTTTTCAATGTTTTTTAAACGACTATGTATAGTAAGGCGTTTTTTATTTTGTTAAAAAAACGACCATGTATAGTAAGGCGTTTTTTATTTTGTTAAAAAAAACGACAATGTATAGTAAGGCCTTTTTTATTTTATTAAAAAAACGACCATGTATAGTAAGGCTTTTTTTTTTTCCCCTAAAAAAACGACCATGTATAGTAAGGCGTTTTCTATTTTGTTAAAAAAAAAAAACGACCATGTATAGTAAGGTGTTTTTTATTTTGTTAAAAAAAACAACCATGTATAGTAAGGCGTTTTTTATTTTGCTAAAAAAAACGACCATGTATAGTAAGGCGTTTTTTATTTTGTTAAAAAAACGACCATGTATAGTAAGGCGTTTTTTATTTGATTAAAAAAACGACCATGTAGGCGTTTTCAATGTTTTTTAAACGACTATGTATAGTAAGGCGTTTTTTATTTTGTTAAAAAACCGACCATGTATAGTAAGGCGTTTTTTATTTTGTTAAAAAAACGACCAGGCGTTTTTTATTTTGTTAAAAAAAAAACGACTATGTATAGTAAGGCGTTTTTTATTTGATTAAAAAAAAGACCAGGCGTTTTTTATTTTGTTAAAAAAACGACCATGTATAGTAAGGCGTTTTTTATTTTGTTAAAAAAAACGACCATGTATAGTAAGGCGTTTTTTATTTTGTTAAAAAAAAACGACAATGTATAGTAAGGCCTTTTTTATTTTATTAAAAAAACGACCATGTATAGTAAGGCTTTTTTTTTTCCCCTAAAAAAACGACCATGTATAGTAAGGCGTTTTCTATTTTGTTAAAAAAAAAAAACGACCATGTATAGTAAGGTGTTTTTTATTTTGTTAAAAAAAACAACCATGTATAGTAAGGCGTTTTTTATTTTGCTAAAAAAAACGACCATGTATAGTAAGGCGTTTTTTATTTTGTTAAAAAAACGACCATGTATAGTAAGGCGTTTTTTATTTGATTAAAAAGACGACCATGTAGGCGTTTTCAATGTTTTTTAAACGACTATGTATAGTAAGGCGTTTTTTATTTTGTTAAAAAACCGACCATGTATAGTAAGGCGTTTTTTATTTTATTAAAAAAACGACCAGGCGTTTTTTATTTTGTTAAAAAAAAAACGACTATGTATAGTAAGGCGTTTTTTATTTTATTAAAAAAAAGACCAGGCGTTTTTTATTTTGTTAAAAAAACGACTATGTATAGTAAGGCGGTTTTTATTTTGTTAAAAAAACGACCATGTATAGTTAGTCGTTTTTTATTTTGTTAAAAAAACGACTATGTATACATGGTCGTTTGGGGGGGGGAAGTAAGTGAAGTATCCCTTTAAGTCACGCTCAGAATCACATAATGCTTAGTAAGCAACGTTGCATTCAGGGTACATTTATAACATCAGGAACTTGCAAATCACAGTTAATTTCACTTAATCAAACAAATCCTTTCATGAAAATTAATTTTTTATTTTTTTCTTCTCCCACAGGCCGCCGCCTCTCTCCCTCAGCGTCCTCCCCTCCACTGCTCCTCCCTCATCCCCGTCCTGTGTCTGTCCCTCCGCTTCCTGATGTGGCTGGGACGTCTGAAGGACGCCTGGTGCTCGTTGCCGTGGATGCTGTTCATTTCCATGGCGACGCATCACGTGCGGGACGCCGTGCGCCGCGGCCTGTGGGTGTGCCCTTTGGGGAACACGGCGCCACTCCCCTACTGGCTTTACGTCAGCACCACGGCGACGCTTCCGCACCTGTGTTCCGTGCTCATGTACCTGACTGGAACCAGGGACGTCATCTCCACCAAACACGGAGTCGCCATCGATGTCTAATGAATTTGATGCAAGGGAGAAACTATGAACACAACTGAAACAAATGTGCCAATCACACCCCTGTTTGTTGTTTGCACATCTTCGCCTTTATATTTATTCAGTAATAATTGACTACTTTATCACAACTACACTATCTCTCGCAAGTATTTATTTTAATCAAAATGGCTTAAGTGTCACTTTTCGTTCAACATATTTGCTTCATTTAGTGGAACAATTCCTTTCGCACAGTGTATACTAAGACTAGACGAATTTATAGGTTTTTAAATTCATTAGAAATGTGAAACCGTTTTGCTTTTTATTGTTACAAAGAAAATGCTTCTGATTTCCTTCAACTTTGTATGATAATTTAACTAATCATATTTATAAGTATTTAAAAGATTGTTGTAGATGCACATTCAATCATTGAGCCAGTACAAAGACTTGTTTTGTTTCTATGACATGAAAAGGTTGTTGTCTTCATGTCCCCACCAGATGGCGGCAATGGATCGAAATACGTTGAGTACTGTATTTCTATTGTAATCGTTTGGTTTAACAAGGTTGTCACTTGTGATTTTGATGGTATAAATAATAGTTAGAATTTTTTTTCAGCAGTGTTCTGCTATCAAATGCACTGAAACTTAACATTGATTTTCCATAAATTCGTTGAGCCTGTTTTGTCATTCACGCGAAGCTAGTTTTGCACGTTATTTGTTTCAATTTGTTATGTAAAGCCAAAATTTTAGTTGAGATCAAAACCGCAATGTAATGCACTATTATTTTAATTTCAATAAAGAACATCCTGAATATGTGTTTGCTACAGAAAATTCAACACCGCACACACGTAGTTTGTCTGGAGTTGCCATGAGGTAAGGTAGCCAATTGCTTGGGGCCAGCAGGGGCCCCCAGAAGGCCAACACATTTGGCACATTTGGTGGGGTTTTTTTTTGTTTTTTTTAACAAAATCAATCAAATAAAAAACGCCTTTCTATACATGGTCGTTTTTTTTAATCAAATAAAAAACGCCTTACTATACATGGTCGTTTTTTTAACAAAATAAAAAACGCCTTACTATACATGGTCGTTTTTTTAACAAAATAAAAACGCCTTACTATACATGGTCGTTTTTTTTTTTTAACAAAATAAAAAACGCCTTACTATACATGGTCGTTTTTTTAACAAAATAAAAAACGCCTTACTATACATGGTCGTTTTTTTAATCAAATACAAAACGCCTGACTATACATGGTCGTTTTTTTAATCAAATAAAAAACGCCTTACTATACATGGTCGTTTTTTTAACAAAATAAAAAACGCCTTACTATACATGGTCGTTTTTTTAATCAAATAAAAAATGCCTTACTATACATGGTCGTTTTTTTTTAACAAAATAAAAAACGCCTTACTATACATGGTCGTTTTTTTAACAAAATAAAAAAACGCCTTACTATACATGGTCGTTTTTTTCTTCAAAAAAAAAAACGCCTTACTATACATGGTCGTTTTTTTAATCAAATAAAAAACGCCTTACTATACATGGTCGTTTTTTTAACAAAATAAAAAACGCCTTACTATACATGGTCGTTTTTTTAACAAAATAAAAAACGCCTTACTATACATGGTCGTTTTTTTAATCAAATAAAAAATGCCTTACTATACATGGTCGTTTTTTTTTAACAAAATAAAAAACGCCTTACTATACATGGTCGTTTTTTTAACAAAATAAAAAAACGCCTTACTATACATGGTCGTTTTTTTAATCAAATGAAAAGCGCCTTACTATACATGGTCGTTTTTTTTAACAAAATAAAAAACGCCTTACTATACATGGTCGTTTTTTTCATCAAATAAAAAATGCCTTACTATACATGGTCGTTTTTTAATCAAATAAAAAACGCCTTACTATACATGGTCGTTTTTTTAACAAAATAAAAAACGCCTTACTATACATGGTCGTTTTTTTAACAAAATAAAAAACGCCTTACTATACATGGTCGTTTTTTTAACAAAATAAAAAACGCCTTACTATACATGGTCGTTTTTTTAATCAAATAAAAAATGCCTTACTATACATGGTCGTTTTTTTTTAACAAAATAAAAAACGCCTTACTATACATGGTCGTTTTTTTAACAAAATAAAAAAACGCCTTACTATACATGGTCGTTTTTTTAATCAAATAAAAAACGCCTTCCTATACATGGTCGTTTTTTTAATCAAATAAAAAGCGCCTTACTATACATGGTCGTTTTTTTTAACAAAATAAAAAACGCCTTACTATACATGGTCGTTTTTTTCATCAAATAAAAAATGCCTTACTATACATGGTCGTTTTTTAATCAAATAAAAAACGCCTTACTATACATGGTCGTTTTTTTAACAAAATAAAAAACGCCTTACTATACATGGTCGTTTTTTTAACAAAATAAAAAACGCCTTACTATACATGGTCGTTTTTTTTAATCAAATAAAAAACGCCTTACTATACATGGTCGTTTTTTTAACAAAATAAAAAACGCCTTACTATACATGGTCGTTTTTTTAATCAAATAAAAAACGCCTTACTATACATGGTCGTTTTTTTTTAACAAAATAAAAAACGCCTTACTATACATGGTCGTTTTTTTAACAAAATAAAAAAACGCCTTACTATACATGGTCGTTTTTTTAATCAAATAAAAAACGCCTTCCTATACATGGTCGTTTTTTTAATCAAATAAAAAGCGCCTTACTATACATGGTCGTTTTTTTAACAAAATAAAAAACGCCTTACTATACATGGTCGTTTTTTTCATCAAATAAAAAATGCCTTACTATACATGGTCGTTTTTTAATCAAATAAAAAACGCCTTACTATACATGGTCGTTTTTTTAACAAAATAAAAAACGCCTTACTATACATGGTCGTTTTTTTAACAAAATAAAAAACGCCTTACTATACATGGCCGTTTTTTTTAATCAAATAAAAAACGCCTTACTATACATGGTCGTTTTTTTAACAAAATAAAAAACGCCTTACTATACATGGTCGTTTTTTTAACAAAATAAAAACGCCTTACTATACATGGTCGTTTTTTTTTTTAACAAAATAAAAAACGCCTTACTATACATGGTCGTTTTTTTTTTTTAACAAAATAAAAAACGCCTTACTATACATGGTCGTTTTTTTAACAAAATAAAAACGCCTTACTATACATGGTCGTTTTTTTAACAAAATAAAAAACGCCTTACTATACATGGTCGTTTTTTTAATCAAATAAAAAACGCCTTACTATACATGGTCGTTTTTTTAATCAAATAAAAAACGCCTTACTATACATGGTCGTTTTTTTAATCAAATAAAAAACGCCTTACTATACATGGTCATTTTTTTCATCAAATAAAAAATGCCTTACTATACATGGTCGTTTTTTTATTCAAATAAAAAACGCCTTACTATACATGGTCGTTTTTTTAACAAAATAAAAAACGCCTTACTATACATGGTCGTTTTTTTAACAAAATAAAAAACGCCTTACTATACATGTTCGTTTTTTTAATCAAATAAAAAACGCCTTACTATACATGGTCGTTTTTTTAATCAAATAAAAAACGCCTTACTATACATGGTCGTTTTTTTAATCAAATAAAAAAACGCCTTACTATACATGGTCGTTTTTTTAACAAAATAAAAAACGCCTTACTATACATGGTCGTTTTTTTAACAAAATAAAAAACGCCTTACTATACATGGTCGTTTTTTTAATCAAATAAAAAATGCCTTACTATACATGGTCGTTTTTTTTTAACAAAATAAAAAACGCCTTACTATACATGTTCGTTTTTTTAACAAAATAAAAAAACGCCTTACTATACATGGTCGTTTTTTTAATCAAATAAAAAACGCCTTCCTATACATGGTCGTTTTTTTAATCAAATAAAAAGCGCCTTACTATACATGGTCGTTTTTTTTAACAAAATAAAAAACGCCTTACTATACATGGTCGTTTTTTTCATCAAATAAAAAATGCCTTACTATACATGGTCGTTTTTTAATCAAATAAAAAACGCCTTACTATACATGGTCGTTTTTTTAACAAAATAAAAAACGCCTTACTATACATGGTCGTTTTTTTAACAAAATAAAAAACGCCTTACTATACATGGTCGTTTTTTTTTAATCAAATAAAAAACGCCTTACTATACATGGTCGTTTTTTTAACAAAATAAAAAACGCCTTACTATACATGGTCGTTTTTTTAATCAAATAAAAAACGCCTTACTATACATGGTCGTTTTTTTTTTAAATAAAAAACGCCTTACTATACATGGTCGTTTTTTTAACAAAATAAAAAACGCCTTACTATACATGGTCGTTTTTTTCATCAAATAAAAAATGCCTTACTATACATGGTCGTTTTTTAATCAAATAAAAAACGCCTTACTATACATGGTCGTTTTTTTAACAAAATAAAAAACGCCTTACTATACATGGTCGTTTTTTTAACAAAATAAAAAACGCCTTACTATACATGGTCGTTTTTTTTAATCAAATAAAAAACGCCTTACTATACATGGTCGTTTTTTTAACAAAATAAAAAACGCCTTACTATACATGGTCGTTTTTTTAACAAAATAAAAACGCCTTACTATACATGGTCGTTTTTTTTTTTAACAAAATAAAAAACGCCTTACTATACATGGTCGTTTTTTTTTTTAACAAAATAAAAAACGCCTTACTATACATGGTCGTTTTTTTAACAAAATAAAAACGCCTTACTATACATGGTCGTTTTTTTAACAAAATAAAAAACGCCTTACTATACATGGTCGTTTTTTTAATCAAATAAAAAACGCCTTACTATACATGGTCGTTTTTTTAATCAAATAAAAAACGCCTTACTATACATGGTCGTTTTTTTAATCAAATAAAAAACGCCTTACTATACATGGTCATTTTTTTCATCAAATAAAAAATGCCTTACTATACATGGTCGTTTTTTTATTCAAATAAAAAACGCCTTACTATACATGGTCGTTTTTTTAATCAAATAAAAAACGCCTTACTATACATGGTCGTTTTTTAACAAAATAAAAAACGCCTTACTATACATGGTCGTTTTTTTAACAAAATAAAAAACGCCTTACTATACATGGTCGTTTTTTTAATCAAATAAAAAACGCCTTACTATACATGGTCGTTTTTTTAATCAAATAAAAAACGCCTTACTATACATGGTCGTTTTTTTAACAAAATAAAAAACGCCTTACTATACATGGTCGTTTTTTTAATCAAATAAAAAACGCCTTCCTATACATGGTCGTTTTTTTAATCAAATAAAAAACGCCTTACTATACATGGTCGTTTTTTTAACACAATAAAAAACGCCTTACTATACATGGTCGTTTTTTTCATCAAATAAAAAATGCCTTACTATACATGGTCGTTTTTTAATCAAATAAAAAACGCCTTACTATACATGGTCGTTTTTTTAACAAAATAAAAAACGCCTTACTATACATGGTCGTTTTTTTAACAAAATAAAAAACGCCTTACTATACATGGTCGTTTTTTTAATCAAATAAAAAACGCCTTACTATACATGGTCGTTTTTTTAACAAAATAAAAAACGCCTTACTATACATGGTCGTTTTTTTAACAAAATAAAAACGCCTTACTATACATGGTCGTTTTTTTTTTTAACAAAATAAAAAACGCCTTACTATACATGGTCGTTTTTTTAACAAAATAAAAAACGCCTTACTATACATGGTCGTTTTTTTAACAAAATAAAAACGCCTTACTATACATGGTCGTTTTTTTTTTAACAAAATAAAAAACGCCTTACTATACATGGTCGTTTTTTTAACAAAATAAAAAACGCCTTACTATACATGGTCGTTTTTTTAATCAAATAAAAAACGCCTTACTATACATGGTCGTTTTTTTTAATCAAATAAAAAACGCCTTACTATACATGGTCGTTTTTTTAATCAAATAAAAAACGCCTTACTATACATGGTCGTAATAAAAAATGCCTTACTATACATGGTCATTTTTTTATTCAAATAAAAAACGCCTTACTATACATGGTCGTTTTTTTAATCAAATAAAAAACGCCTTACTATACATGGTCGTTTTTTTAACAAAATAAAAAACGCCTTACTATACATGTTCGTTTTTTTAATCAAATAAAAAACGCCTTACTATACATGGTCGTTTTTTTAATCAAATAAAAAACGCCTTACTATACATGGTCGTTTTTTTAATCAAATAAAAAAACGCCTTACTATACATGGTCGTTTTTTTAACAAAATAAAAAACGCCTTACTATACATGGTCGTTTTTTTAACAAAATAAAAAACGCCTTACTATACATGGTCGTTTTTTTAATCAAATAAAAAATGCCTTACTATACATGGTCGTTTTTTTAATCAAATAAAAAGCGCCTTACTATACATGGTCGTTTTTTTAACAAAATAAAAAACGCCTTACTATCCATGGTCGTTTTTTTCATCAAATAAAAAATGCCTTACTATACATGGTCGTTTTTTAATCAAATAAAAAACGCCTTACTATACATGGTCGTTTTTTTAACAAAATAAAAAACGCCTTACTATACATGGTCGTTTTTTTAACAAAATAAAAAACGCCTTACTATACATGGTCGTTTTTTAATCAAATAAAAAACGCCTTACTATACATGGTCGTTTTTTTAACAAAATAAAAAACGCCTTACTATACATGGTCGTTTTTTTAACAAAATAAAAAACGCCTTACTATACATGGTCGTTTTTTTTAATCAAATAAAAAACGCCTTACTATACATGGTCGTTTTTTTAACAAAATAAAAAACGCCTTACTATACATGGTCGTTTTTTTAATCAAATAAAAAACGCCTTACTATACATGGTCGTTTTTTTTTAACAAAATAAAAAACGCCTTACTATACATGGTCGTTTTTTTAACAAAATAAAAAAACGCCTTACTATACATGGTCGTTTTTTTAATCAAATAAAAAACGCCTTCCTATACATGGTCGTTTTTTTAATCAAATAAAAAGCGCCTTACTATACATGGTCGTTTTTTTAACAAAATAAAAAACGCCTTACTATACATGGTCGTTTTTTTCATCAAATAAAAAATGCCTTACTATACATGGTCGTTTTTTAATCAAATAAAAAACGCCTTACTATACATGGTCGTTTTTTTAACAAAATAAAAAACGCCTTACTATACATGGTCGTTTTTTTAACAAAATAAAAAACGCCTTACTATACATGGTCGTTTTTTTTAATCAAATAAAAAACGCCTTACTATACATGGTCGTTTTTTTAACAAAATAAAAAACGCCTTACTATACATGGTCGTTTTTTTAACAAAATAAAAACGCCTTACTATACATGGTCGTTTTTTTTTTTTAACAAAATAAAAAACGCCTTACTATACATGGTCGTTTTTTTAATCAAATAAAAAACGCCTTACTATATATACATGGTCGTTTTTTTAATCAAATAAAAAACGCCTTACTATACATGGTCATTTTTTTCATCAAATAAAAAATGCCTTACTATACATGGTCGTTTTTTTAACAAAATAAAAAACGCCTTACTATACATGGTCGTTTTTTTAATCAAATAAAAAACGCCTTCCTATACATGGTCGTTTTTTTAATCAAATAAAAAACGCCTTACTATACATGGTCGTTTTTTTAACAAAATAAAAAACGCCTTACTATGCATGGTCGTTTTTTAACAAAATAAAAAACGCCTTACTATACATGGTCGTTTTTTTAACAAAATAAAAAACGCCTTACTATACATGGTCGTTTTTTTAATCAAATAAAAAACGCCTTACTATACATGGTCGTTTTTTTAATCAAATAAAAAACGCCTTACTATACATGGTCGTTTTTTTAACAAAATAAAAAACGCCTTACTATACATGGTCGTTTTTTTAATCAAATAAAAAACGCCTTACTATACATGGTCGTTTTTTTAACAAAATAAAAAACGCCTTACTATACATGGTCGTTTTTTTAACAAAATAAAAAGGCCTTACTATACATGGTCGTTTTTTTTTTTAACAAAATAAAAAACGCCTTACTATACATGGTCGTTTTTTTAACAAAATAAAAAACGCCTTACTATACATGGTCGTTTTTTTAACAAAATAAAAAACGCCTTACTATACATGGTCGTTTTTTTAATCAAATAAAAAACGCCTTACTATACATGGTCGTTTTTTTAATCAAATAAAAAACGCCTTACTATACATGGTCGTTTTTTTAATCAAATAAAAAACGCCTTACTATACATGGTCATTTTTTTCATCAAATAAAAAATGCCTTACTATACATGGTCGTTTTTTTATTCAAATAAAAAACGCCTTACTATACATGGTCGTTTTTTTAATCAAATAAAAAACGCCTTACTATACATGGTCGTTTTTTAACAAAATAAAAAACGCCTTACTATACATGGTCGTTTTTTTAACAAAATAAAAAACGCCTTACTATACATGGTCGTTTTTTTAATCAAATAAAAAACGCCTTACTATACATGGTCGTTTTTTTAATCAAATAAAAAACGCCTTACTATACATGGTCGTTTTTTTAACAAAATAAAAAACGCCTTACTATACATGGTCGTTTTTTTAATCAAATAAAAAACGCCTTCCTATACATGGTCGTTTTTTTAATCAAATAAAAAACGCCTTACTATACATGGTCGTTTTTTTAACAAAATAAAAAACGCCTTACTATACATGGTCGTTTTTTTCATCAAATAAAAAATACCTTACTATACATGGTCGTTTTTTAATCAAATAAAAAACGCCTTACTATACATGGTCGTTTTTTTAACAAAATAAAAAACGCCTTACTATACATGGTCGTTTTTTTAACAAAATAAAAAACGCCTTACTATACATGGTCGTTTTTTTAATCAAATAAAAAACGCCTTACTATACATGGTCGTTTTTTTAACAAAATAAAAAACGCCTTACTATACATGGTCGTTTTTTTAACAAAATAAAAAGGCCTTACTATACATGGTCGTTTTTTTTTTTAACAAAATAAAAAACGCCTTACTATACATGGTCGTTTTTTTAACAAAATAAAAAACGCCTTACTATACATGGTCGTTTTTTTAACAAAATAAAAAACGCCTTACTATACATGGTCGTTTTTTTAATCAAATAAAAAACGCCTTACTATACATGGTCGTTTTTTTTAATCAAATAAAAAACGCCTTACTATACATGGTCGTTTTTTTAATCAAATAAAAAACGCCTTACTATACATGGTCGTAATAAAAAATGCCTTACTATACATGGTCATTTTTTTAATCAAATAAAAAACGCCTTACTATACATGGTCGTTTTTTTAACAAAATAAAAAACGCCTTACTATACATGGTCGTTTTTTTAATCAAATAAAAAACGCCTTACTATACATGGTCATTTTTTTCATCAAATAAAAAACGCCTTACTATACATGGTCGTTTTTTGAACAAAATAAAAATCGCCTTACTATACATGGTCGTTTTTTTAACAAAATAAAAAACGCCTTACTATACATGGTCGTTTTTTTATTCAAATAAAAAACGCCTTACTATACATGGTCGTTTTTTTAATCAAATAAAAAACGCCTTACTATACATGGTCGTTTTTTTTAACAAAATAAAAAACGCCTTACGATACATGGTCATTTTTTTAATCAAATAAAAAACGCCTTACTATACATGGTCGTTTTTTTAACAAAATAAAAAACGCCTTACTATACATGGTCGTTTTTTTAATCAAATAAAAAACGCCTTACTATACATAGTCGTTTTTTTAACAAAATAAAAAACGCCTTACTATACATGGTCATTTTTTTCATCAAATAAAAAATGCCTTACTATACATGGTCGTTTTTTTAATCAAATAAAAAACGCCTTACTATACATGGTCGTTTTTTTAATCAAATAAAAAACGCCTTACTATACATGGTCGTTTTTTTATTCAAATAAAAAACGCCTTACTATACATGGTCGTTTTTTTAACAAAATAAAAAACGCCTTACTATACATGGTCGTTTTTTTTTTTAACAAAATAAAAAACGCCTTACTATACATGGTCGTTTTTTTAACAAAATAAAAAACGCCTTACTATACATGGTCGTTTTTTTTAATCAAATAAAAAACGCCTTACTATACATGGTCGTTTTTTTAATCAAATAAAAAACGCCTTACTATATATACATGGTCGTTTTTTTAATCAAATAAAAAACGCCTTACTATACATGGTCATTTTTGTCATCAAATAAAAAATGCCTTACTATACATGGTCGTTTTTTTAATCAAATAAAAAACGCCTTACTATACATGGTCATTTTTTTAATCAAATAAAAAACGCCTAACTATACATGGTCGTTTTTTTATTCAAATAAAAAACGCCTTACTATACATGGTCGTTTTTTTAATCAAATAAAAAACACCTTACTATACATGGTCGTTTTTTAACAAAATAAAAAACGCCTTACTATACATGGTCGTTTTTTTAACAAAATAAAAAACGCCTTACTATACATGGTCGTTTTTTTAATCAAATAAAAAACGCCTTACTATACATGGTCGTTTTTTTAACAAAATAAAAAACGCCTTACTATACATGGTCGTTTTTTTAACAAAATAAAAACGCCTTACTATACATGGTCGTTTTTTTTTTAACAAAATAAAAAACGCCTTACTATACATGGTCGTTTTTTTAATCAAATAAAAAACGCCTTACTATATATACATGGTCGTTTTTTTAATCAAATAAAAAACGCCTTACTATACATGGTCATTTTTTTCATCAAATAAAAAATGCCTTACTATACATGGTCGTTTTTTTAATCAAATAAAAAACGCCTTACTATACATGGTCATTTTTTTAATCAAATAAAAAACGCCTTACTATACATGGTCGTTTTTTTATTCAAATAAAAAACGCCTTACTATACATGGTCGTTTTTTTAATCAAATAAAAAACACCTTACTATACATGGTCGTTTTTTAACAAAATAAAAAACGCCTTACTATACATGGTCGTTTTTTTAATCAAATAAAAAACGCCTTACTATACATGGTCGTTTTTTTAACAAAATAAAAAACGCCTTACTATACATGGTCGTTTTTTTAACAAAATAAAAACGCCTTACTATACATGGTCGTTTTTTTTTAACAAAATAAAAAACGCCTTACTATACATGGTCGTTTTTTTAACAAAATAAAAAACGCCTTACTATACATGTTCGTTTTTTTAATCAAATAAAAAACGCCTTACTATACATGGTCGTTTTTTTAATCAAATAAAAAACGCCTTACTATACATGGTCGTTTTTTTAATCAAATAAAAAAACGCCTTACTATACATGGTCGTTTTTTTAACAAAATAAAAAACGCCTTACTATACATGGTCGTTTTTTTAACAAAATAAAAAACGCCTTACTATACATGGTCGTTTTTTTAATCAAATAAAAAACGCCTTACTATACATGGTCGTTTTTTTAACAAAATAAAAAACGCCTTACTATACATGGTCGTTTTTTTAACAAAATAAAAACGCCTTACTATACATGGTCGTTTTTTTTTTTAACAAAATAAAAAACGCCTTACTATACATGGTCGTTTTTTTTAACAAAATAAAAAACGCCTTACTATACATGGTCGTTTTTTTAACAAAATAAAAAACGCCTTACTATACATGGTCGTTTTTTTAATCAAATAAAAAACGCCTTACTATACATGGTCGTTTTTTTTAATCAAATAAAAAACGCCTTACTATACATGGTCGTTTTTTTAATCAAATAAAAAACGCCTTACTATACATGGTCGTAATAAAAAATGCCTTACTATACATGGTCATTTTTTTAATCAAATAAAAAACGCCTTACTATACATGGTCGTTTTTTTAACAAAAAAAAAACGCCTTACTATACATGGTCGTTTTTTTAACAAAATAAAAAACGCCTTACTATACATGGTCGTTTTTTTAATCAAATAAAAAACGCCTTACTATACATGGTCGTTTTTTTAACAAAATAAAAAACGCCTTACTATACATGGTCGTTTTTTTAATCAAATAAAAAACGCCTTACTATACATGGTCGTTTTTTTAATCAAATAAAAAACGCCTTACTATACATGGTCATTTTTTTCATCAAATAAAAAACGCCTTACTATACATGGTCGTTTTTTGAACAAAATAAAAATCGCCTTACTATACATGGTCGTTTTTTTAACAAAATAAAAAACGCCTTACTATACATGGTCGTTTTTTTATTCAAATAAAAAACGCCTTACTATACATGGTCGTTTTTTTAATCAAATAAAAAACGCCTTACTATACATGGTCGTTTTTTTTAACAAAATAAAAAACGCCTTACGATACATGGTCATTTTTTTAATCAAATAAAAAACGCCTTACTATACATGGTCGTTTTTTTAACAAAATAAAAAACGCCTTACTATACATGGTCGTTTTTTTAATCAAATAAAAAACGCCTTACTATACATAGTCGTTTTTTTAACAAAATAAAAAACGCCTTACTATACATGGTCATTTTTTTCATCAAATAAAAAATGCCTTACTATACATGGTCGTTTTTTTAATCAAATAAAAAAACGCCTTACTATACATGGTCGTTTTTTTAATCAAATAAAAAACGCCTTCCAATACATGGTCGTTTTTTTAATCAAATGAAAAGCGCCTTACTATACATGGTCGTTTTTTTTAACAAAATAAAAAACGCCTTACTATACATGGTCGTTTTTTTCATCAAATAAAAAATGCCTTACTATACATGGTCGTTTTTTAATCAAATAAAAAACGCCTTACTATACATGGTCGTTTTTTAAACAAAATAAAAAACGCCTTACTATACATGGTCGTTTTTTTAACAAAATAAAAAACGCCTTACTATACATGGTCGTTTTTTTAATCAAATAAAAAATGCCTTACTATACATGGTCGTTTTTTTTTAACAAAATAAAAAACGCCTTACTATACATGGTCGTTTTTTTAACAAAATAAAAACGCCTTACTATACATGGTCGTTTTTTTTTTAACAAAATAAAAAACGCCTTACTATACATGGTCGTTTTTTTAATCAAATAAAAAACGCCTTACTATATATACATGGTCGTTTTTTTAATCAAATAAAAAACGCCTTACTATACATGGTCATTTTTTTCATCAAATAAAAAATGCCTTACTATACATGGTCGTTTTTTTAATCAAATAAAAAACGCCTTACTATACATGGTCATTTTTTTAATCAAATAAAAAACGCCTTACTATACATGGTCGTTTTTTTATTCAAATAAAAAACGCCTTACTATACATGGTCGTTTTTTTAATCAAATAAAAAACACCTTACTATACATGGTCGTTTTTTTAACAAAATAAAAAACGCCTTACTATACATGGTCGTTTTTTTAATCAAATAAAAAACGCCTTACTATACATGGTCGTTTTTTTAACAAAATAAAAAACGCCTTACTATACATGGTCGTTTTTTTAACAAAATAAAAACGCCTTACTATACATGGTCGTTTTTTTTTTAACAAAATAAAAAACGCCTTACTATACATGGTCGTTTTTTTAACAAAATAAAAAACGCCTTACTATACATGGTCGTTTTTTTAATCAAATAAAAAACGCCTTACTATACATGGTCGTTTTTTTAATCAAATAAAAAACGCCTTACTATACATGGTCGTTTTTTTAATCAAATAAAAAACGCCTTACTATACATGGTCATTTTTTTCATCAAATAAAAAATGCCTTACTATACATGGTCGTTTTTTTAATCAAATAAAAAACGCCTTACTATACATGGTCATTTTTTTAATCAAATAAAAAACGCCTTACTATACATGGTCGTTTTTTTATTCAAATAAAAAACGCCTTACTATACATGGTCGTTTTTTAAATCAAATAAAAAACGCCTTACTATACATGGTCGTTTTTTTAACAAAATAAAAAACGCCTTACTATACATGGTCGTTTTTTTAACAAAATAAAAAACGCCTTACTATACATGGTCGTTTTTTTAATCAAATAAAAAACGCCTTACTATACATGGTCGTTTTTTTAACAAAATAAAAAACGCCTTACTATACATGGTCGTTTTTTTAACAAAATAAAAACGCCTTACTATACATGGTCGTTTTTTTTTTTAACAAAATAAAAAACGCCTTACTATACATGGTCGTTTTTTTTAACAAAATAAAAAACGCCTTACTATACATGGTCGTTTTTTTAACAAAATAAAAAACGCCTTACTATACATGGTCGTTTTTTTAATCAAATAAAAAACGCCTTACTATACATGGTCGTTTTTTTTAATCAAATAAAAAACGCCTTACTATACATGGTCGTTTTTTTAATCAAATAAAAAACGACTTACTATACATGGTCGTAATAAAAAATGCCTTACTATACATGGTCATTTTTTTAATCAAATAAAAAACGCCTTACTATACATGGTCGTTTTTTTAACAAAATAAAAAACGCCTTACTATACATGGTCGTTTTTTTAACAAAATAAAAAACGCCTTACTATACATGGTCGTTTTTTTAATCAAATAAAAAACGCCTTACTATACATGGTCGTTTTTTTAACAAAATAAAAAACGCCTTACTATACATGGTCGTTTTTTTAATCAAATAAAAAACGCCTTACTATACATGGTCGTTTTTTTAATCAAATAAAAAACGCCTTACTATACATGGTCATTTTTTTCATCAAATAAAAAACGCCTTACTATACATGGTCGTAATAAAAAATGCCTTACTATACATGGTCATTTTTTTAATCAAATAAAAAACGCCTTACTATACATGGTCGTTTTTTTAACAAAATAAAAAACGCCTTACTATACATGGTCGTTTTTTTAACAAAATAAAAAACGCCTTACTATACATGGTCGTTTTTTTAATCAAATAAAAAACGCCTTACTATACATGGTCGTTTTTTTAACAAAATAAAAAACGCCTTACTATACATGGTCGTTTTTTTAATCAAATAAAAAACGCCTTACTATACATGGTCGTTTTTTTAATCAAATAAAAAACGCCTTACTATACATGGTCATGTTTTTCATCAAATAAAAAACGCCTTACTATACATGGTCGTTTTTTGAACAAAATAAAAATCGCCTTACTATACATGGTCGTATTTTTAACAAAATAAAAAACGCCTTACTATACATGGTCGTTTTTTTATTCAAATAAAAAACGCCTTACTATACATGGTCGTTTTTTTAATCAAATAAAAAACGCCTTACTATACATGGTCGTTTTTTTTAACAAAATAAAAAACGCCTTACGATACATGGTCATTTTTTTAATCAAATAAAAAACGCCTTACTATACATGGTCGTTTTTTTAACAAAATAAAAAACGCCTTACTATACATGGTCGTTTTTTTAATCAAATAAAAAACGCCTTACTATACATAGTCGTTTTTTTAACAAAATAAAAAACGCCTTACTATACATGGTCATTTTTTTCATCAAATAAAAAATGCCTTACTATACATGGTCGTTTTTTTAATCAAATAAAAAAACGCCTTACTATACATGGTCGTTTTTTTAATCAAATAAAAAACGCCTTCCTATACATGGTCGTTTTTTTAATCAAATGAAAAGCGCCTTACTATACATGGTCGTTTTTTTTAACAAAATAAAAAACGCCTTACTATACATGGTCGTTTTTTTCATCAAATAAAAAATGCCTTACTATACATGGTCGTTTTTTAATCAAATAAAAAACGCCTTACTATACATGGTCGTTTTTTTAACAAAATAAAAAACGCCTTACTATACATGGTCGTTTTTTAAACAAAATAAAAAACGCCTTACTATACATGGTCGTTTTTTTAACAAAATAAAAAACGCCTTACTATACATGGTCGTTTTTTTAATCAAATAAAAAATGCCTTACTATACATGGTCGTTTTTTTTTAACAAAATAAAAAACGCCTTACTATACATGGTCGTTTTTTTAACAAAATAAAAAAACGCCTTACTATACATGGTCGTTTTTTTAATCAAATAAAAAACGCCTTCCTATACATGGTCGTTTTTTTAATCAAATAAAAAGCGCCTTACTATACATGGTTGTTTTTTTTAACAAAATAAAAAACGCCTTACTATACATGGTCGTTTTTTTCATCAAATAAAAAATGCCTTACTATACATGGTCGTTTTTTAATCAAATAAAAAACGCCTTACTATACATGGTCGTTTTTTTAACAAAATAAAAAACGCCTTACTATACATGGTCGTTTTTTTAACAAAATAAAAAACGCCTTACTATACATGGTCGTTTTTTTTAATCAAATAAAAAACGCCTTACTATACATGGTCGTTTTTTTAACAAAATAAAAAACGCCTTACTATACATGGTCGTTTTTTTAATCAAATAAAAAACGCCTTACTATACATGGTCGTTTTTTTTTAACAAAATAAAAAACGCCTTACTATACATGGTCGTTTTTTTAACAAAATAAAAAAACGCCTTACTATACATGGTCGTTTTTTTAATCAAATAAAAAACGCCTTCCTATACATGGTCGTTTTTTTAATCAAATAAAAAGCGCCTTACTATACATGGTCGTTTTTTAATCAAATAAAAAACGCCTTACTATACATGGTCGTTTTTTTAACAAAATAAAAAACGCCTTACTATACATGGTCGTTTTTTTAACAAAATAAAAAACGCCTTACTATACATGGTCGTTTTTTTTAATCAAATAAAAAACGCCTTACTATACATGGTCGTTTTTTTAACAAAATAAAAAACGCCTTACTATACATGGTCGTTTTTTTAACAAAATAAAAACGCCTTACTATACATGGTCGTTTTTTTTTTTTAACAAAATAAAAAACGCCTTACTATACATGGTCGTTTTTTTAACAAAATAAAAAACGCCTTACTATACATGGTCGTTTTTTTAACAAAATAAAAACGCCTTACTATACATGGTCGTTTTTTTAACAAAATAAAAAACGCCTTACTATACATGGTCGTTTTTTTAATCAAATAAAAAACGCCTTACTATACATGGTCGTTTTTTTAATCAAATAAAAAACGCCTTACTATACATGGTCGTTTTTTTAATCAAATAAAAAACGCCTTACGATACATGGTCATTTTTTTAATCAAATAAAAAACGCCTTACTATACATGGTCGTTTTTTTAACAAAATAAAAAACGCCTTACTATACATGGTCATTTTTTTCATCAAATAAAAAATGCCTTACTATACATGGTCGTTTTTTTAATCAAATAAAAAAACGCCTTACTATACATGGTCGTTTTTTTAATCAAATAAAAAACGCCTTCCTATACATGGTCGTTTTTTTAATCAAATGAAAAGCGCCTTACTATACATGGTCGTTTTTTTTAACAAAATAAAAAACGCCTTACTATACATGGTCGTTTTTTTCATCAAATAAAAAATGCCTTACTATACATGGTCGTTTTTTAATCAAATAAAAAACGCCTTACTATACATGGTCGTTTTTTTAACAAAATAAAAAACGCCTTACTATACATGGTCGTTTTTTAAACAAAATAAAAAACGCCTTACTATACATGGTCGTTTTTTTAACAAAATAAAAAACGCCTTACTATACATGGTCGTTTTTTTAATCAAATAAAAAATGCCTTACTATACATGGTCGTTTTTTTTTAACAAAATAAAAAACGCCTTACTATACATGGTCGTTTTTTTAACAAAATAAAAAAACGCCTTACTATACATGGTCGTTTTTTTAATCAAATAAAAAGCGCCTTACTATACATGGTTGTTTTTTTTAACAAAATAAAAAACGCCTTACTATACATGGTCGTTTTTTTCATCAAATAAAAAATGCCTTACTATACATGGTCGTTTTTTAATCAAATAAAAAACGCCTTACTATACATGGTCGTTTTTTTAACAAAATAAAAAACGCCTTACTATACATGGTCGTTTTTTTAACAAAATAAAAAACGCCTTACTATACATGGTCGTTTTTTTTAATCAAATAAAAAACGCCTTACTATACATGGTCGTTTTTTTAACAAAATAAAAAACGCCTTACTATACATGGTCGTTTTTTTAATCAAATAAAAAACGCCTTACTATACATGGTCGTTTTTTTTTTAACAAAATAAAAAACGCCTTACTATACATGGTCGTTTTTTTAACAAAATAAAAAAACGCCTTACTATACATGGTCGTTTTTTTAATCAAATAAAAGACGCCTTCCTATACATGGTCGTTTTTTTAATCAAATAAAAAGCGCCTTACTATACATGGTCGTTTTTTAATCAAATAAAAAACGCCTTACTATACATGGTCGTTTTTTTAACAAAATAAAAAACGCCTTACTATACATGGTCGTTTTTTTAACAAAATAAAAAACGCCTTACTATACATGGTCGTTTTTTTTAATCAAATAAAAAACGCCTTACTATACATGGTCGTTTTTTTAACAAAATAAAAAACGCCTTACTATACATGGTCGTTTTTTTAACAAAATAAAAACGCCTTACTATACATGGTCGTTTTTTTTTTTTAACAAAATAAAAAACGCCTTACTATACATGGTCGTTTTTTTAACAAAATAAAAAACGCCTTACTATACATGGTCGTTTTTTTAACAAAATAAAAACGCCTTACTATACATGGTCGTTTTTTTAACAAAATAAAAAACGCCTTACTATACATGGTCGTTTTTTTAATCAAATAAAAAACGCCTTACTATACATGGTCGTTTTTTTAATCAAATAAAAAACGCCTTACTATACATGGTCGTTTTTTTAATCAAATAAAAAACGCCTTACTATACATGGTCATTTTTTTCATCAAATAAAAAATGCCTTACTATACATGGTCGTTTTTTTATTCAAATAAAAAACGCCTTACTATACATGGTCGTTTTTTTAATCAAATAAAAAACGCCTTACTATACATGGTCGTTTTTTAACAAAATAAAAAACGCCTTACTATACATGGTCGTTTTTTTAACAAAATAAAAAACGCCTTACTATACATGGTCATTTTTTTAATCAAATAAAAAACGCCTTACTATACATGGTCGTTTTTTTAATCAAATAAAAAACGCCTTACTATACATGGTCGTTTTTTTAACAAAATAAAAAACGCCTTACTATACATGGTCGTTTTTTTAATCAAATAAAAAACGCCTTCCTATACATGGTCGTTTTTTTAATCAAATAAAAAACGCCTTACTATACATGGTCGTTTTTTTAACAAAATAAAAAACGCCTTACTATACATGGTCGTTTTTTTCATCAAATAAAAAATGCCTTACTATACATGGTCGTTTTTTAATCAAATAAAAAACGCCTTACTATACATGGTCGTTTTTTTAACAAAATAAAAAACGCCTTACTATACATGGTCGTTTTTTTAACAAAATAAAAAACGCCTTACTATACATGGTCGTTTTTTTAATCAAATAAAAAACGCCTTCCTATACATGGTCGTTTTTTTAACAAAATAAAAAACGCCTTACTATACATGGTCGTTTTTTTAACAAAATAAAAACGCCTTACTATACATGGTCGTTTTTTTTTTTAACAAAATAAAAAACGCCTTACTATACATGGTCGTTTTTTTAACAAAATAAAAAACGCCTTACTATACATGGTCGTTTTTTTAACAAAATAAAAACGCCTTACTATACATGGTCGTTTTTTTTTTTAACAAAATAAAAAACGCCTTACTATACATGGTCGTTTTTTTAACAAAATAAAAAACGCCTTACTATACATGGTCGTTTTTTTAATCAAATAAAAAACGCCTTACTATACATGGTCGTTTTTTTTAATCAAATAAAAAACGCCTTACTATACATGGTCGTTTTTTTAATCAAATAAAAAACGCCTTACTATACATGGTCGTAATAAAAAATGCCTTACTATACATGGTCATTTTTTTAATCAAATAAAAAACGCCTTACTATACATGGTCGTTTTTTTAACAAAATAAAAAACGCCTTACTATACATGGTCGTTTTTTTAACAAAATAAAAAACGCCTTACTATACATGTTCGTTTTTTTAATCAAATAAAAAACGCCTTACTATACATGGTCGTTTTTTTAACAAAATAAAAAACGCCTTACTATACATGGTCGTTTTTTTAACAAAATAAAAAACGCCTTACTATACATGGTCGTTTTTTTAATCAAATAAAAAACGCCTTACTATACATGGTCGTTTTTTTAATCAAATAAAAAACGCCTTACTATACATGGTCATTTTTTTCATCAAATAAAAAACGCCTTACTATACATGGTCGTTTTTTGAACAAAATAAAAATCGCCTTACTATACATGGTCGTTTTTTTAACAAAATAAAAAACGCCTTACTATACATGGTCGTTTTTTTATTCAAATAAAAAACGCCTTACTATACATGGTCGTTTTTTTAATCAAATAAAAAACGCCTTACTATACATGGTCGTTTTTTTTAACAAAATAAAAAACGCCTTACGATACATGGTCATTTTTTTAATCAAATAAAAAACGCCTTACTATACATGGTCGTTTTTTTTTTTTAACAAAATAAAAAACGCCTTACTATACATGGTCGTTTTTTTAACAAAATAAAAAACGCCTTACTATACATGGTCGTTTTTTTAACAAAATAAAAACGCCTTACTATACATGGTCGTTTTTTTAACAAAATAAAAAACGCCTTACTATACATGGTCGTTTTTTTCATCAAATAAAAAATGCCTTACTATACATGGTCGTTTTTTTAATCAAATAAAAAACGCCTTACTATACATGGTCGTTTTTTTAATCAAATAAAAAACGCCTTACTATACATGGTCGTTTTTTTAATCAAATAAAAAACGCCTTACTATACATGGTCGTTTTTTTATTCAAATAAAAAACGCCTTACTATACATGGTCGTTTTTTTAACAAAATAAAAAACGCCTTACTATACATGGTCGTTTTTTTAACAAAATAAAAAACGCCTTACTATACATGGTCGTTTTTTTAACAAAATAAAAAACGCCTTACTATACATGGTCGTAATAAAAAATGCCTTACTATACATGGTCATTTTTTTAATCAAATAAAAAACGCCTTACTATACATGGTCGTTTTTTTAACAAAATAAAAAACGCCTTACTATACATGGTCGTTTTTTTCATCAAATAAAAAATGCCTTACTATACATGGTCGTTTTTTAATCAAATAAAAAACGCCTTACTATACATGGTCGTTTTTTTAACAAAATAAAAAACGCCTTACTATACATGGTCGTTTTTTTAACAAAATAAAAAACGCCTTACTATACATGGTCGTTTTTTTAATCAAATAAAAAACGCCTTCCTATACATGGTCGTTTTTTTAACAAAATAAAAAACGCCTTACTATACATGGTCGTTTTTTTAACAAAATAAAAACGCCTTACTATACATGGTCGTTTTTTTTTTTAACAAAATAAAAAACGCCTTACTATACATGGTCGTTTTTTTAACAAAATAAAAAACGCCTTACTATACATGGTCGTTTTTTTAACAAAATAAAAACGCCTTACTATACATGGTCGTTTTTTTTTTTTAACAAAATAAAAAACGCCTTACTATACATGGTCGTTTTTTTAACAAAATAAAAAACGCCTTACTATACATGGTCGTTTTTTTAATCAAATAAAAAACGCCTTACTATACATGGTCGTTTTTTTTAATCAAATAAAAAACGCCTTACTATACATGGTCGTTTTTTTAATCAAATAAAAAACGCCTTACTATACATGGTCGTAATAAAAAATGCCTTACTATACATGGTCATTTTTTTAATCAAATAAAAAACGCCTTACTATACATGGTCGTTTTTTTAACAAAATAAAAAACGCCTTACTATACATGGTCGTTTTTTTAACAAAATAAAAAACGCCTTACTATACATGTTCGTTTTTTTAATCAAATAAAAAACGCCTTACTATACATGGTCGTTTTTTTAACAAAATAAAAAACGCCTTACTATACATGTTCGTTTTTTTAACAAAATAAAAAACGCCTTACTATACATGGTCGTTTTTTTAACAAAATAAAAAACGCCTTACTATACATGGTCGTTTTTTTAATCAAATAAAAAACGCCTTACTATACATGGTCGTTTTTTTAATCAAATAAAAAACGCCTTACTATACATGGTCGTTTTTTTAATCAAATAAAAAACGCCTTTCTATACATGGTCGTTTTTTTTAACAAAATAAAAAACGCCTTACGATACATGGTCATTTTTTTAATCAAATAAAAAACGCCTTACTATACATGGTCGTTTTTTTAACAAAATAAAAAACGCCTTACGATACATGGTCATTTTTTTAATCAAATAAAAAACGCCTTACTATACATGGTCGTTTTTTTAACAAAATAAAAAACGCCTTACTATACATGGTCGTTTTTTTAACAAAATAAAAAACGCCTTACTATACATGGTCGTTTTTTTAACAAAATAAAAAACGCCTTACTATACATGGTCATTTTTTTCATCAAATAAAAAATGCCTTACTATACATGGTCGTTTTTTTATTCAAATAAAAAACGCCTTACTATACATGGTCGTTTTTTTAATCAAATAAAAAACGCCTTACTATACATGGTCGTTTTTTTAATCAAATAAAAAACGCCTTACTATACATGGTCGTTTTTTTAATCAAATAAAAAACGCCTTACTATACATGGTCGTTTTTTTTAACAAAATAAAAAACGCCTTACGATACATGGTCATTTTTTTAATCAAATAAAAAACGCCTTACTATACATGGTCGTTTTTTTAACAAAATAAAAAACGCCTTACTATACATGGTCATTTTTTTCATCAAATAAAAAACGCCTTACTATACATGGTCGTTTTTTGAACAAAATAAAAATCGCCTTACTATACATGGTCGTTTTTTTAACAAAATAAAAAACGCCTTACTATACATGGTCGTTTTTTTATTCAAATAAAAAACGCCTTACTATACATGGTCGTTTTTTTAATCAAATAAAAAACGCCTTACTATACATGGTCGTTTTTTTTAACAAAATAAAAAACGCCTTACGATACATGGTCATTTTTTTAATCAAATAAAAAACGCCTTACTATACATGGTCGTTTTTTTAACAAAATAAAAAACGCCTTACTATACATGGTCGTTTTTTTAACAAAATAAAAAACGCCTTACTATACATGGTCGTTTTTTTAACAAAATAAAAAACGCCTTACTATACATGGTCGTTTTTTTAACAAAATAAAAACGCCTTACTATACATGGTCGTTTTTTTAACAAAATAAAAAACGCCTTACTATACATGGTCGTTTTTTTCATCAAATAAAAAATGCCTTACTATACATGGTCGTTTTTTTAATCAAATAAAAAACGCCTTACTATACATGGTCGTTTTTTTAATCAAATAAAAAACGCCTTACTATACATGGTCGTTTTTTTAATCAAATAAAAAACGCCTTACTATACATGGTCGTTTTTTTATTCAAATAAAAAACGCCTTACTATACATGGTCGTTTTTTTAACAAAATAAAAAACGCCTTACTATACATGGTCGTTTTTTTAACAAAATAAAAAACGCCTTACTATACATGGTCGTTTTTTTAACAAAATAAAAAACGCCTTACTATACATGGTCGTAATAAAAAATGCCTTACTATACATGGTCATTTTTTTAATCAAATAAAAAACGCCTTACTATACATGGTCGTTTTTTTTAACAAAATAAAAAACGCCTTACTATACATGGTCGTTTTTTTAACAAAATAAAAAACGCCTTACTATACATGTTCGTTTTTTTAATCAAATAAAAAACGCCTTAATATACATGGTCGTTTTTTGAACAAAATAAAAATCGCCTTACTATACATGGTCGTTTTTTTAACAAAATAAAAAACGCCTTACTATACATGGTCGTTTTTTTATTCAAATAAAAAACGCCTTACTATACATGGTCGTTTTTTTAATCAAATAAAAAACGCCTTACTATACATGGTCGTTTTTTTTAACAAAATAAAAAACGCCTTACGATACATGGTCATTTTTTTAATCAAATAAAAAACGCCTTACTATACATGGTCGTTTTTTTAACAAAATAAAAAACGCCTTACTATACATGGTCGTTTTTTTAATCAAATAAAAAACGCCTTACTATACATAGTCGTTTTTTTAACAAAATAAAAACGCCTTACTATACATGGTCGTTTTTTTTTTTTTAACAAAATAAAAAACGCCTTACTATACATGGTCGTTTTTTTAACAAAATAAAAAACGCCTTACTATACATGGTCATTTTTTTCATCAAATAAAAAATGCCTTACTATACATGGTCGTTTTTTTATTCAAATAAAAAACGCCTTACTATACATGGTCGTTTTTTTAATCAAATAAAAAACGCCTTACTATACATGGTCGTTTTTTAACAAAATAAAAAACGCCTTACTATACATGGTCGTTTTTTTAACAAAATAAAAAACGCCTTACTATACATGGTCATTTTTTTAATCAAATAAAAAACTCCTTACTATACATGGTCGTTTTTTTAATCAAATAAAAAACGCCTTACTATACATGGTCGTTTTTTTAACAAAATAAAAAACGCCTTACTATACATGGTCGTTTTTTTAATCAAATAAAAAACGCCTTCCTATACATGGTCGTTTTTTTAATCAAATAAAAAACGCCTTACTATACATGGTCGTTTTTTTAACAAAATAAAAAACGCCTTACTATACATGGTCGTTTTTTTCATCAAATAAAAAATGCCTTACTATACATGGTCGTTTTTTAATCAAATAAAAAACGCCTTACTATACATGGTCGTTTTTTTAACAAAATAAAAAACGCCTTACTATACATGGTCGTTTTTTTAACAAAATAAAAAACGCCTTACTATACATGGTCGTTTTTTTAATCAAATAAAAAACGCCTTCCTATACATGGTCGTTTTTTTAACAAAATAAAAAACGCCTTACTATACATGGTCGTTTTTTTAACAAAATAAAAACGCCTTACTATACATGGTCGTTTTTTTTTTTAACAAAATAAAAAACGCCTTACTATACATGGTCGTTTTTTTAACAAAATAAAAAACGCCTTACTATACATGGTCGTTTTTTTAACAAAATAAAAACGCCTTACTATACATGGTCGTTTTTTTTTTTTAACAAAATAAAAAACGCCTTACTATACATGGTCGTTTTTTTAACAAAATAAAAAACGCCTTACTATACATGGTCGTTTTTTTAATCAAATAAAAAACGCCTTACTATACATGGTCGTTTTTTTTAATCAAATAAAAAACGCCTTACTATACATGGTCGTTTTTTTAATCAAATAAAAAACGCCTTACTATACATGGTCGTAATAAAAAATGCCTTACTATACATGGTCATTTTTTTAATCAAATAAAAAACGCCTTACTATACATGGTCGTTTTTTTAACAAAATAAAAAACGCCTTACTATACATGGTCGTTTTTTTAACAAAATAAAAAACGCCTTACTATACATGTTCGTTTTTTTAATCAAATAAAAAACGCCTTACTATACATGGTCGTTTTTTTAACAAAATAAAAAACGCCTTACTATACATGGTCGTTTTTTTAATCAAATAAAAAACGCCTTACTATACATGGTCGTTTTTTTAATCAAATAAAAAACGCCTTACTATACATGGTCATTTTTTTCATCAAATAAAAAACGCCTTACTATACATGGTCGTTTTTTGAACAAAATAAAAATCGCCTTACTATACATGGTCGTTTTTTTAACAAAATAAAAAACGCCTTACTATACATGGTCGTTTTTTTATTCAAATAAAAAACGCCTTACTATACATGGTCGTTTTTTTAATCAAATAAAAAACGCCTTACTATACATGGTCGTTTTTTTTAACAAAATAAAAAACGCCTTACGATACATGGTCATTTTTTTAATCAAATAAAAAACGCCTTACTATACATGGTCGTTTTTTTAACAAAATAAAAAACGCCTTACGATACATGGTCATTTTTTTAATCAAATAAAAAACGCCTTACTATACATGGTCGTTTTTTTAACAAAATAAAAAACGCCTTACTATACATGGTCGTTTTTTTAACAAAATAAAAACGCCTTACTATACATGGTCATTTTTTTTTTTAACAAAATAAAAAACGCCTTACTATACATGGTCGTTTTTTTAACAAAATAAAAAACGCCTTACTATACATGGTCATTTTTTTCATCAAATAAAAAATGCCTTACTATACATGGTCGTTTTTTTATTCAAATAAAAAACGCCTTACTATACATGGTCGTTTTTTTAATCAAATAAAAAACGCCTTACTATACATGGTCGTTTTTTAACAAAATAAAAAACGCCTTACTATACATGGTCGTTTTTTTAACAAAATAAAAAACGCCTTACTATACATGGTCATTTTTTTAATCAAATAAAAAACTCCTTACTATACATGGTCGTTTTTTTAATCAAATAAAAAACGCCTTACTATACATGGTCGTTTTTTTAACAAAATAAAAAACGCCTTACTATACATGGTCGTTTTTTTAATCAAATAAAAAACGCCTTCCTATACATGGTCGTTTTTTTAATCAAATAAAAAACGCCTTACTATACATGGTCGTTTTTTTAACAAAATAAAAAACGCCTTACTATACATGGTCGTTTTTTTCATCAAATAAAAAATGCCTTACTATACATGGTCGTTTTTTAATCAAATAAAAAACGCCTTACTATACATGGTCGTTTTTTTAACAAAATAAAAAACGCCTTACTATACATGGTCGTTTTTTTAACAAAATAAAAAACGCCTTACTATACATGGTCGTTTTTTTAATCAAATAAAAAACGCCTTCCTATACATGGTCGTTTTTTTAACAAAATAAAAAACGCCTTACTATACATGGTCGTTTTTTTAACAAAATAAAAACGCCTTACTATACATGGTCGTTTTTTTTTTTAACAAAATAAAAAACGCCTTACTATACATGGTCGTTTTTTTAACAAAATAAAAAACGCCTTACTATACATGGTCGTTTTTTTAATCAAATAAAAAACGCCTTACTATACATGGTCGTTTTTTTTAATCAAATAAAAAACGCCTTACTATACATGGTCGTTTTTTTAATCAAATAAAAAACGCCTTACTATACATGGTCGTAATAAAAAATGCCTTACTATACATGGTCATTTTTTTAATCAAATAAAAAACGCCTTACTATACATGGTCGTTTTTTTAACAAAATAAAAAACGCCTTACTATACATGGTCGTTTTTTTAACAAAATAAAAAACGCCTTACTATACATGTTCGTTTTTTTAATCAAATAAAAAACGCCTTACTATACATGGTCGTTTTTTTAACAAAATAAAAAACGCCTTACTATACATGTTCGTTTTTTTAACAAAATAAAAAACGCCTTACTATACATGGTCGTTTTTTTAACAAAATAAAAAACGCCTTACTATACATGGTCGTTTTTTTAATCAAATAAAAAACGCCTTACTATACATGGTCGTTTTTTTAATCAAATAAAAAACGCCTTACTATACATGGTCGTTTTTTTAATCAAATAAAAAACGCCTTACTATACATGGTCGTTTTTTTTAACAAAATAAAAAACGCCTTACGATACATGGTCATTTTTTTAATCAAATAAAAAACGCCTTACTATACATGGTCGTTTTTTTAACAAAATAAAAAACGCCTTACGATACATGGTCATTTTTTTAATCAAATAAAAAACGCCTTACTATACATGGTCGTTTTTTTAACAAAATAAAAAACGCCTTACTATACATGGTCGTTTTTTTAACAAAATAAAAAACGCCTTACTATACATGGTCGTTTTTTTAACAAAATAAAAAACGCCTTACTATACATGGTCGTTTTTTTAACAAAACAAAAAACGCCTTACTATACATGGTCGTTTTTTTAACAAAATAAAAAACGCCTTACTATACATGGTCATTTTTTTCATCAAATAAAAAATGCCTTACTATACATGGTCGTTTTTTTATTCAAATAAAAAACGCCTTACTATACATGGTCGTTTTTTTAATCAAATAAAAAACGCCTTACTATACATGGTCGTTTTTTAACAAAATAAAAAACGCCTTACTATACATGGTCGTTTTTTTAACAAAATAAAAAACGCCTTACTATACATGGTCATTTTTTTAATCAAATAAAAAACTCCTTACTATACATGGTCGTTTTTTTAATCAAATAAAAAACGCCTTACTATACATGGTCGTTTTTTTAACAAAATAAAAAACGCCTTACTATACATGGTCGTTTTTTTAATCAAATAAAAAACGCCTTCCTATACATGGTCGTTTTTTTAATCAAATAAAAAACGCCTTACTATACATGGTCGTTTTTTTCATCAAATAAAAAATGCCTTACTATACATGGTCGTTTTTTAATCAAATAAAAAACGCCTTACTATACATGGTCGTTTTTTTAACAAAATAAAAAACGCCTTACTATACATGGTCGTTTTTTTAACAAAATAAAAAACGCCTTACTATACATGGTCGTTTTTTTAATCAAATAAAAAACGCCTTCCTATACATGGTCGTTTTTTTAACAAAATAAAAAACGCCTTACTATACATGGTCGTTTTTTTAACAAAATAAAAACGCCTTACTATACATGGTCGTTTTTTTTTTTAACAAAATAAAAAACGCCTTACTATACATGGTCGTTTTTTTAACAAAATAAAAAACGCCTTACTATACATGGTCGTTTTTTTAACAAAATAAAAACGCCTTACTATACATGGTCGGTTTTTTTTTTTAACAAAATAAAAAACGTCTTACTATACATGGTCGTTTTTTTAACAAAATAAAAAACGCCTTACTATACATGGTCGTTTTTTTAATCAAATAAAAAACGCCTTACTATACATGGTCGTTTTTTTTAATCAAATAAAAAACGCCTTACTATACATGGTCGTTTTTTTAATCAAATAAAAAACGCCTTACTATACATGGTCGTAATAAAAAATGCCTTACTATACATGGTCATTTTTTTAATCAAATAAAAAACGCCTTACTATACATGGTCGTTTTTTTAACAAAATAAAAAACGCCTTACTATACATGGTCGTTTTTTTAACAAAATAAAAAACGCCTTACTATACATGTTCGTTTTTTTAATCAAATAAAAAACGCCTTACTATACATGGTCGTTTTTTTAACAAAATAAAAAACGCCTTACTATACATGGTCGTTTTTTTAACAAAATAAAAAACGCCTTACTATACATGGTCGTTTTTTTAATCAAATAAAAAACGCCTTACTATACATGGTCGTTTTTTTAATCAAATAAAAAACGCCTTACTATACATGGTCATTTTTTTCATCAAATAAAAAACGCCTTACTATACATGGTCGTTTTTTGAACAAAATAAAAATCGCCTTACTATACATGGTCGTTTTTTTAACAAAATAAAAAACGCCTTACTATACATGGTCGTTTTTTTATTCAAATAAAAAACGCCTTACTATACATGGTCGTTTTTTTAATCAAATAAAAAACGCCTTACTATACATGGTCATTTTTTTTAACAAAATAAAAAACGCCTTACGATACATGGTCATTTTTTTAATCAAATAAAAAACGCCTTACTATACATGGTCGTTTTTTTAACAAAATAAAAAACGCCTTACTATACATGGTCGTTTTTTTAACAAAATAAAAACGCCTTACTATACATGGTCGTTTTTTTTTTTTAACAAAATAAAAAACGCCTGACTATACATGGTCGTTTTTTTAACAAAATAAAAAACGCCTTACTATACATGGTCGTTTTTTTAACAAAATAAAAACGCCTTACTATACATGGTCGTTTTTTTAACAAAATAAAAAACGCCTTACTATACATGGTCGTTTTTTTATTCAAATAAAAAACGCCTTACTATACATGGTCGTTTTTTTAATCAAATAAAAAACGCCTTACTATACATGGTCGTTTTTTAACAAAATAAAAAACGCCTTACTATACATGGTCGTTTTTTTAACAAAATAAAAAACGCCTTACTATACATGGTCGTTTTTTTAACAAAATAAAAAACGCCTTACTATACATGGTCGTTTTTTTAATCAAATAAAAAACGCCTTCCTATACATGGTCGTTTTTTTAATCAAATAAAAAACGCCTTACTATACATGGTCGTTTTTTTAACAAAATAAAAAACGCCTTACTATACATGGTCGTTTTTTTCATCAAATAAAAAATGCCTTACTATACATGGTCGTTTTTTAATCAAATAAAAAACGCCTTACTATACATGGTCGTTTTTTTAACAAAATAAAAAACGCCTTACTATACATGGTCGTTTTTTTAACAAAATAAAAAACGCCTTACTATACATGGTCGTTTTTTTAATCAAATAAAAAACGCCTTCCTATACATGGTCGTTTTTTTAACAAAATAAAAAACGCCTTACTATACATGGTCGTTTTTTTAACAAAATAGAAACGCCTTACTATACATGGTCATTTTTTTTTCTAACAAAATAAAAAACGCCTTACTATACATGGTCGTTTTTTTAACAAAATAAAAAACGCCTTACTATACATGGTCGTTTTTTTAACAAAATAAAAACGCCTTACTATACATGGTCGTTTTTTTTTTTTAACAAAATAAAAAACGCCTTACTATACATGGTCGTTTTTTTAACAAAATAAAAAACGCCTTACTATACATGGTCGTTTTTTTAATCAAATAAAAAACGCCTTACTATACATGGTCATTTTTTTTAATCAAATAAAAAACGCCTTACTATACATGGTCGTTTTTTTAATCAAATAAAAAACGCCTTACTATACATGGTCGTAATAAAAAATGCCTTACTATACATGGTCATTTTTTTAATCAAATAAAAAACGCCTTACTATACATGGTCGTTTTTTTAACAAAATAAAAAACGCCTTACTATACATGGTCGTTTTTTTAACAAAATAAAAAACGCCTTACTATACATGTTCGTTTTTTTAATCAAATAAAAAACGCCTTACTATACATGGTCGTTTTTTTAATCAAATAAAAAACGCCTTACTATACATGGTCGTTTTTTTAATCAAATAAAAAAACGCCTTACTATACATGGTCGTTTTTTTAACAAAATAAAAAACGCCTTACTATACATGGTCGTTTTTTTAACAAAATAAAAAACGCCTTACTATACATGGTCGTTTTTTTAATCAAATAAAAATCGCCTTACTATACATGGTCGTTTTTTTAACAAAATAAAAAACGCCTTACTATACATGGTCGTTTTTTTATTCAAATAAAAAACGCCTTACTATACATGGTCGTTTTTTTAATCAAATAAAAAACGCCTTACTATACATGGTCGTTTTTTTATTCAAATAAAAAACGCCTTACTATACATGGTCGTTTTTTTAACAAAATAAAAAACGCCTTACTATACATGGTCGTTTTTTTAACAAAATAAAAACGCCTTACTATACATGGTCGTTTTTTTTTTTAACAAAATAAAAAACGCCTTACTATACATGGTCGTTTTTTTAACAAAATAAAAAACGCCTTACTATACATGGTCATTTTTTTCATCAAATAAAAAATGCCTTACTATACATGGTCGTTTTTTTATTCAAATAAAAAACGCCTTACTATACATGGTCGTTTTTTTAATCAAATAAAAAACGCCTTACTATACATGGTCGTTTTTTAACAAAATAAAAAACGCCTTACTATACATGGTCGTTTTTTTAACAAAATAAAAAACGCCTTACTATACATGGTCATTTTTTTAATCAAATAAAAAACTCCTTACTATACATGGTCGTTTTTTTAATCAAATAAAAAACGCCTTACTATACATGGTCGTTTTTTTAACAAAATAAAAAACGCCTTACTATACATGGTCGTTTTTTTAATCAAATAAAAAACGCCTTCCTATACATGGTCGTTTTTTTAATCAAATAAAAAACGCCTTACTATACATGGTCGTTTTTTTAACAAAATAAAAAACGCCTTACTATACATGGTCGTTTTTTTCATCAAATAAAAAATGCCTTACTATACATGGTCGTTTTTTAATCAAATAAAAAACGCCTTACTATACATGGTCGTTTTTTTAACAAAATAAAAAACGCCTTACTATACATGGTCGTTTTTTTAACAAAATAAAAAACGCCTTACTATACATGGTCGTTTTTTTAATCAAATAAAAAACGCCTTCCTATACATGGTCGTTTTTTTAACAAAATAAAAAACGCCTTACTATACATGGTCGTTTTTTTAACAAAATAAAAACGCCTTACTATACATGGTCGTTTTTTTTTTAACAAAATAAAAAACGCCTTACTATACATGGTCGTTTTTTTAACAAAATAAAAAACGCCTTACTATACATGGTCGTTTTTTTAACAAAATAAAAACGCCTTACTATACATGGTCGTTTTTTTTTTTAACAAAATAAAAAACGCCTTACTATACATGGTCGTTTTTTTAACAAAATAAAAAACGCCTTACTATACATGGTCGTTTTTTTAATCAAATAAAAAACGCCTTACTATACATGGTCGTTTTTTTTAATCAAATAAAAAACGCCTTACTATACATGGTCGTTTTTTTAATCAAATAAAAAACGCCTTACTATACATGGTCGTAATAAAAAATGCCTTACTATACATGGTCATTTTTTTAATCAAATAAAAAACGCCTTACTATACATGGTCGTTTTTTTAACAAAATAAAAAACGCCTTACTATACATGTTCGTTTTTTTAATCAAATAAAAAACGCCTTACTATACATGGTCGTTTTTTTAACAAAATAAAAAACGCCTTACTATACATGGTCGTTTTTTTAACAAAATAAAAAACGCCTTACTATACATGGTCGTTTTTTTAATCAAATAAAAAACGCCTTACTATACATGGTCGTTTTTTTAATCAAATAAAAAACGCCTTACTATACATGGTCATTTTTTTCATCAAATAAAAAACGCCTTACTATACATGGTCGTTTTTTGAACAAAATAAAAATCGCCTTACTATACATGGTCGTTTTTTTAACAAAATAAAAAACGCCTTACTATACATGGTCGTTTTTTTATTCAAATAAAAAACGCCTTACTATACATGGTCGTTTTTTTAATCAAATAAAAAACGCCTTACTATACATGGTCGTTTTTTTTAACAAAATAAAAAACGCCTTACGATACATGGTCATTTTTTTAATCAAATAAAAAACGCCTTACTATACATGGTCGTTTTTTTAACAAAATAAAAAACGCCTTACTATACATGGTCGTTTTTTTAACAAAATAAAAACGCCTTACTATACATGGTCGTTTTTTTTTTTTAACAAAATAAAAAACGCCTTACTATACATGGTCGTTTTTTTAACAAAATAAAAAACGCCTTACTATACATGGTCGTTTTTTTAACAAAATAAAAACGCCTTACTATACATGGTCGTTTTTTTAACAAAATAAAAAACGCCTTACTATACATGGTCGTTTTTTTATTCAAATAAAAAACGCCTTACTATACATGGTCGTTTTTTTAATCAAATAAAAAACGCCTTACTATACATGGTCATTTTTTAACAAAATAAAAAACGCCTTACTATACATGGTCGTTTTTTTAACAAAATAAAAAACGCCTTACTATACATGGTCGTTTTTTTAACAAAATAAAAAACGCCTTACTATACATGGTCGTTTTTTTAATCAAATAAAAAACGCCTTCCTATACATGGTCGTTTTTTTAATCAAATAAAAAACGCCTTACTATACATGGTCGTTTTTTTAACAAAATAAAAAACGCCTTACTATACATGGTCGTTTTTTTCATCAAATAAAAAATGCCTTACTATACATGGTCGTTTTTTAATCAAATAAAAAACGCCTTACTATACATGGTCGTTTTTTTAACAAAATAAAAAACGCCTTACTATACATGGTCGTTTTTTTAACAAAATAAAAAACGCCTTACTATACATGGTCGTTTTTTTAATCAAATAAAAAACGCCTTCCTATACATGGTCGTTTTTTTAACAAAATAAAAAACGCCTTACTATACATGGTCGTTTTTTTAACAAAATAGAAACGCCTTACTATACATGGTCGTTTTTTTTTCTAACAAAATAAAAAACGCCTTACTATACATGGTCGTTTTTTTAACAAAATAAAAAACGCCTTACTATACATGGTCGTTTTTTTAACAAAATAAAAACGCCTTACTATACATGGTCGTTTTTTTTTTTTAACAAAATAAAAAACGCCTTACTATACATGGTCGTTTTTTTAACAAAATAAAAAACGCCTTACTATACATGGTCGTTTTTTTAATCAAATAAAAAACGCCTTACTATACATGGTCATTTTTTTTAATCAAATAAAAAACGCCTTACTATACATGGTCGTTTTTTTAATCAAATAAAAAACGCCTTACTATACATGGTCGTAATAAAAAATGCCTTACTATACATGGTCATTTTTTTAATCAAATAAAAAACGCCTTACTATACATGGTCGTTTTTTTAACAAAATAAAAAACGCCTTACTATACATGGTCGTTTTTTTAACAAAATAAAAAACGCCTTACTATACATGTTCGTTTTTTTAATCAAATAAAAAACGCCTTACTATACATGGTCATTTTTTAACAAAATAAAAAACGCCTTACTATACATGGTCGTTTTTTTAACAAAATAAAAAACGCCTTACTATACATGGTCGTTTTTTTAACAAAATAAAAAACGCCTTACTATACATGGTCGTTTTTTTAATCAAATAAAAAACGCCTTCCTATACATGGTCGTTTTTTTAATCAAATAAAAAACGCCTTACTATACATGGTCGTTTTTTTAACAAAATAAAAAACGCCTTACTATACATGGTCGTTTTTTTCATCAAATAAAAAATGCCTTACTA
Source organism: Festucalex cinctus (assembly GCF_051991245.1). Lineage (NCBI taxonomy): Eukaryota > Metazoa > Chordata > Actinopteri > Syngnathiformes > Syngnathidae > Festucalex > Festucalex cinctus. The sequence goes on from NC_135425.1 coordinate 17,148,955, forward strand.
TACATGGTCGTTTTTTAATCAAATAAAAAACGCCTTACTATACATGGTCGTTTTTTTAACAAAATAAAAAACGCCTTACTATACATGGTCGTTTTTTTAACAAAATAAAAAACGCCTTACTATACATGGTCGTTTTTTTAATCAAATAAAAAACGCCTTCCTATACATGGTCGTTTTTTTAACAAAATAAAAAACGCCTTACTATACATGGTCGTTTTTTTAACAAAATAGAAACGCCTTACTATACATGGTCGTTTTTTTTTCTAACAAAATAAAAAACGCCTTACTATACATGGTCGTTTTTTTAACAAAATAAAAAACGCCTTACTATACATGGTCGTTTTTTTAACAAAATAAAAACGCCTTACTATACATGGTCGTTTTTTTTTTTTTAACAAAATAAAAAACGCCTTACTATACATGGTCGTTTTTTTAACAAAATAAAAAACGCCTTACTATACATGGTCGTTTTTTTAATCAAATAAAAAACGCCTTACTATACATGGTCATTTTTTTTAATCAAATAAAAAACGCCTTACTATACATGGTCGTTTTTTTAATCAAATAAAAAACGCCTTACTATACATGGTCGTAATAAAAAATGCCTTACTATACATGGTCATTTTTTTAATCAAATAAAAAACGCCTTACTATACATGGTCGTTTTTTTAACAAAATAAAAAACGCCTTACTATACATGGTCGTTTTTTTAACAAAATAAAAAACGCCTTACTATACATGTTCGTTTTTTTAATCAAATAAAAAACGCCTTACTATACATGGTCGTTTTTTGAACAAAATAAAAATCGCCTTACTATACATGGTCGTTTTTTTAACAAAATAAAAAACGCCTTACTATACATGGTCGTTTTTTTATTCAGATAAAAAACGCCTTACTATACATGGTCGTTTTTTTAATCAAATAAAAAACGCCTTACTATACATGGTCGTTTTTTTTAACAAAATAAAAAACGCCTTACGATACATGGTCATTTTTTTAATCAAATAAAAAACGCCTTACTATACATGGTCGTTTTTTTAACAAAATAAAAAACGCCTTACTATACATGGTCGTTTTTTTAATCAAATAAAAAACGCCTTACTATACATAGTCGTTTTTTTAACAAAATAAAAAACGCCTTACTATACATGGTCATTTTTTTCATCAAATAAAAAATGCCTTACTATACATGGTCGTTTTTTTAATCAAATAAAAAACGCCTTACTATACATGGTCGTTTTTTTAATCAAATAAAAAACGCCTTACTATACATGGTCGTTTTTTTAATCAAATAAAAAACGCCTTACTATACATGGTCGTTTTTTTTATTCAAATAAAAAACGCCTTACTATACATGGTCGTTTTTTTAACAAAATAAAAAACGCCTTACTATACATGGTCGTTTTTTTAACAAAATAAAAACGCCTTACTATACATGGTCGTTTTTTTTTTTAACAAAATAAAAAACGCCTTACTATACATGGTCGTTTTTTTAACAAAATAAAAAACGCCTTACTATACATGGTCGTTTTTTTTAATCAAATAAAAAACGCCTTACTATACATGGTCGTTTTTTTAATCAAATAAAAAACGCCTTACTATATATACATGGTCGTTTTTTTAATCAAATAAAAAACGCCTTACTATACATGGTCATTTTTTTCATCAAATAAAAAATGCCTTACTATACATGGTCGTTTTTTTAATCAAATAAAAAACGCCTTACTATACATGGTCATTTTTTTAATCAAATAAAAAACGCCTTACTATACATGGTCGTTTTTTTATTCAAATAAAAAACGCCTTACTATACATGGTCGTTTTTTTAATCAAATAAAAAACACCTTACTATACATGGTCGTTTTTTAACAAAATAAAAAACGCCTTACTATACATGGTCGTTTTTTTAACAAAATAAAAAACGCCTTACTATACATGGTCGTTTTTTTAATCAAATAAAAAACGCCTTACTATACATGGTCGTTTTTTTATTCAAATAAAAAACGCCTTACTATACATGGTCGTTTTTTTAACAAAATAAAAAACGCCTTACTATACATGGTCGTTTTTTTAACAAAATAAAAACGCCTTACTATACATGGTCGTTTTTTTTTTAACAAAATAAAAAACGCCTTACTATACATGGTCGTTTTTTTAACAAAATAAAAAACGCCTTACTATACATGGTCGTTTTTTTAATCAAATAAAAAACGCCTTACTATACATGGTCGTTTTTTTAATCAAATAAAAAACGCCTTACTATACATGGTCGTTTTTTTATTCAAATAAAAAACGCCTTACTATACATGGTCGTTTTTTTAATCAAATAAAAAACGCCTTACTATACATGGTCGTTTTTTAACAAAATAAAAAACGCCTTACTATACATGGTCGTTTTTTTAACAAAATAAAAAACGCCTTACTATACATGGTCGTTTTTTTAATCAAATAAAAAACGCCTTACTATACATGGTCGTTTTTTTAACAAAATAAAAAACGCCTTACTATACATGGTCGTTTTTTTAATCAAATAAAAAACGCCTTACTATACATGGTCGTTTTTTTTAATCAAATAAAAAACGCCTTACTATACATGGTCGTTTTTTTAATCAAATAAAAAACGCCTTACTATACATGGTCGTAATAAAAAATGCCTTACTATACATGGTCATTTTTTTAATCAAATAAAAAACGCCTTACTATACATGGTCGTTTTTTTAACAAAATAAAAAACGCCTTACTATACATGGTCGTTTTTTTAATCAAATAAAAAACGCCTTACTATACATGGTCGTTTTTTTAACAAAATAAAAAACGCCTTACTATACATGGTCGTTTTTTTAATCAAATAAAAAACGCCTTACTATACATGGTCGTTTTTTTAATCAAATAAAAAACGCCTTACTATACATGGTCATTTTTTTCATCAAATAAAAAACAACTTACTATACATGGTCGTTTTTTGAACAAAATAAAAATCGCCTTACTATACATGGTCGTTTTTTTAACAAAATAAAAAACGCCTTACTATACATGGTCGTTTTTTTATTCAAATAAAAAACGCCTTACTATACATGGTCGTTTTTTTAATCAAATAAAAAACGCCTTACTATACATGGTCGTTTTTTTTAACAAAATAAAAAACGCCTTACGATACATGGTCATTTTTTTAATCAAATAAAAAACGCCTTACTATACATGGTCGTTTTTTTAACAAAATAAAAAACGCCTTACTATACATGGTCGTTTTTTTAATCAAATAAAAAACGCCTTACTATACATAGTCGTTTTTTTAACAAAATAAAAAACGCCTTACTATACATGGTCATTTTTTTCATCAAATAAAAAATGCCTTACTATACATGGTCGTTTTTTTAATCAAATAAAAAACGCCTTACTATACATGGTCGTTTTTTTAATCAAATAAAAAACGCCTTACTATACATGGTCGTTTTTTTAATCAAATAAAAAACGCCTTACTATACATGGTCGTTTTTTTATTCAAATAAAAAACGCCTTACTATACATGGTCGTTTTTTTTAACAAAATCAAAAACGCCTTACTATACATGGTCGTTTTTTTAACAAAATAAAAACGCCTTACTATACATGGTCATTTTTTTTTTAACAAAATAAAAAACGCCTTACTATACATGGTCGTTTTTTTAACAAATTAAAAAACGCCTTACTATACATGGTCGTTTTTTTTAATCAAATAAAAAACGCCTTACTATACATGGTCGTTTTTTTAATCAAATAAAAAACGCCTTACTATATATACATGGTCGTTTTTTTAATCAAATAAAAAACGCCTTACTATACATGGTCATTTTTTTCATCAAATAAAAAATGCCTTACTTTACATGGTCGTTTTTTTAATCAAATAAAAAACGCCTTACTATACATGGTCATTTTTTTAATCAAATAAAAAACGCCTTACTATACATGGTCGTTTTTTTATTCAAATAAAAAACGCCTTACTATACATGGTCGTTTTTTTAATCAAATAAAAAACACCTTACTATACATGGTCGTTTTTTAACAAAATAAAAAACGCCTTACTATGCATGGTCGTTTTTTTTAACAAAATAAAAAACGCCTTACTATACATGGTCGTTTTTTTAATCAAATAAAAAACGCCTTACTATACATGGTCGTTTTTTTAACAAAATAAAAAACGCCTTACTATACATGGTCGTTTTTTTAACAAAATAAAAACGCCTTACTATACATGGTCGTTTTTTTTTTAACAAAATAAAAAACGCCTTACTATACATGGTCGTTTTTTTAACAAAATAAAAAACGCCTTACTATACATGGTCGTTTTTTTAATCAAATAAAAAACGCCTTACTATACATGGTCGTTTTTTTAATCAAATAAAAAACGCCTTACTATACATGGTCGTTTTTTTAATCAAATAAAAAACGCCTTACTATACATGGTCATTTTTTTCATCAAATAAAAAATGCCTTACTATACATGGTCGTTTTTTTAATCAAATAAAAAACGCCTTACTATACATGGTCATTTTTTTAATCAAATAAAAAACGCCTTACTATACATGGTCGTTTTTTTATTCAAATAAAAAACGCCTTACTATACATGGTCGTTTTTTTAATCAAATAAAAAACGCCTTACTATACATGGTCGTTTTTTAACAAAATAAAAAACGCCTTACTATACATGGTCGTTTTTTTAACAAAATAAAAAACGCCTTACTATACATGGTCGTTTTTTTAACAAAATAAAAAATGCCTTACTATACATGGTCGTTTTTTTAATCAAATAAAAAACGCCTTACTATACATGGTCGTTTTTTTAATCAAATAAAAAACGCCTTACTATACATGGTCGTTTTTTAACAAAATAAAAAACGCCTTACTATACATGGTCGTTTTTTTAACAAAATAAAAAACGCCTTACTATACATGGTCGTTTTTTTAACAAAATAAAAAACGCCTTACTATACATGGTCGTATTTTTAATCAAATAAAAAACGCCTTACTATACATGGTCGTTTTTTTTAATCAAATAAAAAACGCCTTACTATACATGGTCGTTTTTTTAATCAAATAAAAAACGCCTTACTATACATGGTCGTAATAAAAAATGCCTTACTATACATGGTAATTTTTTTAATCAAATAAAAAACGCCTTACTATACATGGTCGTTTTTTTAACAAAATAAAAAACGCCTTACTATACATGGTCGTTTTTTTAACAAAATAAAAAACGCCTTACTATACATGGTCGTTTTTTTAATCAAATAAAAAACGCCTTACTATACATGGTCGTTTTTTTAACAAAATAAAAAACGCCTTACTATACATGGTCGTTTTTTTAATCAAATAAAAAACGCCTTACTATACATGGTCGTTTTTTTTAACAAAATAGAAAACGCCTTACTATACATGGTCGTTTTTTTAGGGTTTTTTTATTTGATTAAAAAAACGACCATGTATAGTAAGGCGTTTTTTATTTGATTAAAAAAACGACCATGTATAGTAAGGCGTTTTTTATTTTGTTAAAAAAAATGACCATGTATAGTAAGGCATTTTTTATTTGATGAAAAAAATGACCATGTATAGTAAGGCGTTTTTTATTTGATTAAAAAAACGACCATGTATAGTAAGGCGTTTTTTATTTTGTTAAAAAAACGACCATGTATAGTAAGGCGTTTTTTATTTTGTTAAAAAAAAAACGACCATGTATAGTAAGGCGTTTTTATTTTGTTAAAAAAACGACCATGTATAGTAAGCCGTTTTTTATTTTGTTAAAAAAAACGACCATGTATAGTAAGGCGTTTTTTATTTGTTTAAAAAACCGACCATGTATAGTAAGGCGTTTTTTATTTGATTAAAAAAACGACCATGTATAGTAAGGCGTTTTTTATTTGATTAAAAAAACGACCATGTATAGTAAGGCGTTTTTTATTTGATTAAAAAAACGACCATGTATAGTAAGGCGTTTTTTATTTTGTTAAAAAAACGACCATGTATAGTAAGGCGTTTTTTATTTTGTTAAAAAAAACGACCATGTATAGTAAGGCGTTTTTTATTTGATTAAAAAAACGACCATGTATAGTAAGGCGTTTTTTATTTTGTTAAAAAAACTACCATGTATAGTAAGGCGTTTTTTATTTTGTTAAAAAAAACGACCATGTATAGTAAGGCGTTTTTTATTTGATTAAAAAAACGACCATGTATAGTAAGGCGTTTTTTATTTGATTAAAAAAACGACCATATATAGTAAGGCGTTTTTTATTTGATTAAAAAAACGACCATGTATAGTAAGGCGTTTTTTATTTGATTAAAAAAACGACCATGTATAGTAAGGCGTTTTTAATTTGATTAAAAAAACGACCATGTATAGTAAGGCGTTTTTTATTTGATTAAAAAAACGACCATGTATAGTAAGGCGTTTTTTATTTGATTAAAAAAACGACCATGTATAGTAAGGCGTTTTTTATTTGATTAAAAAAACGACCATGTATAGTAAGGCGTTTTTTATTTGATTAAAAAAACGACCATGTATAGTAAGGCGTTTTTAATTTGATAAAAAAAAACGACCATGTATAGTAAGGCGTTTTTTATTTTGTTAAAAAAACTACCATGTATAGTAAGGCGTTTTTTATTTTGTTAAAAAAAACGACCATGTATAGTAAGGCGTTTTTTATTTGATTAAAAAAACGACCATGTATAGTAAGGCGTTTTTTATTTGATTAAAAAAAACGACCATATATAGTAAGGCGTTTTTTATTTGATTAAAAAAACGACCATGTATAGTAAGGCGTTTTTTATTTGATTAAAAAAACGACCATGTATAGTAAGGCGTTTTTTATTTGATTAAAAAAACGACCATGTATAGTAAGGCGTTTTTTATTTGATTAAAAAAACGACCATGTATAGTAAGGCGTTTTTAATTTGATAAAAAAAAACGACCATGTATAGTAAGGCGTTTTTTATTTGATTAAAAAAACGACCATGTATAGTAAGGCGTTTTTTATTTGATTAAAAAAACGACCATGTATAGTAAGGCGTTTTTTATTTGATTAAAAAAACGACCATGTATAGTAAGGCGTTTTTTATTTGATTAAAAAAACGACCATGTATAGTAAGGCGTTTTTTATTTGATTAAAAAAACGACCATGTATAGTAAGGCGTTTTTTATTTGATTAAAAAAACGACCATGTATGGTAAGGCGTTTTTTATTTTGTTAAAAAAACGACCATGTGTAGTAAGGCGTTTTTTATTTTGTTAAAAAAACGACCATGTATAGTAAGGCGTTTTTAATTTGATTAAAAAAACGACCATGTATAGTAAGGCGTTTTTTATTTGATTAAAAAAACGACCATGTATAGTAAGGCGTTTTTTATTTGATTAAAAAAACGACCATGTATAGTAAGGCGTTTTTTATTTGATTAAAAAAAACGACCATGTATAGTAAGGCGTTTTTTATTTGATTTAAAAAACGACCATGTATAGTAAGGCGTTTTTTTTATTTTGTTAAAAAAAACGACCATGTATAGTAAGGCGTTTTTTATTTTGTTAAAAAAAAACGACCATGTATAGTAAGGCGTTTTTTTATTTTGTTAAAAAAAAACGACCATGTATAGTAAGGCGTTTTTTATTTTGTTAAAAAAACGACCATGTATAGTAAGGCATTTTTTATTTGATTAAAAAAACGACCATGTATAGTAAGGCGTTTTTTATTTGATTAAAAAACGACCATGTATAGTAAGGCGTTTTTTATTTGATTAAAAAAACGACCATGTATAGTAAGGCGTTTTTTATTTGATTAAAAAAACGACCATGTATAGTAAGGCGTTTTTTATTTGATTAAAAAAACGACCATGTATAGTAAGGCGTTTTTTATTTGATTAAAAAAACGACCATGTATAGTAAGGCGTTTTTTATTTGATTTAAAAAATGACCATGTATAGTAAGGCGTTTTTTATTTGATTAAAAAAACGACCATGTATAGTAAGGCGTTTTTTATTTTGTTAAAAAAAACGACCATGTATAGTAAGGCGTTTTTTATTTTGTTAAAAAAACGACCATGTATAGTAAGGCGTTTTTTATTTGATTAAAAAAACGACTATGTATAGTAAGGCGTTTTTTATTTTGTTAAAAAAAACGACCATGTATAGTAAGGCGTTTTTTATTTGATTAAAAAAACGACCATGTATAGTAAGGCGTTTGTTATTTTGTTCAAAAAACGACCATGTATAGTAAGGCATTTTTTATTTGATGAAAAAAATGACCATGTATAGTAAGGCGTTTTTTATTTTGTTAAAAAAACGACTATGTATAGTAAGGCGTTTTTTATTTGATTAAAAAAACGACCATGTATAGTAAGGCGTTTTTTATTTTGTTAAAAAAAACGACCATGTATAGTAAGGCGTTTTTTATTTTGTTAAAAAAACGACCATGTATAGTAAGGCGTTTTTTATTTGATTAAAAAAATGACTATGTATAGTACGGCGTTTTTTTATTTTGTTAAAAAAACGACCATGTATAGTAAGGCGTTTTTTATTTGATTAAAAAAACGACCATGTATAGTAAGGCGTTTTTTATTTGATGAAAAAAACGACCATGTATAGTAAGGTGTTTTTTATTTGATTTAAAAAATGACCATGTATAGTAAGGCGTTTTTTATTTGATTAAAAAAACGACCATGTATAGTAAGGCGTTTTTTATTTTGTTAAAAAAACGACCATGTATAGTAAGGCGTTTTTTTATTTGATTAAAAAAACGACCATGTATAGTAAGGCGTTTTTTATTTGATTAAAAAAACGACCATGTATAGTAAGGCGTTTTTTATTTTGTTAAAAAAACGACCATGTATAGTAAGGCGTTTTTTTATTTGATTAAAAAAACGACCATGTATAGTAAGGCGTTTTTTATTTGATTAAAAAAACGACCATGTATAGTAAGGCGTTTTTTATTTGATTAAAAAAACGACCATGTATAGTAATGCGTTTTTTATTTGATTAAAAAAACGACCATGTATAGTAAGGCGTTTTTTTATTTTGTTCAAAAAACGACCATGTATAGTAAGGCATTTTTTATTTGATGAAAAAAATGACCATGTATAGTAAGGCGTTTTTTATTTTGTTAAAAAAACGACTATGTATAGTAAGGCGTTTTTTATTTGATTAAAAAAACGACCATGTATAGTAAGGCGTTTTTTATTTTGTTAAAAAAACCGACCATGTATAGTAAGGCGTTTTTTATTTTGTTAAAAAAACGACCATGTATAGTAAGGCGTTTTTTATTTGATTAAAAAAATGACTATGTATAGTACGGCGTTTTTTTATTTTGTTAAAAAAACGACCATGTATAGTAAGGCGTTTTTTATTTGATTAAAAAAACGACCATGTATAGTAAGGCGTTTTTTATTTGATGAAAAAAACGACCATGTATAGTAAGGTGTTTTTTATTTGATTTAAAAAATGACCATGTATAGTAAGGCGTTTTTTATTTGATTAAAAAAACGACCATGTATAGTTAGGCGTTTTTTATTTTGTTAAAAAAAACCGACCATGTATAGTAAGGCGTTTTTTTATTTTGTTAAAAAAAAACGACCATGTATAGTAAGGCGTTTTTTATTTTGTTAAAAAAACGACCATGTATAGTAAGGCGTTTTTTATTTGATTAAAAAAACGACCATGTATAGTAAGGCGTTTTTTATTTGATTAAAAAAACGACCATGTATAGTAAGGCGTTTTTTATTTTGTTAAAAAAAACGACCATGTATAGTAAGGCGTTTTTATTTGATTAAAAAAACGACCATGTATAGTAAGGCGTTTTTTATTTGATTTAAAAAATGACCATGTATAGTAAGGCGTTTTTTATTTGATTAAAAAAACGACCATGTATAGTAAGCCGTTTCTTATTTTGTTAAAAAAAAACGACCATGTATAGTAAGGCGTTTTTTATTTTGTTAAAAAAAAAACGACCATGTATAGTAAGGCGTTTTTTTATTTTGTTAAAAAAAAACGACCATGTATAGTAAGGCGTTTTTTATTTTGTTAAAAAAACCGACCATGTATAGTAAGGCGTTTTTTATTTTGTTAAAAAAACGACCATGTATAGTAAGGCGTTTTTTATTTGATTAAAAAAATGACTATGTATAGTACGGCGTTTTTTTATTTTGTTAAAAAAACGACCATGTATAGTAAGGCGTTTTTTATTTGATTAAAAAAACGACCATGTATAGTAAGGCGTTTTTTATTTGATGAAAAAAACGACCATGTATAGTAAGGTGTTTTTTATTTGATTTAAAAAATGACCATGTATAGTAAGGCGTTTTTTATTTGATTAAAAAAACGACCATGTATAGTAAGGCGTTTTTTATTTTGTTAAAAAAAAACGACCATGTATAGTAAGGCGTTTTTTTATTTTGTTAAAAAAACGACCATGTATAGTAAGGCGTTTTTTATTTGATTAAAAAAACGACCATGTATAGTAAGGCGTTTTTTATTTGATTAAAAAAACGACCATGTATAGTAAGGCGTTTTTTATTTTGTTAAAAAAACGACCATGTATAGTAAGGCGTTTTTATTTGATTAAAAAAACGACCATGTATAGTAAGGCGTTTTTTATTTGATTTAAAAAATGACCATGTATAGTAAGGCGTTTTTTATTTGATTAAAAAAACGACCATGTATAGTAAGCCGTTTCTTATTTTGTTAAAAAAAAACGACCATGTATAGTAAGGCGTTTTTATTTGATTAAAAAACGACCATGTATTGTAAGGCGTTTTTTATTTGATTAAAAAAACGACCATGTATAGTAAGGCGTTTTTTATTTGTTAAAAAAAAACGACCATGTATAGTAAGGCGTTTTTTATTGTGTTAAAAAAAAACGACCATGTATAGTAAGGCGTTTTTTTATTTTGTTAAAAAAAAACGACCATGTATAGTAAGGCGTTTTTTATTTGATTAAAAAAACGACCATGTATAGTCAGGCGTTTTTTATTTGATTAAAAAAACGACCATGTATAGTAAGGCGTTTTTTATTTTGTTAAAAAAAATGACCATGTATAGTAAGGCATTTTTTATTTGATGAAAAAAATGACCATGTATAGTAAGGCGTTTTTTATTTGATTAAAAAAACGACCATGTATAGTAAGGCGTTTTTTATTTGATTAAAAAAACGACCATGTATAGTAAGGCGTTTTTTATTTGATTAAAAAAATGACCATGTATAGTAAGGCGTTTTTTATTTTGTTAAAAAAAACGACCATGTATAGTAAGGCGTTTTTTATTTTGTTAAAAAAACGACCATGTATAGTAAGGCGTTTTTTATTTGATTAAAAAAATGACTATGTATAGTACGGCGTTTTTTTATTTTGTTAAAAAAACGACCATGTATAGTAAGGCGTTTTTTATTTGATTAAAAAAACGACAATGTATAGTAAGGCGTTTTTTATTTGATGAAAAAAACGACCATGTATAGTAAGGTGTTTTTTATTTGATTTAAAAAATGACCATGTATAGTAAGGTGTTTTTTATTTGATTAAAAAAACGACCATGTATAGTAAGGCGTTTTTTATTTTGTTAAAAAAAAACGACCATGTATAGTAAGGCGTTTTTTTATTTTGTTAAAAAAAAACGACCATGTATAGTAAGGCGTTTTTTATTTTGTTAAAAAAACGACCATGTATAGTAAGGCGTTTTTTATTTGATTAAAAAAACGACCATGTATAATAAGGCGTTTTTTATTTGATTAAAAAAACGACCATGTATAGTAAGGCGTTTTTTATTTTGTTAAAAAAAACGACCATGTATAGTAAGGCGTTTTTATTTGATTAAAAAAACGACCATGTATAGTAAAGCGTTTTTTATTTGATTTAAAAAATGACCATGTATAGTAAGGCGTTTTTTATTTGATTAAAAAAACGACCATGTATAGTAAGGCGTTTTTTATTTTGTTAAAAAATAAAACGACCATGTATAGTAAGGCGTTTTTTTATTTTGTTAAAAAAAAACGACCATGTATAGTACGGCGTTTTTTTATTTTGTTAAAAAAACGACCATGTATAGTAAGGCGTTTTTTATTTGATTAAAAAAACGACCATGTATAGTAAGGCGTTTTTTATTTGATTAAAAAAACGACCATGTATAGTAAGGCGTTTTTTATTTGATGAAAAAAACGACCATGTATAGTAAGGTGTTTTTTATTTGATTTAAAAAATGACCATGTATAGTAAGGCGTTTTTTATTTGATTAAAAAAACGACCATGTATAGTAAGGCGTTTTTATTTTGTTAAAAAAAAAACGACCATGTATAGTAAGGCGTTTTTTTTATTTTGTTAAAAAAAAACGACCATGTATAGTAAGGCGTTTTTTATTTTGTTAAAAAAACGACCATGTATAGTAAGGCGTTTTTTATTTGATTAAAAAAACGACCATGTATAGTAAGGCGTTTTTTATTTGATTAAAAAAACGACCATGTATAGTAAGGCGTTTTTTATTTTGTTAAAAAAACGACCATGTATAGTAAGGCGTTTTTATTTGATTAAAAAAACGACCATGTATAGTAAGGCGTTTTTTATTTGATTTAAAAAATGACCATGTATAGTAAGGCGTTTTTTATTTGATTAAAAAAACGACCATGTATAGTAAGGCGTTTTTTATTTTGTTAAAAAAAAACGACCATGTATAGTAAGGCGTTTTTTTATTTTGTTAAAAAAAAACGACCATGTATAGTAAGGCGTTTTTCATTTTGTTAAAAAAACGACCATGTATAGTAAGTCGTTTTTTATTTGATTAAAAAAACGACCATGTATAGTCAGGCGTTTTTTATTTGATTAAAAAAACGACCATGTATAGTAAGGCGTTTTTTATTTTGTTAAAAAAACGACCATGTATAGTAAGGCGTTTTTTATTTGATTAAAAAAACGACCATGTATAGTAAGGCGTTTTTTATTTGATTAAAAAAACGACCATGTATAGTAAGGCGTTTTTTATTTGATTAAAAAAACGACCATGTATAGTAAGGCGTTTTTTTATTTTGTTAAAAAAACGACCATGTATAGTAAGGCGTTTTTTATTTGATTAAAAAAACGACCATGTATAGTAAGGCGTTTTTTATTTTGTTAAAAAAACGACCATGTATAGTAAGGCGTTTTTTTATTTGATTAAAAAAACGACCATGTATAGTAAGGCGTTTTTTATTTGATTAAAAAAACGACCATGTATAGTAAGGCGTTTTTTATTTGATTAAAAAAACGACCATGTATAGTACGGCGTTTTTTTTATTTTGTTAAAAAAACGACCATGTATAGTAAGGCGTTTTTTATTTGATTAAAAAAACGACCATGTATAGTAAGGCGTTTTTTATTTGATTAAAAAAACGACCATGTATAGTAAGGCGTTTTTTATTTTGTTAAAAAAACGACCATGTATAGTAAGGCGTTTTTATTTGATTAAAAAAACGTACCATGTATAGTAAGGCGTTTTTTATTTGATTTAAAAAATGACCATGTATAGTAAGGCGTTTTTTATTTGATTAAAAAAACGACCATGTATAGTAAGGCGTTTTTTATTTGATTAAAAAAACGACCATGTATAGTCAGGCGTTTTTTATTTGATTAAAAAAACGACCATGTATAGTAAGGCGTTTTTTATTTTGTTAAAAAAACGACCATGTATAGTAAGGCGTTTTTTTATTTTATTAAAAAAACGACCATGTATAGTAAGGCGTTTTTTATTTGATTAAAAAAACGACCATGTATAGTAAGGCGTTTTTTATTTGATTAAAAAAACGACCATGTATAGTAAGGCGTTTTTTATTTGATTAAAAAAACGACCATGTATAGTAAGGCGTTTTTTATTTTGTTAAAAAAAAATGACCATGTATAGTAAGGCATTTTTTATTTGATGAAAAAAATGACCATGTATAGTAAGGCGTTTTTTATTTTGTTAAAAAAACGACTATGTATAGTAAGGCGTTTTTTATTTGATTAAAAAAACGACCATGTATAGTAAGGCGTTTTTTATTTTGTTAAAAAAACGACCATGTATAGTAAGGCGTTTTTTATTTGATTAAAAAAATGACCATGTATAGTAAGGCGTTTTTTATTTTGTTAAAAAAAAACGACCATGTATAGTAAGGCGTTTTTTATTTGATTAAAAAAACGACCATGTATAGTAAGGCGTTTTTTATTTTGTTAAAAAAAATGACCATGTATAGTAAGGCATTTTTTATTTGATGAAAAAAATGACCATGTATAGTAAGGCGTTTTTTATTTTGTTAAAAAAACGACTATGTATAGTAAGGCGTTTTTTATTTGATTAAAAAAATGACCATGTATAGTAAGGCGTTTTTTATTTTGTTAAAAAAAACGACCATGTATAGTAAGGCGTTTTTTATTTTGTTAAAAAAACGACCATGTATAGTAAGGCGTTTTTTATTTGATTAAAAAAACGACCATGTATAGTAAGGCGTTTTTTATTTGATTAAAAAAACGACCATGTATAGTAAGGCGTTTTGCATTTGATGAAAAAAACGACCATGTATAGTAAGGCGTTTTTTATTTGATTAAAAAAACGACCATGTATAGTAAGGCGTTTTTTATTTGATTAAAAAAACGACCATGTATAGTAAGGCGTTTTTTATTTTGTTAAAAAAACGACCATGTATAGTAAGGCGTTTTTTATTTGATTTAAAAAACGACCATGTATAGTAAGGCGTTTTTTATTTTGTTAAAAAAAAACGACCATGTATAGTAAGGCGTTTTTTATTTTGTTAAAAAAACGACCATGTATAGTAAGGCGTTTTTTATTTGATTAAAAAAACGACCATGTATAGTAAGGCGTTTTTTATTTTGTTAAAAAAACGACCATGTATAGTAAGGCGTTTTTTATTTGATTAAAAAAAAGACCATGTATAGAAAGGCGTTTTTTATTTTGTTAAAAAAAACGACCATGTATAGTAAGGCGTTTTTTATTTTGTTAAAAAAACGACCATGTATAGTAAGGCGTTTTTTATTTGATTAAAAAAATGACCATGTATAGTAAGGCGTTTTTTATTTTGTTAAAAAAACGACTATGTATAGTAAGGCGTTTTTTATTTGATTAAAAAAACGACCATGTATAGTAAGGCGTTTTTTATTTTGTTAAAAAAACGACCATGTATAGTAAGGCGTTTTTTATTTGATTAAAAAAACGACCATGTATAGTAAGGCGTTTTTTATTTTGTTAAAAAAACGACCATGTATAGTAAGGCATTTTTTATTTGATGAAAAAAATGACCATGTATAGTAAGGCGTTTTTTATTTTGTTAAAAAAACGACTATGTATAGTAAGGCGTTTTTTATTTGATTAAAAAAACGACCATGTATAGTAAGGCGTTTTTTATTTTGTTAAAAAAACGACCATGTATAGTAAGGCGTTTTTTATTTGATTAAAAAAATGACCATGTATAGTAAGGCGTTTTTTATTTTGTTAAAAAAAACGACCATGTATAGTAAGGCGTTTTTTATTTTGTTAAAAAAACGACCATGTATAGTAAGGCGTTTTTTATTTGATTAAAAAAATGACTATGTATAGTACGGCGTTTTTTTATTTTGTTAAAAAAACGACCATGTTTAATAAGGCGTTTTTTATTTGATTAAAAAAACGACCATGTATAGTAAGGCGTTTTTTATTTGATTAAAAAAACGACCATGTATAGTAAGGCGTTTTTTATTTGATGAAAAAAACGACCATGTATAGTAAGGCGTTTTTTATTTGATTAAAAAAACGACCATGTATAGTAAGGCATTTTTTATTTTGTTAAAAAAAAAACGACCATGTATAGTAAGGCGTTTTTTTATTTTGTTAAAAAAAAACGACCATGTATAGTAAGGCGTTTTTTATTTTGTTAAAAAAACGACCATGTATAGTAAGGCGTTTTTTATTTGATTAAAAAAACGACCATGTATAGTCAGGCGTTTTTTATTTGATTAAAAAAACGACCATGTATAGTAAGGCGTTTTTTATTTTGTTAAAAAAACGACCATGTATAGTAAGGCGTTTTTTTATTTGATTAAAAAAACGACCATGTATAGTAAGGCGTTTTTTATTTGATTAAAAAAAACGACCATGTATAGTAAGGCGTTTTTTATTTGATTAAAAAAACGACCATGTATAGTAAGGCGTTTTTTATTTTGTTAAAAAAATGACCATGTATAGTAAGGCATTTTTTATTTGATGAAAAAAATGACCATGTATAGTAAGGCGTTTTTTATTTGATTAAAAAAACGACCATGTATAGTAAGGCGTTTTTTATTTTGTTAAAAAAACGACCATGTATAGTAAGGCGTTTTTTATTTGATTTAAAAAATGACCATGTATAGTAAGGCGTTTTTTATTTGATTAAAAAAACGACCATGTATAGTAAGGCGTTTTTTATTTTGTTAAAAAAAAACATCCATGTATAGTAAGGCGTTTTTTTATTTTGTTAAAAAAAACGACCATGTATAGTAAGGCGTTTTTTATTTTGTTAAAAAAAAACGACCATGTATAGTAAGGCGTTTTTTTATTTTGTTAAAAAAAAACGACCATGTATAGTAAGGCGTTTTTTATTTTGTTAAAAAAACGACCATGTATAGTAAGGCGTTTTTTATTTGATTAAAAAAACGACCATGTATAGTCAGGCGTTTTTTATTTGATTAAAAAAACGACCATGTATAGTAAGGCGTTTTTTATTTTGTTAAAAAAACGACCATGTATAGTAAGGCGTTTTTTTATTTGATTAAAAAAACGACCATGTATAGTAAGGCGTTTTTTATTTGATTAAAAAAACGACCATGTATAGTAAGGCGTTTTTTATTTGATTAAAAAAACGACCATGTATAGTAAGGCGTTTTTTATTTGATTAAAAAAACGACCATGTATAGTAAGGCGTTTTTTATTTTGTTAAAAAAATGACCATGTATAGTAAGGCATTTTTTATTTGATGAAAAAAATGACCATGTATAGTAAGGCGTTTTTTATTTTGTTAAAAAAACGACTATGTATAGTAAGGCGTTTTTTATTTGATTAAAAAAACGACCATGTATAGTAATGCGTTTTTTATTTTGTTAAAAAAATGACCATGTATAGTAAGGCATTTTTTATTTGATGAAAAAAATGACCATGTATAGTAAGGCGTTTTTTATTTGATTAAAAAAATGACCATGTATAGTAAGGCGTTTTTTTATTTTGTTAAAAAAAAAAACGACCATGTATAGTAAGGCGTTTTTTATTTTGTTAAAAAAACGACCATGTATAGTAAGGCGTTTTCATTTGATTAAAAAAACGACCATGTATAGTAAGGCGTTTTTTATTTGATTAAAAAAACGACCATGTATAGTAAGGCGTTTTTTATTTTGTTAAAAAAAAACGACCATGTATAGTAAGGCGTTTTTTTATTTTGTTAAAAAAAAACGACCATGTATAGTAAGGCGTTTTTTATTTTGTTAAAAAAAAACGACCATGTATAGTAAGGCGTTTTTTTATTTTGTTAAAAAAAAACGACCATGTATAGTAAGGCGTTTTTTATTTTGTTAAAAAAATGACCATGTATAGTAAGGCATTTTTTATTTGATGAAAAAAATGACCATGTATAGTAAGGCGTTTTTTATTTTGTTAAAAAAACGACTATGTATAGTAAGGCGTTTTTTATTTGATTAAAAAAACGACCATGTATAGTAATGCGTTTTTTATTTTGTTAAAAAAATGACCATGTATAGTAAGGCATTTTTTATTTGATGAAAAAAATGACCATGTATAGTAAGGCGTTTTTTATTTGATTAAAAAAATGACCATGTATAGTAAGGCGTTTTTTTATTTTGTTAAAAAAAAAAACGACCATGTATAGTAAGGCGTTTTTTATTTTGTTAAAAAAACGACCATGTATAGTAAGGCGTTTTCATTTGATTAAAAAAACGACCATGTATAGTAAGGCGTTTTTTATTTGATTAAAAAAACGACCATGTATAGTAAGGCGTTTTTTATTTTGTTAAAAAAAAACGACCATGTATAGTAAGGCGTTTTTTTATTTTGTTAAAAAAAAACGACCATGTATAGTAAGGCGTTTTTTATTTTGTTAAAAAAAAACGACCATGTATAGTAAGGCGTTTTTTTATTTTGTTAAAAAAAAACGACCATGTATAGTAAGGCGTTTTTTATTTTGTTAAAAAAACGACCATGTATAGTAAGGCGTTTTTTATTTGATTAAAAAAACGACCATGTATAGTAAGGCGTTTTTTATTTGATTAAAAAAACGACCATGTATAGTAAGGCGTTTTTTATTTGATGAAAAAAACGACCATGTTAGTAAGGCGTTTTTTATTTGATTAAAAAAACGACCATGTATAGTAAGGCGTTTTTTATTTGATTTAAAAAATGACCATGTATAGTAAGGCGTTTTTTATTTGATTAAAAAAACGACCATGTATAGTAAGGCGTTTTTTATTTGATTTAAAAAATGACCATGTATAGTAAGGCGTTTTTTATTTGATTAAAAAAACGACCATGTATAGTAAGGCGTTTTTTATTTTGTTAAAAAAATGACCATGTTTTGTAAGGCATTTTTTATTTGATGAAAAAAATGACCATGTATAGTAAGGCGTTTTTTATTTTGTTAAAAAAACGACTATGTATAGTAAGGCGTTTTTTATTTGATTAAAAAAACGACCATGTATAGTAAGGCGTTTTTTATTTTGTTAAAAAAACGACCATGTATAGTAAGGCGTTTTTTATTTGATTAAAAAAATGACCATGTATAGTAAGGCGTTTTTTATTTTGTTAAAAAAAAACGACCATGTATAGTAAGGCGTTTTTTATTTTGTTAAAAAAACGACCATGTATAGTAAGGCGTTTTTTATTTGATTAAAAAAACGACCATGTATAGTAAGGCGTTTTTTATTTTGTTAAAAAAACGACCATGTATAGTAAGGCGTTTTTTATTTGATTAAAAAAATGACCATGTATAGAAAGGCGTTTTTTATTTTGTTAAAAAAAACGACCATGTATAGTAAGGCGTTTTTTATTTTGTTAAAAAAACGACCATGTATAGTAAGGCGTTTTTTATTTGATTAAAAAAATGACCATGTATAGTAAGGCGTTTTTTATTTTGTTAAAAAAAAACGACCATGTATAGTAAGGCGTTTTTTATTTGATTAAAAAAACGACCATGTATAGTAAGGCGTTTTTTATTTTGTTAAAAAAAATGACCATGTATAGTAAGGCATTTTTTATTTGATGAAAAAAATGACCATGTATAGTAAGGCGTTTTTTATTTTGTTAAAAAAACGACTATGTATAGTAAGGCGTTTTTTATTTGATTAAAAAAACGACCATGTATAGTAAGGCGTTTTTTATTTTGTTAAAAAAACGACCATGTATAGTAAGGCGTTTTTTATTTGATTAAAAAAATGACCATGTATAGTAAGGCGTTTTTTATTTTGTTAAAAAAAACAACCATGTATAGTAAGGCGTTTTTTATTTTGTTAAAAAAACGACCATGTATAGTAAGGCGTTTTTTATTTGATTAAAAAAATGACTATGTATAGTACGGCGTTTTTTTATTTTGTTAAAAAAACGACCATGTATAGTAAGGCGTTTTTTATTTGATTAAAAAAACGACCATGTATAGTAAGGCGTTTTTTATTTGATTAAAAAAACGACCATGTATAGTAAGGCGTTTTTTATTTGATGAAAAAAACGACCATGTATAGTAAGGCGTTTTTTATTTGATTAAAAAAACGACCATGTATAGTAAGGCATTTTTTATTTGATTAAAAAAACGACTATGTATAGTAAGGCGTTTTTTATTTGATTAAAAAAACGACCATGTATAGTAAGGCGTTTTTTATTTGATTAAAAAAACGACCATGTATAGTAAGGCGTTTTTTATTTGATTTAAAAAACGACCATGTATAGTAAGGCGTTTTTTATTTGATTAAAAAAACGACCATGTATAGTAAGGCGTTTTTTATTTTGTTAAAAAAAAACGACCATGTATAGTAAGGCGTTTTTTTTATTTTGTTAAAAAAAAAAACGACCATGTATAGTAAGGCGTTTTTTATTTTGTTAAAAAAACGACCATGTATAGTAAGGCGTTTTCATTTGATTAAAAAAAACGACCATGTATAGTAAGGCGTTTTTTATTTGATTAAAAAAACGACCATGTATAGTAAGGCGTTTTTTATTTTGTTAAAAAAAAACGACCATGTATAGTAAGGCGTTTTTTTATTTTGTTAAAAAAAAACGACCATGTATAGTAAGGCGTTTTTTATTTTGTTAAAAAAAAACGACCATGTATAGTAAGGCGTTTTTTTATTTTGTTAAAAAAAAACGACCATGTATAGTAAGGCGTTTTTTATTTTGTTAAAAAAACGACCATGTATAGTAAGGCGTTTTTTATTTGATTAAAAAAACGACCATGTATAGTCAGGCGTTTTTTATTTGATTAAAAAAACGACCATGTATAGTAAGGCGTTTTTTATTTTGTTAAAAAAACGACCATGTATAGTCAGGCGTTTTTTTATTTGATTAAAAAAACGACCATGTATAGTAAGGCGTTTTTTATTTGATTAAAAAAAACGACCATGTATAGTAAGGCGTTTTTTATTTGATTAAAAAAACGACCATGTATAGTAAGGCGTTTTTTATTTTGTTAAAAAAATGACCATGTATAGTAAGGCATTTTTTATTTGATGAAAAAAATGACCATGTATAGTAAGGCGTTTTTTATTTTGTTAAAAAAACGACTATGTATAGTAAGGCGTTTTTTATTTGATTAAAAAAACGACCATGTATAGTAAGGCGTTTTTTATTTTGTTAAAAAAACGACTATGTATAGTAAGGCGTTTTTTATTTTGTTAAAAAAATGACCATGTATAGTAAGGCATTTTTTATTTGATGAAAAAAATGACCATGTATAGTAAGGCGTTTTTTATTTGATTAAAAAAATGACCATGTATAGTAAGGCGTTTTTTTATTTTGTTAAAAAAAAAAACGACCATGTATAGTAAGGCGTTTTTTATTTTGTTAAAAAAACGACCATGTATAGTAAGGCGTTTTCATTTGATTAAAAAAACGACCATGTATAGTAAGGCGTTTTTTATTTGATTAAAAAAACGACCATGTATAGTAAGGCGTTTTTTATTTTGTTAAAAAAAAACGACCATGTATAGTAAGGCGTTTTTTTATTTTGTTAAAAAAAAACGACCATGTATAGTAAGGCGTTTTTTATTTTGTTAAAAAAACGACCATGTATAGTAAGGCGTTTTTTATTTGATTAAAAAAACGACCATGTATAGTAAGGCGTTTTTTATTTTGTTAAAAAAACGACCATGTATAGTAAGGCGTTTTTTATTTGATTAAAAAAATGACCATGTATAGAAAGGCGTTTTTTATTTTGTTAAAAAAAACGACCATGTATAGTAAGGCGTTTTTTATTTGATTAAAAAAACGACCATGTATAGTAAGGCGTTTTTTATTTTGTTAAAAAAACGACCATGTATAGTAAGGCATTTTTTATTTGATGAAAAAAATGACCATGTATAGTAAGGCGTTTTTTATTTTGTTAAAAAAACGACTATGTATAGTAAGGCGTTTTTTATTTGATTAAAAAAACGACCATGTATAGTAAGGCGTTTTTTATTTTGTTAAAAAAACGACCATGTATAGTAAGGCGTTTTTTATTTGATTAAAAAAATGACCATGTATAGTAAGGCGTTTTTTATTTTGTTAAAAAAAACGACCATGTATAGTAAGGCGTTTTTTATTTTGTTAAAAAAACGACCATGTATAGTAAGGCGTTTTTTATTTGATTAAAAAAATGACTATGTATAGTACGGCGTTTTTTTATTTTGTTAAAAAAACGACCATGTATAGTAAGGCGTTTTTTATTTGATTAAAAAAACGACCATGTATAGTAAGGCGTTTTTTATTTGATTAAAAAAACGACCATGTATAGTAAGGCGTTTTTTATTTGATGAAAAAAACGACCATGTATAGTAAGGCGTTTTTTATTTGATTAAAAAAACGACCATGTATAGTAAGGCATTTTTTATTTTGTTAAAAAAAAACGACCATGTATAGTAAGGCGTTTTTTTATTTTGTTAAAAAAAAACGACCATGTATAGTAAGGCGTTTTTTATTTTGTTAAAAAAACGACCATGTATAGTAAGGCGTTTTTTATTTGATTAAAAAAACGACCATGTATAGTCAGGCGTTTTTTATTTGATTAAAAAAACGACCATGTATAGTAAGGCGTTTTTTATTTTGTTAAAAAAACGACCATGTATAGTAAGGCGTTTTCATTTGATTAAAAAAACGACCATGTATAGTAAGGCGTTTTTTATTTTGTTAAAAAAAAACAACCATGTATAGTAAGGCGTTTTTTATTTTGTTAAAAAAAAACAACCATGTATAGTAAGGCGTTTTTTTATTTTGTTAAAAAAAACGACCATGTATAGTAAGGCGTTTTTTATTTTGTTAAAAAAAAACGACCATGTATAGTAAGGCGTTTTTTTATTTTGTTAAAAAAAAACGACCATGTATAGTAAGGCGTTTTTTATTTTGTTAAAAAAACGACCATGTATAGTAAGGCGTTTTTTATTTGATTAAAAAAACGACCATGTATTGTCAGGCGTTTTTTATTTGATTAAAAAAACGACCATGTATAGTAAGGCGTTTTTTATTTTGTTAAAAAAACTACCATGTATAGTAAGGCGTTTTTTTATTTGATTAAAAAAACGACCATGTATAGTAAGGCGTTTTTTATTTGATTAAAAAAACGACCATGTATAGTAAGGCGTTTTTTATTTGATTAAAAAAACGACCATGTATAGTAAGGCGTTTTTTATTTTGTTAAAAAAATGACCATGTATAGTAAGGCATTTTTTATTTGATGAAAAAAATGACCATGTATAGTAAGGCGTTTTTTATTTTGTTAAAAAAACGACTATGTATAGTAAGGCGTTTTTTATTTGATTAAAAAAACGACCATGTATAGTAATGCGTTTTTTATTTTGTTAAAAAAATGACCATGTATAGTAAGGCATTTTTTATTTGATGAAAAAAATGACCATGTATAGTAAGGCGTTTTTTATTTGATTAAAAAAATGACCATGTATAGTAAGGCGTTTTTTTATTTTGTTAAAAAAAAAAACGACCATGTATAGTAAGGCGTTTTTTATTTTGTTAAAAAAACGACCATGTATAGTAAGGCGTTTTCATTTGATTAAAAAAACGACCATGTATAGTAAGGCGTTTTTTATTTGATTAAAAAAACGACCATGTATAGTAAGGCGTTTTTTATTTTGTTAAAAAAAAACGACCATGTATAGTAAGGCGTTTTTTTATTTTGTTAAAAAAAAACGACCATGTATAGTAAGGCGTTTTTTATTTTGTTAAAAAAAAACGACCATGTATAGTAAGGCGTTTTTTTATTTTGTTAAAAAAATGACCATGTATAGTAAGGCATTTTTTATTTGATGAAAAAAATGACCATGTATAGTAAGGCGTTTTTTATTTGATTAAAAAAACGACCATGTATAGTAAGGCGTTTTTTATTTTGTTAAAAAAACGACCATGTATAGTAAGGCGTTTTTTATTTGATTAAAAAAATGACCATGTATAGTAAGGCGTTTTTTATTTTGTTAAAAAAAAACGACCATGTATAGTAAGGTGTTTTTTATTTTGTTAAAAAAAACGACCATGTATAGTAAGGCGTTTTTTATTTTGTTAAAAAAACGACCATGTATAGTAAGGCGTTTTTTATTTGATTTAAAAAATGACCATGTATAGTAAGGCGTTTTTTATTTTGTTAAAAAAAAACAACCATGTATAGTAAGGCGTTTTTTATTTTGTTAAAAAAAAACAACCATGTATAGTAAGGCGTTTTTTTATTTTGTTAAAAAAAACGACCATGTATAGTAAGGCGTTTTTTATTTTGTTAAAAAAAAACGACCATGTATAGTAAGGCGTTTTTTTATTTTGTTAAAAAAAAACGACCATGTATAGTAAGGCGTTTTTTATTTTGTTAAAAAAACGACCATGTATAGTAAGGCGTTTTTTATTTGATTAAAAAAACGACCATGTATTGTCAGGCGTTTTTTATTTGATTAAAAAAACGACCATGTATAGTAAGGCGTTTTTTATTTTGTTAAAAAAACTACCATGTATAGTAAGGCGTTTTTTTATTTGATTAAAAAAACGACCATGTATAGTAAGGCGTTTTTTATTTGATTAAAAAAACGACCATGTATAGTAAGGCGTTTTTTATTTGATTAAAAAAACGACCATGTATAGTAAGGCGTTTTTTATTTGATTAAAAAAACGACCATGTATAGTAAGGCGTTTTTTATTTTGTTAAAAAAATGACCATGTATAGTAAGGCATTTTTTATTTGATGAAAAAAATGACCATGTATAGTAAGGCGTTTTTTATTTTGTTAAAAAAACGACTATGTATAGTAAGGCGTTTTTTATTTGATTAAAAAAACGACCATGTATAGTAATGCGTTTTTTATTTTGTTAAAAAAATGACCATGTATAGTAAGGCATTTTTTATTTGATGAAAAAAATGACCATGTATAGTAAGGCGTTTTTTATTTGATTAAAAAAATGACCATGTATAGTAAGGCGTTTTTTTATTTTGTTAAAAAAAAAAACGACCATGTATAGTAAGGCGTTTTTTATTTTGTTAAAAAAACGACCATGTATAGTAAGGCGTTTTCATTTGATTAAAAAAACGACCATGTATAGTAAGGCGTTTTTTATTTGATTAAAAAAACGACCATGTATAGTAAGGCGTTTTTTATTTTGTTAAAAAAAAACGACCATGTATAGTAAGGCGTTTTTTTATTTTGTTAAAAAAAAACGACCATGTATAGTAAGGCGTTTTTTATTTTGTTAAAAAAAAACGACCATGTATAGTAAGGCGTTTTTTTATTTTGTTAAAAAAAAACGACCATGTATAGTAAGGCGTTTTTTATTTTGTTAAAAAAACGACCATGTATAGTAAGGCGTTTTTTATTTGATTAAAAAAACGACCATGTATAGTCAGGCGTTTTTTATTTGATTAAAAAAACGACCATGTATAGTCAGGCGTTTTTTATTTGATTAAAAAAACGACCATGTAAAGTAAGGCGTTTTTTATTTTGTTAAAAAAACGACCATGTATAGTAAGGCGTTTTTTATTTGATTAAAAAAACGACCATGTATAGTAAGGCGTTTTTTATTTGATTAAAAAAACGACCATGTATAGTAAGGCGTTTTTTATTTGATGAAAAAAACGACCATGTATAGTAAGGCGTTTTTTATTTGATTAAAAAAACGACCATGTATAGTAAGGCGTTTTTTATTTGATTTAAAAAATGACCATGTATAGTAAGGCGTTTTTTATTTGATTAAAAAAACGACCATGTATAGTAAGGCGTTTTTTATTTGATTTAAAAAATGACCATGTATAGTAAGGCGTTTTTTATTTGATTAAAAAAACGACCATGTATAGTAAGGCGTTTTTTATTTTGTTAAAAAAATGACCATGTTTTGTAAGGCATTTTTTATTTGATGAAAAAAATGACCATGTATAGTAAGGCGTTTTTTATTTTGTTAAAAAAACGACTATGTATAGTAAGGCGTTTTTTATTTGATTAAAAAAACGACCATGTATAGTAAGGCGTTTTTTATTTTGTTAAAAAAACGACCATGTATAGTAAGGCGTTTTTTATTTGATTAAAAAAATGACCATGTATAGTAAGGCGTTTTTTATTTTGTTAAAAAAAAACGACCATGTATAGTAAGGCGTTTTTTATTTTGTTAAAAAAACGACCATGTATAGTAAGGCGTTTTTTATTTGATTAAAAAAACGACCATGTATAGTAAGGCGTTTTTTATTTTGTTAAAAAAACGACCATGTATAGTAAGGCGTTTTTTATTTGATTAAAAAAATGACCATGTATAGAAAGGCGTTTTTTATTTTGTTAAAAAAAACGACCATGTATAGTAAGGCGTTTTTTATTTTGTTAAAAAAACGACCATGTATAGTAAGGCGTTTTTTATTTGATTAAAAAAATGACCATGTATAGTAAGGCGTTTTTTATTTTGTTAAAAAAAAACGACCATGTATAGTAAGGCGTTTTTTATTTGATTAAAAAAACGACCATGTATAGTAAGGCGTTTTTTATTTTGTTAAAAAAAATGACCATGTATAGTAAGGCATTTTTTATTTGATGAAAAAAATGACCATGTATAGTAAGGCGTTTTTTATTTTGTTAAAAAACGACTATGTATAGTAAGGCGTTTTTTATTTGATTAAAAAAACGACCATGTATAGTAAGGCGTTTTTTATTTTGTTAAAAAAACGACCATGTATAGTAAGGCGTTTTTTATTTGATTAAAAAAATGACCATGTATAGTAAGGCGTTTTTTATTTTGTTAAAAAAAACGACCATGTATAGTAAGGCGTTTTTTATTTTGTTAAAAAAACGACCATGTATAGTAAGGCGTTTTTTATTTGATTAAAAAAACGACCATGTATAGTAAGGCGTTTTTTATTTGATTAAAAAAAACGACCATGTATAGTAAGGCGTTTTTTATTTGATGAAAAAAACGACCATGTATAGTAAGGCGTTTTTTATTTGATTAAAAAAACGACCATGTATAGTAAGGCATTTTTTATTTGATTAAAAAAACGACTATGTATAGTAAGGCGTTTTTTATTTGATTAAAAAAACGACCATGTATAGTAAGGCGTTTTTTATTTGATTAAAAAAACGACCATGTATAGTAAGGCGTTTTTTATTTGATTTAAAAAATGACCATGTATAGTAAGGCGTTTTTTATTTGATTAAAAAATCGACCATGTACAGTAAGGCGTTTTTTATTTTGTTAAAAAAAAACGACCATGTATAGTAAGGCGTTTTTTTATTTTGTTCAAAAAAAAAACGACCATGTATAGTAAGGCGTTTTTTTATTTTGTTAAAAAAACGACCATGTATAGTAAGGCGTTTTCATTTGATTAAAAAAAACGACCATGTATAGTAAGGCGTTTTTTATTTGATTAAAAAAACGACCATGTATAGTAAGGCGTTTTTTATTTTGTTAAAAAAAAACGACCATGTATAGTAAGGCGTTTTTTTATTTTGTTAAAAAAAAACGACCATGTATAGTAAGGCGTTTTTTATTTTGTTAAAAAAAAACGACCATGTATAGTAAGGCGTTTTTTTATTTTGTTAAAAAAAAACGACCATGTATAGTAAGGCGTTTTTTATTTTGTTAAAAAAACGACCATGTATAGTAAGGCGTTTTTTATTTGATTAAAAAAACGACCATGTATAGTCAGGCGTTTTTTATTTGATTAAAAAAACGACCATGTATAGTAAGGCGTTTTTTATTTTGTTAAAAAAACGACCATGTATAGTCAGGCGTTTTTTTATTTGATTAAAAAAACGACCATGTATAGTAAGGCGTTTTTTATTTGATTAAAAAAAACGACCATGTATAGTAAGGCGTTTTTTATTTGATTAAAAAAACGACCATGTATAGTAAGGCGTTTTTTATTTTGTTAAAAAAATGACCATGTATAGTAAGGCATTTTTTATTTGATGAAAAAAATGACCATGTATAGTAAGGCGTTTTTTATTTTGTTAAAAAAACGACTATGTATAGTAAGGCGTTTTTTATTTGATTAAAAAAACGACCATGTATAGTAAGGCGTTTTTTATTTTGTTAAAAAAATGACCATGTATAGTAAGGCATTTTTTATTTGATGAAAAAAATGACCATGTATAGTAAGGCGTTTTTTATTTTGTTAAAAAAACGACTATGTATAGTAAGGCGTTTTTTATTTGATTAAAAAAACGACCATGTATAGTAAGGCGTTTTTTATTTTGTTAAAAAAATGACCATGTATAGTAAGGCATTTTTTATTTGATGAAAAAAATGACCATGTATAGTAAGGCGTTTTTTATTTGATTAAAAAAATGACCATGTATAGTAAGGCGTTTTTTTATTTTGTTAAAAAAAAAAACGACCATGTATAGTAAGGCGTTTTTTATTTTGTTAAAAAAACGACCATGTATAGTAAGGCGTTTTCATTTGATTAAAAAAACGACCATGTATAGTAAGGCGTTTTTTATTTGATTAAAAAAACGACCATGTATAGTAAGGCGTTTTTTATTTTGTTAAAAAAAAACGACCATGTATAGTAAGGCGTTTTTTTATTTTGTTAAAAAAAAACGACCATGTATAGTAAGGCGTTTTTTATTTTGTTAAAAAAAAACGACCATGTATAGTAAGGCGTTTTTTTATTTTGTTAAAAAAAAACGACCATGTATAGTAAGGCGTTTTTTATTTTGTTAAAAAAATGACCATGTACAGTAAGGCGTTTTTTATTTGATTAAAAAAACGACCATGTATAGTCAGGCGTTTTTTATTTGATTAAAAAAACGACCATGTATAGTCAGGCGTTTTTTATTTGATTAAAAAAACGACCATGTATAGTAAGGCGTTTTTTATTTTGTTAAAAAAACGACCATGTATAGTAAGGCGTTTTTTATTTGATTAAAAAAACGACCATGTATAGTAAGGCGTTTTTTATTTGATTAAAAAAACGACCATGTATAGTAAGGCGTTTTTTATTTGATGAAAAAAACGACCATGTATAGTAAGGCGTTTTTTATTTGATTAAAAAAACGACCATGTATAGTAAGGCGTTTTTTATTTGATTTAAAAAATGACCATGTATAGTAAGGCGTTTTTTATTTGATTAAAAAAACGACCATGTATAGTAAGGCGTTTTTTATTTGATTTAAAAAATGACCATGTATAGTAAGGCGTTTTTTATTTGATTAAAAAAACGACCATGTATAGTAAGGCGTTTTTTATTTTGTTAAAAAAATGACCATGTTTTGTAAGGCATTTTTTATTTGATGAAAAAAATGACCATGTATAGTAAGGCGTTTTCATTTGATTAAAAAAAACGACCATGTATAGTAAGGCGTTTTTTTATTTTGTTAAAAAAAAACGACCATGTATAGTAAGGCGTTTTTTTATTTTGTTAAAAAAACGACCATGTATAGTAAGGCGTTTTCATTTGATTAAAAAAAACGACCATGTATAGTAAGGCGTTTTTTATTTGATTAAAAAAACGACCATGTATAGTAAGGCGTTTTTTATTTTGTTAAAAAAAAACGACCATGTATAGTAAGGCGTTTTTTTATTTTGTTAAAAAAAAACGACCATGTATAGTAAGGCGTTTTTTATTTTGTTAAAAAAAACGACCATGTATAGTAAGGCGTTTTTTTATTTTGTTAAAAAAAAACGACCATGTATAGTAAGGCGTTTTTTATTTTGTTAAAAAAACGACCATGTATAGTAAGGCGTTTTTTATTTGATTAAAAAAACGACCATGTATAGTCAGGCGTTTTTTATTTGATTAAAAAAACGACCATGTATAGTAAGGCGTTTTTTATTTTGTTAAAAAAACGACCATGTATAGTCAGGCGTTTTTTTATTTGATTAAAAAAACGACCATGTATAGTAAGGCGTTTTTTATTTGATTAAAAAAAACGACCATGTATAGTAAGGCGTTTTTTATTTGATTAAAAAAACGACCATGTATAGTAAGGCGTTTTTTATTTTGTTAAAAAAATGACCATGTATAGTAAGGCATTTTTTATTTGATGAAAAAAATGACCATGTATAGTAAGGCGTTTTTTATTTTGTTAAAAAAACGACTATGTATAGTAAGGCGTTTTTTATTTGATTAAAAAAACGACCATGTATAGTAAGGCGTTTTTTATTTTGTTAAAAAAATGACCATGTATAGTAAGGCATTTTTTATTTGATGAAAAAAATGACCATGTATAGTAAGGCGTTTTTTATTTTGTTAAAAAAACGACTATGTATAGTAAGGCGTTTTTTATTTGATTAAAAAAACGACCATGTATAGTAAGGCGTTTTTTATTTTGTTAAAAAAATGACCATGTATAGTAAGGCATTTTTTATTTGATGAAAAAAATGACCATGTATAGTAAGGCGTTTTTTATTTGATTAAAAAAATGACCATGTATAGTAAGGCGTTTTTTTATTTTGTTAAAAAAAAAAACGACCATGTATAGTAAGGCGTTTTTTATTTTGTTAAAAAAACGACCATGTATAGTAAGGCGTTTTCATTTGATTAAAAAAACGACCATGTATAGTAAGGCGTTTTTTATTTGATTAAAAAAACGACCATGTATAGTAAGGCGTTTTTTATTTTGTTAAAAAAAAACGACCATGTATAGTAAGGCGTTTTTTTATTTTGTTAAAAAAAAACGACCATGTATAGTAAGGCGTTTTTTATTTTGTTAAAAAAAAACGACCATGTATAGTAAGGCGTTTTTTTATTTTGTTAAAAAAAAACGACCATGTATAGTAAGGCGTTTTTTATTTTGTTAAAAAAATGACCATGTACAGTAAGGCGTTTTTTATTTGATTAAAAAAACGACCATGTATAGTCAGGCGTTTTTTATTTGATTAAAAAAACGACCATGTATAGTCAGGCGTTTTTTATTTGATTAAAAAAACGACCATGTATAGTAAGGCGTTTTTTATTTTGTTAAAAAAACGACCATGTATAGTAAGGCGTTTTTTATTTGATTAAAAAAACGACCATGTATAGTAAGGCGTTTTTTATTTGATTAAAAAAACGACCATGTATAGTAAGGCGTTTTTTATTTGATGAAAAAAACGACCATGTATAGTAAGGCGTTTTTTATTTGATTAAAAAAACGACCATGTATAGTAAGGCGTTTTTTATTTGATTTAAAAAATGACCATGTATAGTAAGGCGTTTTTTATTTGATTAAAAAAACGACCATGTATAGTAAGGCGTTTTTTATTTGATTTAAAAAATGACCATGTATAGTAAGGCGTTTTTTATTTGATTAAAAAAACGACCATGTATAGTAAGGCGTTTTTTATTTTGTTAAAAAAATGACCATGTTTTGTAAGGCATTTTTTATTTGATGAAAAAAATGACCATGTATAGTAAGGCGTTTTTTATTTTGTTAAAAAAACGACTATGTATAGTAAGGCGTTTTTTATTTGATTAAAAAAACAACCATGTATAGTAAGGCGTTTTTTATTTTGTTAAAAAAACGACCATGTATAGTAAGGCGTTTTTTATTTGATTAAAAAAATGACCATGTATAGTAAGGCGTTTTTTATTTTGTTAAAAAAAAACGACCATGTATAGTAAGGCGTTTTTTATTTTGTTAAAAAAACGACCATGTATAGTAAGGCGTTTTTTATTTGATTAAAAAAACGACCATGTATAGTAAGGCGTTTTTTATTTTGTTAAAAAAACGACCATGTATAGTAAGGCGTTTTTTATTTGATTAAAAAAATGACCATGTATAGAAAGGCGTTTTTTATTTTGTTAAAAAAAACGACCATGTATAGTAAGGCGTTTTTTATTTTGTTAAAAAAACGACCATGTATAGTAAGGCGTTTTTTATTTGATTAAAAAAATGACCATGTATAGTAAGGCGTTTTTTATTTTGTTAAAAAAAAACGACCATGTATAGTAAGGCGTTTTTTATTTGATTAAAAAAACGACCATGTATAGTAAGGCGTTTTTTATTTTGTTAAAAAAAATGACCATGTATAGTAAGGCATTTTTTATTTGATGAAAAAAATGACCATGTATAGTAAGGCGTTTTTTATTTTGTTAAAAAAACGACTATGTATAGTAAGGCGTTTTTTATTTGATTAAAAAAACGACCATGTATAGTAAGGCGTTTTTTATTTTGTTAAAAAAACGACCATGTATAGTAAGGCGTTTTTTATTTGATGAAAAAAACGACCATGTATAGTAAGGCGTTTTTTATTTGATTAAAAAAACGACCATGTATAGTAAGGCATTTTTTATTTGATTAAAAAAACGACTATGTATAGTAAGGCGTTTTTTATTTGATTAAAAAAACGACCATGTATAGTAAGGCGTTTTTTATTTGATTAAAAAAATGACCATGTATAGTAAGGCGTTTTTTATTTGATTTAAAAAATGACCATGTATAGTAAGGCGTTTTTTATTTGATTAAAAAAACGACCATGTATAGTAAGGCGTTTTTTATTTTGTTAAAAAAAAACGACCATGTATAGTAAGGCGTTTTTTTATTTTGTTAAAAAAAAAAACGACCATGTATAGTAAGGCGTTTTTTATTTTGTTAAAAAAACGACCATGTATAGTAAGGCGTTTTCATTTGATTAAAAAAACCGACCATGTATAGTAAGGCGTTTTTTATTTGATTAAAAAAACGACCATGTATAGTAAGGCGTTTTTTATTTGATTAAAAAAATGACCATGTATAGAAAGGCGTTTTTTATTTTGTTAAAAAAAACGACCATGTATAGTAAGGCGTTTTTTATTTTGTTAAAAAAACGACCATGTATAGTAAGGCGTTTTTTATTTGATTAAAAAAATGACCATGTATAGAAAGGCGTTTTTTATTTTGTTAAAAAAAACGACCATGTATAGTAAGGCGTTTTTTATTTTGTTAAAAAAACGACCATGTATAGTAAGGCGTTTTTTATTTGATTAAAAAAATGACCATGTATAGTAAGGCGTTTTTTATTTTGTTAAAAAAAAACGACCATGTATAGTAAGGCGTTTTTTATTTGATTAAAAAAACGACCATGTATAGTAAGGCGTTTTTTATTTTGTTAAAAAAAATGACCATGTATAGTAAGGCATTTTTTATTTGATGAAAAAAATGACCATGTATAGTAAGGCGTTTTTTATTTTGTTAAAAAACGACTATGTATAGTAAGGCGTTTTTTATTTGATTAAAAAAACGACCATGTATAGTAAGGCGTTTTTTATTTTGTTAAAAAAACGACCATGTATAGTAAGGCGTTTTTTATTTGATTAAAAAAATGACCATGTATAGTAAGGCGTTTTTTATTTTGTTAAAAAAAACGACCATGTATAGTAAGGCGTTTTTTATTTTGTTAAAAAAACGACCATGTATAGTAAGGCGTTTTTTATTTGATTAAAAAAACGACCATGTATAGTAAGGCGTTTTTTATTTGATTAAAAAAACGACCATGTATAGTAAGGCGTTTTTTATTTGATGAAAAAAACGACCATGTATAGTAAGGCGTTTTTTATTTGATTAAAAAAACGACCATGTATAGTAAGGCATTTTTTATTTGATTAAAAAAACGACTATGTATAGTAAGGCGTTTTTTATTTGATTAAAAAAACGACCATGTATAGTAAGGCGTTTTTTATTTGATTAAAAAAACGACCATGTATAGTAAGGCGTTTTTTATTTGATTTAAAAAATGACCATGTATAGTAAGGCGTTTTTTATTTGATTAAAAAATCGACCATGTACAGTAAGGCGTTTTTTATTTTGTTAAAAAAAAACGACCATGTATAGTAAGGCGTTTTTTTATTTTGTTCAAAAAAAAAACGACCATGTATAGTAAGGCGTTTTTTTATTTTGTTAAAAAAACGACCATGTATAGTAAGGCGTTTTCATTTGATTAAAAAAAACGACCATGTATAGTAAGGCGTTTTTTATTTGATTAAAAAAACGACCATGTATAGTAAGGCGTTTTTTATTTTGTTAAAAAAAAACGACCATGTATAGTAAGGCGTTTTTTTATTTTGTTAAAAAAAAACGACCATGTATAGTAAGGCGTTTTTTATTTTGTTAAAAAAAAACGACCATGTATAGTAAGGCGTTTTTTTATTTTGTTAAAAAAAAACGACCATGTATAGTAAGGCGTTTTTTATTTTGTTAAAAAAACGACCATGTATAGTAAGGCGTTTTTTATTTGATTAAAAAAACGACCATGTATAGTCAGGCGTTTTTTATTTGATTAAAAAAACGACCATGTATAGTAAGGCGTTTTTTATTTTGTTAAAAAAACGACCATGTATAGTCAGGCGTTTTTTTATTTGATTAAAAAAACGACCATGTATAGTAAGGCGTTTTTTATTTGATTAAAAAAAACGACCATGTATAGTAAGGCGTTTTTTATTTGATTAAAAAAACGACCATGTATAGTAAGGCGTTTTTTATTTTGTTAAAAAAATGACCATGTATAGTAAGGCATTTTTTATTTGATGAAAAAAATGACCATGTATAGTAAGGCGTTTTTTATTTTGTTAAAAAAACGACTATGTATAGTAAGGCGTTTTTTATTTGATTAAAAAAACGACCATGTATAGTAAGGCGTTTTTTATTTTGTTAAAAAAATGACCATGTATAGTAAGGCATTTTTTATTTGATGAAAAAAATGACCATGTATAGTAAGGCGTTTTTTATTTTGTTAAAAAAACGACTATGTATAGTAAGGCGTTTTTTATTTGATTAAAAAAACGACCATGTATAGTAAGGCGTTTTTTATTTTGTTAAAAAAATGACCATGTATAGTAAGGCATTTTTTATTTGATGAAAAAAATGACCATGTATAGTAAGGCGTTTTTTATTTGATTAAAAAAATGACCATGTATAGTAAGGCGTTTTTTTATTTTGTTAAAAAAAAAAAACGACCATGTATAGTAAGGCGTTTTTTATTTTGTTAAAAAAACGACCATGTATAGTAAGGCGTTTTCATTTGATTAAAAAAACGACCATGTATAGTAAGGCGTTTTTTATTTGATTAAAAAAACGACCATGTATAGTAAGGCGTTTTTTATTTTGTTAAAAAAAAACGACCATGTATAGTAAGGCGTTTTTTTATTTTGTTAAAAAAAAACGACCATGTATAGTAAGGCGTTTTTTATTTTGTTAAAAAAAAACGACCATGTATAGTAAGGCGTTTTTTTATTTTGTTAAAAAAAAACGACCATGTATAGTAAGGCGTTTTTTATTTTGTTAAAAAAATGACCATGTACAGTAAGGCGTTTTTTATTTGATTAAAAAAACGACCATGTATAGTCAGGCGTTTTTTATTTGATTAAAAAAACGACCATGTATAGTCAGGCGTTTTTTATTTGATTAAAAAAACGACCATGTATAGTAAGGCGTTTTTTATTTTGTTAAAAAAACGACCATGTATAGTAAGGCGTTTTTTATTTGATTAAAAAAACGACCATGTATAGTAAGGCGTTTTTTATTTGATTAAAAAAACGACCATGTATAGTAAGGCGTTTTTTATTTGATGAAAAAAACGACCATGTATAGTAAGGCGTTTTTTATTTGATTAAAAAAACGACCATGTATAGTAAGGCGTTTTTTATTTGATTTAAAAAATGACCATGTATAGTAAGGCGTTTTTTATTTGATTAAAAAAACGACCATGTATAGTAAGGCGTTTTTTATTTGATTTAAAAAATGACCATGTATAGTAAGGCGTTTTTTATTTGATTAAAAAAACGACCATGTATAGTAAGGCGTTTTTTATTTTGTTAAAAAAATGACCATGTTTTGTAAGGCATTTTTTATTTGATGAAAAAAATGACCATGTATAGTAAGGCGTTTTCATTTGATTAAAAAAAACGACCATGTATAGTAAGGCGTTTTTTTATTTTGTTAAAAAAAAACGACCATGTATAGTAAGGCGTTTTTTTATTTTGTTAAAAAAACGACCATGTATAGTAAGGCGTTTTCATTTGATTAAAAAAAACGACCATGTATAGTAAGGCGTTTTTTATTTGATTAAAAAAACGACCATGTATAGTAAGGCGTTTTTTATTTTGTTAAAAAAAAACGACCATGTATAGTAAGGCGTTTTTTTATTTTGTTAAAAAAAAACGACCATGTATAGTAAGGCGTTTTTTATTTTGTTAAAAAAAACGACCATGTATAGTAAGGCGTTTTTTTATTTTGTTAAAAAAAAACGACCATGTATAGTAAGGCGTTTTTTATTTTGTTAAAAAAACGACCATGTATAGTAAGGCGTTTTTTATTTGATTAAAAAAACGACCATGTATAGTCAGGCGTTTTTTATTTGATTAAAAAAACGACCATGTATAGTAAGGCGTTTTTTATTTTGTTAAAAAAACGACCATGTATAGTCAGGCGTTTTTTTATTTGATTAAAAAAACGACCATGTATAGTAAGGCGTTTTTTATTTGATTAAAAAAAACGACCATGTATAGTAAGGCGTTTTTTATTTGATTAAAAAAACGACCATGTATAGTAAGGCGTTTTTTATTTTGTTAAAAAAATGACCATGTATAGTAAGGCATTTTTTATTTGATGAAAAAAATGACCATGTATAGTAAGGCGTTTTTTATTTTGTTAAAAAAACGACTATGTATAGTAAGGCGTTTTTTATTTGATTAAAAAAACGACCATGTATAGTAAGGCGTTTTTTATTTTGTTAAAAAAATGACCATGTATAGTAAGGCATTTTTTATTTGATGAAAAAAATGACCATGTATAGTAAGGCGTTTTTTATTTTGTTAAAAAAACGACTATGTATAGTAAGGCGTTTTTTATTTGATTAAAAAAACGACCATGTATAGTAAGGCGTTTTTTATTTTGTTAAAAAAATGACCATGTATAGTAAGGCATTTTTTATTTGATGAAAAAAATGACCATGTATAGTAAGGCGTTTTTTATTTGATTAAAAAAATGACCATGTATAGTAAGGCGTTTTTTTATTTTGTTAAAAAAAAAAACGACCATGTATAGTAAGGCGTTTTTTATTTTGTTAAAAAAACGACCATGTATAGTAAGGCGTTTTCATTTGATTAAAAAAACGACCATGTATAGTAAGGCGTTTTTTATTTGATTAAAAAAACGACCATGTATAGTAAGGCGTTTTTTATTTTGTTAAAAAAAAACGACCATGTATAGTAAGGCGTTTTTTTATTTTGTTAAAAAAAAACGACCATGTATAGTAAGGCGTTTTTTATTTTGTTAAAAAAAAACGACCATGTATAGTAAGGCGTTTTTTTATTTTGTTAAAAAAAAACGACCATGTATAGTAAGGCGTT
Organism: Festucalex cinctus; assembly: GCF_051991245.1. NCBI lineage: Eukaryota > Metazoa > Chordata > Actinopteri > Syngnathiformes > Syngnathidae > Festucalex > Festucalex cinctus. The sequence goes on from NC_135425.1 coordinate 17,185,893, forward strand.
TTTTATTTTGTTAAAAAAATGACCATGTACAGTAAGGCGTTTTTTATTTGATTAAAAAAACGACCATGTATAGTCAGGCGTTTTTTATTTGATTAAAAAAACGACCATGTATAGTCAGGCGTTTTTTATTTGATTAAAAAAACGACCATGTATAGTAAGGCGTTTTTTATTTTGTTAAAAAAACGACCATGTATAGTAAGGCGTTTTTTATTTGATTAAAAAAACGACCATGTATAGTAAGGCGTTTTTTATTTGATTAAAAAAACGACCATGTATAGTAAGGCGTTTTTTATTTGATGAAAAAAACGACCATGTATAGTAAGGCGTTTTTTATTTGATTAAAAAAACGACCATGTATAGTAAGGCGTTTTTTATTTGATTTAAAAAATGACCATGTATAGTAAGGCGTTTTTTATTTGATTAAAAAAACGACCATGTATAGTAAGGCGTTTTTTATTTGATTTAAAAAATGACCATGTATAGTAAGGCGTTTTTTATTTGATTAAAAAAACGACCATGTATAGTAAGGCGTTTTTTATTTTGTTAAAAAAATGACCATGTTTTGTAAGGCATTTTTTATTTGATGAAAAAAATGACCATGTATAGTAAGGCGTTTTTTATTTTGTTAAAAAAACGACTATGTATAGTAAGGCGTTTTTTATTTGATTAAAAAAACAACCATGTATAGTAAGGCGTTTTTTATTTTGTTAAAAAAACGACCATGTATAGTAAGGCGTTTTTTATTTGATTAAAAAAATGACCATGTATAGTAAGGCGTTTTTTATTTTGTTAAAAAAAAACGACCATGTATAGTAAGGCGTTTTTTATTTTGTTAAAAAAACGACCATGTATAGTAAGGCGTTTTTTATTTGATTAAAAAAACGACCATGTATAGTAAGGCGTTTTTTATTTTGTTAAAAAAACGACCATGTATAGTAAGGCGTTTTTTATTTGATTAAAAAAATGACCATGTATAGAAAGGCGTTTTTTATTTTGTTAAAAAAAACGACCATGTATAGTAAGGCGTTTTTTATTTTGTTAAAAAAACGACCATGTATAGTAAGGCGTTTTTTATTTGATTAAAAAAATGACCATGTATAGTAAGGCGTTTTTTATTTTGTTAAAAAAAAACGACCATGTATAGTAAGGCGTTTTTTATTTGATTAAAAAAACGACCATGTATAGTAAGGCGTTTTTTATTTTGTTAAAAAAAATGACCATGTATAGTAAGGCATTTTTTATTTGATGAAAAAAATGACCATGTATAGTAAGGCGTTTTTTATTTTGTTAAAAAAACGACTATGTATAGTAAGGCGTTTTTTATTTGATTAAAAAAACGACCATGTATAGTAAGGCGTTTTTTATTTTGTTAAAAAAACGACCATGTATAGTAAGGCGTTTTTTATTTGATGAAAAAAACGACCATGTATAGTAAGGCGTTTTTTATTTGATTAAAAAAACGACCATGTATAGTAAGGCATTTTTTATTTGATTAAAAAAACGACTATGTATAGTAAGGCGTTTTTTATTTGATTAAAAAAACGACCATGTATAGTAAGGCGTTTTTTATTTGATTAAAAAAATGACCATGTATAGTAAGGCGTTTTTTATTTGATTTAAAAAATGACCATGTATAGTAAGGCGTTTTTTATTTGATTAAAAAAACGACCATGTATAGTAAGGCGTTTTTTATTTTGTTAAAAAAAAACGACCATGTATAGTAAGGCGTTTTTTTATTTTGTTAAAAAAAAAAACGACCATGTATAGTAAGGCGTTTTTTATTTTGTTAAAAAAACGACCATGTATAGTAAGGCGTTTTCATTTGATTAAAAAAACCGACCATGTATAGTAAGGCGTTTTTTATTTGATTAAAAAAACGACCATGTATAGTAAGGCGTTTTTTATTTTGTTAAAAAAAAACGACCATGTATAGTAAGGCGTTTTTTATTTGATTAAAAAAACGACCATGTATAGTCAGGCGTTTTTTATTTGATTAAAAAAACGACCGTGTATAGTAAGGCGTTTTTTATTTTGTTAAAAAAACGACCATGTATAGTAAGGCGTTTTTTATTTGATGAAAAAAATGACCATGTATAGTAAGGCGTTTTTTATTTTGTTAAAAAAACGACTATGTATAGTAAGGCGTTTTTTATTTGATTAAAAAAACGACCATGTATAGTAAGGCGTTTTTTATTTTGTTAAAAAAACGACCATGTATAGTAAGGCGTTTTTTATTTGATTAAAAAAATGACCATGTATAGTAAGGCGTTTTTTATTTTGTTAAAAAAACGATCATGTATAGTAAGGTGTTTTTTATTTTGTTAAAAAAAACGACCATGTATAGTAAGCCGTTTTTTATTTTGTTAAAAAAACGACCATGTATAGTAAGGCGTTTTTTATTTGATTTAAAAAATGACCATGTATAGTAAGGCGTTTTTTATTTGATTAAAAAAACGACCATGTATAGTAAGGCGTTTTTTATTTTGTTAAAAAAAAACAACCATGTATAGTAAGGCGTTTTTTTATTTTGTTAAAAAAAACGACCATGTATAGTAAGGCGTTTTTTATTTTGTTAAAAAAAAACGACCATGTATAGTAAGGCGTTTTTTTATTTTGTTAAAAAAAAACGACCATGTATAGTAAGGCGTTTTTTATTTTGTTAAAAAAACGACCATGTATAGTAAGGCGTTTTTTATTTGATTAAAAAAACGACCATGTATAGTCAGGCGTTTTTTATTTGATTAAAAAAACGACCATGTATAGTAAGGCGTTTTTTATTTTGTTAAAAAAACGACCATGTATAGTAAGGCGTTTTTTTATTTGATTAAAAAAACGACCATGTATAGTAAGGCGTTTTTTATTTGATTAAAAAAACGACCATGTATAGTAAGGCGTTTTTTATGTGATTAAAAAAACGACCATGTATAGTAAGGCGTTTTTTATTTGATTAAAAAAACGACCATGTATAGTAAGGCGTTTTTTATTTTGTTAAAAAAATGACCATGTATAGTAAGGCATTTTTTATTTGATGAAAAAAATGACCATGTATAGTAAGGCGTTTTTTATTTTGTTAAAAAAACGACTATGTATAGTAAGGCGTTTTTTATTTGATTAAAAAAACGACCATGTATAGTAAGGCGTTTTTTATTTTGTTAAAAAAATGACCATGTATAGTAAGGCATTTTTTATTTGATGAAAAAAATGACCATGTATAGTAAGGCGTTTTTTATTTGATTAAAAAAATGACCATGTATAGTAAGGCGTTTTTTATTTTGTTAAAAAAAAACGACCATGTATAGTAAGGCGTTTTTTATTTTGTTAAAAAAACGACCATGTATAGTAAGGCGTTTTTTATTTGATTAAAAAAATGACTATGTATAGTACGGCGTTTTTTTATTTTGTTAAAAAAACGACCATGTATAGTAAGGCGTTTTTTATTTGATTAAAAAAACGACCATGTATAGTAAGGCGTTTTTTATTTGATTAAAAAAAACGACCATGTATAGTAAGGCGTTTTTTATTTGATGAAAAAAACGACCATGTATAGTAAGGCGTTTTTTATTTGATGAAAAAAACGACCATGTATAGTAAGGCGTTTTTTATTTGATTAAAAAAACGACTATGTATAGTAAGGCGTTTTTTATTTGATTAAAAAAACGACCATGTATAGTAAGGCGTTTTTTATTTGATTAAAAAAACGACCATGTATAGTAAGGCGTTTTTTATTTTGTTAAAAAAACGACCATGTATAGTAAGGCGTTTTTTAATAGATTGAAAAAAACGACCATGTATAGTAAGGCGTTTTTTTTGTTTTTGTTTGTTTTTTCAAACAACCATGTATAGTATGACGTTGTTTTTTTTTTTTTTTGTTTTTTTAAAAACAACCATGTATAGTAAGGCGTTTTTTTTTTTTTTTTTAAACAACCATGTATAGCAAGGCTTTTTTCGTTTTTTTTTTTTTTTTTTTAAACGACCATGTATAGTAAGGTGTTTTTTTTTTGTTTTTTTTTAACGACCATGTATAGTAAGGCGTTTTTTTTTTTGTTTTTTTTTAAAAACAAAACAAAACAAAAAAACGACCATGTATAGAATGGCTTTTTTTTTTTTTTTTAACGACCAAGTATAGTAAGGATTTATTTTTATTTTTTTTTTAAGGACCATGTATAGTAAGGCTTTAAAAAAAAAAAAATTATATATGATATATAGAGTAAGGTGTTATTTTTTTAAACGACCATGTATAGTAGGGCGTTTTTTTTTTGTTTTTTTTTTAAAACAACCATGTATACTGCATAGTAAGGCATTATTTTTAAACCACCATGCAAAGCCATATATATTAAACAAAGGTTTAATAAAAATGACCATGAATAATAAGGTGTTTTCTTTAAAGAAAAATAAGTATAGTAGTAAGGCGATTTTTTTTATTTTTTATTTTTTTAAACGACCATGTACAGTCAGGCTTTTTTTTTTTTTTTTTTTTTTTGAAGTACCATGCGACTTGTAATTTTATTTTCCTGTTTTTTTTTACTCACTTAAGATTCTTTCTAACGTTAAACAAACTCAAACAAAGCAAGCCCCTTGAATGAAGCACAATTGATGTTGATTGTTGATTGAAGATACAAATGCGCAATTTTAAAATGACGTACTATGTATACTACAAATGGCCACCGGGGCACCCAATCACTTCTTGCTTGGGGCCCCTGGGGAATATTGCTACGCCACTAGTGAAACAAGTTGAAGAAAGCATCCAGAAAGAAAGATGCTAATGTGATAAAATAGTATTTATTTTTTTACAGAAACATACAAGGGCAGGAAAGGAATAACAGCTTATGTTGATATCTGGCAAACATATGAAGGGGAAAAAAAACACAGACTATGTACATCTGAGGATGGATGCCTGAGTGTACAAGCAACAGGCTCCTGGCATCATATACTGTACAAGAAACAAGGAGAATGGGGTGTGTGGGGGGGGGAGGCTCACATGGAATTATGGACAATCACTAATACTGCACTTTGCCCAAAGAAAATGTAATTGTATTACAAAAATATTCCTAAATGTGTTGTTTGTTTTAATTACGTTTTTCTTTTTTAAAAGTGTACTTTGAACAATGGATGCAGGTAGTGATGGACAAATGAAGCTTCATGAAGCACGTGTGATATGTTTTGACTCTTCTGGATGGCAATCATGGTTTTAAAGATGCAGTGGAAATGTAATCAATTTCCATTAAACCAGCCTTTATACTTAAAACAAGAGCACCATCTCGAGGAGTTAAAAAAAAAAAAAAAATCACGTGCTTCATGAAGCTTCATTTTCCCATCATAAGATGCAGGTCATAATTTAGATAAATGCAGGGATACCAAAATTGAAATATTTTTAAAGATTATCTTTCCCCCATTGATCTTTCAAATTAAATCAAAAAGAGCTCATTTATCTATTTATTTTAGATTGTGAGGGAGAAAAAAGGACCTCATGACTCAAAAAAAAAAAAAAAAAAAAAAAAAAAAAAAAATGTAGTGACACTGAATAGCGCTTTGAATGATCAGTCTCCATAACAGCTTTGTATAACTGAGCAGGACACAAATACGCATTGTTGGGGACAGAAATACAGACTCTCCTCAGTAATCTTCTTTGATGCTGTTAGCTGGAATTTCAAAACGTTTTTCAATTCTTTAAATAGTACAAATTCTTTTTAACATCTATGACTTCCAAATGAGCTAAAATTAACACACAACAAACCTGTGCTATGCCAAATTGGTTATGTACTTACACTAAAATGTATATATATATGTCAGGAAATGTGTTTCATTACTACAGAAGAGGATTAGGGCTATTGAAAACAAGACCAAAAAAAAAAGTTTTCAGGACTCGTACTTCTTTCTCAGAATTCTGACCTGTTCAATTTGGGGCACTTGCGGGTCATGTCCTGTTCATTAGGTGACTTTCTGTTGATTTTGGGACACTTCTGGGTCACTTCCTGTCAATTTTAGGTCACTAAAAGTGAGAAATACCAGCAACCTTTTTTTTTTTTTTCCCCTTCTTCACTGGCCCTAATCCTCACCCGTACGTTACGTACATGTGATATACAACAACACACAAAAACAAAGCTTCAACTGGATCTGTGCATTTTCTGTGGGGCTAGCTTGAGAGAACATACAGTCGTCAAACCGCAACTAGCTTGACATCTATGCACCTTGTGTTCCTGATGCATCGCACACAGTCAGTCAGTCGCTTGTTGACTGCACAGCTTTGGATCACAACATTGTCATCACGAGGACACAAACACATGAGAGATACGAAAGAAGAAATATGAAACAAACTGAGGTATTTGGGGCTTTTCATGAGCACTGACCGCCGAGTCATTACTGTTTACCAAAGATCCAAGCACAGAGAGACAAAGAATGGCTGTTGTCAGGTAACCATGGTCACCGTGATCCACCGCTATCTTGCCAGACCACATGGTCACAATAAAAAAGGTCAAACAAGGAACTGACATTTTTTTTGTCTTTCTCTCCAAAGCTCTTGATTTTCTGTAGTGTAGGTTTTCTGATCGCCATATCTGATCGTACTGTCGCCATATTTGTAAAAAAAAAAAGAAAAAAAAAGAAAAAAAAAAAAAGAAATAACCTCGCTCTGTCGCTTGTAAGCAACGACTGTGAGCATCTGTGCGCCATTTTAAAAAGAACCCCGTGTCAAAGCCAGCTATGAGCTGCGCTTGCAAGCTGCTTAAACCGTGATGTGTTCTCATATAATTTAGTAGCAACCTGAACAAAACTGAAATGGAATCTCGAAATTCATACTTCAAAAATACATCTGCAAAGTCACAAATGTTGCATAATTTTGTACAAAATCCTACGAAACTGTCATGAGAACAGGCTCCTTGTTCAACCACGTTAGCCTATTAGGACCTGAAGGTGAATTTTTTTTTTTGATTTTTTTTTTACAGGGCAGCAGCTTCCCAAGGGGTCACTCTCTTCTCGATATCCAAACGCAAAGTAATGCAATTTAAATTACTTTTTAACAGCTAACAAACATTGTAATGCCTCCGAATTGTTGAGAAGAACAGGGAAGGTTTCTACGTTGCTACATTGCATTGCATATGTTACGTTGGGTAACAGTTTAGAGGCGGAAATTTTTGATTATATTATTATTATTTTTATTTGTATTAATCAGTGAAACAGACTTTAAGAAAAAAGTTTCAATTTCAATCCACTCCCCCCCACCACACCCCAAAATGGCAGTGCGGGGTAAACATTTGTGATGCTAGCAAATGTTGATTTCACTTCAGTGTTCTTTCAAGGTTGCAACGTCTTCTAAATGTTCCTAAATGTTCCTAAATGTTCTAAGTTCAGTTTTATTGGTTCTCTAAACAGTCTTCATGGTCTTTCTTGTCGCAAGGAAATTTCCTTGCGAACAATTTTCCTTGCGACAAGAAAGACCATTGACACTGTTTAGAGAACCATTAAGACTATTTAAGAACATTTAGGAAACACTGTGACCTTGAGTGAACCCTGACGTGAAATCAGCATTCGCTAGCGTCACTAATGTTCACCCCACAGTAGGATATGGGATTACTTATTAAAAATAATTTGCGCTTTTAATAATCAGTCAATGAATCAACTTCTAAACCGGATAATAATAATAATAATAATAATAATAATAATAATAATAATAATAATAATAATAATGAATACATCATTCTAAATGTTACCCTGTTTAGGGTAACACTTATTAATTCAGTCAGTCACCAAATTTCTGGATGAAAATTTCAATGTTTCAAAAACATTTAATGTTTTTGATAAAAGAAGCTCAGCTCATCTGAATCATCATGACTAAAACATTACCGTACATATTTAGATGTTATTTTCCCGCACTTTTAGTTATTGTCATAATGCTGCTGATTTGTGAACAGGCCTTTATCGGGTTGTGTGTGACATCCGCTTATGCACCGCACCCTCCGTGAATGGATGATTACAGAGGCATTTACACACACACACACAAAAAAGGAACATAACCACACAACATAAAAATAAACAATACATGACGTGTTTACAATCAGCTGCCCTTCTTCAGGCCTCTTCGACACTTCAATGCTGCCAGATAAAAGTTGAAAAAAGTTGAGATAAGATCCTCCAGGAGGCTCGTGCTGCAGATGCATTGTGGGAAATGTCGTTCGCCGTGACAACTCATATCAAGGGTGGATTTCTTTGCATCATCACAGATCTGAAATGGATTCGAGTTCATTATTTTGAATACGGAATGTCAGCATGCTGTCACGATGGCCGACTCTTCAGAGGAGCCCTAGAACGGGCTGAGGAGGAGATGATGTCTGACTTGAACCTGAGGGGAGGAGAAGGACGAAGAAGGGACGCCACATTAAAAACATCCATATATCATATCAGTAAAGCACTGCCAGATGTAAATAACAGAGTGGAGGACACATTTACAAGCCCATGTGCGTTTTTTTATAGCAACACATGGACTGGGTTTGCTCAAATGTATCATTTGATGGCATTTCGTCAATATGGGGAATAATAAAGTCAGCCTAGGAATGTATTGCATTCAGTCATGTATTTGTTTGTTTGTTTGCCTCACAGCTATGACACTTTTTTTTTTTAAACTTTGCAAATGGATTAAGAATAAGAGAGGATTCCCTTTCGAGTTATAATTATCTTTGCCACAGAGGCCATGTGTGCCATCCACAACTATCTCCCAAACGGGCAAAGCTGAACCACACGTGTGGGAAGTGATCATATTCACAAAACATGTGCAACGACACATAAAAGAAGGTGAGGGAGAGAGATTATATTGTTTATTCATGCTGATGAGGGTGATTTGCATGTTATTTATTACCACGACGAACGGGGGAGGAGCCAGCCTGCATGTGTAAAAGCAACTTATATTTATCAAATTTTATAGAAGAAAAAAAGCAAGCTAGCGAGCAACAAATCTTTTTGTGATGTTATTGGATATGACCAGATGCTCAACTCTGTGTCAAGCCTGCAAAATGCTAAATTTGCATCCATTTTTATTCTCATAACATGATACTAGGGTTGTAATAAAACAGAAAATAGTTTTTGATTTAAAAGAATCATTGCAGTTTGAAATATATTGAATACGTATTGAATCATCTTTTTTCTTCTCTGAGATATATCTTAGAAGGAAATGGCATATTTACAGTACTAATATGTTCATTTAAATTTATGTAAGATAACGACAAAAAAAGTAATTGAATCATACCCTTGAACTGAGCCGTACCACAATGAATCCAAACCGTTCCAATTTTAAGTCAAATTGCAGAAACATGGCATTGCAAATCATGCAGTTGGGACACTGACTCCCAACTCAGTAAATTTATGGAGCACTTTAAAACAACCACTTCTTAAGATGGAACCCAGAGGCAGCAATGAAACAATGATATAACAAAGGCCCCAGAATTGAACCCTGTGGAACACCATATGTTCCGTTATCTGAATTCATATTGCACATATTCATCCCAACACTTTTTTCTTGCTCAACATTGTAAGTATGAAGGGATTACAATAAATAAAGAGATCACACGACGTACCATCACAACAGCAACAAGTGGACTACTGAGCGCACTAAATTTCCTGCAGCGCAGGTAGGCCAAACAATGGAGCAAACAATTCAGCATTCAGTCTCCATGAGTAAAACTCTAATGATAATCTAATCTAATGTGGGTGCTCAGTGCTCCAAAGAACTTTTATCCCTGGTTGTCATGGTTACGCAAAGCTGTATGTGAGATTTTTTTCCCAGGCTTTCACTATGCCCCCTCTTAAAAGAACATAGTTTGAGTCTTGTTTATTCATTTAAACCAAAGCATCCATCTATCCATCCATCCATTTTCTGAACCGCTTACTCCTCACAAGGGTCGCGGTGGGTGCTGGAGCCTATCTCAGCTGGCTACGGGCAGTAGGTGGGGTACACCCTGAACTGGTTGCCAGCCAAACGCAAGGCACACAGAGACTAACAACTATCCAAACTCACAAGCACACCTAGGGACAATACGGAGCGCCCAATTAACCTTAAACCAAAGCACATGACAGATTTTCTATAATGACACCTGAGAACTGTTTTGATTAATTTGCCAAAAAAATGTCACCACATGTCTAAGTGCAGTAAAAAGTGGAAGAGGGGTTGTCTCACATCAAACTGGCATCGACTTCATTTTGACCATAGAGGTGAGCTCCTGTTTAGTCACATGTTCACGCCGCCTGTGCCTCACCCTGCAAAGAAAAACAATTAACGATGTTTGATAACGTTTTTTTTTTTTCAGATCGATATGAGTGCAATAGAGTATACCAAATATTGATACCACTAGTACATAAAATCCCCCCCAAAAACAATTAACAGAAAATTTCAAAGACTTACCGGTATATATCCCATTTATAGAAATAGACCGATATGTGTTTTTGCAGGGTCAATACTGATTAATAGTAGTCAAGCAGAGGAAATTATGATAAGAGTAAATTGGAGCTGATATTTGAGCTAAAACGATCAATATGGGCATCGTAATTTAAAAAAATAAAAACTAACTTTTAACTTTGCCTAAATGTTTTTTTCAGCATATGTTTATTGAACAACTTTTAAGATTTAGATTTTTTTTAATATTTACAATGACTTTGCTATAAAATTGTACAAAAAGTTCAGGGTCTTTTTTTTTTTTTTTTTTACACAAAAAAATAAAAGTTTTTCAACATTTCAAAATCTCTGAACGGTTACATTTTTACTTATCTTAGTTTTAATTTCAAACAAAATCAGAAGGTGCAGCGAGAATCTCTTATAAAGTAAACTGAAAATTTAAATAAATAGTTACCTTACGTTAACACAGTTTTAAATTGATCTATCATTGGCCATGTGATATTTCAAAAAGGCTGATGTTGATATTTGTCAAAATGGTGAATATCAGTGAGTATAATTGGCCAGGCTGCTAATCAATCCAGCATAATTTCTTTATATTGCATAAATTAATGGCAATTTTTTATTCTTCTAATTTATAACTTCCATTCCTGATCGTGAAACGGCCACAAGAGGGTGGCTGATCGTTACGAGTACAATACCTTTAAATAAGGCGGGGTATCGGCACAATCTCTCCCTGATAACAATTCACATTATACAAACAAAACAAACTGAGAGAATAGATGGGTTTTTTTGTGTCTATGTGACTTGCAAGTATGTCTTACCAAACCACAAAGATGAGGGAAAGGACAGTGGCTATGATAACCACGGCAAACAAAACCAGCAGAATCACCAATCCCAAATTACCGTCATCCTGCACAGCCGGCTCTGGAAAGGAAAGATACAAATTTCATGGGAAAAGAAGGCGCAGAGATCATGAGAATCCGAAGACCGACGGTTGAAGAGACGAGATGTCAAAAGTAAAATAAACACAGTGGTTTAAGAATTCATAACCGTGTCATGTGACACGTGAGTGTGCGCATGAACTTTTGATATCAATCATCCTAAACAAGCTTTCATTGCTTTACATTAATATTTACAACATTGAGAGTAAAGAGGCCCACGCAACATAAACAAATACAAATCAAAGTGAGGGCAAATTCGCACATAAAAAAAAAAAATCTTGTGGTAGTTGACTGATTGATGCGGACTGACTGAGAACACACAAAGAGACTGCATCTGGTTCGCAAAACAATTCGAAGGTCTAATCACTCACAGATGAGATTCTTGCAAAATGGAGTGTGTTTAGAAATTTAAGCGCGTGTTTAGAGCATGCCAGGTGTATTCTATATAGAACAGCTTTCATGCAATTATCTGTCCATATACTATCAAAAGCAATGGCAGCTCACAGGTACATTTTGCAGGTATTACGTGTCATTTGGGCAGCCAGCCCAGCACAAGCCATTTGTACTAACAGTAAATGATGCCTTATTATTGCGCAAGTAACAATGGCTGCCTGCTGCGACAAAAATGTGCTTCGATCAGTCTCATCTCGTTCAAAACTCAAGTTTAATCCAAATGGACAGTCAGCCATGTCATTATATTGCAGAAAAAAAATGTAACTGATATGGCAAATGACCGCACATTTATCTTTTTGAAGAGACTTACTAAATGACTTTGAAGTGGAGGTTTCTGGCTTTGTGTCGAAGGGAAAAAAATAGTCCGGAAAATGATCCTCTGGAGGTTCAGATGTGGCGGGTTCTGCAGGACCAACACACAAACACATACATATGTCACTTGCTGTCGACACCAACGCTTGCTCAACTCGGGAGTCCCACATGTTCTCGACAGGAATTACTGGAAACGTGTCCACAACGTTGAGCATCACTGCTAACACAATGTCCTCAACTAAACTCATTTCATTACATGCATGCATTCTGAAAAATAATCAGCCAAACAAACCAACATTCAGTTTTGACGCTCCATTAAGCCATTCAATTACATTCCAAGCCAGTGTGAAAGCACTCAATCATTCCAACATCAGGACAACATGAGAACAAACTTTTCCACTAAATCCCAACTTGCTATGGTGTATGTTATGACTTTGTTTGCATATGGTGTAAAGCGCTATATAAAATGCAGTCCATTTACAATTTAATGTTATGACTGATGGACTTTTTTGGGCTGGTTGTTATGATGTTGATGTTTTCAGTTGCTATGCAGTTATTATGACCCTTATGATGATGATGTTTGATGATGGTGTATTTGCCACTCTTAGTTTGTCTAGTCTTATGCAGTTATTATGTCACATATGACAGTTCAGCCACCCTTATTTTGTCTAGTGTTTTGCAATTATGTTCCGTACGATGTTTTACGATATTTTAGCCACTTTTAAGTTTGTCTAGTCTTATGCAGTACTATGTCCCTGATGATGATAGTAATTTGATGATGGTGCATTAGTCACTCTTATTTTGTCTAGTCTTATCCATACTTGTACTATGTCGCTATTATGATAAAGTTTGATGTTGTTTTAGGCATTCTTAGTTTGTTAACCACCCTATGTCCTTTATGATGATGTTTGATGATGGTGTATATTTAGCCACTCTTAGTTTGGCTAGTCGTATGCAGTTATTATGTCCCATATGATGACAGTTCAGTCACTCTTAGTTTGTGTAGTATTTTGCAGTGACTATGTTCCTTACGATGATAACGTTTGACGATATTTTAGCTTGTCTTATGCAGTTACTATGTCCCTCATCATGATAAAGTTTTAGCAACTCTTAGTTGGTTAGCCACTCTTGTTCCTTATGATGATAATGTTAGATGATGGCATATTAGCCACTCTTAGCTTGTTTAGTCTTGCTATGGTCCGGTATTAGTCACATTTTTTATTTTGTCTTTTTTTAATCATACAGTATAGGCTTATATCCAGTCATATAAAATGGTGCATTGCCAGAGAGAGTTACTGAATGACACCTTTGTCAGTACGTCGAGGTACCCTAGCAGAGGTTTCTCTCAGCACATCGAGGTTTCCCACCCCTACTCTGCCATGCAAGCTTACTTCCATGGAAGCTGTTCTTCCATGTGTTCAAGGATACTTCCATGCATCCAGCCTTGCTCTCTCAAACAAGGTTTCACAGTCAAGGTTTCTCTGTCAAATGTTTTCTTCAAGGCCATCTGAATCCCGCCCTGCTCTGTTTTTACTTTGTTTAATTCTGCACCACGTGTGACGCTGTAAACATAGTGCTCACATGTAAACAGAGGTGTGTTTAACACCCCTTTGATTGTAAATAAACTTGTTAAAATTGCGGCATGCAACATGCAGACACTTTAGAGTCACAAATATGAATGTCACTTTTTTACCTTAATGACTGGAGAAAAAAAAAAGTTTCCCAGAATTTTCTTTTTGACACTTGTACATGTTGCACTCGCTGCAATTTGCTTGCAATAAAGGCAATGTCTGATCTCTTTTCTTACCTTCCCAGGGCTGACCGTTGTGCAGTGGACTCCAGTCACTCCACTGGCTGTAGGCGTCCAGCTCATCCCTCGCTCGGACTTGAACCTGGTGAGGATGGCCAGCCAAGGCGTCAAATACCACCAATGGACTCTCCTCAGAGTAAACCTGATGTAGGGATAAACAAAGGACAGCAAATTAAGATCACTGGAAGTACTCTTAAGACGTGTGTGAAATTCAACAATCTGAATAGAATGTAAACACACATGGCCATGTACTAACCTCTGACCAGTATTGTGATCCATGTGGCCTGTATCTTATGTGAAACATGAGAGGGAAAGCATCATCTAGGGGCCAAGAGGAGGGACTGTTCCACGAGATAATCAGCCTTGTTGGAAAGCCTTCCTCGTTATTTACCAACACTGACTCTGGAGGGTCAGGTTTCACTGAAGAAACAGACAACAAACAAATTAGACTTTGGATAAGCTAACGACTTTACTAGGAATCTCTACGTTTGGTTTGTTTTTACACGTCAATGACACATCTGTTTTCTCAATAAATGCACCAAAAAAAGCTTTTAGTCAAAAAGGCTCTTTGAAATAAAAGCAGCAAAAGCAAATTGAATGGTGCTACTGTAATTGCATCGCAATGTCACAATGCAAGCTAGAGCTTCCACTGTAGATGCCTCACCTAACCCATATCAATTAAGCATTTAGTTAAAATGAGTACACATTCATAACCACTGTAAAATGATGAATGTAGAGGTGAAAAACAAGGCAAATACACATATAATGGACTTGAAAACGCAGTGATGAAGTGAAAACACGGTAATTATGTGCAGCATGTGAATATATGATGTGGGTTCTTCTCCAGACACTTCTGATTCCTCACACAATCCACAACATACAGGTTAGATTGACTGAAGACTTGAAAAGTTCTATAGAAAATGGATGGACAAAAAAAATCTCCGTACTTACAGAGCATATCTAACTTAAACCGGGCAGCCGTTGTCTCGGATCCAAGGGCGTTTGTGGCCGTGATTCTAAGCGTGTGGATTGTCTGCCAGAAGGCTGGGTGCTCTACATCACAGTACTTGTGGACTGCATCCACTAGGCAAGGCTGCCACTCCTGGCCAGTGCCCCTTGAAAAAGATAAAAACATGGCGGATATGACAATTTATTTATTTATTTATTTTTAAATCACTTATTCAATAGGGGTTCAAACAAAAACATTGCAACCAAGTGCTCACTTCAGTTGCAGTAATTGTGATTTACCTGAAGGAGGCGTTGTACTCGACTGGAAGAAAAGTCTTCACTGGTTCTACCCAGTAACAGCGAACATGACTGTGATTAGGAACTTGACAGGAAATGCTAAGCAGCCCGGGGGGATCTGGAAGAAAAAGAGTCACATGTATTTCTTTATATATTTTAAAGTTGCATTATACTTGAGATAAAACAAGTAATAGTAGAGGCGTCATATATTGTGCCATGTTAACCAATTGTATGTATTTGGCACCCTCTCCTTCAGAAGGAAGACCATTTAGGGAGCCATTTCCTTTTAGAGACAGTCACAGGAAGTGGAGTCTTTGCCATTGAGGTGGAAATAACTCGTGTTTTCTTCAAGGACCAGTGGCAAGAGTGAAATTACCATTTTCAATGACATAACCAAGCTTTAAAAATTGAGAGAGAATTAAAAGATGAAGAGAAATGTTGTTTGTTACATAAAAGTGCACAGTGTACATGTGTAGAAGGACTGCCAAACTTAAGTGCACTCCTTTCTAAATGAGACCTTGTGACGCAGACGAGTTAACACTCACGGCCCAGTCTGAGTATGATGGAGTGAAGGAGGAGTCCCTGGTTGTCATAGCAGCTGTAGTTGCCCTGCGCTGAAAGGTTGACGTGCAGCAGGACTAACGATCCGTCTGATGTTACTTTGTGCCATGGTAACACTCGGCTGTCGTCGAGATGCCACGCCACTGGTATTCTACTGGGTGAACATGTTATTAAGCTTGGGAAGACTTTGGGCATCAGCAGTACTTTCTCTCCAAACTGGACTGTGAGAATTAAATTTACAAAAAAGTTCTACAACAACACAATTTCACCTGGTAGCTTTCCAAACTGATTTACTGATCCTGTAACAATAGCAAATAATCGTGCATGCATACCAACCTGCCAGTTATAAAACAGAAATGCAAACATGATGGCACAAAGGCAAGATTTAAATTCCTTACTTAATTTGTGACTTCCCACATGCCAGCGTCACATTAGAGTCCAAGCGCTCGTACTGCACGTCCGAAACTGCAAACACAGACGCCACATAAAACATTAAAGCACGCTGCTTGTCTGGCGGACCTGCAAGCAGTCATATTTTGTGGCGGCGTGGTCTGCATTAGTGTGATGTATGTGTCACAGTTTACAGGAGGGACACAATAACATGACCAAAGAAGGTTAGTGGTCCTTCAGGCACCAAACTGAACCGACTTTGACTTATTTGTTTGCAATTAAATAGTTATGAGTGTTTCAGCTTCTCTGAAAGTTTATCTGTGTAATCATTAAAAGTCCATTCATCAGGATCAAAAAGGCCGCCATTGTACAATAATAAACTGTCATTAAAATAACATTAAATCAGAGTCTGGATAATTTTAATGGCCAAGTATGTTAAAAAACAGACAAATAATTTTTTCTTTGGTAGTTTGAGCCACTCACAAGTTGCAGTTGTATGATAAGGTGATATGAATAAAGCTGACTTTAACTCTAACAAAAGGAACATTCTCAGGACATAACTAGGGATGGGCGTGTATCGGTACCTAGTATCAGTATCGGGCCCAAAGGTGGGCAAATCAATGAATTTTGAGCGTCTTGTCAATCGTTAATTGTTAACAGTTGGGCCGCCCTTCCGTCATCAATCCGTCAATATCTCAAGCTGAACCAAATTATAACAGTCAATCTGTCATTCATTTGCGAAATATGCATTTCGTCAATGACAAAAAGCACATTTTCCTGACATTATAGTATGTGCACACGGTCGTAACTGCCGCAAATACCGCCGCACATGGCCAACGGACTAAATACTTTAGGACCCTTAGCTGTTCAATAATCTGCCTGATTTAAAATGGCGCACCAAGTAGTGCGGTAATTATGATACAATGACACTTGTGCAAATGAGTGATAGACCGATGTTTTTTTTTCAAGGCAGATACCGATACAGATTATTAGTAGTCAAGGAGGCCTACAACCGATATTTCAAGCCGATATTCATTTGCAGTAAAATAAATATCGGCACGGCCCGGCCGACAATCGGTCTCTCTCTAATGTAGAGATCATTTAAGTATGCCCTTGAAGAAGAAAGTTCCCAGTAACAAATGCTCATTATTTTGACCACAATTTACTGTAAACTACAGATACTGTAAGCCTTTGAACAAATGTTTATTGGTCATTGATTGTCACAATAAAAGCTTAAACATCCTGTTCATGGCTTGTGACAGAAAGGTGGAACATAAAACACACTGCCATTAGTTGGGCACAAAAACATATACATCAGGTTTTTTTCATTTTATTTATTTTTTTATTAGATAGCAATTTGAAAAAAGAAAAAAAAGGTAATATTACCAGAAGCAATTCAGGTCGCACTGAGAATCAATGTCTGTCTTCATTATTTAGGACAGACAAAACACAGCAGACTGTTTGGTGTCCAGGTTTGACACGATTTCTGAGTTTGTGTCTAGACTCAAGCAGAGGTAGGATTTCCATTGGCATATAATTAGGTCCAACTTGGAGGCCATTTGAACTGAATAATAAAAACTCGGCACAGCATGCAAGGTAATTGAATTATGTCTGCCCTAAATCACAAACAGTATTTTTCACACTCACCCTCACTGGCATTTAGCAATGGAACAGCCTCAGTTTTGAGTTATCCAACAACACTTCCTCTAAAATATTGTAGTTACAGTTGATAGGTCACTGAATATATGCAGAATAAGTGAAAAAGTTCCCACTTACATGGCCATAATATTTATACCAAATATATTACAGTACACATTCAATTGGATGGTAAGCAAATCTGATGTAAAACTAACAGCAGTGTATACCTGAATAAATATTTGTGTTGAATTTTGTAATTTGCCAAGAGGATATGATATCTTCAGTATAAAGTGTGTTTAGATTGCCACATGATATGAAAGTTGGCTTTTACAGCACATCTCAAGTGGAAAAATATTTGACAGGCAGCATAAGGCTAAGCACATAAACTTTAATTAATTCACAACCTCTGCGCCCACTGCAGGCTTTTTATTACTGGTAACTCACAATTTGGCCTGAGTTTCAGTTTCGTGTTTTTCTTCAGGCATCTCCGACTTATCCATTTTGATCTAAACGTGACAGCCAAACAATCGTGGTGTGGCGTGGATCAGTGGTAAAAGTGGTGGTCTTGCAATCCTTGAGGTTGTGGGTTTGATTCCAGGCCAGTATGACGATGTCGAAGTAGCCTTGAGCAAGATACCGACGATCGAGTTGTTCCTCATGCTGTGCTATCAGTTGGTGAGCGACTAGTCAAAATGTAATGCGCTTTGCAAGCTTTGTAAGGTAGAAAACTTCAGGAAAGCATTCTATTTGTTGTATTTTTAAGTCTCTTTCTTCTTCTCGTTATCTGCTTTAGATATGCTTATTTCCGAGTGATATTCTAATGTAGTTTTTAGTTGATGCCTCTCGGCGCTTAAAGGGGAAGTCAAAAAGTGACAAACGGACGTTTGGCTTCTATTTTTTGAGAAGATCCTTGAATACACCTTTAAGATGACATCAAAGTTGCTCAGGCAACGGCCAATCACAGCTCACCTGTTTTCTAAGCTGCACTGTGATTGGTTGTTACCTGAGCCCTGAGCAACTGTGATGTCATTGTCAGTCACAGCAAGTGACAAAATGGCCGCCCTCTGAGGTGGATAAAAATGGCTGGATTTTGCTTCCTAACTCATATTCCACAAATGTTATATTAATCAGAATGTCATGTTTAGACTTGTGAGGTTACATATAACAAGAAATGTTTAACGTTGATTTCTACTTTAATCAAGATTTATGTGTGCTTATACCCTGATATAATGCACTTTGTTTTTGTGTATGTGCATGTGTGTATGTATGATTGTGCGTAATCGTCAGTGTAGTGCAGCGCTGGCTGGTTTGAATGTGTGTATTCATGTTTTATTGGCAGTCAAGCACATTATTCCCCTAACCCGCAGCGTTCCACTCATATCTGATTTTGCCTCCGGCAAAAGGGCCACAGCACATGCACAAGTACCCACACATATATATACACACACAAAACCGCACGCATATGCGTTTAAGTGCAAGCCTCCACATACACAAATAAACCTTCACACAAACTGCACGTCTTTCTTTGTTTGAAATCAGTTCAAGAAAACTCAGTACGCGCCAAAAAATAAAAAAGGAGTTGTGTAGGGTTACGGGAAAGGGAAAAAAAAAGTGACAGTTTTACTCAAAAGGCTAAAGGGCCAATATTCTTATTAATGAAATGAATAATTTAACCTCAACTTGGCTCAGATAACAGACACAGAGAGGAAAAACATTGGAGAGACATTAAGAAAAGGGAGAAAATGTCTCGGTAAGAAAGAAAGATGTGCCATGACAATTTCTGAAAACCAGATTACCAAGAGACTGGGACAGGAAAAACACATCAACAATAGAATTATTGTCAAGTGCCAACTGAAGAAAAATCTGAATTTAAAACGGACTAAAAATGTTCGGAAAAGAAAACCATAAAAGTGAACAAAACTGTAGTCGTACAAGATGATGAAAAATGTTTTTCTTTAGAATTGTCAGTGTTTTATGGTGTTTTCCCAAAAGACAAAACATACACAGTATAACCAGTTATTTTATTCTAAAAGTGATGTGTTTCCTCCCTCTTTTTCTCCCCAGCAGTTTCTTTAACAGAGATGGTTCAACTTCAAGCACTCAAAATCCAAAACTCGCTCTTTTGATGTGAGTTATATAGTGTAGAAGCAGAAGGTTCGTGTATGCCTTTGCAAATTGTTTTTAAATAGGTCCTTGTGATAAGGGGAGACGGACATGTACTATAAGTGTGTGTTACCTTCATTGGTCCAAATCTGAGCACCACTGAGACACAGTGACCAAGATAAAAACCAGATGACTGTCAGACTCCCAGGACTGGACAAAAGACCTGGCATCTGGAAAGACACACACGGTATAATCATGAGGAGGGAGGAAAGGAGGAAAAAAGACTAACAAGTTTATCCGTGGGTTTGTATATAAGGATCTTGGCTACTATTTTTGAGTCTGGAAATTTGAAATTCCGCACAAAATACAACATAAGATTATTTTCTACTATGCATTACCATTTAATTTGATCTTTTCATTTGAATATTTAAATAAAGTTCTCTATAATCTAAATACTTTATATGGAAATTAAAAAGAAAAACCTTCAATGTGGCAAATTTGAAGTTATTTTAACAAACAAATGCTTCATAGCATTTCAACAGTTGTTTTTTCTTTTTTTTTTTATATATTTACACCAATATTTTCCCTTTTACTGTAAATTAATATTAGCTCCAAATATTGATTATTGGCCTCCTTGACTGCTAAAAAAACCCCCCAAAAAAACAAAAAAAACAAACAAACGTCAGTCTAAGACTACTGTATAGTATAATAATTATAATATTTCAAAATAGAATAAAGGAGACTTGTCCACCATCATCATCTATGCTAGAATTGAAATACAAATCATATATCATATCATATCATATCATACAAGTTTAAAACGTTAAGTTGCAGTCAAATGTAAAAACAAAATAACATGTCGTTAACCTGGTCAACAAATAAACACATAAAAAGAAATGTATCCAGGTTATTCTTTGATTAAATGAGCTTGTATGACATTCATTCTTAACATTCAGCGGCACTCAAATTCCCAACTTCCACTGCAGTACCGTATTACAAGACTTGCATTGTTTTAGTAAATGTTACTCAACAATTACGCAAGACTCAAAATTGCAATATTTAAAAACAAAACATTTAATGAGGACTTTTTTTTTCTCCTTCAAAAATATTGTTTCCAAAACACGCAACAGGATTCAATCAAGGGAAGTTATATTATGCTCTCATACCACAATGGTTTATTTGTCAAGATGACATTTTTTGCAAATATCTCAGGATGACTAACTGCACTGCCGTTTCAATTTTTGGCACACAAAATGCTCAGCTAAACATATCCGTTTTTAAATGATAAAATAAATATCAGCAGACTTTCATCAGCACAAGGTTGGCTCATGTAATGGCAGTGGACCTGCCAGAAGCTAATCATTGGTCACAAAAAGGTGCTGAAATAAATGGACGTTAATTGTTGAGAGTTACATTTTAAAAAGATGATGATTTGACAGTTTTAGTCCAATGGGGCGAGGACTTTTGACTTGAAGAAACATAACACCATCAAAATAGAAGACAGCCTTCCTCCAAGGACAGAAGACCACTATCCTATTAAACCTAAATATGCAACTGAAACCATATGTATTTTATGTCAGGACATATTTTCAGAACGTTTATGGTAAATCCTTATAAAATCTTTCCAAAAGATCAGCAAAATATTCCCTGGTCCATTATTTAAGAATAACTTTAACATGAAAGTGGGAATAATGCGTTTTACTTGCACTGGCTGCCATTACAAAATAAAATCGGCACAACTTTTCTATTGCAGCTAGTGCATAAAGAAAGGTCAACAAGCCATTATGCTTGGGTGAGTTTAGTGGCGAAGAACCAAGAGAGGGCTAGAATAATCTAACACTTTTGAAAATAACTAGCAAAGTATAAAAGTAACCATAATAACATCTAAGACTGCAGAAACCTAAATACTCATGCAGCAACTTGCATTCAAGAGAGAATTCTATGAAAAGAGTACAACTTTTATTTCCAATTTACAACTCACTGTAGCTCTAAAAATCGAATTTCAGAAAAGCACAACAGTTATGAAAACTGCATGAATTGAGATATTTGCATTGCGGTGCCATGGTCTGGCATAGTAGCGTTACATTCATCACTTTGGCCGTGTAACCTCTCACAGCGTAGTCAGCAAATTCACATTTTCAAGTGTTTACATTCCTTCTCCTCTTCCAGCCATGCCACCTTGCTTGAGAGCCTCGAGAAATGTGGAACGTCCGACACGCAGCTGGAACACTCCCGTGCTCATTCGTATTCAAACGTATTGCATAAGAATTGTCAATTGATTACTAATCATAGTGTTAATCTACAAAAAGCTTCATACAGATATATTTAAAGTGGAAATTATCATATAGTTCGTAGTGCATATGGGCGGCCAACCCAGTTATAAAAAATAAGGTCTTTTTTTTCTTTGCAAGAAAAATGACACCACTTGCAGTTGTTAAACTAGTGGAAAATCTTTCACTGTTGGATTGCCGACTGAAAATTGCACTGTGGTCTGCCAAAACCAAGATGGGAACTAACAATTGCAATGCACTCGCCCAGTAGTTGTGGATATTTCACAGGCATGTATTCCGTACACTGATTAGCATCTACACTACTTTGAGGAGTCAACACATAACCAAGCCCAAAGCAAGAGCCAAACCATAAAAACACTTCTATTAACCACACAAATCTGCAAGCAAAGTAGCATTAAAGGTCAAATACGGATTCAGATTACAAACATATCCAATTAAGAATTTCAGACAGAGTGCCAGTCAGATGCTTATTTATATATCTAAATAATTGTGCATTATTATATCTGCTTTTAGGGGAGAACAAACAATGTCGACACCACCAGTTGACAGTTTCAAACGGGATTTTTTAAATGACCGGTAATGGCTCATCCACTCACCCTCATACGTTCTCAGAAGTCAAATTTAATCAGTTATTACTTTTAGCACTTTCAACATCATAACCAATAAGTTAAAGCTTAAAAGTGGGACTCTCATGCTATATTACATTTCAATATTAATTCAAAGGGTTTATTACTAATTCAATCTGCATCTCGATGCAGGCTGAAGCACTCGCTCCATGATGTGATAATTTGTGCATAATTTTAAGTGCTTTTAAGTGCTAAACAGTCAGTAATCACACCTGTGGCAGCCCCTTGTTCTACTAAGTTTCACAATTCTATTATATAATGTTAGGACAAGACGAGAAACCTAATGCAGTAAAATGTCTTTTGTACTAAATTTTATACATTACTTCCTGTATATAAATCATTTCATGACATTGTTTTTATTGACTTACATGTTCTATAATCTCAGGGAAGCAAGTCTGTGGTTATATTGTTAAGATTTACATAATGGGGGGGGGGGGGGGGGTATCTGTTCTTGTTTCTGTTTGTATACGTATTTAATGAATCAGTCTATTCGGCCTTGGCTTTCTGCTTTTTCGTTACCTCAAAGGATAGCAGAGCAACTATGTCAAGGACCACTTATAACTCCTCAAATGTCAACACATGTTCTTTCCCCAGGCTGCGAAGTCCCACTGCAAGATTTCTTTGTGACTCAATCGCACCAATTGTTCAACGTTTTTCTGGCTCTCTTCAGTAAGGAACAGTGGAAAAACCTCTGTAGCCAGAATGACACCTCAATGCATCCATTCCTATTATATCTCAAGTATGCTAAACAAATCTAGAGTGCCACTTAGAAATACTTAAAACAGCAACAATTTATAATTAATCTCCAAAAGTTCCACAGAGAGTCGGAGATCAAAAGAATAATACAAGAATATGACACTTAATGACTATAGTTTTGAAACAAATTCAAGAAACGAGGCCAAGGATGAAAGCTGAGGAATTGTAACAGAGGTCAAGTATTAGGTCATGCTTAAAGCCTGAATATTAATGAGAGTGGCGGAGAGGCAGAAGAAAATTGGTATGTACTTCCCAAAGATCAAATTAAATCTTCCGCTAATGACAAAAACAACTGGATGCTAAAACAAGCTGCATGCACACTTGCACGATGACTAATCTGATTCAAAAGTGCACGCTTTTAACTGTTACTCTCTGTGGCACTGGCAATAGAATCCCACACCCTGAGTCACTCACGCTGCTGCATGCCACTGCACATTCAGTCATCTTTACGAGGCAAAAAGCAAGACAGAAAGGGGGTGAAGAGAAAGACAGAATAGGAAAAAAGTAAGGTGGCTGAGAGGGGGCTTACATACAAGACTGGAGGAAAAAGATTTCCACTCCAGTTGCTTTCCAACATCACTCACACAATTAAACACAAAGTACACACACTGGACTTTAGTGTACTGCACATTATTGAAGACTGATGTTTAATGTTGTCAACTCTCTGGACATTGTGTTTTCATCTGTCTTAATGACGGAGCATGTGCCCAAGATTAAATAAATGACCCGTTGAGGTATCAGCGAACTCCATGCGTGTGTGTGTGCGTGCTCGCACGTGCGTGTTAATGTCCACAAGCACTGAACCAACAAGATTTGAGGGTCAAGCCAAAATGTGCCATGTTAACGGGCAACGCTACAATGGCTCTTGTGTTTATCCAAGTTGCTACGGCAACCATGCACACTCATCTGGCCGTTTCATGCGATAACAACTCGTGCGCGTACGTTTGCATTATACTCCCATATGTCAAGCACTCCAATGCATTGTGGTTGCTTGTGTGTGTGTGCGTTTTTTGAGATAAGTCGAATTTTCTGTCAGTGTACAATTTTGTATTAGTAGCGACTTGATCCGCAAGGCGTTTGTGTGTGGCGGAGTTAGTAGAACAAACAAGAACAAACATATCCTTTTATCTGTTCCGCACACTAGATTTGAGGCATATGAGTCAGTATTTTTGATACAATTTTAAAACAGATTAATATGTGGCTTGTGGTTTATGCATAAGAAGAAAACATGTAATAAGTTCAGCTTCCTGGTTGAACTATGGAGACCTTGATTTTAAATACAATACATACATGTTTAGGTGAAATGAGCTCAACATTTGTTTTAGGGTAGGCAGTTGGCATTGAAGCCAATAAATAAAGTTAATATATTTCACAAAAAAAGGGTTAAAGTGGCAAAATGCTTGTAATAATGTGAATGTACTTACGTTAAAAAAAATAATGTGTGGTTGGTTAAGAGGCCCAGAGATATTTAAATCTTGATATAAATGAAAAACAAATGTATGAAGGGAGAGTACAAAAACAGGGCATATAGATCAAGTTAGTTTTCTGTGTCATATGCAATCTGTGGCAAACGGCAAAGACAAAACACACAAGAAATAATGGCTGCCATGTGTATACTGAGATAGCACTCAGCCAATCCGCAGATTAATATCATATAAGGAATGTTCTAAGTGAGAAGATTGGAATAATGACATTTATTGAAACCTGAGCATACTGAGCTCCTGGATGCTTGTTATTGAGTTATTCAAATTAATTCACTTTTCAGAATTAACTTGGCACATGTATCACAAACCTGACATGCCTTGTGTGCAAACTGTGCACGGGTGTGTGCGTGCTTGTTGGGGTGACTGAGTGAGTGCTGCAGCAGTATCTTGGCCTAAATTCTACAATGCTGGAATTTCCTTTAGCTCAGCCGCCAGGGTAAGATGGTTACCATATGCCAGATATTCACACGATGCAAAATGCACACATGGGGTCGGACGTGGAGACTGCTATCTGGCTCACAGCATAACCTCACATTTGAAACCAAACAATGTACTTTATTCCAGTATCAATAACAAGCACAAACATAATGTCAACAAAAGTTTGTTACGTTTGAGTGTTCAATTAGTATATATAAAAATAACTTGGAAACCAAGTTATCCATTAATATGTGAGGACTGAAAGGTTGAATGTCAAACCAACTTATCATCAATGAGGCAACTGTTAAATCCTACCTACAGCAAAACAAGTTACCCTCAACCACAATCATGAATGCAGCAAGGTGTCGGCTGCTTAAAGTACAACAGTGCCACTGTAAACAGAACCAGGTGCTAATAGAGATAGTGCAGCAATAAAAAAAATAGAAGACTAACTGGTCAAAAATTACACTGCTAAAAAAAAAAAGTTTTGCAAAAGACATTTACAAATCATAGGGTCAAGAAAGATCGGGCCTGACTGTGAATGGTGAAAATCTGTAGGCTCAGTTACATTAAAAAAAAAAAGAAAAAAAAGAATGAGCAAGGGATCAGGTAATTAACAAACGACAATATACTAGACAGTTTAAATTTATTATATATTTATTAATTTAATATGCAATGGATTTGGACTACGAGCTGCAGCTGGTTAGCTCGCGCAAACAGACCGATACGTCCTTCCACGGTGCAAATACATAGAAAAGTCAAACATCAAAATTAGTACTTAGGTGGTACAGAACACTTAAACAAGTTTGTCTGGAGCTGTGTTACAGTGAAAATTAAGTGCATAAATAGAAAATAATACAACAGCTACATAGCAAGCACACACGTCCAAAAATGGAAATGAATCAGTACGTTACGGAACACCTGCTGCAGGCATTCAAGGTCGGTCGGTGTGGTAATCTCCTAATCGTCTTGTATTTCTTTTTCATTCATTTTATCCAGCTCAGCACACAGAATTAACATAGCAACCGAGGCTCCCCTAGTGATCAGACTGAGAAATCACAGTCGGGTCAAAGAGGTCCTTCAGAACAAGTTGACCAACTTGTGTTTCTAAACCCAACCAGTTCATTTATTAAAATGTTTACTGCTTAGAAAGAAGGCATACTCAAATGTTACTTGAAGCACTTCATTCGTAGTGTGTTTGTTTTAATTGTTGCACTTTATTTCACTTCTTGAAAACTGGTTGTACAACCATGTTTTGAATGTGACCACTGGATATTTGTTTTATTTTATTTTTAATTATTATGTACTGTAGTCATCTTACTGTGTTTTCTTTACAAAATGTGAGAAAATTGTCATTTTAAGGAAAATACTAGATCGGGTTATACTGTATATTGTTATCCCAATAAAAAATGGCTAATAACTGGTATAGCTGGCAAGATTAGCCAACCAGTGACGATTATGTCAACAATCAAATAATCAAAATTGACCAAAAAGAAATGAAACAATCGTCTTTTTTTATTTTATTCAAGCTTTGTTTTTCTCTCAAAAATGCCTCACACCGCTCAATTATCAAATAATTGTCTAATAACAGGATATAAAATTTGGCCACATTACACAGTGCTATAAATAGAGATTGGTCCTTTTTTTTTGTTTTTTAAATTTTCATGAGACAACTTCTGTTTTACTTGTTAACAAGCTTCATGTAGTCTGCATTTTATATTATTCACACAGGGCAAGACATTTTGTTCCAGCTGTCCCACACAAGGCAACCAAAGGACCACAAACAGTGGCCAAACAGATGTTTCCCTCAAGACTTGCCTTGGCATCACAAATTAGTTACTGACAAACTTGTTTATGCAAATCTGTGGTTGGATTTTGGGCTCATGCTTCGCTTTATGTAGCAAGACATTGCTTGGTGCTGGTGACATAAATGACTTACGCCTTCTTTGTTGCTTTCACACCAAATGAGACAATGTGCAGACCTTTTATTGTAAACAAGCAGGGCGCAACTCCTCTGGCAAACGTCCCCCTCTTCATACACGAATAACTCACCAGAATCCCACTCCTTCTTTAGGTCCACTTTGCAGTTAACTCTTAACTCTTAAATGTAACTACTGGTGGAAATCAGACACAAAAACACCCCAGAAAGAAAATCAACTGCCCCTTTTATAGAGCTTAACCCGGCTTGACTGTTTAGACTACATTAAGGTATTGCTAGCTTTAACAAAGAACCAAGGCAGTATATGTGCCTTTGGAAAATCGGAAAATTCCATCTTGCCAATCATGTGTAGATAAATTAACTTCTGTCAATACATCAATGTCCTGTCATGAGAGTACATAATGTCCAAATAGTCTAAAAGGGTTCACTTTGAGACAGCACTGGTTCACTGGCAGCCGTAGCCAAGTGATTAAAATTGTCACCTGTCACCAGGGGGACCCCAGTTCAAGACCATTCCCTCTGCACACATGGCTGTGATGTCCTTTAGCAAAACACTGATACTTAACTGAACTACTCCCCGGGCGCTGAAGCAGCCCACTGCTCCAGTGGGTGCCACTAACAGTGTGCATTTAGTGTGATGGGTCAAATGCAGAGGTCAAATTCCATGCACACTTGTGTACATACATATCAAAAAAAGAGGATCTTCTTCAACAACAACCGACTCAACTTCTACTTCTTCAACAACCAACATCTGTTCTCCATAATATCAACAAGGCTTAAAAGATACACCCAGTCCAATCTATCCAATCAATTTCCATCAATTTCTGCATAACCTATTACCAGATACGGATTTAAGCAACTATCAGTCATGATAAGATAAACAGATCGACCAGCCAATTTCTTGGCTTGCTGTCAAAGTTTGGAAAAAAATAACTTCTCGCTCAGTCGCAGACGATGATTGCTTTACTTAACTCAATCTAAGGCCATAAGACAGCAGGTTGACTGGCCCCCCCCAAAAAAACTTTGCCTAAATCTGGTTTGCCACACTGTGCTGATAGCCGTGTGTGTGTGTGGGGGGGGGGGGGGGGGGGGGGGGTATGTGTGTGTGTGCGAGAGAGAGAGAGAGAGAGAGAGAGAGAGAGAGAGAGAGAGAGAGAGAGAGAGAGAGAGAGAGAGAGAGAGAGAGAGAGAGAGAGAGAGAGAGAGAAGTAAATGCAGCGTCCAAGTGCATTTGACTGGCGCCACACTACTGCTGGAAGTAATTATAGAGACATAAAGCAGATAGTTGGAGATTGTCGTTTTACGCAACGCCGAGAATCAAAAATGCATGCACATACACAAAATACAATGTACAGATTTAGCTGTGATTGATGAACGTGTCATTTCATAACAATGCGAATTTTAAACACTTGGATTCACTAGAAGCTCAAATCCCACTTCAAACGATTTATTGAAAGATTCCAATGTAACAAATGACCGCACTACAAATGAATGTTTTTTTTTAAGAACATGAATGATATGTTTACATGATGCAGAAGTGGTTTTTAAGCATTTTTATTGTATTATTGATTTTAGGTTTTGTATAATTTAAACTAGTAATCAGCTATTGTTTCTTTGACAGACCTTTAACAGGGGTTAAAGCATTTCCGCATTTGTTTTTTCCAGCAGGAAGGAAAAATATTGGGAAGCAGATACTCTCTTCCACCCATCCACCCACACAAACATATTGTGACCATCACACGTCAACCCCGAATTTCTTGTGTAGTGAGTCATGCTGCTGGGAATTCCATCCTTTGCCCATTGCTACCGATGGTCCCCAAACACTTGGGAGAGAGGAAAAGTGAAAGTAGTGTCGCTGAGAGCACAAGTTTTATGAGGGGAAACTGATATTGGAAAAATAAGTAAGCAAAAAACATGAGATTAAGAGGGAATACAGACCAGACAGCCATGGTAAAATTTACTGCGCACAACATAAATCAGCATCTGTTTAACGATGCATTAAAGTATGAATAGCTTCAGGTCAGACAAAACACAGTCCAAACCAAATGAACGTCTCATGATTTACAGTAAATACTTCTAACAGATACAAAGAGAAACACATGGAGCGGAGAATAATGAGCACGTTTATATCACTCCATACTGCCCTGCTAGTAACAAGCTTCTTCTATCAATACAGAAAGCCTTTACATACTGCTCCGAGCAGTTTGTCTGGGTCTTTCTCTGGCAGACTGCTGGTAAACAGGAAGTGATCCGTGTTTGTAATAGCTGATATGAGCAGTGACGCAAAACAGATTATATATAATAAAATTTACAATGTTCTTGTCAATGAAAAACAGTCTTCAGATATGCTCTAAGCGTTAGTCTCGTTCCTTTTAGTACCTTTTGTTTATGTTTACTTTGTTTGCAAATTTATTAAAATAAAAAAAATAAAATAAAAAGAATGATAAAGGTTAATACGCATAATAGGATTCAGTGATTGTAGAAAAGAGTTAGGTCAAAACATTTTTTTTTTTTTATGTTGGAGAAACATTTTTTAGATATTTACAGAGCCAATAAATCCTCCATGAAAAAGTACCTGGAAACTGGGGAGGAAACAAGAAGTAACTAAGTGATTGAGAAAAGATAGCCATCTGCTTCTAGCCATTGAGTTGAGATTAGTAGATTAGTAAAACTCAAGTTATAATGTATGATTAAATGTTGAAATCTAGGCAATTCTGAATTGATTAAAAAAAATTCAGCAATTGATTAATAAGTCAGGCTGGTAGAACAAGAAACCTTTCATCAAACAGTAAAGAGTCCTGAAGTGGGTGTAAATGAGTATTTGAAACAAAACAAACATATTTTTGGAAAATGACCAACATGAAGAATCACATGAAGCAATCCCGTCCAAACAAGCATGAGTAACAGCCGTTTGGAACTTTTTCGGCCATCCAATGAAGTATTGAGCAACACGGAGAGGCGAACACTATAGGCACGTTTTGCAGAGCTGAGAAACATTTGTTGTAGAAATTCAAATGTAATATTTGCCATTTGTCTCTCCCATTTATTCATTTATTTCAATCTTGAAAACATGGTTCTTGAATTGAATCGAATCATTCATGCCCTTTGAATCATAACCTGATACAATCTTGGGATGGCGAGATATTCCCACCCACTGGTATTGAGACAAAACAGATACTTTGTTCATTGACAGTGCTACTGTTCAGCTGTTAACCAGGTCCAATTAGTCATGTAACGTCAACGCTGTCTTGGCCTCATTACATTAGCTTCCCATTGATGCCATTATCCAATTTAAGATTCTACACTGGCAGACACAGCAATGGTCTGTTTACACAAGACATACACAGGGTAAAAACATTAGTTTCGGTCACTCGTTTACACAGCAATGAAAAAAAGCTAACTTTTAACTTGAATCGATTGCAACTAGACTGTTTTGGTTGCCATGGAAGACATTTCGCCTTTCATCTTCACAAGCTCCATCAGTGGTTTAGAAACCCAATTATTTATCTTCCAAATTTGTGCAGTCTAGCACTCTCTGGTGCCTAGTTTTTTTGTTTGTTTTTTTAGTGCAGTTTAAATTTCACAAGGAATGTTTCGGTCATTCTATGGTTAAAATCCACGCTATTGGTTAGATGAAAGGGAATGTAATATGCTTGTGCACCAAGTCAATATGTGGAGGAGCTCAATGTGTGTGTGCAGGTAAGTGCCTCACTATTAAGTGTTATTAGAGAGTGTAGGTTGTTATATGCTGTTATGTACAAAAGCACATGTTTTTTTTTTAAGTATGAGCTCATTATTTTACAATATTGTGAACTTTTTTTTTTTTTTATATATCGCCAACCTCTCCACAATATTGTGATAATTATCGTATCGTGACCTTCATATTGTGATAATATCGTATCATGATGTTTGTATACGTTACTTCCCTATCTACAAATGGATCAGACATGAAGTTCACAGCAAAACTCACATAGGCGAATACTTGCAAACGTCACAAATTTGGGTTTTTTGTCAGGGTTTGTAAAAGGATGCAACAATGGTCTCAGATAGTTATTACTTGGCACAAATACATTTTGAACATGTTCAAAAAGTCAACCCTTTACCAAAATTGCAATCTTGTACGAACCTTGACGAAAACCCCAAATTTGCTGCATTCACAAGCATTTGCTGCTCAGTAAGATACCAGTTTAAAACACAAACACAACAAACGGGCTAAATTATAGTTATCCATCTAGACTGTCTGATTCAGATGAAGAGACTGATGCGAGTCTGATTTTCAATGTACCACCATGATATAAAGTTTGTTGACATTGAGACACGTGCGTACATGCATGTGTGTGCATGTGTCTGTCCCTTGAGTTCTCAACAAGTCATTTGAAAAGCACGAATAGTCGTATTGAAGAATTCCATATTACATTATATTGACTACGCTGCCACTATGGTAGACAACTAAAACTATTAACAATAAAACATGGATTTCTTATCATGCCTCTCATAACTTACAGTTCTCACAAACATTCTCAACTCAACTCAACTCAACTTTATTTATGAAGCGCTTTAAGAACAGCTGTATATAAAGTGCTGTACATAAACAAACTCCTTGAAAAGCTTCTGGAAGATGTAACGCAAATAAGATTATTTCAATTTTTTTAGTTGCCTCTTCCAGGCAAATATCACACTAATTGGAAGTCATTTCCTTGTAAGTGATGACAGCAGAGAAAGTGCGTTTAGGTGTTGCTAAGAGCTGGCGCCCACTCTCATTGTCCAGTCCTTGTCCCTTTATACTTTGTACAGTATAATGGTACCCACTCTGGACAATACACAGAAGTAAATAGAGAAAATTGTAAATTGCCAATTGTCAAAAGACTGAAATGAAAATATAACAAATGTTAGCATGCAACATTCAATAGATAAAAACAAAATAGTTTCAACTCCATTGTGACAAATTACTGGGTCCTCATCAGACATACTGCTGAGGTTCAGCTCCAACTATAAAATACCAAATCAAATCAAATTCCACATAATCAAAATCACGAGAGCAAACAGTTCTATTGTGAATTTGTGACACACTAAGCATTCATCTGATCTCCAGGTTTATCACAACTACAGCACGTAAGAGTGTTTCTATGCTAAAAACAACACAACTTTTCTTGTAGTGTGATCACAACCGGACAAAAATCATTTGTGCAGTTTTAACTTCATTTCCATTAGTTTCTGTCATGTACCCGCCAAATCTGATATCATCATCACGCTCCATAATGTCTCTTTAGGCTCCTTTAAAAACACTGATGCGCCATAAAAACAACAAACACAGCAGGATTGGGCAGCCAGGAGGCATAAAAAAGCAGAGAGAGAGTGAGAGAGCCAATAAAATCATGAAAAGGCAACGATAGAGGAGGAAGAAAAAAAAACCTTGAATTTGTGTCAAAGGTTACAGTAAAATTTAACTGAAAAGGTGGAGCTGGTTCATACGCATCTTCAAAAGACATTCCATCAGACTTATGTCAGCACATACGTGCACTCGCATGCACGCGCAAACAACAAGCACAAAAACACTGACAAATTCAACTTTAAACCATCAAGTCAAACTGCATCTCAAAAACATTCAACAGTTTAAAAATGTCTTTCATGGTAGGTTAAACATCAAGTTGTTTTTCTCAAAGGCAAATCTTTCTCAGAAATGTTTTGCTCCATCATAGCGCACACGATCAAAACTGAAACTGACAAGTCTATCAATTATTAATGACATGTCCAGAATAGTTACCTTGCTGCAAAAGAAAAATGTTTTAAGTTTGGCCACACAAGAGGTAGTGGAACTACTGTATATAATTCCTTTATTTTATCTTTTAGTTCAGGCAACATCATTCTAAACTGCACTGTGAATAATAGAGATTGCCAATACTGTATCCATCAGAGGTAACGGATTCAAATCGAGTTAATTACCATAAATTGATAAATAAATAAAAAAAATGTTACCCTTTCCTTTAACAGAATGCTAAAAGGTTGGTTAAAGAGAATCGCAGAGAGAGACATAATTACTTACTGGGTTAACTGATTTAGAATTATGTCAATTGTGTGGAATTGATTGTAAATAATCAACGTGTGACAAAATTGAAGTGTAACAAATTATGTAAACTAAGATAATCAGTGACAATCGTAATATCATAATTTTGCTATTATCGTTACATCCCTAATCCCTACATATCCAATGGCCATGTCATTACTTGTAGTAAGTACAAGGTGTTTCAAAAGTCATTCATTGCTTTTTGAAGTTAGAAAATTGAAAGAGTAAAACCTACATTAACTGAGAATATTTGTGGAAACTGGAAACATCTTTGATTTGGAATGTTCCTTCATCAATAATACACCTTGGCATGTGTATCACTTTTTTCGTAGCAATCAAGCCAGTTTCACGTATGCCTGACCAACATCTGACAACATTTTGAGAGTCACTGCAGCACAAGCGTTTTTGACACTTCTTCAAATGTTAGGAGATTCTGAGTTTTTTTTCCTGCAAAAATGTTAGCCCATTTTTCGTACATCCCCTTATTTAAAATACAATTGAAAATGGTCCGTACCAAACTCATCCGCTTGCCTGTGTGACTCAGCCATTCATGCTCTGGAATCTGGCATCCTGTGCAACTTTATGGAGTGTTTTCTTGAGTAGGTGTCACCACAAGCATTCATCAGACACATTTCTAATTTTTATTTTTTTTGCTTATTTATGGAGTGTAGGTATTCGATAAGTTACATTAATGAAGTGCAAGAACGTTCAAAGTGCCAGCCATGGAATAAAGAAGACAAGAAACAGAATAGAATTCAAGAAATAACTCACAGCAAAGTACAAAGTGGAGGCTTCCCCTTCATTTCATCAATAGTGGCACAATGTGCATTACAATTACTTCACATTGAATTCAGTATGGTAAACTATAGTTAGTCTAAAAATATATATTTTTTTAAAATAGTTTTAGATGTCTGTAACAGATTACTTTGATTTACATTATTTTCTATGGTAAACAATTGCTTCAGTTTTTGTCCAATTCGGTTTCAGTCAGACTTTTTGGACTCGATAAATCAAGAAAACTGAGGTTCCACTGTACATTTTTCATGCAGGTAAAACCTCTATTTTCATGCAAAATATCAGGGGCATTATCACAACAATATCACTATTTTTATTGGTCAGCTGAGCTTAAAGGAAGCCACAACTCTAAGCCACAAGACCAGACTCCACTTTAGTGGCTTCACTATGCGGCTTGGAGCAGTAGGAACTGTAATTAATATCGGGAACCAAGGTCAGACTAGAAAGGGACCGGCAACTATGTAGTACATATTTAATTTGAGATTGTTATTTTGTTGCAAAGTACTGCCTGAAAAATACTGAGCTCTGCTTTTGGTGAGTATGAGTGGGGATAGACTGCATGAAAAGAAGCAGAGTGGAGAAGAAATGCCCCATTGTAGGCCCCTCAAAGTTGGTTCAATATCAAAAGCTGGCTCTCTCCGCCTCTCTCATACAAACACACACACATACCAAGAAAAGTATGGCCTCAGAGTCAGAGCTGGCAAGCAGTGTTCAAGTTCTTGGAACAGCTTTCACTCTAATTTTGAATTGATTACCGAGGGCCCACATGTGTGCGACGAGTGAAATCTAAGTGCAGAGAGCAAAATATGAAGAGTTTGGAGTACTGGGTACGTATGATTATGTGCTTATAAGTGCATTCAGAACCTTTGGGTCTGTAGGCATGTGCTAAATGTATATTGTGCATGCAGTGAGGAGGTCCATATGGAGCCAGTATGTGTACACATGTACAGTATGTCTATGTATGTTTTGGCCAGCGGTGGAAAAAAGATTGGACTGCCAGTAAGAGCTGTCTGCAGGCTATCAAGGGAAGGTGAAGAAACTAAAACCAGAACCTCTCTCAAATGCAATTCAGCTTCCAAGGAAAGTTTAGCTGTGAGAAAAATAACTTAGCGAAGCCAAAAAATATTGTTTTGTGCTTCAGTAGAAAATGTTGGCTCACTATAAGACAAGTTATTGCTTTCTGAGCATGAATATTGAAAAAGAGTCAGCCCTGACATGAACAAGACTGCATTAACCAAGTAAAACTTAAAAGCATATATACAATGGAACCTCTATAGTTGGACGTCCCTGAAGTTGCAAAAATCCTACATTTCAGGGAAAAGTCAAAATAAAAGTCACTCAAATATCCAGAGGGCAGACAGCTTCAAGTAGGACATCACAGGAGCCCTCTGCATATCTCATGCACAAATATAGTTTGTTACACTTTACATGAATTAAGTTCACTTTTTTGGTTTTGCCCCTTTTTTTGGTGATGCACTTATATTATGAGATGAGGAGAATAAAAGTCATGAGGCTCAACAAACAGAAATAGATGCAAGATTTGGAAAAGTGTTATACAGGTATGTGTTTTTGCTATTGCTCGTCTGTACATTTTGACTACACTAATAATAATGTGAATAAAATGAAAAAGAATGATGAAATGTAATGTTCAGACTTGAGAGTTGTTTAATGTTTATGTGAAGCGACAAGCAGTAATCTGTTGCAGGTCTGTAACCGTGAGGACCCATTTGATTGGTTTACCTTTATTTTGACTGCGGTGAATTTCTTTATAAACTTTTATGATAAAAAAAAAAAAAAAAAAAGTGATCTGCACAAAGTTTGTGTGAGGTGAATCGCTCTCACAGAAGTTACTTCCCTCTCCGTATCAAAGTGAAAATAGAGGGCAGATTTTATTTGTACATGAGTAAATTTCTTGTACACTAGCATCACGGTAACAAATGGTTATATATTTACCAAGGAACACAATTAAATTTTCAACATTTACTATAAACTGATAAGGTCAACCACTTTCTTGAAATGGATCATGTTCAATCTTGAAGATTCCATTATAACACAAGATTATATATGTGTGGTTTAAAAACAAAAAGCAAAAAGTGAGCTTTCCCTTACACTATTTAAAAAATCCCAATTAAACTACATTTTCACCTTTCAATAGCCAAATGACTTATTTGGGATGGAGGAATCTCAAGAGGAACATGAAGACATTTTTTTTTTCTCAACTAATCTCCATGGATTTTTACTTTGACAGTGGAAAAACAGTATGTGTAATGAAGAGATGTTCTGGTTATATAAGGGTATCAAATTTAATTTTCTGCCAAAAATGGACCAAGGAGAGATTACAATTGAGAAACCTCTCCTGATTAGGTCAGGAAGGTGGCAAATGAAAATGGCAACTTAGCGAAGTAGTTAGAACCATTACAACTCGTAACTTTTCATGCATTTTCCAGTCATTGGTCAACAGCAAAAACACAACAAATGGTCCTCCCAAAAAGGGATACTTGACTCATTGAGCCATTTTCAACAGTAAGAAGATAATATTTTGTCTATAAATAATGTGATAAATTCATGATTTTTCATGAACAATTAATACCTTTAAAAAGTAATTTTGCCACTGCTGTAGACTGAAGATGACATCACCTGTGGCGAGGAAATAGGTAACGTAACGGCCAATCAGGGCTCAGTTTGCTGGCCAAACCCAGAAAACAGGTGAGCCGTGTTTGGTCGTTAGCCTACCTATTTCCTCAGCACAGGCGATGTCATCTTCAATCGACAACAAGTGGAAAGTGTGTTTTAAAGGTATTAATTCTACATGAAAAATAATGAAGTTATCAAATTAATTTTGGGCCAAATATTTAACTTTTTACTGCTGAAAATGTCTCATGAGTCAAGTATCCCTTTAAGCTACCTCCGGTGATAAGCCATCTTCTATCTACCAAGATGAAGCCAGGCCTATTCAAAACAACAAAAGAAAGGAATCATTTTAAAGAACTCACAAATTGCAGTTTTCACCATTCTTACTTGTCTCTTAAAGAACTGCAACACCATATTTTAAAGTGGAAGAAGAGCGACATCCTCTCATGAAAGTATCCTTGCACGGTGTGTCCTTTCTAATTGCAATGACATTCAAGAGGGGGGCACAAATTGCTGCTTATTTTAAGCAAAATACCTTTACTCTACTACTCCCGAGACGCCCCCCAGGCTTGGTTTCTCGACTGGGTCTGTTTGCATTCCTGTTGGGCTCTATTTAAAGCCTTGATCACTTCACTGGCTGCAGGAATGCACATCTGTAGTCCCGAGACCGCTGTCTCCAGCTCTATTTTCTCTCCAGTGGCAATCACTACATGGGAACAGGTATGATGTTGTTTATCATTTTAGGATGAGGAGGGGTGGGCGGGGAGCAGAGGCACAGCTGACAGCTTGAAGACCTTAAGTTACCACCACACAACTTAAACAAAAACTGAAATGCAGGCAATAAACATAAATATCACATGTTTTTAAAAAAATATCCCCAACACTGACAACAAAACAATTGTTATTTGGACACCTAGTTCAGACCATATCAGCTAGAACAATTAATAATCATGTCAAACATGTTGAGGTTCGTCAAGAGGTGCACGCACATGATAATAGTATGACACATTCCCACGGGGACAACAAACATTGGAGTAATTTCCCTCCTGTCCCTAAAGAGTGAGCCGGATAAACTTTCTGGCAGCCGCACGCGCAGCAGCTACCCCGCTTGCTAAATTCCCTTCTCCTCCATTCCTCCCGCTTCATTTGAACGTTTCGAAATGAACTAACTTACCTTGGAAAATCTCCCCCCCGAGTCAAGCGGTCCTTATTATTTTGTCGCCCATGTTTGGAACTTTCGGTAGGTGTTCTTCGGCTTCCCGGAGACACGAGAGGTGAGCTAGCGGCGCGACACAGCAACCGAGTTGGACGTGGAGGAGGAGGGGAGGAAGGGAAAGAAGGCCAGTCACGATAGAAGAGACCTCATTGGGTGAACGAGCTGTCGATCATTAGGTTAGTGGGCGGGGCGTGACTGTAAAGCGATTATACTGAGTCTGGGAAAAACAACACTATGTACTGAGGAGTGAGCGCAGGTCTGAGGAGTCATTGCCCTTGAAACAGAACAAACAGGATCGATTTTTATTCAAAATGTCAGGAATTGGCGGTTTATATCTGTTTATTTTAAATGTAACAATTGGATAAATATGAAAGAGAACATCAGGGGTGTTGTTCATATTGCCCACTAATTGAATACACATGTACAGTCCATATACGAACATGTTTACTGTAGCCTATTGTCCAAATTTATTTTTGATCATAGTCATCAATCAAATTACATTTATTTTATTTAGGTATTTATTTATTTAAATTTATTTATTTTATTTTATTTTATTTTATTTTTTTATTTTTGGGGGGGTATCCACAGTAGATAAATCATTCAGTTGTTAGCACAAAAGCAATGCATTAAAATAGATCTGTTACATGAGTCAATGTCTATATGAGGATCCAAGCTAGTTTCTCTTACCGACACAGGACACTGATCTATTTCTATATTTATCTGTTACAAAATGTGAGAACAGCATCGCATTAAAATCATTAATGGGCCCTGCTAATTCGTGAAAACAATTAGGTTGATGTCAGTAATGTAGTTTTGTCGAACACCAACAACCTTGTTTGTTTATACCTCATATGTACAAAAAAAACAAAAACTGCATTAGCTCTCAAACTAATGCACTCGAAACGAGTAAAACAGTGACCTCAAAATTACACAAATAATGAACTATATTTTCATCGGAAAATTGGAGTTTAGAGTTATAGACAATTAAAACAATGCATAAATATTACTTACTTACTTACTTACTTACTTACTTGTGTTAAAAAACAGTCCAGTCCAGTATCCTTGAAAACAGTGATAAAAGTGCTGTTTTATGTGTGTAATGTTCATTTAATCTAACCTTTGTATTGATGCGGAGCATTCAAGTTATGATCTAATAGTTTAATTTTGGAGTCACATTCTGTCTCATTAGAGACAATTAGACATTGAACAAGACACAGTAAAAGACAAATGATGACTTGTCTGTTGAAAGAATATTTCAATTTAAATTGTAATTGTTGTATTCCACTCCATTCCAAGAAAATGGTTGTAGCTGCACGTGGGGTGCTTTGAAGTTTGATCTAATAATGAAGTTTAATTGTAAAAGACTCACATGCAGTCTGTCTCATGAGAAACAATTAATTGTAGTGAAAGAAAGGCCACCAAAAGACAAATGACAACATGTCTATTATGTTAGTTCCATTTGAATTTAAAGGTGGATGTGAAAAATAGTATTCACAAGACCTGTTGCACTAGTTATTATTTGTTTTCACGTTTTATGGGTCCACAGCTTGGGGTTGTTCAGAATCACAAATGGGTTCATTTTAGCCTAACCTGTCACTTATAATACTACTTCTTCTTATTCTTCGTCGTATTTACTTATTTTCCTACATGTTTCTGCCATTTGTCAAAAGAACACCACTGAGTCACCTTTGGTTTAATGGAATCTGGAATCATTCATTTCAACTTTCTGGAGCTAACGTTGAACTGTTAGGCTACTTGACTATGCATGTTGCGCCCTCTGCAGGAATTTCTGTCTCATTACACAAACGCTTGGAAAAATACTGCTTGGACAAAAGTAGTTACACATGCACATTGTAAAAGGGTGAACTAATGCCAGTTTTTTTCAAATGTCAGATAAGTACTGATATTACTGATATATAACTTCATTTAATTAGAGTGTAGCACAGATCGAAGTCATCCAATGAACACCTTTCTTTCTAAAAGCAGACACAATACATCGGCTTTTATCAGTTTCATTCATGGCAATGCTGACCTTTGTGTATTTAATCCCACCATTTGAATGGTTGAGACCATCTATTATAATGACAAAATGACAGTGTTGATGCATGCTGTGACAGCACATACTATACAAAACCTTCACACCTTAATGTGTTATGTTCTGAGGTTTGATCCCAAAACGCAGACACAAATAAGATTTTAACTATTTATTCACATAACATCGAGAGGCGTAGAACAAACTTGGCCAGACGAGAAACAATGAGAATGCCTCGAGAATCACGAGACGCCAAGCCCCCTTGGGCTGCAGAGATGCACAGAGGAACAGTGGTAATAATCCGACAAACACACGCTTCTCAGTTTGGCTTAAATAGACAGTCAATTGATCTGATTGGCTGTGGCTAGACATGTGGGTAAAAGGACCGACATGGAATTATTTGATTGGCTGTTGACCAACTAAAGGGATTAAAGATTCTTGACATAACATAGCTCCTGACATCACATAGCGTTTTTCCAGTTTGAAACCAGATGATGGTTACATCAGGTCAAAACAGACTTGACACAAACATAACCCTTGCATGACCCAAACTTAACCCTGGCATGACCAAGTCATGACAATGAATCAAACATTGGTTATGATAGATCAATTATTCCCAGCCAAGTCACAATTCTAGCATCCTTCTCATGACATAATGGATATTTGTATGTTAGGGGAAGCTCCTTTGCTGTTCCTTTGCACAAATCACAGACTTAAGGCTGTGTTTAAATACGTTTATTGTGGAAGAACCTCAAAGACATGACCTCAACCCATGCACTAAATAAACACCTTTGACATGCACTGGCACATACGAGCTCCTTTTATCTATCATCAAACGCAACGATGTTCTCTCTTGTGGATGAATAGACACAAATTTCTACAGACACACTCAACATCTTGTAGAAAGTCTTCCCTGAAGAGTGAAATGTACACATTAACCTTTATTATTATTGTTGTTTCAGTTGTAATCGTCATGCTGATACTTTTGTTCATTAAGTGCATCACACATACACTACACGCCAATCCCGACAACTTAACACATGCACACATGGGTACTTAAAACACTGATGACCATTTAATTCCTGTGTACATGGCGTGATTGCCAGTCAGTGGGTGGGTCGCCATTGACTTGCGAAACATACCAGGCATGATGTTCTGCAAAGTCACCACCATTGACAAACAACACACTCCTCTCCCTCACTCTGCCTCACTGTCGCTCCAGCACCCGGAGAGTGAAGTCACACTTTCACATCCCAAAAGGCAAGTTGTTCACTTTTTAGCACCATTACTTTTCTTTTTATACTTAAATTTTATTACTGCTCTTTTCTCCAGGTGGACTCACATAACATTTTCTTGAAAAAAACATCTGTTTGGCATCAAGACATATTGGCCTATAAAGTGGTTCAACCTCACCTGCTCTACAACGATCTTCGTTTGGATTTTTCACCAGCATCTTTCTCAACAAGACAACCAGTAAAGATGAATCTCCCTCTGTCAGTGCTTCTATGTCTCTCAGTTGTTCAAATGTGTGTGGGGGATCAACCTTTGGAGGAAGTCATTGTACCAAGTAAGTAAAGTGCATAATAAATTAAAAATAGGAACAAAAGCAGGACTAATGAAAACCTACAAATTTGATAGCGAACTTTGCAAGTTTTTCAGCACCCTTTTCTTCCCTAATAAGTTAATGGCTTGGTATATAATCAACAACAATAGTAATGTTGATATCTTTTGTCAATGTTGCCATCAATAAATAATGATATAAATAAGTTGCCATGTTTTTGTTACAGTAGAAAACCATCAGTGATTTATAAAATGGGAGCCATACTTCATTATACACAATACCGCACAAACTAAACTTGTATATGCCCCTATAAGTATGCCACAACGGCAAAATGCGGTCTGGCTCAGTGTTATGACTCAGAGGCTTTGGCTTTGTCTGAGAAAATCGTCATTGCCGAGCTGCTATTTCTGTTGGCTGAGTGGAGTTGGGGTTGGGAGTCACTTAGGAAGAATAATAATCAGAGCTAGTTGACACCAAATGTGGTAAAAGACAAAAGAACAGTCAGTATATTTGGATAGATTGCCTGGGTGTTAAAATAATACAATATAGTGACTACTCAACCTGCTCATTTTGCTGTAATAGCTGACAGTTAAATTCAATTGTGCACACTTAGTGAATCCTACAGCTGTATTTACCATCAGAGAAGTATTATTTAGATTTCCTTATGCTTATTTGCAAGTTATTTCCATCGCCATCTTAACTGTCTCTTGATCTTCCATCATTTTACAGAACAGCTCCGGTCCTGGAACATTTGACAAGGCATGGGAGGAAAAAGCGACCACTAAGTGGTGGCAGGCTTAATTTTCCGCATTGATTTAGAAAGTAGGAATTAGATTGCAACACAACGGAGGAAGGGATGGTAGTGTAGAAAATTCCTAAACTATGGTATTAGTCTAGCCTTCATTAAAATAGAAGAAAAGTAACGTTTTCGTTTGTTTGAAAACTCAATGAATGCTACTGCCACAAGTTTGGATCTATTCTCTGGAAAATGTAAGCTCTACAGAGTTGGCAGGCATATAGACTGGTTTGGTAGCTCAAAATCAACTTCACGGTTTCAGTGGTTTTACAGTTTTTGAAGTACTTGAACCCCTCTCTGGAAACAGATTGCACACAATCTTAAGCTTTTCTCTGAATATTTATCACCCCACAGGAAAAGCAATTGTATTAGGTGGCTGGGTTGACAAGAGTCCAGAGTCGCAAGAGGTTCAGGTGGCGGCTCAGCATGCCTTGGATACCTTCAACGCACATTCAAGAGCCAAGAAGTTGTTCAAACTGATGTCCATCACGTCTGCACAGAGTCAGGTTAGATTGCGTGAAAGACGCTTTTAACAATATACTTTTTCTGCTCTTTGAAACTGTGATTTTGTTATGCTACTCTATAGGTAACCAACAGCATCAACTACAGGATCAATGCAGTGCTGGGAAAAACCAAATGTCTCAAGGGTGAAAATCACGACTTGAACAGCTGCAATCTTGAGAAAAAGGTACATTTCATTCATGCCATTCTGTATGTGACCCAATAGAAAATCCATAACAAACAATCTTGTTTTATTTTTATATGTTGGTAATATAGAAAATAATAATAAACTACTGCATAAATAGCATCTAGAATATAAAGTCATGAAGTTATTGTTACGCCGGATATTGTCGTTTTCTCC
The DNA here is from genome assembly GCF_051991245.1 of Festucalex cinctus. NCBI lineage: Eukaryota > Metazoa > Chordata > Actinopteri > Syngnathiformes > Syngnathidae > Festucalex > Festucalex cinctus. The sequence goes on from NC_135425.1 coordinate 17,229,194, forward strand.
ATGTGCAGCATCTGAAGTGTCACTTTGAGGTCAAGCTCAACCCCCGCAACGACAAACATGAGCTGCTGCTGAAGCCCAAGTGCAAGAGAACAGAAGCCAACATTCAAGCTTAATTGTTTTGATTTTCCCCCCCCCCACTTACATTTTGGTACAACGACTGAAAGTTGCGTGTGTAATGAGCAACTTACTATGGACACAACTGATCAATAAAACGTGCACTTTATAATGAATGAAGAGAAGTGAGATTCTTTTATGTCTCAATTATTTTTTTTTTTCATAAATGCAAAAATGTATAAAATCACATTTTACATACAACCCTTACTTAAACTGTGTTGGAAGCAATTTTAATTTTTTTTTTTTAACTTGAGCTCATACAGTATTGAAAGTCTGTTCTGATGAGATTTTATAATATTTCAAATGCAATGAATAATGAGTAAACTTTTCAAACACTTAAACACACACTTACGCCAGTGTGTTTTGCACTTGTCACTTGTGCTTCATTCCAAATGAATAGTCATTAAATCATGTCGAATAAGACAAGGCAAGTTTATTTGCATAGCACATTTCATACACAAGGCAACTCAATGTGCTTTATAAGTCAATCTTTCGGGCTTTCAGCAGTTTGCTTGTTTGCTACCAACCTCATGCAACACTTTAAGGTGACATTAATTGCAGACAGAAAGAAATACAGTACAGGTATACACCAGGGGTGCCCAAATCCGGTCCTCGAGGGCCACTCTCCTGCATGTTTCCCTCCTCCAACTAATTCAAATGATCAGCTCCCTGGTATACACTTTCTTAAATCCTCCACATCTTGAATTGAGGACTAACTTTTTAACAGCAACACAACAAAATAATCAAATTCTCGTTTCATTGAAGACATCTTGGATGAATTTGAGTCCTTGGTCCAGTGGAATTTTTGTTTTTGTCATTTTTATATAGACACAGAAGCTCTCTCTAGCTCTCTCTCTTCTTTCCTAATTTGTTGCAATCCAGCTAGCTGTTGTTTTTGTTGTTGTTTTTGTTCAATGTGCTCCATCTGTTAGACACTGGTCTCAATGTGAGGTGGAATCTTGCTGCTCAGCATACGGGACAAGACTCTATGATGGTTATGGTACCTATGAGAAATATGCACGCACACGTCTGATTATTTGAATATATCTCATTATCTGATCACAAAACAAAATAATATTTTGCAGTAGTTATCATGACAATGGGCCTATTACAAAATGACGAACGGAATGACAAACAATACAGCGTACACTAAGAGATCTAATGCAGTGGTGTCAAAGTCCGGTCCTCGAGGGCCCTTAGTCCTGCATGTTTTCGAGGTTTCCCAAATTCAATACAGCTGATTCATATTTAAACACACCAGCAAGCTCTGCAGGAGCCTGATAATGATCCTGATCATCGAATCAGGTGTGTTGGAGTAGCAAAACCTTGAAAACATGGAGGACTCAGGCCTCCGAGGACCCGATCTTAACACGTGTGATCTAACGCAAACGTTAATTCTATATTCTCCTGAAAAATAATGTGAATTAGTTGTTACTAATAATGTCAGAGATGCATTATTTTAGTTGCAGGTTTATTTTTTGTTATAGTCATATTTTTCAATGAGGATGCAACTGTTTTGTTTTTGGACTATTGATGAAAATGAGTTCCTGGATATGGAAATGTTGGTTCACATAGACTTAATTAGTTGACTGTGCAAGGCATGTTGTCAAAACACGAGAAGAGAATGTAACTGTAAAAGATCCGATACTAACTTGCTGATAACCATTTGTATCTCCCTGTTCTCCTCTTCTCTCAAATTCAGTAGAACCTGCTCCAAGATGGGAAGCTCCAAGTTAAGATATTGGGCCACCTGGCAGATTACATTGGGAGAAGAAAAAAACAAACAAACTCAAATTCATCCAATTTTATTCTGTAGGAAATGCAGCACTGCACATTAGTCAAATGTAGCTGGTGAATTCAAATAATTTTAAAAGTGTTACGTTGTTACTGGGTGTCTCAATATCAATGCTTCATGAATCACTAAGGATTTGGTAGTTTTAGAGTACAATAGGATGAAGATGATGCACTCACATCATTGCTGACTTCCTCTTCATCCATGTCCATCAAAAATATCTTCATGGTGTCATCAGAGGGCCCCTGTAGGATGCGTTCCCACAGCGGCTGGTCTCTATTGCTCATCTTCCTTTTTTCTATGTAAAACAAGGTGAATTTGCACAAGTCACTGAAGCGGATTATAAAGCGAACTTTTCAACTTTAGTTTACAACGCAACATCTGTGCAGTATAACAAACAAACCTTACCACCACTCTGGTGAACACAGTATAGTGCAAACTCCTGGGGGTCATTCTCTATCTGTGAGGTTAACATGCAAGGAATTAAAAAGTCTGACATCTGAAGGAATGACCTTACTACAGTCAGTCATAAAATACTCATGTACAAATTGTCAACGATAGTCCATAAAAATGCAATCCAGTGACACGTGTTTTCTTGATTGTTTAAGAGGAAGTCAACCTTTTTTTTTTTGTTTTTTTGGCACAATAATATGTTATATGTGACCTCACTAGTCTAAACATGACATTCCGATTAATATTACATTTGTGGAATATAAGTTATGAAGCAAAATCCAGCCATTTTTATCCACCTCAGGGGGCGGCCATTTTGCCACTTGCTGTCGACTGATGATGAGATCAATGTTGCTCAGGTCTCAGGTAACAACCAATCAAAGCGCAGCTTCACAAAACAGGTGAGCTATGATTGGTCCTCTGACCCCTGAGCAACATTGATGTCATCTTCAGTCGACAGCAAATGGGCAAAATGGCCATGGCTATAAAGGATAAAAACGGATGGATTTTGCTTCATAACTCATATTCCACAAATGTGATATTAGTCAGAATGTCACGTTTAGACCCGCGAGGTCACATATAACATATTATTGTCGAGAAATGTTTAAGTTTGACTCCCACTTTAACTGTGGATAAATGTTGATTTCATTGCTGACCTCACCTTGAATTTGTTTAGTAGCTGTTCAATGACTTTGTTTGTGGTCATGCTACTAGTAATGCGGACTTTGGTGGCAGTGCCAAAGCAAGGAGTGAAGATGGATGTCTAGAAAAACAGTAAGACATTGATGAACAATGGCTACCAACAATAATACAAACACTCATTAGAAGACTCTACGTATCAAATTATAAACAACTGGAAGATGCTTAATGGGACACAGTATAGTTGTACCCATGCATTTCTAGTTATCTTTATGAAAGCAACATTTCTTTTAGCACTATTGATATATCGTTACTGTCCCTACAATGTTGTGGCCAGTGATAGACGGTACAAAACCTTACTCCAGTCATACCTTATAATTATAGAAGTGTCCATTGATAGAAAAGCGGTGCTGTCGCTCTCTCTCTCTTTGTGCGGCTGACTTGCCTCGCCGACTCCTCCTCTTGACCAGCGATGCATCACTCATACAGCGGAACAGGTTGGACTCCGACTCCAGCTCGTAGCTCTTTTGCCTCACAGGACGCAGTGTTGTGGTCTCATAAACAGCACCTTTGGGATGTACAAAGTAGGAAAACAATTGGAAATTGGGTGTAATGTAGCTGTAAATAATAATTTGAAAATGTATATTGACCCCTTCACTTGAATGGTTAGTCTAGTCAAACATGCAATATTCTATCGAAAAAAAACCTCAAACCGATAAGAAGTCATAACACTGAGCCAGTTTATTTCTCACTGAAATATTTGAAACTAGAGATGGCCGAGTACCGATATCAGGGGCCGATACCAGCCTTTTTTCAAGTACTCGAGTACTCGTGACGCAGACGAGTACAAGCGACCGATGGCAGAGGGGGAAGACGTTAAGTGAGTCCTCCTTGCCTGTAACTGGCGCTAGCTTGCAGCAGTTTTTCACCAAAACTTCACCGGTTTGGAAATACTTCACAATTGTGAATCTTAAACTAAAACAGCATTTTTGTGTTTTATTTTGAGCGTTAAGACTATTGAAGAGTGACTGTGCTGTTTTTTTTGTTTTTTTGGTCAAAATTAAAGGAAATATATTTGTTTAAAAATATCTTTTAGTGATTTTTTTGTATTTGTCAAAATGTACTACTGGTATCGGCAGTTGGTATCCGTATACCGGTGGTATCGGTCTGAAAAAAAAAGTGGTATCGAACATCCCTATTTGAAACATTGACTTTTTTTTTTTTACTTTAGTGCATAAATAAATTGTAAATAATTATTTGCTATTAAACATTATATAAAATTATTTGCATAAAAACATTTTTTTTAATGAAAGCTTGCTATTTAACTAATGTACTAGAGTACTCGAATTTCAAAATCATACTAAAAGCAGTATAAAACATGTTCCTATGAAAGGGGCAAAAAAGTAATTAACCTGGTAGAGGATTTTTGATGACAGTTTCATGTGCTGTACCAGCCATCTCATCTATTTGGTGCAGGTCGACATACTCCCCCCATCGTGACATACCCCTGCAAAGACACAAGCTTGCAAATTTAATTTAAATTTAACAATCTCAATGTGGTAACGTTAAGAAATAGTACTTTGTAGTGGGAAAAGTGGCCTTACTGTACCATGAGTCTACAAAAAGCAACAAGGCTCTTGCAACTTTCACCTATTGATGCCTTAAAAACAGCAGTCTAAAATTGAAATCAACCTCCTGTTTCCAAGTGGGCTGACTGGGCTGATTGGGTCAGATGACATCAGAGAAGCCGACGGAATCATTTGTTTCTCATCCTGTATTTTCAGACGAATGGGTCTTCGGACTCCCCAGCAGATATTTAGGAAGCCTTCGACGACAACTTCCCCATCATCACGCTGAATTAGGATCAAATCAACAAAAAAATTGCATCAGAAATTACTTTAAAGATAAAGGCCCAAAAATACATGATTAAAATGGTCATTGTGTTTGATTTATTAACATGTGGAGAAAAAAAATCAATTTTCTAAAGCCCTTGGTCACAGGTGAGATTGTTTTTTTTTGTTTTGTTTTGTTTTGTTTTGGTGAAAGGTGAGGTAGACTGACTGGTTCATCCAATCCATTCGCAGGCAACATATACAAACAACCATTCACACCCATATTTACACCAATGGCATTTTAGACAATTACATAAGATACTTGTTTTCAGAATGTGGTTGTAAACCTTGCAGACAACACATGCAAGCATGAGAAGAATATGCAAATTTCTCTCAGGAAGGCTGGAGCCCAGAACCTCAGAACTGTGACTGAGCTTCACTAATGAAATCCAATGCAAGATAACAGTGCTTGATTTTGTTTAAATTGATGAGAGAATGAGATAACAATACATACATGACAACATCAGATGTGCATATAATGTGCAATGTGATGAATACTACCTGGAAGTAACTGAGATGTAGTTGAGTCTGGTCCTTGAGGAAGCAGTTGTAGGTGTTTATCAACGAGAGAAACTCTGCTCTAAAAAACAATAGCGATAGATAACAAAACAAAGCATTTAAGATTCAATCAAACAGTGGAATGATGAACGGATTCCTGTATCATTGTGAGTGTTAAATCCTACTCACCTGGATAGAGTCCTCCCATCTCCTGCCTGGACCAGTGGAAGAAGACCTGCCCCATTCATTTCTGATAGCATCAACTACTGCACAAAGACACAAAGGCAATCAGATGTAGTGTGCGAGCAAGCAAAAGCAAAGCCAACATGTGATTAGAAAAAGAAGCAAAAATAAAAATGCTGTGGTCGTGTGCATGTCATTGCCGCACATGATTCTAAAAATAGATGCAGAAAAATGATCAATTCACACACAATAAATCTTACATTTATCTTCACGCTCCTTTCTTCGATTTCATTCTGAGGCTCTTCTTTCTTCTCTTTGTGTCAACTATTTTTTTCCCAGTCTCTCTCTCTCTCCCTCTGTAGTTTTTGTGTTATATTTATCCCCTTCTCTCTCTCTCACTCTCTCTGCCCCAGCCGTCACTCTCTTATGCTCTTGAATCGAGTTAATAACAGTACTCCACCCAGTAACCAGTGAGTACAGTGTGCACAGTTTCTCCTTCAGACAGAAACACTGAATCGTTTTGGTATATCCACCAATGCTCTCTCTGCATTCCGTTTCTTTACACGTAATTCTCCCTTTCCTCAGTTTCCACGAGTGACACAACAGCAGAACTTACCCATTTGCTTCTCTGCAAGCGCTGTCTCAGCATGTTTGCTGCTAAGAAACATCCCAAGTATTTAGTAGTTGTCACCAGTAACCCGAAGCACCCCCCCATCTGACCGACTTCTTCACAATGTGCATTTCACGCAAGAAAGAACAACATTTAAAGGCACATTGTTTGCTATTAGTAAAAACATTTAAACTTCTTCTACTTCTTTTTTTTTTTTTACACACAAAAAAAAGGCTGTAGGAAACATTTCTGAAGACAGAAATACATAGTCAGACATTTACCCCCAACAAGCTGTATTGATGTGAGAGTGAACTTGGTCTTCTGTCAAGTCTTAACATGTAGTTTCTAAGGCCTGGAGCAAACAAATCACACCCATGGTGTTCCCGCCTTCATTGTGTGTGTATATATATATGTGTGTCATAAGTAGTGTTGTTCCGATGCCATTTTTTGACCCCCGATACCGATCCTGATACCCAGCTTTGCAGTATCGGCCGATACCGATACGAAACTGATACCTACGTTTTTTTTTTCCCTCAACATGAAAAAGCTGTCCTGCCATTGGTTCAGAGCATTCAAGGGCCAATAGGATATCTTAGATCGGCATGCAGTGAACATGTCACATATCAGTGAATGTCGTGCACGAGCAAGACACAAGATGCTGCATCCAAAATCCTATATTAGCGTTGGAATGAATGGTATGGGCATGTTACTTGTGAGTACTCACCGATACCGATACCGCTGTTTTAATGCAGTATCGGCGCCTCCGCCGATACAAATATCAGTATCAGAACAACACTAGTCATAAGCATGTCAGAAGTGTGTGCAAAACAAGTAATCAAAAGCATGTAGACCAACATAATTCCTTAGACAACGCAGTATTTGTGTGTGCCATCAAAGGAGAGTAAACATTAAATGTAACGTTTGAACAATTGTGTTTTAATTGTCATAATTTATTCTAAATAATCTACTTGAACTACCCAGAAAAAAATGATTTTTGAACTGACCATCATAGCTATGTGAGCTTCAGTATTTTACACAATAAAATAAGAGTTTATTGTGAAGCTGTAAAGCAGAAGGAACATGTACCTAGTTTACAAGAGAAGGCATAAGGTAGATGGTGAAACACCCAGTTTCTTTTTTACTGCCTTCCTCTATCATTCCCCTCTCAATTTTCTCGTGCAGTTGACTATTATTAGTGTCAGGTGTTAGCATCAGGACTTATTTATATAAATAAAAATGTAAACAAACTGCACACCTGAGACTGAATGTCAGAATCTCAGTTTTGCAGCTGTTTTATTTAAAAGTTGAATATATAAACCGAAACAAACAAATGTGAATGCATGTATGTAAAATGACAAGTTGGGAGAACAATTTTTATTAGCTCTACGCTCTAGTATACTTCGTATTAAGGCAAATGTATGTTATAAAGATCAGTCCTACCTGACTAGCAAGTTAATCTTCCAGTGTTTGAATATGTCTTTTTGTCATGTTTGACGTCTTCTAGTGTGAGCGTGTTCATGCCTGCGTGTGCATGTTTGTGTGTTGATAGGTTCAGAGTGCAGCACATGCAGCATACGAAAAGCTCAGGTATCAAAAAGCAGCAGCTGGTTAATCATTGTCGGAGGAGGAAGGGCAGAGAGGTAGGGCATCAGGTAGGACATGACTGACATCAAATTCGAATTGCCTTTTGAAAGAGCCAAAGTGGGCTGTGCACTGCAACATACTTTTTTTTTTTTTTTTTTTTTTTTTTTTTGCAGCATAACATGTTTTGTACCGTATTGAATACAGTATGCTCTTTTATTTGTAAAAAAAAAAAAATAATTATATATATATATATATATATATATATATATATATATATATATATATATATATATATATATATATACATATATTTATTTTTATTTAAAGGTTTCAAATTACATCAAGCAAGGATAATAAATACAATACAAATTATAAAATGTGCATAGCAAAACAATTAACATAAAAATTACATTTAAAGTAAATTAATGTAAATTAATGTATTACTTTCAACGTTTTAATACAATGACGCACTTCTTGTATATGCTAAAGCATACGTCTACGTCCCCACAACTCTAAACAGGTGGGTGAAGCAATACAGAAAAGTAGATATAATCAGTTAAGGTGTTAATTCTGATAAATAGAAGATTTTTGAGTCATAAATGACCAAATAAAAAGGCTATTGTAATTATATTTTTGGTCAAAATTATTCAATAGAGCATCCGGGATTGTCAATGTTAGAGCTATAGCACCATCTAGTGGTTGAAGTGTTTCAAACGTTTGGCCCGAGAAGCCATTGTCAGGACAACACCATAACAATATTCATGACAAGTTGTTGTTATACGAAAGGACACAAAAATAAACACTAAATTATCACGTAGGCTAAATGTTTGGCACTGTGACACAAAACTCCACAATAAAGACAATAGCTGCATCTCGTCACTGTACAAAATTAGTCAGACTAATCTGTTAAAGGTACAACAATAGTTGACTACATCCGATGTAGGTTGGATGAAATGCCAGCGAAGTGCCATTCCTTTCCAAAAATAAATCACAGCATACAGTCAGCAGGCAACAGGTGGACACAAAGGCCTCCTGCACTATGTACGCTATGTGTAACATAGTAAATATGAGTTTCATATGTGTTCCAGGATTTGTTTTTGCAGAATATGTACAGACGTTAATGCACTGTGCAACACTGAACAAAAATTAAGTGACTGTTAAGATGAACCCATTTCCTGTTTGTTAACTCATTATATTGCATTGTTGTAAACATAGAAATATGCCTTGAACTTCTATGTCGTCATCATTGTGTAATGTTTAATCTTCTTTTGTTTTCCTGTTATAGTATTCCGACATCATGACTCACGCTTATAAACAGTAGAGTGGTTCTGTAACACTGGAGCCTTTTGAGCTTTGAGTGTGGCTCCAAACTCTGAGCAACTGACTGCATGTGAGGACAAACTAGCAGCTGTCACTGTCACTCACAATGCTAACACACATTGAGTGAGATGGTCCGTGTTCAGTAAGCATGGTTGTCTGACTACTACAGTACACACTGAAGAAACTAAAAGGTATCATATGGGAATATAATAACATAACAGGCTTTAGGATATAAGAAACTGGGAACAGGTGGCTCAATTCTGAGCCAGGATGAAGAACATTGGACTCAACTCAGTCTTGAAGATCTTCTCTATTCTAGTTGTGGTTCGTTTGAGTAATGGCATACAGAGAGGTAAGTGGAGCCATGTTGAATGTTTTGTGACTTTTCAAGTAAATGTAATTATCGGTTAACATAAAGCTATTACATTTCGTGCATTTGTATGTAAAATGTAGAAATGAACAGAAATATCATGACATGTACCCTGTTCTCTTGCTATGTTTGCTATGTAAAGGCTTCAAATGCGCGTACACTGCAGCATGTCACCCTGAGATCACCTGCTGATCACCACATCCTGCAAGGGCAAGGGTGAAGGGTGTTTATTAACCAACATATTGTACTGCAAATACATCTAAATGTAATCTAATTTTCACGGTGAAGTATATTAACTCATTCACTCCCGCCCATTTTCACTGAAGCAACCCCTTTACTGGATTTTGAATGCTTTTTCAAGGAGTTTTGTGTTCTATTGCTATAAAACATAGAATATACCAAAAGAAAAATTTGCATCTCTTCTTTCATCAGGGAAAAAAAACAGAATATTTCTATCTGTTTCCGTTTTCCAGCAATTGGCATTAGAATATAGCTAAGTGTCATCACAAATCTGTTTAAAACAGTGGGGAAAAGTGTTTTTTGCAACATGGCTCTGTTTGAGCTCTTATACTCTGCTGCCAACTGCTGGCTGTTTTTGTAATAACTACCATTGCTTCAAGCGTTTTCTTCAGTTCAGAGGCTGCATCAAAGCCTTCTGTCTGCTCTAGCATAAAAAACATTAAAAAAATAAAAATAAAAAAACGTATAAATACGTCTTTGGGAGCAAATGAGTTAACTGAGTGGAAATGTTGACTCGGTTATTGATATTGTCTGAGGTACATTAAAGCGAGTGTGCAGGGTTATGAGGTTGGTCAGACATGCTGCAGTTAGGAGGTGGTTCACACTGAAAATAAGTAACAGGTAAAACTGAATGTGTTGAAGTCGGATGTATCTACTTAATGTTTTCGCTAAATTACAGATAATGGATGGATTGACCTACATAGAAATTGCAATTGTCTTCATTTCTAACAGATATTGCAAGCTATCCAAACATCCCGATACGATATTATCACGATATGAAGGTCACAATCCGATAATTATCACGATATTGTGGGGGCGTTGGTGATATTTAAAAAAAGATCACAATATTGTAAAAAAAAGAGAGCTCATACTAACAAAAAAGCACAATATTGTGCTTTTGTGCATAACCACAATGCATATAAACCACCTAAATCTCTAATAATAATATCGAGGCACTTACTTGGTAATGCAAGCACACATTGATCGTTTCACAAGCAAATTAGGTTCCCCTTCATCTGACAATTAGCATAGATTTTAAACATAGAAGGCCAAAACATCCTTAATGAAAATTAAATTGCACAAATAAACTAGCCACTAGAGGGTGTTAGAACTGCACAAATGGAAATCGAACTGACTTTTTTTAACAGATGTGTGCCTTTTAAATATTGTGAACATGACGACGATAATATTGTGGCAGTTTTCATATCACGACCTCACAATATTGCCCTTATCGTGACATCCCTATTGCAAGCATAAAAAAAAAAAAATCACCAAAGCATTAATTGAACAATAATTGTATGCTTAAATATTTGCTTGCCATATTTTTTACTGACTTTGAATTTCAAATGTATTTTTGTTAACAATAGTTACGTACAAATAGGGTAGTTGTGTATGACATGACATATTTTGTATGGTTTTCACGGTCATAACAGCCCTCTGAGGGAATCCATAACTATGATGTGGCCGGTGACAAAAATAGCACGATAACGATGCTCACTGAGCTGCATTTTACAAGATTTTCTGAGATCTCCAAAAATATGTACAAAATTTAAACTATGAATTTTTTTGTGTGTGTCTGTAGCGGCATTTTCAAAAAATGTGGCCAAAGGTGCTAGTATGATTTTAAGGTTTACTTGCATATACAGCATAAATCAATCAATAAATAAATAAATATACAAGATAGAACTATTAAGCAAAACAAGAGACTGCTGAACACGTGCGCACGTTCACAGTGACGCATCAACGTGAAACATTGACAGGGCCAGAAGCCGCTCATGTGTCTGATACTTTAATCAGGCATACCTGAAAACCAAATGCAACTTCCAACAGAATATAAAGCGTCCAACCCTCCATCTCCATCCAACCCCCATCTCTCAAATTCTGACTGAACAAATGCCATGAATAAAAACAATGTCGACCGTTCCCAATGCAGACTCAAGCCAGATGGAAGTGGGTTGTCATCATTTTTATTCCCATCATATGCACTGTTTGCCCATGAAAACTTTTCTTTGTATTCACAATAATCACCAAATATGTAAAATCATAATTTATCTTAATCTTATCATCATCTACAACTACATTGAATTACGCGTTGGAAAGTTCTGTAAAAGTCAAAAAGATATATTATGCTTGTTTGTAAGATGCTTATGATTTTAAAAGCTCATTTTTCAGTGTTTGGTTAGAAAACAAGTAGCGTGTTTTCTTGAACTTTGTTGGCTCTTTTTACCACCAATAATTCAAAAATTGTGCGTAAAGGTTCTTGTTACTTTGAATGTGCTTCCTGACTCAATTATGTTTTTTTTTTCCCATGATTGTTAGAACTCAACAAGCAGTTACTCATTAGCTAGCATCTGATTCCTTGCCACGAAAACAAATCCACTGTGTATTGCGCAACCCCTTCAAAGGCAAATACAACTGATAATGTGACATGAAGACTGGAAAAAAATCCTGGGGGATTTATTGTAAATGACCACAACGACCAAAGGAAACAGAAGTTCGAGGCTATTAATGTGCTCTATAAACAAACACCAGTGTTCTTTCCACCAATATTTGGTGACTTTTTAGATGCGCTCCATCTGGTGCGTTTTTTTTTTCTTTTCTTTTTTTCTAATCCGTCAGGATAGTATTGGCCACTATTAGCAAAACGAGACTCACCAATGTGAAAATGCAACATTAAGTTGTACATTGCACTATGGCAGCTAAAAGCAACATGTAAACACTAGCCCGCTTGGTTTATTATCATTGTTATTATTTTTATTACAAACTATAGCAGTAAACTATGTTTACCTTGAGTTTTATTTTAATTTGCTTTTTTCTTTCAGCAGCAATGACCTACAGTTTATCCCAAACTAAATAAATCATCCTTTCCTATTCATTCCTTGTCTTTTACATTTTTTATTTTTTTTTGGTTTTCATTAATTCTGTCTTCTTCTTTTTATATTGTCGTCTACTGATAAGTTCGAACAAAGTTTAATGCAAACCTGATGTCTCCGATCAGATAGACGTGGATGTGATTTCATCCCTCTGTTTGCGAGCACTCTCCATGTTTGTCTTGGTGTCCTTTGCAACATATTCCACAGACAAGAAAATAAATATCTGACTACTGATACTCTTACTTTCTCTATAAATATTGTCTGATAAGTCATTCTCGCTTCCGATTATAAATGAAGTGTTTTGAAATGTGTCATTTATGACTGAAAACTAAGCAAAATAATGACCCTTATTATTGCAACAAAAAAAATTGTTTCTTATGCTCAAAAACAAAAAACTGTCAAATTGAATGTGAACTTGCTTATAGTTACTCCATTTGATTACTCTCTTTCTAGCACCTCGTATTGTGACATTATTGGAGACAGTGGATGTACTACTGGACCACAATGCAACCTTCATCTGTGAGGTCGAATCCCAACCTTCAGCAGACATCACATGGACCAAGAATAACCAACCAATAATGTAAGTTCACTTTTAAATCATCTTCCGCTACATTAATCCATCACTTGCTTTGCAGTTTTATCACAAAACTGTGACGTTTATTCATTGTCCCTGTTTGTCCTACTAGGTACTATGACTCCAGGTACCTTACTCGAGAACACGGTCAAATGCTTCTTATCCCTCACGTACGAGAGAATGACAACGGAGAGTACTGCTGCCTTGCCAGTAACGGGATTGGAGAGCCAGCCAAGAGCTGTGGAGCGCTCCAGTTAAAAATGAGTACGTCTGCTTCAAGTTGAAGCCATCAATCAACAATGGTTCAAGAACCGTGAATGTCTTAAACGCTTGTCCCTTTCTGAACCAGAGCCCCAAATCAAGCGCCATCCAACAAATGTGACCCTTTTGGTCGAGTCCAAAGCAGTATTACCATGCGTTACTCTTGGGAACCCAAAACCAGACATCACCTGGCTTAAAGATGATGAACTTATCAAGGTAGAGTTGAGCGTTTGCTACTTTTGTCTTTGGGATGTTATCATTCTGAGAAATTGCAAACTTCTCACAGGTCAGCGACCGTGTCAATATTCTTGACTATGGCGCACTGAAGATCAACTATATTCAGAAGGAAGATGCTGGGCAGTATCGATGTGTGGCCAGGAATAGCTTTGGTTTGGCGTTTTCCAAGCCTGTCACCATTGAAGTGCAAGGTCAGTATTAATATTCGTTTGTGGTGCGCTCAGTAGTCAACTTGTTACTGTTGTGATGGTACACCGTGTAATTTATTTTCATTTTAATCCCTTCATACTATGTCAAGAAAAAAAGAATTGGGCAGACAAATATGTGCTATATGAATTCACATGTATAACAAAATGTATGGTATTCCACAGGGTTCAATTCTGGTGCATCTGCTGTTTTCATTGTCTCTGCTGGCACTGGGTTCCTTCTTTAAAAAAAAAAAAAAAAAAAAAAGCCGGGTTTATTTATTTTTATTTTTTTATTAAGTGCTGTATAAATATTGATTTGAGTTGAGTGAAGGATGTCAGCATCCTAACTGCATGAATGAATGAATGAATGAATGAATATGAGTTATGAAGCAAAATCCAGCCATTTTTATCAATTTCAATTTTTCCATTTTGTTACTTGTTGTCAAGTGAAAATGACATCACAGTTGCATAGGTCTCAACTAACAACAACCAATCCCAGCTCAGTTCAGAAAACAGGTGAGCTGTGATTGGTCGTTGCCTGAACCCTGAGCAACTGTGATGTCATCTTCAGTCGACAGCAAGTGTCAAAATGGCGGTGGATAAAAACAGCTGGGTTTTGCTTTATAACTCATATTCAATAATTGTAATATTAATCAGAATGTCATGTTTAAACTAGTGAGGTCTCATATAATATATTATTGTCAAGAAATGTTTAAGGTTGACCTCCCATTTAAGGTATGGAGATAAGGAATACAAGAACACAACATTTTCTGAATTCAAGGTGGAAGAAAGCCAGATTTGATGAAAAGGCTACTCTCCCTGATTGTTTTGTTCACCAGTAAACCCTATAACTGAATATTTGAAAAAAATAAAATAAATAAAAATTCAATAAAGAAGGGTTTGGTGAATGTGCATAGGAAACCAGCGAGGTTCAGTACTTCCAAACAAGGTTAAGAGCCACTGCTACAGATGAACCCTCCAAAGTTGAATACCTTCATATTTGTTGCAAATGTTAAGGCTGGACAACTTGCAATTATGCCATTGACAAATTTGTTTGTCAATCTGATGTAAATTTCATCCTAGCTCCAGCCTGAGCAAAGCTTTAAAAAACAGGAAAAAAACAGATGACACATGGCACAATAAAAGAGAAGATGATTCTTTTACTGTTGTAGCCAAGTTTTCAACATGCCAAAAATGAGGCAGTCGAGCAAGCGTCTCTTAACTGTTTCCATATACCGAAAAAAAATAACTGTGAACAATTTTTTTTTTTTTTTTTTTTTTTTTTTGTATGTGTGTGGTCTGTCTGTGACATGTGCAGCTCCAGCGCGAATCCTGAGAGTTCCCAAGGAGAAGAGAGTGGCGTACGGCAGCCAAATATCTCTGGAGTGTAACGCCACTGGAAATCCAATCCCCACCATCACTTGGTTAGAAAATGGGAATACAGTGAGTGTACAGCATGGGGCTCCACACTAATGCGATAAACTGCCTGCTGCTTTGAGCAGATTTCCAATTTTTTTTTTTACTATTTTAACACACTGGCACATGTGGTCACATTTTTTATTTTTTTTTTAATAATGGAACCTCAATTTTATGATATTGAACTTTGAACCCGTTAATGACCATTTTATTGTCGTAACTATTGGAAAGTAGTTCACAAAGTCTGTGCATGCAATTTTAAAAGGAATGATCCCAAATATGTACTAGCAGGATTGCATAAGCTTGTCATGGAAAAATTCTGATGAAATACAAATGTAGAAGAGCATTCCTGACCAAAACAATGATGGATCCCGATTTTGTGGTTGCAAACTCAAGTTTTTATTGTACTGAGATCAAAGATTCTGCAAGGCTGTTTTTGTTTGGAGATTGGACAACTTCTATGAGACTTTTTTTTTTTTCACTATGAATCACCAAATGATGAAAAAAGTAAAATGTGTTGAGTTAATGTGTCAGTACATCTGCATATACTCCTAATGGGATACACACATACATATAACAGACCACATCAGTAAGTACAGTACAGGTTAAAAAAAAAAAAAAAAAAAAAAGGTCATTTTGTATAAAACAACTCCTAAAAATTGGGTAAAATTGACCCATAAAGTGGATTGGTCCAATTTTGATCCATAATTGGGTTACTTTTGACCCAACTGTTTTTAGAGTGTACACACAAAACTGAAAATGACTTAATCTTATTTAATGACACAGTGAGCTGGAAGTCTAATTGCAGTATGATTATATTCTAATAGCAGTGGGATTTTTTTATTGTATTTTATTTTTTTACGATCATCACCAACACGTGCAGCATTGAGACATCCAGACAAATCAGTTTTCATGAATCACACCAATAACAATCTTTCTGTTGTTAAAGTCCAAGTTTGTATTTGTGAACGTGCCCAACCAAAAAGTACTTCAGTAAGTTTTAATTAATATGTAAATGAATACTAAATACTTTTAACTGCTATTGTTTTGATTTTTGTGGCAGTTATGGGGTTGTAGTTTTCCCCAAGTTTTTAAATGACTTTGTACTGAATGCTTTGATAGTAAGTATGCAATTAAATGAAATGATTTATTGTTCACTGGCAATTGTAATGTAACTTGAGCATAGTTTAGGTTGACGATGCAACTAAAAATCATGTTGCCAGCAATCCAAGAGACATTAAATGTGGTATTGTGGGGCAGACAGACATTATAATCTTTTGGCAGGCTTAGGTGCTTGTTAAAAAAAATGATTACTTGCCAGTAATGCTTGTAAATATGGCGTGTGTGTGTGCGTGTGCTTGCGTGTAAAAATGTTTCCTGGCAGTTAATTTAATTCATTGCAGTAAAGTATGCTCAAGCTAAACTGGAGGTTTGTATTGCTACGAACATCCATCCATCCATCCATTTTCTTGACCGCTTATTCCTCACAAGGGTCGCGGGGGCTGCTGGCGCCTATCTCAGCTGGCTCTGGGCAGTAGGCGGGGGACACCCTGGACTGGTTGCCAACCAATCGCAGGGCACACAGACACGAACAACCATCCACACTCACACGCACACCTAGGGACAATTCGGAGCGCCCAATTAACCTGCCATGCATGTCTTTGGAATGTGGGAGGAGACCGGAGTACCCGGAGAAGACCCACGCGGGCACGGGGAGAACATGCAAACTCCACCCAGGAAGGTCCGAGCCTGGACTCGAACCGGAGACCTCAGAACTGGGAAGCGGACGTGCTAACCACTAGACTACCGTGCCGCCTGCTACGAACATGTGGCATGAAAAAAAAATAAAAATACCGATGTACATGTTATTTAATATTGCACAATGGTCGTGTTTGCCAATTAGGGATGTAACGATATCCAAACGTCACAATGCAATATTATCACGATATGAAGCTCACAATACAATAATTCTCACGATATTGTGGGGAGGTTGGCGATATTTAAGAAAAGGTCACAATATTGTAAAAAAAAACGAGCTCATCCTTAAAATAAAAAGAACAATATTGTGCTTTTGTAAATAACAGGAAGGTCATTATTATTATTATTATTATTATGTTGTTAATGCACGCACAAATTGAGTTCCTCCACATATTGACTCACTTCACAGGCATATTGCCTTCCCTTCATCTGACCATTAGAGTGGATTTTAAACATAGAAGGGCCAAAATATGCCGTGTGAAAATTAAATTGCACTAAAAAAAAAAAAAAATAGCCACCCGAGGGTGCTAGAACTGCACAAATGGAACTGAATCAGGATTTTTTGAACAGATGTGTTGCATTTTAATATCATGACCATGACGACGACGATATTGTGGCAGTTTTAATATGACAATATCACGATATTGCACTTATCATTACATCCCTATTGCCAATGCACATTTTATCAATGTACTGCCTCGTTCATTAAAGATAGAAATAATTATTTGCTCCCTTTAACCCCAATTTAAATGAGACAACATCCCATTACTACATCTGAGTGGAGGTCGAGGAGATTGGTTAAACATGAACTTGTATCACATAAACACAATATAATGTATTTTTGATATGTATTTTTGAAAATGATATACTCTGTTTCCACCTCCTTTCAAGATCTCCGGTGCAACAGTTGATGAAACCTTGGTGGGAGAAGTGGTTTTGTCGATTCTCAGGGTGACGGTGAATAAACCAGCTCTTTACACGTGCTTGGCCTCAAACAGACACAGTGCGGGGGCCAACACCGTCAAAGCAACCGCGAGAGTGACTGTCGCAGGCGAGTATTTCATTCTACACTTCTTTGAATAAATTGTTGGCTTTTCAGAGGCGCATCAGCTGCTTGTCTCTGAATCTTATGTTATGTTAGCTGCCAGCTCGTCTGATGTGGTTTCAGCTGTTTTTTTTTCCTGGCCTATTTGTTTTTTCTTCGACTTCACCCCACCCCACACCTTAGCTCAAAGAAAACATGTTGACCACACACATTGGCCAATCACCTTCTGGTTAAGTGCCTCCACAGACCTATGCTCAACCTATGACATGGATAGATGTGGATCATGTTTGAATTTCTCTTCCAAGCAAGACTAAACGCTATGCCTCTTCTGCCTTCTTTCTTCCCACTTCTTTTCATGATGGTTCTCCTTCAACCAACATCTTGTGGATATTGCAATTTCCCTATAGAATGGAGGTAAGTCACTGGAATGTACACTTACTGCAATTTACGAAAGGGGTTGAATAGAATCCTCAAGGGTTTTTGTTTTCTGATATTCGTCCACTTCTTTTTAGGTCACTGAATACATTTGTTTTGTATAATTAAGCCAGTGTAGGCTATGGACTTTTTAAAACCCTTTTCCTCCTTTGTATATCTAATAATTATACTTAAATGACCTTAGAATGTTAATCTCCTTATGTGAGCCTATTATGTAGTAGAAGCAAACAACTATTACATTCACACCATCGCTGATTGGAAACTGAACCCGTGTGCACCAAAGTCAGGGGACTGTCCCGCCACATCATCGCTGACCCGCACAGAACCATCTGGCTTTACTCAGTGTAAATATGTTGAGTTGAGAATTTGATTCCATTACGCTTTTGTGTCTATCACTAATATTGACAGACTGACAGGGAGCCTCTCCTGATGTCAGCATATGGTGCGAGTTGAACGTGAACGTTGCTAAACCTCAACATGACCACAATTACCAAATGTGAACAGTCAATCTGCAGACACGATGAGGGAAATGAGGAAAAATAATTAGTGACTGCAGCCACATTTTTTTCTTCGGACTACAATAGTCACACACATTTTTACAGCATGTGTTTAGGCAACTGGATTTCATGCAGCTGCCTGCTAAGATTCTGAACTAGAAACAAAGGAAAAAGTGGTTCATCATCAGGGCTTGAAGAATAAGAGACCAGGTTTGAAAGTCTGCTAAGTATTACCACATCTGGACACTGAATGCCGACAGTCATGAGAAAGGTTTGAAGGGTCATGGTGGGATTTGTTAGATTTACGTGTTAGTTTTATGTTGATGGTTTGATTTAATAACTAACCAGTGCTTCAGCCTCCCCAGGAGGCAGCATCTGGATTTTGTAAGAGTCACTGCAGATGCAAGTTGAGAGGAATCAAAGTGAACAATGCTGGAAAGGCCGTTCAGAACGACATCGTATGTGAAACAAATGCAGATTGGAACTATTCTCCTTCAGAATTACCAACATTTTGGATCAGTGTTTATTCTGTTAATGCTCAAACGTTATCCATCCATTCATCCATCCATCTATTAGCCATCTATCTATCTATCTATCTATTAACCATCCATCCATCCATCTATTAACCATCCATCCATCCATCCATCCATCCAACCATCCATCTATTAACCATCCATTCATCCATCCATCCATCCATCCATCCATCTATTAACCATCCATTCATCCATCCATCCATCCATCTATTAACCATCCATTCATCCATTCATCCATCCATCTATTAACCATCCATTCATCCATCCATCCATCTATTAACCATCCATTCATCCATCCATCTATTAACCATCCATTCATCCATCCATTCATCCATCTATTAACCATCCATTCATCCATCCATCCATCCATCCATCTATTAACCATCCATTCATCCATCCATCCATCCATCTATTAACCATCCATTCATCCATCCATCCATCCATCCATCTATTAACCATCCATTCATCCATCTATTCATCCATCCATCTATTAACCATCCATTCATCCATCCATCCATCCATCCATCCATCTATTAACCATCCATTCATCCATCCATCCATCCATCCATCCATTAACCATCCATTCATCCATCCATCCATCCATCTATTAACCATCCATTCATCCATCCATCTATTAACCATCCATTCATCCATCCATCTATTAACCATCCATTCATCCATCCATCCATCTATTAACCATCCATCCATCCATCCATCCATCCATCCATCCATTCATCCATCCATTCATCCATCCATCCATCCATTAACCATCCATTCATCCATCCATCCATCCATCTATTAACCATCCATTCATCCATCCATCCATCCATCCATCCATCTATTAACCATCCATCCATCTATTAACCATCCATTCATCCATCCATCCATCCATCCATCTATTAACCATCCATTCATCCATCCATCCATCCATCTATTAACCATCCATTCATCCATCCATCTATTAACCATCCATCCATCTATTAACCATCCATCCATCCATCCATCTATTAACCATCCATCCATCCATCCATCCATTATCCATCTATCTATCTATCCATCCATCCATCCATCCATCCATCCGAAATCCTCATGGAAACATTTAGAGTGAATGCATGTCTCCCTCACATTTCTTGACAGACTCTACAAGGGCGTGGCAGGCTTCTGCAGCGCATATCGCGGCGATGTGTGCCGCGCAATTTTACGGGAAGATTCACTTGTCTTCTTCAATACCTCCATCTCTGACCCCGAGGACATGCAGGAGTACTTGATTCAGAGCTGGTGGACGGAGTTAGAAGGACTCGGTAAACTATGTGGCCCGGCAGTGCGTTCACTTCTTTGCCATACTTCCTTCCCTGACTGTAATCCGTCAGGGTTGGGACCCGCACCCAAACCGGTCTGCAGGTGAGTTTTTCACAACATGCCTTTGTTTAGGGAATATATTCACAAATATTAATAAATTAATATTGCTGTCAAAGTTAAAGCATTAACTAATTAATTAATCACAAAAAAATATCACGTTAATCAATGTATTACCACAGATTAATCACACGATTAATTTTGACCGCAGATGATCCTTTATAGCCGACAGCGGATGGTTACATTAAAGGTAGCTGTTGGAGCTTGAGCAATAAACATAACGACATGCATTAAAGTAAAGCATTTAATAAATGTTTACATATGCCATAAGTCATTTTTTCCCATTTTAAATTATGCAAATAATTAATTGATTAGAAAAAGCAGGATGAGCGTGTGCAGTGGATATACATTTTTGAAGATGTCGTCATAACATTAAATGTCAGAAAAAATTAACACATAACAGGTGCGCTTCAAATTTAGCGGGCAAAATATGTTGGGGGGAAAAAAAAGCCTTTTTAAGTCGGTGATTAATCATGATTAATCAAAATTCTAAGATGTTATTAATCTGATTAAAAAATTTAATCATTTAACAGCTCTCTAAATTAATCAATCTAGCTAAAAAAGATTTGATTCTCCTTAGTCCCTTTGCATGAAGCAAGCTCATAAATATATCATTAGCCGAAAGGTTTTCAATAATTTTTTTTCCCAGGAGAAAGAAAATATTTTGCACTCCCCCAATTCTCCACCACGATTATCAAATGTATCATTTGCCAATAAAATTACTGTAAATATGCCTTTACAGAGGAGCTAATACTGTACTCCGTGCACACTCTTTGTCCCACTGAGCGCACCACTGCCACCTGCTGTGGTGGATGTGCAATTACACTTTATTCTGGTACGGCAAAACAAAACATGTTCTGCTTGAACAACATTTTTACATTAAGCAAATTTTTCTTAAATTTTTGTCTTCCACACTCCAAAATCACTAAGTGGATCTCCCCTGCCCTCCAGTTTAGTTCACAGGAGGTGTAACAGTTAATATTTTTGCTCATATTATCGAAAACAAAATGGTAACAGTACATGATAAACTTCGTTGGCCTTTTACTACAGGGAGCATTGCCTTGCAGTGAAGGAGCTGTATTGTCATAAGGAATGGTTGATACTAGAAGGCAGCATGTCGGTCCAGCCTGGACTCTTGGGTTCTGCCACAGACTCCCGCACACCCCGTTTGTTGTTGCCCAAATGTCAAACGTTACCCAGTCTCCATTTAGACGTCGATGCTTGTACTCGTGTTCCTTTTGTGGGTAAGTTGTAAGTCACTAAAGCACCTCAGAACAGACCTCCTTTCTTCTTTACAATTTAAGCTATGTTTCAGACATCAAGACAGATCAAATGACAAGTAAGTGTAGTGAGAATTACTCAATCACAAAATGACCGCTGTTCAAAAAAAGTATTAACCTTACAACATGTTTCTTCTCAACAGCAACGTGTTACAGTGACAGAGGGCGTTTTTACCAGGGCAGCATAAATGTGACAAGATCAGGGATACCCTGTCAGCCATGGGATCAACAGGTGCTCATCAACTAAATATTTGAAAAGAGATTTTAAAATTGCATACAGCTGGATGCGTATAATGTGGCATTGCTTTAAACCAAGGGTGTCCAAACTTTTTTATTTGAGGGCCAATCAGAAGGATGCAAGGGCCACATAATGTTATGAGGAGAAATTGCGTTTAGTCCTAAAAATTGTACAAACAATTTATTTGTGCTTTTGCATATTTATAAAAATGCTACAGTATATAAACCAATTTATTTGTAATATGGCAATAGGGTTATTAGTTTTACAATTTTTCATTTTAGTTTTTATTTTGTTTTGAGTTTAGTTTTTTAAAATTTAGTTAGTTTTAATTAGTTTTCACGGTGGTTCTGTTTTTTACTTAGTTTTAGTTCTTTAATAAATGCTTAGTTTTTGCTTAGTTAGTTTCAGTATTAGTTTTATTTGTATTTTATTTTTTTTAATGTGTAGTATTGTGCGCAATATTTAAAAAACACCAAGGGCGCGAGGTCTTTATTCCGGTTTATATCAAAATAAATCTACTAAAAATCACATTTCAAATCATCCCCAAAGGCTCATGCATTAAATTAATTACCAAAGACTAAAACAAAGGACATGTTTGCTATAATTATTGTTTTATTTTAGTTAGTTTTGTAAACATAAAATGTAGTTTCAGTTAGTTTTTTTTTTTTTTTAAAAAAGCATCTTCATTTTTATTTTATTTCGTTAACAAAATTGTTTTTGGAATTTTTGTTTTTTTCGTTAGTTTTATAGTTAACTAAAATAACCTTTAATAGCGCCTGTGTTTTTCGACACCTTCCCTTTTTACTTTGACCATCTCCAAACATTTTTGTCTTTATTTTATTTTATTTTATTTTATTTGAACTGAGTCAAATGCCATTTTTAGCATATGTTGCGGGCCACTAAAATATGGACGGCGGGCCGCAAATGGCCCCCGGGCCATAGTTTGGACACCACTGCTTTAAACATTTATTTGCAACCAACTACAACAAAAATATTTGTAATTTTAGTATCTTACGAGCTGACATTATTTTTGAAAGTAGTTTATAGAAGAAAATGAAGGAGTTGGCCTCACAATTGCAGTATTTTTGGGATGGAGTGTATGTATTTTCATATGGAAATGCTTCTGCCATCCAGTGATGCAAAGTATTACATTTGTGACCAGTGTAAAATCAATTTACTCCACTACGAGCAGTCAGGTTGATTTGTGTGTGTCTGTGTTTTCTATCATACATTTGTGGCTGTTTCTCGGAAAGAAATGACATAAAATGTGTAATCTACAAACACTCCCAAAGGTCTAAAAGCTGCTTTATGTTTTTATGGCTCTGCATGGTAAAAATAGTCTCTTTGGATGAACTCTTGCTTCTCTCCTGTGCAGTTTGTGCATGTGTGAGTGTGTTTGCCAGGTCAGCGGAGAGGGAGGGTTTCGTTGTGTCACATCCTGCTTCTGGAAGCAATTAAGCTTTCACACGCAAATCTTGCAACGACTATCGCTAACACAGACTCACTCATTTACTCATAGACCTGCGTATATTCATGCAAATGAGTGATTACTAGATTTTAAGTTAACGTTTACCTGATAAATCATTTATCGTAAAAAAGCTGTTAAGGTAAAATGCTGTATATGAAACTGTATTGTAATTAATAGGGATGTAACGATATCCAAACATCACGATACGATATTATCACGATATGAAGGTCACGATACGTTAAATATCATGATATTGTGGATACAAAAGAAAATTACAATATTGTAAAAAATGAACTCATACAACAACAAAAAAAAACACAATATTGTGTGTTTGTACATTACAGCAATGAAAAATTTAAAAATATAAATATATAAAAAAATATATAAATAATACTAATACACTAATACAAGCAGTACAATAAATGTATACATTTTTTTATTAATAAAATAAATTAATAATTATTTAAATTAAATAAGAAATTAATAAATACAATAAATTGAGTTCCTCCACATATTGACTGTGTTCATATTGTGTTCCCCTTCATCTGGCCATTATCGTGGATTTTAAACATAGAAGGGCCAAAACATGCCTTGTGAAAATTAAACTGCAGTAAAAAAAAACTAGCCACCAGAGGGTGCTAGAACCGCACAAATGGAAATCAACCTGACTTTTTTTTTTTTTTTTTTTTAACAGATGTGCTGCTTTTAATATCGTGACATGACGACGACGATATATTGTGGCTGTTTTAATATCGCGATATCACAATGTTGCCATTATCGTTACATCCCTAGTAATTAATGCATATTGTTTTGTGTGGTTCCAATATTGATCATGTTCAGCAGTGTAGTGTCTGAGTGCCTTTTAAGTTTCTAAGCAAGCACTGTAGCCAAACTTCCCCTTGATGTATTGAAACTACTGGCAATATTACATTGCATTTCGCAATCATTTATCCCTTGTCACCCCAGTAATGCAGTGACACATTATGAGGTCATGTTTTACATCTGTCTACAATCTTCACATCTTATTAGGATTTGTCGTATTATTTGATGACTATAGCTAGTGGTGATCATACATTCAATGAGAGATCATTGAATGTATGTGATGCTGGTGGAAATAAAGTAAAACACTGTGATGGGGATGTGCCAAATGAGACTGCCATCTCTTTTTAGTATACTGTATGACGTGCAAATGAAATTTACTCATGTTTTTTAAATGTACAATACTTATACATGACATCACCAGGCCAGATCAGCTGTTCAATCAATATTTAAGTTAATTGCCTCTTTCGATTGTAGAAACTTTCTTGGCACTCAAAACAGACTGTGTCCTTAAAAAGTGTTATAAATCCAATTTTTGACCTCTCAAACCACACCTTGCCTCTCACTCCGGTATACATTCTATCAACACAGAACACAAAAACTTTTTTTTTTTTTTTTTTAAATGATGTCATTATTTATTTATTTCTCAACAGATATAAGTTGTTTGATGTGCCGAATAATTATCATCATAAGCCCGTATCCCAATGAGGGGTGAACATTTGCGATGCTAATGAATGTTGAATTCACGTCAGGGTTTGTTCAAGTTTCCTAAACATTCTCAAAACAGTTTTAATGGTTCTTTAAATAGTCTTAATAGTCTTGAGGCGCATTGTAAAGCGCTTTGAGCATCATATGGTTAAGACAAAGCACAGTCCAGTTACCATTTCTTGTCATCAGAAGAGGACAGGAAAGACCATTAAGACTGTTTAGAGAACCCGAAAGAACCATCAAGACTGTTTTGAGAACGAACCTTGCCGTGAAATTAATATTCGCTATAGCGTCGCAAACTTTTATATCTGTGCGATACAGGCTTAAAGGTTATTGAAATACACCTCTATCGCAATATTATGTAACATTCTCTGAAATCATAATTAAAGCAGCATCAATGTATTGGCTAGATATTGGATACAGAGCTCCGTTTTGAAGTAGGTGGGCTTCTTGACTGTGAAATTGTCATTTGCCGCCGGGTGTTATTAAAACGACATAGTCATAGTCTGTACACTCTACATTTTGTCTTATAGATTCCTCACCAGCACCGCTTGTCTGTGGATGCCATTCCAGAGTTAAAAAATTCGGATAACAACTGTAGAAACCCAGGAGGAATCAACGACAAGCCGTGGTGCTACACCTCAAATCCCAACATACGATGGGAGTATTGTGCTGTACCACAATGTGGGGAAGCAGCCACAGGATCAGGTAAGTATTATTCTCTTCTTTCTCAAGAATAATATTTGATTAAAAATTGCCAAAGCAGAACTGTCAATTAGAATGTTGTAAACTATTGTCACCAATCTTATTCATCATTTTATAATAATATTCAGATTTTCATTTTTTGGTATTTGGATTTTAATTATCTTCAGGTTATGTATCAGTGGTCAAGCAAGAGCCGACAGGCCCTCGTCACCTCCCTCCAACGACAGCATCATCCCCGGCATACTCCATGTCTGTCATTGTCATCATTCTGACTGTACTTGCTACCGCCGTCTTCCTCACCATTGTGATTCTCGCATGTCGCCGACGGAGAAAACAATGGCGACAACAGAAGCGGTAAAAGCTAAATGTGATGAGGAGACCGTTACTGCACAATAGGGATGTAACGATATCCAAACATCACAATACGATATTATCACGATATGAAGCTCACGATGCGATGATTATCACGATATTTTGGGGAGGTGGGCGGTATTTAAAAAAGGTCACACTATTGTAAAAAAAAAAAAAAAAAAAAAAAAGAGCTCATCCTAAAAAAAAAGCACAATATTGTGCTTTTGTACATAACAGCAATGTTAATAATAATGTTAATAATAATAATAATAATAATAATAATAATAATAATAATATTATGTTATGTTGTTAATGCACGCACACATCGAGTTCCTCCACTATTGACTTGCTTCACAAGCATATTACGTTCCCCTTCATCTGACAATTAGTGTACATTTTAAACAGAAGGGCCAAAAGATGTCTTATGGAAATTAAACTGCACTAAAAATCTGTCCACCAGAGGGTGCTAAAACTGCACAAATGGAAATCAGCTTGACTTTTTGAACAGATGTTTTGCATTTAAATATTGTGAACATGACGACGACGGAATTGTGGCAGTGTTACTATCACGATATCACCACATTGCTCTTATCGTTACATCCCTACTGCACAACACTAACTCTTTCTATGTGCAGGGCAATGGAGACCCCAACAATGACTGCTCTCCCTTCAGAGCTCCTTCTGGACCGACTGCACCCAAACCCCATGTACCAAAGGGTTCCTTTGCTTCTCAATTCCAAACTGCTGGCCCTTGAGTACCCCAGGAATAACATCCAATATGTTCGAGATATTGGAGAGGGAGCCTTTGGGCGAGTTTTTCAAGCAAGGTAAGATTGGACTATGAACCATGAGGTAAATGGATGACAACTCAGGGCAGGAAAACAGGAAGTATCAAGAGAACTGTTTACCGTATTTTCCGCACTATAAGACGCACCTAAAAGCCTTCAATTTTTTCAAAAGCTGACCATGCGCCTTATAATCCAGTGCGCCTTATATATGGATCAATATTGAGCCCCAACAGGTCTCGCTGTCAAGACGCTATCGGTGACCCTGCACGATCGGTGACACGCATGCGCAGAAGATCCCGCCATCTTGGATCGCTAGCTAATACTAATACTTTACCTCAGAGAAAATAATAAAACAGCTGTTTATTCATTTTGGGAGTGAATGTTGTCAGAAAGCTGGTTTGTTATATATTTATAAAGTTTGACTGACCTATCTGACTGTTTTGTTGACGTTCTTTAGCGCAGCACCATCTAATGGATGCATAACGTAACCCCAGCCTCTACTGTAGTGCCTTATATATGGAAAAAGTTTTAAAATATGTCCGTCATTGAAGGTGCGCCTTATAATGCGGTGCACCTTATAATGCGGAAAATACAGTACTTTTGATTAGTCGCAATCAGCTTAGTTTTAAGCTCTAATTAATATTAAAACAGGAAGAATATCAATAGTAGGTTAAAGATATTAGAGGGCGTGAGAGATCGACATGAAAAAAAAAAAAAAGTACAAATTTGCTCTTGAATATTTGAGTCAACATCTAATTGTTGCAGAGCCCCAGGTTTGCTCCCGATGGAACCTTTCACAATGGTGGCTGTAAAGATGCTCAAGGAAGAAGCCTCAGCAGATATGCAGAATGATTTCCAGAGAGAGGCAGCACTCATGGCTGAATTTGACCATTCCAACATTGTGCGACTTCTAGGTAAGTGTATGCAAGAGGGATGAAACCAAGATTCCTTAAAAAAAAAAAAAAAAAGTCAGCATTTACACCTGGATTTCTCATTGTGTAACAGAACGCCAGCATTTCACTTAAAAGGGGGCAGAGAGTAAACGTAAAAACAGATCTTCGTGCATACTTTTTTCCCCCACTTGTACAAGCCACAGAAGGCCTCCCAATTTGTACTTCAATACTAATGTGTATATCAAGTCAAATGGGTGAATTTAATTGTCTCATTGTCCGTGCGCAAACTAAATCCATCAACGGCAAACAATAACTCCATTAGAAATCAACTTGGGAATGGCTTGTTCAATTATTCAGTAGGCTTTTATTCCAAAAGCAAGAACTCCAGATGACCGCATATTTATTCTATCAACGCTTTAAAATGCACATACTAAAAGTGGAATTGATTTGTTCACTTAAAGTGTTTGTTTTATGACATTAAAGATGTATAAAAGTCTTGTCCGGAGATACACTGCTCACAAATATTTCGCTATATTGCACTGATTTTGGTATTTTGTGAAATCCAAGGATGAAAATACACAAAACCTTAACACGGGATCCTAATTTGTCCTTGTCTAAAATTGTTATTGATACTGTTGTGCACAAATTTTAGAAATACCTCTCGTTGGATGGGGATTCTAGCCTAAATAGCACCTGGTGATCCAAAAAACAATTCGAGCTGCAACCCTGGTTACGTTGTGGTACTGGCACATAGGACAATAACATCTAAAATTTAAAATCTAAATGTTATGCCATGCCTCGTCTGTGTGCAAAGTTTCATCAGTATTAGTTTTTTTTTGTGAACAGTGCGTTGTCATGGCAACAGCGTGTAATGACATAAAAAGCTTCTAATGTTTCATGTTCATCTTAAACATCATGAAACACCAAAAATTTGAAGCTGGTCAGATAAATTCTCTATGAGGAAATTATAAACAAAAATAGGACCTCGAAAGAAGGCCAAAAATGTCAAATTCTAAGGTATAATCAAAATGGCGGATTCCCTGTGGGGTTTACGATATGGATCCAGAAGAGGAGGTTTTGCAGATCTAAGTGAAATGTACAATGAGAATTGTAGGGGGCGCTACTGAGCCATTTATTCAAAATCGCACAAGAAATGTCTTAAATATTTTTTTACCCCTGCCCTGATTTGTATGCAGTTTCATGAGTTATCGCCTCGGTTTAGAACGGATAAATTCTCTAGGAGGAGTTTGTTACAATATGACCTCAATAAATCGTCAAACATGTAAATAAAATTCTCATTGTATTAGATAATTATTTTTCCTCTGAAAGTGGTACTTTTGCACCAAGAGTAGCAGACACATCCAATTTCAGAATTCTTTTAGATGTCTGCATTTCCTGTAAGTAAAGTCAAGCTCAGAAGAACATAAGGATGACTTATAAATTGGCTACAGTTACACTCACCAAGCTATTAATTGAAAACTGTAGATCCTCTATGTGCGGAGTTTATTTGTGAACGTGCACACATCACAGATGGTTTTGTCTGTGTTTGTGTCTACACCGAATGTTTATTTACATTTTCGCTGTGAATGAAACCATTCTATGATATACCGTAGAAGAGAAAACAACTTAAGCCAGTGAGATTAATGACATCACTAATGTGTGTGGGTGGGTCTCCCTGTTTGTTCTTGCAAACCTCTGTGGTGGGAAATCGTTGCTTTCAAAAGCTGACTGAATTGATCAAAAGTGAGCTCCAAAAAAAAAAAAAAAAAGTCTGTATGCTTTCATTCCGCAGGCGTATGTGCAGTGGGCAAACCCATGTGCCTGATGTTCGAGTACATGGCCCACGGTGACCTCAACGAATTCCTGCGTCGTCGTTCTCCGACACGATCCATGCGAACGCTCAGCCGCGCCAGCTTATCCGGCCGCAGTTTTTCATCCGAGACGGACGCGGGACCCCTCGATTGCCCCGAGCAGCTGTCGATGTCGAAACAGGTTGCCGCCGGGATGGCCTACCTGTCGGAACGCAAGTTTGTGCATCGAGACCTCGCGACAAGAAATTGCCTGGTCGGCGAGGAAATGGTGGTGAAAATCGCCGACTTTGGCCTTTCCAGGAACATATACTCAGCCGATTACTACAAAGCCAACGAGAATGACGCCATACCGATTCGCTGGATGCCCCCAGAGTCTATTTTCTATAACCGTTACACCACGGAATCTGACGTTTGGGCCTATGGCGTGGTGTTATGGGAGATCTTCTCGCACGGCATGCAGCCCTACTATGGCATGGGACATGAGGAAGTCATTTACTATGTCAGGGATGGTCATATCCTCTCCTGCCCTGAGAACTGCCCTCTGGAGTTATATAATCTCATGAGGCTTTGTTGGAGCACACACCCATCCGATCGGCCCAGCTTCTGCAGTATACATCGAATTCTGGAGCGGATGCATCAAAACATGCAGAGCACAAATGGTGATACGGAGGCGGACAGTTAATTTATTATTATTTTCTTTTACATCTCCGATGAACCACTAAAATTGAATAAAATCCCACCAAGACATGACATAACTCCTGAGACTGGCATACACAGAATATTCATAATTTGAGGTTGTGTGAGTAATTTACTCAAAAAGAAATGCATATTTTATCACTGTACTGTTAGACAAAATATTTATACTTGGGGTGTCAAAATTAGTATGTTCATTTTGAGTTAATTTCAAGTTCCTTAAATGCCACACATTTTTTTTAATGCACAATTTTTTTAACGCCCCTTAGTTGGAAAGCCTGTACTGGGGGGATTTGAGTCGCAATGCAGCACACACGTTCAGATAAAAATTTAGCAGTAATACATTTAATAATAATGCATATATTTGTGCAGACTCGGGTGAAGTTGTATTTTACATTTTTTTTAAATGTGCAGAATTTCACAAGTTACTTCATGTTAAAGATTAGATAGCTCTTAATATGAAAAGAAAAATGCAATTATGCCATCTAGTGGCAGAAAAATGACCTCAACAAAAATCAATATCACTCTTTTTTTTTTTTGCAGGATAGTACATCTTTTTAATTTCAACTCAATTTTATAAATTATTATGAAATTACTGTATTAATGATTAAAAGAAAAGTATGAAACTTTACATTGTACATTTTATTGTACAGTACATTTAGAACAGATATAACATTTGTAATTAATTGGGAATTAACTATTGAAGTCATGTGATTAATTTCGCTAAAAAAATAAATAAATAAATAAATAATAATCGCTTGACACCCCTAGTATATACACATCAGTAAAAGGAAAATTTGCACAATTATTGTACGACCAAATATATTCAGAAATGACCAGATTGTTCCAAGTTGCCTTTGGCCTCTACAATTACAGGAGCTTCCAGACATTTATGTGTATGGTGAACTATTGCTTGGGTAATATTGGCCAGCGTGTACAATTGGATTGCATATACATTTCCGTGTTCAACATGTAAAGGAAGTTGTTTATTGTAGGAAACTGACTACAGACAAGAAATTGAAAAAAATATTGGTAACTATTGAAAGTGTTCATGCTTTTATATTGATTGCCTTTCCGAAATATCAAACTGAATTTTCTTTTAGAATTATAGTTACTATGTGATAACTGTGTTGTAAATATTTCAAAAATATTATCTTTTCACCCGTATGTGTGGCAATGCATTTGTGTGTGTGTGTTTTTTTTTTAAATAATATATAGCACTAAGCATTAAATATTGGGGATGGGCAAGTATCGATACCAGGTATCGGTATCTTTAGAAATGACAAGAATAAGGAATTACTATTAATTTTATGCAATTTTAAGGAAGAATACTATATTGGGATATATTTGTCATTCTTAAAAATTAGCAATCATTTTTTTTTAATGGGGGTGATTATTTTTTATGTATTAAGTACCAGTGGTATCGGTATTTGGTATCGGTGACTACTCAAGAGATGAGTACTTATATTGGCATCGGTCTAAAAAAAAAAAAAAGTGGTATTGAAAATGCCTTTTAAAAATGACCACCTTTTTATTGTCTTCAAATAAAAAAAAAATACATTTAGTAAGATTATGTGAAATTATTTTCATACAAATTTATGTACATTAAAAACCAGACCAATTTCTGTTATTTGTTCTAGCGCACATGAATGTGTGTAAAACTGAAGGTCAGACCAGCTAATTATATATTTTTCTAATTGTTCTTGTTTACTTGTGACAAAAGTGCCATCTCATGCTTTCATTTCAGCAGCCCTCATATTCTCTGCACCACCTCACAGATAGTCGAGTAAATGGAAAACAGAGTACCCTGACAGTGCTGCTGTGTCTGCTGTGGCTTTTGTGGTAAGTGTGTGGCAAAACAGAAAAGAAAAAAAAAAAAGACTGAATCCACAGACATGGCCACAGCAAATGACACGTGTGCAAATATTGTACTTAAAAGCTAGTTTCAGCATTATTTTGGATTTGAAGCGTGTGCTGAGACAAGCACATAATAGTGTGGTAACGACATGTAGTATGTCTTGATTTTTATAGGGATTAAACTATGATTATTGCCGAAAGTAAATATTGTACAATAGGAAAACTTTGCCTTGTGAATTTTGCAGGATTGCTTTTTCACCACAAGATGGATCAGATGAGTCAAAAGCATACAGCAAGAATGCGGTTATATGTCAAGAATTTTTCAGGGCTTATTAATAACATACTTTTTGTGATATTTCATGGCAAGCATGTGTCCCACTTGGTGATGGTGTGTGTGTTTGAGTGCGGGGGTTGGGAATTAGGATGTTTCAGAGTAAACTGTTTATAGAGTTGGCAGTTTGCAGTTTGGCCTCGTCTCCCTGATCTAAATTGTTGTCCACACTTTTCCCCTCTCCCACTCCCTTCTCTGTCTGCACTCTTACTTCATTCAGTACCACTGAAATGAGCTGGTTAAGCTCACTATCTTTTCAGTATTTTTATTTTACGTCAAACCACTGTAGCTCGATGCCTCTTTTTGAATGTATAATCTTAGTGTGTTCTTCAAGACAAGTTTATATATGTGACATCACACATCAAGAGGGTAAGAGTACCTGTAATGGAGTCTCTGCGGCCATTGTGATCAATGCTGAATTCTGCTTTCGTCCCATCAATGAAAAAATAAGAGCCAATCATGTTTTTCCATATCTCAGATGATGAGGTCACAGACTATTGTCCATCTATGGTTGCCAGGCCATCTGGAAATGCAGAGTCAATAAGAAATCAACCCCCACAAGCCAATGTTATTGTTGTTGTTTTTTTTTTTTTTTTTTTACTAAATGCTACAAAAAAAAAGTGAAAACAAACATAAACCAATTCTTGACCAGAATATAATAAATATCATCTTTAACCAAATTCAGACAAATTTCTTAAAGTTCACAGCATACAACAAATGCAATTCTATTTGGGGTCATTTTTAAGCCCACTCATCAAGATCATCCACTCCGCTGACACAGGTCAGGACCTTATTTGAATACTCAAGTGAAGTACATAAAACGCAAACCCTAAAAAATAAAATGCTTTTAAAATACATGTGTAAATATAATAACACCCACATAAAACCCACTTTTCTTTGTTTTCCTCTTACCCGTCGTGGTCGACTTGGGAGCAGTCCGCGGTCTAGCGGTCGCGGTAACAAAACTCCGCCTCCCAGTTGTCGTGTACCTAATGAAAAACGGACATTTTCATGAATTAAAAAAAATGGAGGCCTGGACAGGATGTAAAAAAGCTGACATATCCAGGCAAAAGAGGGTGTTTGGTCACCCTATGACAGGTACGTCATACTAAGGATTAAATTATATAATAATAATAATAATAATAATAATAACAACTTATATTTGATGCAACAATGCATTTTTGTATTTGATTATAATTGGAAGCAAACTATCAAATGGTGTTCAAATATGTCACATAAAACCAAACTAGCTTACTACATAAGCTAGCAAGCAGCTATTAGAGCTAGTACCATCTGTAATTCTAATTATGAAAGGGCAACCCTGAACTGTATCCGTCACTTTAGATATTTTTTTCACTTAGTTCAGACCTGAATAACTGTGTTATTTGATTTGCCAATGTCCCATTAAGCCCAAATGTGATACA
The DNA here is from genome assembly GCF_051991245.1 of Festucalex cinctus. Classification (NCBI taxonomy): domain Eukaryota; kingdom Metazoa; phylum Chordata; class Actinopteri; order Syngnathiformes; family Syngnathidae; genus Festucalex; species Festucalex cinctus. The sequence continues at coordinate 17,263,485 of NC_135425.1, forward strand.
TCTTGTCAGCAGCAGATTATGACCACCTATCATTGCAAAAGGTTCACGCTCATATTTATTTCACTTAACCTTTTGTTTTGAGTTTCATTGCTAAAATGCATTACAAGGTGCTTTGATGATACTTGTAAATATCAGTCACTCCTTCAATTAGCTGAATATGCTCCTGCAAACAAAGACTCTATCTAAATGGACTCTCTAACCTTGCTATAATCGCTTAGGCCGTCACTGCTAAACAATTAGAGGAATTGTTCAGAAAAATTACTTCCTGTTTGGTCATTATAATCTCCTGTCATACAATAGGTCTACGTCTTCACTCCATAGAAACGGGACAATGTTCCAAAGGAAGTCAGATGTGGTTTATGTGTTGAAATGTCAGGATTGTTCTGCAAAAGTTCAGCAATTCCTAATGCATGTTAACAGCTTCACTTCTCATATCTTGTTTTCCACATTTTTAATAGATTCCGTTGGCAACAGGACTTGCTGAGTTAGCCAATTCAAATATTTAATGAAAAAATAAGACTCTCCCCATGCAACGGGGCACTTGAGCAAGCATGCTGGGAACCGCGGAAAGCGTCTGTATTGACATTGTAAGAAAGATATGACATCCCATTCACTGAGTGGCTGCACACAGGAACACGTTTGGGCAGCTGCGCTGCATCTGATTGGCCCGCTTGGGGAGCCACAGGAAGTACCAAGGCATATATCAGTCAACTGGAGGCTAACGCTCCAATTCTGTGGAACAATAAACATGGCAGTGTGTTTAATACACACATCTGCGCGGTGTTATTTGCACTTTATGACAGCTCTGCTGACTACAAAATTAGGTGCTTTAATATACATTTAGGGCATTTAAAAAAAATGTGTCTTTATTTATTTATTTATTTATTTATTTTAAATGTGTGTCGTCTTTGAGGATCAAAAACGGGCGACTGTCCCGGATAAAGCAAGACATCTGATCATCCTAAATGATGCTCAAACACGAAGGCTGAACGACTTGAATTTAAAGCGGTAGTCAACCTTAAAACATTTCTTCACAATAATATATGTGACCTCACTAGTATAAACATGACATTCTGGTTAATTTGTGGAATATGAGTTATAAAGCAAAATCCAGCCATTTTTATCCATCTCAGGGGGCGGCCCTTTTGCCACTTGCTGTCGACTGAAGATGACATCAATGTTGCGCAGGTCTCAGGTAACAACCAATCACAGCTCAGCTTCAGAAAATAGGTGAGCTGTGATTGGTCGTTGCCTGAGCCCTGAGCAACATTGATGTCATATTCAGTCTTTGGGACACTTAAAACATAAAAAAAAAAACCCCCAAAAAACCAAAACAAAACGTATTTACACGTTATTGGGAGCAAATGAGTTAATCATGCACTTTTCAAAACCCTGCTTTCTTTTGCTCTAGATACTGTATGTGCATGCACTCCAATAAGACTTAATACAAGTATCCAATGTTCTGCATTTACGAACATGATATTGCTGACTTTTGGTTGAACATTGTTTTTACTCTATTATGCTTGCAAGACAAGCTGTGTTAATATTTTGTTAACTTATTTATTCATCAGTGGTAAAATGTGTGATGGGCAATTTTATATCTCACGTTCAGTTGTGTCCTTTGGCTCAAAGAACTGCAAATTGTGAAAAAGTACCACTTTGTTTAGGACATCTGGCAAAGTGTGAACATCTGCACGTATTGCAGGAAGAAAGACTCCCTTTGGTACTACAATACAGCTAATGTGCTCTCGTGTTGTTTTTAATGCCTTGATCCATTTCGCGGTCTCTTTTTATTGTAGTTCTTGTTCTGGTCCATTTACATGTGGGGAAGTAAAAGATATGTATTTGAGACTTAATCCTGCTCGGCGCCTCTTTTTGTCTTTTAAGGATTTGTTTTGGGTATTATCTGAGCATTTCAACAACACATTAGAAACACCTATTGGGCAGATCATTTCAATGTCAATGTAAACAACACTGGTAAACATTGTTTATCGAAACTGTATTTAAGGTAGTATGGAGTGTGAGGAGTTCTGACCAGGGTCTAACCACCTTTCTACTAAGTCAGCTGAGATTGGCTCCAGTTTATCCACAACCCTCAGAGGATAATAAGCAAAATAGAAAATTGTGTCAGTGACCACAAAAAAATAAGATACAAACTAACAATTTCTTTTCTCGTTTTATTTTTGCTGTCATAACGCCACTTGACATCCACTTCAAACCTATAGGGAAGAGTATGCATGGAAAGTGTGTTATTTTTCACGTTTTTTTTTTTTTTTTTAACCATCCTTCGTCTTGAGATATTTTTGTAATTAATTTGACATTGGAACAGACAGTATAATCATCGTGGGGTTTGGGGTTAATGGCAAAAAGTACAGTACACCCTTACAAATGCCAAGTATGCAGTTCAGTGAACAATAACCAGGATGTGAACAAATTAGGTCACAAATCATAAAGGTGCTTCTCGAAGGCATAATTTTGCATTGGTTGTACTAAAGCAATTTTAAGGCTGAAGAAAGCACAAAGTAAGCAAGTTAATAACTTCAAGAGCATCTACAGGAAATTAATGACAAAAGAGATCAAGGCACAAAACCTCCTACAGTACTTTTGGACAGGATAGCAGTTCCAATGTACACATAAAAGCACAATCCCTTTGGTGATTCAATTTGAATAATATATTTTATATACACACATATGTACACAGATACTTTACACTTGTATACACGCACTGACTCACTGAACTCCAACACATTTCACTGACTATATCCTCCTGACTACCAGGGAAAAAAAATATTGTTCAATCATGTTTATTTTGATATTCCCCAATCTTTGTGAAGTAACTGGAACACTGCAAAAGAAAGTTTTTGAAAAAAAAAAAAAGTTTTTATTTTTAAGCTATGGTGTGTCCACTACAGAGGACATTTTTTAAAAACTTAAATGCTAGCCTCAAATACAGTTAAAATAATCCAAACAATACTTTAATGTGTTCTTCAGAGTCTTATAGAAAAAAATGCTAACAACATTTAAAGGCTAAATTTGTTCAATAAAAAGTGTTGTATACTTACTTTTCCTCTTCCCTAAAAAGTGCTTGCACTGAGGAAGGCCATTTTCTTTTCTGATGCAATCAAAGGCAGCAAAGCCCCACCCCTACACATTTGGTATCATTGGAAAGCTCTGAATGTCCTCTATAGAGCACAAAAGGAGTTAATACAATCATATGCACTGGGTGCGAGATATTCAGGTTTAAAAAGGTCCACTACAGAGGACAATTTTGAATTATTGGTAGTCAGGAGGATACCACTGGAATATTTTGTTCAGAAATGGATGACAAATATGGAGGGTTGAATCAATGAAACAAAGAAGGTGCATTTTGTTTAGAATCTTTAGTCAGTGACTTTTCAAATCAATAGTCTGAGTTCCGGCGTATTATTATTTATTACTGTATAGGAGCCATGGGATGTCGGCCGAAGTTGATGTGACTGTTCAATCCCAAGCATTTGACATTAATGTGGTGATATGGTAGAATAGTAACAGACAGTAGAATAATCTAAGGTGGCATTTGTTGTCATTGTGAGAGTAAAAAGGAGTGTTCTATAGTGTTTTAAAATGCAGAATTAACAGTTTGTTTGTTTAAAAAAAAAAAAAGGCAGGCTGCACTTGGCAACATTCATGCAAACACAAACAAAGCCTTCATATCTTGCCATATACTGAATTTATGACTGCAGTTACACAATATATTTGAAATACAACTGCATGAATAAATACATATGAAAATGCAGTTTAGTTTGAAACTGTGCTCAACTACAAATTTAACGATGACTTCAGCCATAAAAACACTACAGTAAACAACTTCACTCTTGCTGACTGGTTTCCATGCAGACCACTTCTAGGAAAGACACACTAACAAGCATTACAAATGGGGGTAATGAGAGGCTACTGATATTTAGTGACAGCCATGTTATGTTTGGGGAAAATGCAATAATTTAGAGTAAGTAAAAGTTATATTACATAGGGCACAGCTCTTAATATATTGAGCATGATTTAACGAAGCTATTCCTTGTCTATTGTACAGTGTAGAGACAGCCAGATGACAAATAACAATACAAATCCATCAAACAGCTGTCAGTGAGGTTGCTTCAGGCCACATGTGGGTGCACGATAAAGTCAGAATCAGGCCGATGCTAAATACTTCAAACGTCAACTTTGACAATACTGCGGTGTAACATTCAATCTGGGGTCAAAAGGATAAGTGAGCACAGCTCAGCTTTGCTGCTTTCTCAAGCCAAGCTGTGATCTCATAAGGAGTGACCTTTTCCCCAAATAAAAGGATTTCATTAAAATGGAAATTAAACATCAGAACGGACGGGCTGCGGGATACTGTGAATTTCAAACTTTAAGGCCTTCATAGAATTCAACGCTTGACCTTTTGAGAGGAATCACTACAGGTACATTCATCTCACTGACGATAAGACACTTTTACTGTTTTGCACTAATGTGACCTCGGGCCTCTTTTACGATTCATGGACACAAAAACAAAAGATAAAACACCAACAGGCACACAAGTCATCACATTTTATGTCACGATATGCTGTCGGCTAAGACAACACTAATAAGATGACCTTCACCTTCTCTCTGTATAACGTTGTGGGTGTTGGCCTGCGTGCGGTAAACTGCTAAACATCCTCCTCCCCTACTTTGGTAAGATCTTGCCTTAGAAGGGAAATAAACAAGTTGGGATTTCTTGCAGCTATTTGACTCCTTCATGTATTTAGGTTGGCTGACAGCCTGAAGCTGTTGAGTTGGTCATTTTGGGATGCTCCTTAGATATTTCAATATAATTTGAGATTCCTAAATTTGATGCAAGTTACTCTTGTATAAGATTAGCTGTTATCAATTTAACATTATGTATCGAATTAGGTCTAATAATTGATGAAAATCAAAATAAAACAATATTATGATCTTGAGTGTTATTGTTTCGCTGAGATATAGCTTCATAACATATACAGATGTTATAAATACAATTTCTGGAAATGTGCCGCCAGAAAAGCTCAGCTTGCTTTAGGTCTGACCAGTGACCACGAGGTTAGGCTAGTAGGACCACGTTTCCCATGATTCTTAGACACGGAAGCAGGAAGTCATTCTAGTTCCACTGTTCCGGTATGACCAAAACACGCCCAGGAGCGATTTGACGCGGACGATGAGAACGCGAATGTGAATGTGAAAGTAAATGAGAAGAAATTTAAGTTAAATTCCTTTTTTTTTTTTTAAATTGGTTTATCGTGTGATCCGCTATAACAACTGTGTGATTGGCATACACATGTCCCAAACAATTGGCTTGCTGATTGGTCTAGGGGGAAAAAAATAGATATGCGTAAAATTGAGACAAAACAAAGTTGCTGGCTAAATAAATCGGGACTGTCCCGTTTAAAGACGTCGAGTCAACCTACCTCCACCTCGTTTCTCAAGTGCGTCAAATGGTTCATCTTCCTAAATGATCAATTAACAAGTCTTGCCGTCAAACATTTTTGCTTGGTAAGTAGCTGGAATACAAAGTTAGATTAAACTGGAGAGAGTGCTGATGTTATACTGGCATTATCGTTGTTTCACAGACGCAATAATTTGTATTAGCATTGCCAATAGCAACACATTTAACACAAATAAAAAAATTTCTTAAACCAAAATACTAACAGCATTTCAGAGTCATTGAGGATGTCTGATCGCTCATCATCCTTCATAATTAGTCTTCTCCATTGATCGAATACTTAAGCGTCCATCTTCCTTCCACACGAGATCGTGTCTTCAAACCATATTTGGAGTCGCAAGACCTTCTCATTTAGCCTCTCACCTTCTCCCAGTCTTTACCTCTCACAGAGTTCACCTTGACTCTTTATACCACCGAGTGTTCATTGTTGTGATGGTGATGCATGCCGCCGCTCAGCACCGTGTGGTTGATGGACGACGCCGATCGGTCAGACCCTTCCGCTGCCGTCCCGTTGACGTTCTCTTGCCGCTGGCAGCACAGGATCTGCCGAAAAGTGGCGCTCATCTCCTTATCGCGGTAGGAGTAGATGATGGGGTTCATGGCGGAGTTGAACTCGGCCAGAAGCAGGAAGAACTTTTCGTAGGTGAGGACGTTGCAGCTGGCGCAGAAGACGTCGAGGAGAAGGATGACAAGACCTGGGGTCCAGCAGATGATGAATGCACCTGTTGAGACACAATAAAGATTACCGTATTTTCCGCACCATAAGGCGCACCGCATTATAAGGCGCACCTTCAATGAATGACATATTTTAAAACTTTTTTTTCATATATAAGGCGCTACAATAGAGGCTGGGGTTACGTTATGCATCCATTAGATGGTGCTGTGCAAAAGGGAATGTCAACAAAACAGTCAGATAGGTCAGTCAAACTTTATTAATCGATTACAAACCAGCTTTCTGACAACTCCATTCACTCCCAAAATGAATAAACAGCTGTTTTATTATTTTCTCTGAGGTAAAATATTAGTATTAGCTAGCGATCCAAGATGGCGGGATCTTCTGCGCATGCGCGTCACCGATCGTGCAGGGTCACCGATAGCGTCTTGACAGCGAGACCTGTTGCGGCTCAATGTTGATCCATATATAAGGCGCACTGGATTATAAGGCGCATGGTCAGCATTTGAAAAAATTGAAGGCTTTTAGGTGCGCCTTATAGGGTGGAAAATACGTTTTTTGGAAAATGGGGCCTCTCAGATTAGATATCCGCAAAAATTGCTGAGTTTCTTTGAAGGCAAAAATCCATCAATTTTCGATACTGGGCTGTGGGTGAGCTGAAGTTTATCCAAGGCGAGGTACACCCTGACCAGTCAATCGTAGTGCACATACAAACAAGCAACCATTCACACTCACGTTCACACTTATTCGCAGAGCAGCGGCCTCTGAGTCATTCTTCATGAATGGCAAGGTCAAGTGCAGTGAATTAAGTCAACAGAGGCCATTTGTACGAAATACGACTAAACTCCAGCGCATTAACCCCTGGAGACAGCAGCACAAAAAACAAAAAAAAAAAGTATTGACGAGGTATGACGACAGAAAGCTGCTTGATGGCAAGCCTGTTATCTGTTAGCAGCTGCGATGAAAAGGGCTCGACCTCACATCCCAGCAATGCAGGCCAACTCTTTGGAGTTTGTTCGTTTTCCAGAATGTCTTACAACCAAGATATCCGAATCATTTCTTTCAACATCCTCCTCTGATCCTGACAAGCCTTGGCACAAGATACACCCAGCTAGTATGCAGAGATGGGTAGTAATGAGTTACATTTACGCAGATACATTTACTTGAGTAACTTTTTCAGAAAAAAAGTACTTATAAGAACGATTTACCACACAGTATGTTACTTTTACCTGAGTAGATATTGGGCTACACTAAAGTCATTACCCCCATTTCATACATTACATTTACCGTCTTTTTATGGCCATAAGGCACACTTAAAAGTAGGCCTTCGCGATATATCGTTTGAACATCGCAATCGCGACGTGCGCATGCGCGATAGCCACATCGCACGACGTGCGATTTATTTTTTATTTTTTTTTTAAGAGCAAGTAATCGTTTGTTTTGCTTCATAAAGGTAGCAAGCTACCTCTCTCTCTCTCGCATTCCACCCTCCCTTCTGCCAGTCAGTCACCGGCGCCGCCATTTTTAATATCGCAATATATATCGCAGACCCCCAAAAAATCGCAATGTCAGTTTTTTCCAATATGGTGCAGACCTACTTAAAACTCATTCACTGCCAGTCATTATAGAAAATTTTTACATTTCCAATACTCACGTGATATTCCATTCAATAATTATATATAAACCGAATCTACCAAATAACAGAATAGACTCCCTACTCCCTACTCAGGAAATGCATCCCTGGGTGAAGACTGGCAGGCATGTTGAGAACCCGAAAGAGTCAACTGAAAGATGATGATGATGATGAAAATAAATCAGACTTTATGTTCAAACAGTGATTTTTTTTTTTATGACTACTTTTTACTTTCACTTGAGTAATATTTTGAAGTAACGGTACTCTTGTGTACAATTTTTGGCTACTCTACCCACCTGAGCTAGTATGTCAGAGGGACAAAAAATATTATTTGTAAAATTATTAATGAGGCTCATTTGCATAGAGGTGGGCAATTTCTCTGCCAAATAAATGCATTTAATTCCACGCAAATACCACCGACTATTCTGCTCAGCAGCACAGTTAGAAATGAATTGGAATATACGCGGGTGCTTTGTGAATTAGACGCAAAATTTTTGCTCCATTTTTACCGGAATAGTGCCACACAAGTGGATTCCGGCCTGAGAGTGCTAAATAAGTTTCATTTCGACTCAAATTCACACCTACGGACAATTTCGCGTCGTCAATGTCAAATCTCCAAGCAAAGAGTCTGCATCTCTCTCATGAACGTCTTTCATTTCCGTTGTAAATCCAGCGGAATGTAGCTACTGATATTCAACCCATCACACCATTGCCTCCCTTCTTCACAAAGATAACACAAATTGGGCACAAATCTACCTCACTGTTACAGCATATACACCGAAAGCCGTTTTTGTGGATGGAGGAAAGAAATTGTTTTTTGGCTGACCGTAGTGAACCCCTTTGCCTTGTCACTGTTTGAAACTGTCAAATGCAGGGGAAAGAAACTGGAGAAGCACAGCAGTCTGTGGAGAAATGTAAATAAACACAGATCCTCAGCAGTGACTGGAAAATCTGGAAATGTCTGGAAAACTGTTTTGAAATTTTCCAGGCCTTGTCTGGCTTGGTGAAATTGACAAATACAGACAAGGGACATTGCACTTGGCATTATTTAATTGCAGCTTTCATATAAATCAAGTACTTAGTCATGGCTGAATAAGATCACTTGGATTGAAGAGTCGGGACTAATCAGGATGATTTAATTTTAGTGCTGTCAGATAACAATTTATAATGTAGTCATTCAGTCAAGTAGGATTTGGAAAATTAGATACTTAACACACACGTTTGGCCCGGTACCTTACAATGTGGTTATTCTGAAAGTGTTTATTTTCAAGACTGTTAAGGCTTCCATAAGAGTAAAAATAAATAAATCAAATGGATCAAATCCTTCCTTGAATTCACACGTGGGCACAAGTTAAACACGTGTGCAGCCAAACACGCGCCAGCACTTTATTATATAATCATTAGCTGATGCAATACGACTTCAAAACTTCATATTCATGTGGAAACATTTGGATCGTCTGAATTTGATTTTTTTTTTTTTCCTTCTTAGCAGAGATCAGGACCTCAGTCACATATTGTCAAGCCCATTGTTAAATAATGAGTCTGTAACCAAACTGTTCCCTCTGTTTTAAATTGGGAAATCTGCCTCTTTCTCAGTGTAATTGCTGTCTGTTTGGGACGGCTTTGGTGTCATGCAAGACAAAAATGGTGAAAATGTCTTTGAACAACTCTTGTCGATGAATGTCACGAAACATCATCCAGCCATCCATTTTGTTTACTGCTTGTACTCACAGTTTTTGGTGAGCTTGATGTCATCAACTTTTCGCTTGATTTGTGAACACTCAAGTTCTGGGCGTGGCTGCAGGTGAGCAGTTGTTTTTGATTATGGTTCAGCCTCAACACTGGTTACCCTTACAACCTCTGCGTTGCAGTCAGCTTGTGCCAAAATGTTTCTCCCGATTCCTTAATGTTCCCTTGCATTGGCCCTTTGAATTCGGTATACAGTACGCTCTGTCTTTTAATATTCTTACTGAGCTAGCTTGTCTAGTTTTTTTGTACTGTCTGGAATGTTCATTATTGTCACAGAATTGATCACTGCACTGTAAAATTCAAAATCAATATGAAGTCGCTAGTTACGGAAATGTGGAACTGCCAATGTGGACTAAACAGTTTTGACTGTATGTCGTTCAAGCGTTCTGAAATGTTATGTGCACGTATGTATAATGTTGTTCGAACGTCTTGATAAAGTTGTTCGAACATATTAGTAAAATACCTAAAAACATAGCATTTTTCGCATAATGACACAGGGTAATACCCGTGGCATTATGGGGAAAACATGATTTTTTTTTTTTTTTTTATCATTTATCCTACATTTTAGCAATATATTTGAACGTTCAAACGACCAAAGCCCAGTCAAATCTGTTTACTCCCCATTTGTAATTCCATACTTCCATAGTTGTAGCATACAGTATATTAATCCATGCGTGATCCATGAAAATTCTTATGAGACTGGATTTGAGTGAGCTTTGTTGCATTTGTGTGCAACATTTGGACTCAGTATCAATAGTTATCAGTCTTGGATTTTTATGATGACCTCATGGCTATTTTTCCTCAAAGATGTAATTTCTCATGTGTCTCCAATGTGATTTTCTCCTCATCAATCACTCTATGAAAATATCTGTATGTTTTTTTTTTCTGTCTTCAACATTTTCGCAATTTTCTATTGTACACATTAAGTGTCAGCATCTCTCTTTCCTTAAAACGTTCACTTAACCTTAGCCAAGCTTGTTCATGCCTCACTTCCAGCAATTTGTTTTTTTCCTCTCTAAATCTTTCAGTCCTTCCCCTGCAGCGCTCTCTTTCTGTGTTTATCTCATTCTGTGATTTCCTAAGCCAGTAATCATCCGAGGTCGTGACCGTGATGCCATTGAAATAAAGCAGTCAGCAGAAACCATGACTGTATGTATACTTCTGAAATGGCTCCGCGGTTTCCCGTTTGTCCCCAAGAAAGATTTCTTTTTCTTCTCCATTTCTTCACGTCACTACTTCCAGACATACACACTGTAGATTAAATACAATACAAAGGTTGGCTACATTTTCAGAATAATTGTTTAACGGTCTGGTGGTGTGAGTCAAGTATAGTGAGCTAATGCTTAGATAAGCTTTCCTAAGAATGGAAGAACAATGACTTCCTTGAAATGGTAATAAGGAATGGTTCTGCTCCATTGTAACAAAAACACTGTAAAATGTCTAAAATAGGATTAGGTGTCACTGTCTTAGATATTTCTTGAAGTTTCTATGTTATTTTTCTATTTTAGGCCCACCTATTAAATTGAAAGTACTTAGAAACAGTGAAATCAATATTACGTACTGCGTACGTAGAGAATGTGCAGCCCCTGCATGGTGGTAAATTTGCATCAATACAGATATTTATTCAGCTGACTTTGGCCTCAGCCACCCGATCCTTCAAAATCAGATAAAATGTGGACGTCAAGCGTCAATACTTCGAAATTGAAAAGCACTACAGTGCTCACATACTGATTTGACCGTTGACTTTGGCGTCATTTACCATTTTCATTGCTTGGCTGGATAAACGACAAGAAATTGAAAAGTTCACATTCTACAGAAAGCTTTATTTGGCTTTTTTTTTTTTTTTTTTTTTTAAACGAAATAAATCTAATCTGCCCTTGGCCTGCTGTCTTGTTGATTTGTCAATTTACTGGAAAACTTATTGGTGTTTTATTCTATTTGATTTTTTTTCTTCTTTTTCCAAGAAAAAGTACGTAAACCTGGGATTTCTACAAAAAATGGTCATAAAATGTGATCTGGTTTATGGACAACCAATAGTCATAAATTGACACAATCACAACTCTAATATATTAATATATATATATATATATATATATATATATATATAAGGGGTGTTTTTGGTGGCACCAGAGGATAATTAAGTTCCATTCACCAAATTTATCCAGATTAAGCTTTGTAATACTTTCAGATATTTCAGCAGCAAATAACAGCTTCCAAGTTGCAGGATTACCGTGTTTCTCCAAAAATAAAGCAAAGCTGAAAATGAGTGAAATTGGTTGGAGAAGCCGTTAATGATACATTTCAAAGGAGATTATAGTTTATATTTGCAAATTGACACATGCTTAAACCAAAACCATAATGACACTATTGTGCCTAATTAAAAAAAGCCGCACGGTGAACGGGAAATTCCTGCAATATGCTTAGGATATTTCAGTAGTAAATGACAGCTCACAAGTTGCAGGATCACTGCGTTTCTATAAAAAATGAGTGAAATTGGTTGGGGAAGCCGTTAATGATACATTTCAAAGGAGATTACAGAGTGATGCAAATTAGCAACTGACGTATGCCTAAGCACAAACCATAAGCAGACTATTGTGCCTGATTAGAAAAACCACACTGTGAACAGAAATTCCTTGCAATGAGCACTTCAACCACAGACATACATGCATGCACACACATTAACAGGTGCCAGTATGAGCTGCATACCAGGCACGTTTCTACTCTGACAGTGGATGGCAAACTTTGGCTTCTTACCATGTCTGATTGGTTCTGCCTTCAGTAAGCAAGTGAACACACTTCAAAAGATCTTTAATAGTAATGCCGCAGCTTTCACGGCATTTGTGTTCATACACTTGTACAATGTACTGCATGTGTTGGCACGACACATGGTCGGATGATTGGATCATGCATCCAGCACTAAGACAATCCAGATAATTCATTCGCAGAAAGGCCTCTCTGGATGAGCCAACACCTGACGCATACACCACACACATGGATGAAGCTTTTGTTGGACAGAGTTGTTGACTCAGAGGAGAAACAAGAAAAGAATTATTTTTGTTGGTGTCACTCAAGACTTTTTTTTTTCCAGCTATAAGACAAGCAGCTGAATGCACTTGAGCAAAAGTGCCCAGTTAGTGAGCACTTGTGATAAAATAAAGTGCTCTGAAAGTCCATCCGAGAGCCGCAAGTGAAGTGACAAATCGTAGCCTTTGATTAGCTTATTTCACATTGGGCATCTAAACAGATGTTTTCACAGCTTTTTGACATCTCACAGTCCTGTGCTTAACACACAATTCAAGGATTTCTCTGTGCCCGTTTGTATAACATTTCATTTATCAAAATAAAAAAGGACAAGGAGAATGAGACGTTGCAACCGCAATGTAATTACCAGATAAACGTCCTCATCTCTATGAGTTTATTTTTTCTTCTTTGTATTTTACAGTCGTCTGGATGCACTATGGCACCAGGCTTCCTCTTACAGGTCAGCCTTGGTATTACAACTCACATCTGTTAACCTGAGACTAATGACTACGCACGCATGTTGGTGTTGAAAGCTGTTGCACCAACACTCATTCTGCTTTGGCAAATTCTGTTTGAAACACTTCCATATTTCCCCTGCTGTTTATACAGTTGTATCAAAATGTGTTTTTCTCCGAAAATTTGCTCTCGTCCCTTAATTATGTATGCGTGCATAAGCATGTCTCTATTGGATACAAACTCATCTGTCTGTAGTTAAACTAATCAAGTGATTTGTGCTCCCATCATTGGACAACATTACAGCTGCATTTAGAGTTGATGTGAAGGAAGCAGATCTGGTGTCCCACAGTTCTATATAAAGCCAAAAGAGCTGTGAAAGGGCACAGTTGCAGCATATGTCTGTGCTTATGTATGTGTTTAAATGTGCAAAACCAACTTGGCCCATTACTTTCCCATTGTTTCATTGCTTCAGAGACAGAAATCTATCATGGATGGCTTTACAGCATCCTGAAAGGAACAAGCAGGGAGGTTGGCAGGGAAACAGCCATCATCTGGCCAACAGTTGGGAGAAGCAAGACATCTCTGAGGGGTATACTGTCCAGCATTTTAACCTTAACCCCCAAAAGGTGTACATCAGCAAAATCCAAAATTCAAGAGTAATGTTTGGCAGCTCTTCTGAAGACTGAAAGCATTTTAGTTCTACTTTGGCTAGGTTATTGTTGGAAAAAATACTTACAAATGGAACCAAATGTGATTAAATGTTTTTAAAAACATCATGCAATGAAAACTAGTTTTCAAAAAGAGCAGTTTACTGTCAGAGCTGATCAGAAGACTTCAGTGTTAGTAAAAGGAAAACCCTTGGCGCTGCACCACTTTATTCTTTCTCTTAAATTATAGTTATGTTAAATCCAGTCATTGGAAATTCTACATAGGTTTAAGTCAGTAAGTCATTAAGAACATCTAAGAAGCTGTCCCAGTGCCAGCCCTGTACCGGCTGCTCCTGATATTGAGAAATGTGGTGGGCGTATTCTGTAAAATTTCCTTTTTAACAGTCTCAGCTGTGTCAAGATGAAGTCATTCATCAGAATTTAGAACATACCAGTGTTTTGAGATTTTTGAGAAATGTTACATATTATACGCAACAAAAATATGAACGCAACACTTTTGTTGTTGCTCCTGTTTTTGTTTTTGTTTTTTTTAGATGAACTCAAAGATCTAAAACTTTTTCCTCATGCACAATATCACAATTTTTCCTCAAATATTTTTCACAAACCAGTCAAAATCTTTGATAGTGAGCACTTCTCCTTTGCCGAGATAATCCATCCCACCTCACAGGTGTATCAAGATGTTGATTCGACACCATGATTAGTGCACAGGTAGGCATTAGACTGCCCACAATAATGGGCCACGCTGAAAAATGTAGTTTTGTTTTATTGGGGGGGTCTGGGGACTCAGAAAACCAGTCCTGGACTCTGAGTCGCAAAGGAACCCCCACCCCCTCTCAACACTGATTGTAGTAGGATTTGATAAGTCAAGTGAGGCAAGACAAACTCCAAACTCGAGGTCAGAATCTTGTGCAATTTCATATTTTCTTTACATATATACAGTACGTACAGCTAGCTTTTCATTGTGGCCTAGTTAGATACTCTGATTTCTTAGCAACATACCGTAATTCCTACATAGTTTTAGTACAGTAGACTGTGACAACAGGATGAGATAGCACACACATCAGAGACAAATCACATGGAATCCTCTGGTATGTTTTGTCTAGGACCAACACATCCTGCTTCAAAGTACCAACATGCACTTTTTCCCACAATTCACACTTCAATCCAGTCTTCACTTTGCTCACTGTTTTTGCAATAGAACTGCAGGTACATGTTTTGAAAAACTTGATGACTCAATGTCTTAAAAAAATAAATAAATATTGCACAACTAAGAGTCCTACAACCTTGCAAAGTGGCAGACATATCTGTATGGAATGCTTGGACATAAAAGTGCCAGACTTCACACACACTGCTCAGCTGGAAGATAAAGCAGGCACCATCGGAGGACAGCCTTGGTGATTTACAATGTCAAACTATAGAAATGTGGTCATACATAACTGTGATTGAATATAAAGCGGAACTTGTATACTGTACATGCCTTTGGACATACAGTACACTAGGGCACTATTTTTAAAACAGGCCTGCAGGCTACTTATGTGGTCCTTTGAGGCCCTCAGGCACCACGTTGGTACAAGATAGAACTCCTTATCCCAAAGTACTTTTTATTCATCTCAAACCCTGCTCCAGAGAATCCCTCAAATTCATCTTTAGCAAATAACCAAATACTGTAGATAGACAAAAATACAGGAGGATGATGCTTACCCAACACAATCGCCACGGTCTTCAGCAGTGACATCATCGTATCTTTGTTACGTCGCGGTCCGGAGCTATGACGTGACATCCTCATTGTCCTTTGGCGCACATAGACGAAGATGTGGGCATACAGTGTCACCATGACAACAAACGTCACCAGGTTGAAGACGGCCCAAAAGACCAGGTAGGAGTTGCTGTAAAGTGGTGCCATGTTGGAGCATGATTTAATACTACAGATACAATTCCAGCCCACACTTGGAATGGCTCCCATGACTATGGACATGGTCCAGATGATGACGATTACAACCACCACGCGACGGTTGCTCATGCGCGTGTGCAGCTGCATGCGGAATACTGTAATGTGGCGTTCAATGGCTATAGCGAGGAGGTTTGCAACGGAGGCCGTCAGACTGGTGTCAATCAAGCCTTGTCGGAGGAGCCACGTCGAAACCGTCAGACGCCTCGTGTTTGGTCCCGTGTTAAACATCAAGTAGAAATAGGCCAGTCCGGCAAAGAAGTCTGCGGCTGCCAAGTTAGCCATCAGGTAATAGATGGGGAAATGGAATCTCCGGTTGACATAGATGGCAATCATCACCAGGAGGTTGGCGAGCATGATGAAGATGCAGACTGTGATGCCCAGGCCCATCACCAAGCGGCTGACCGTGTTCCAGTCGGTTGCTAGGTACTTGCCGCTACGGTTGTAGAAGAAGGCAATTGTCTCATTGTAGTAGCACTGCTCCTCATCCATGATTGATTGGAAGTTTCTGAAATGAAGAGGATACCTTGTTAGTCACATATAATTTGTTCTCTGCATTTAACATATGCTTGTAGAGCAGTGGACGACCATAATGCAGCACTCTGAATCCAGCACTTGACTCTATACTTTGGTCAAGGGAATTGGCTAGAAACTA
Source organism: Festucalex cinctus (assembly GCF_051991245.1). NCBI lineage: Eukaryota > Metazoa > Chordata > Actinopteri > Syngnathiformes > Syngnathidae > Festucalex > Festucalex cinctus. The sequence continues at coordinate 17,279,767 of NC_135425.1, forward strand.
CAAACCTAATGCATATTTACCATTGAGGGGGGAAACCAAAGTACCCATAAAGTAAAGCTCCTTTTCATGTTTTGTACCAGCTGTTCCACTTGCTGACTGATGCCCACTTTAATATAGTACTAAGGCAAAAAAAAAAAAAACACACCGCATTGAATCCAATGTTTGAAGATGATTAAAGAACAACAATGTAATAAAACGAGACTTTCCTGTATTTACTTTTTGACATTTGGATGGTGGCAGCAATCAGGAGACAAACATGACTGAGGGCAGTATTTTGACAAGAAAAAGTCGCACGTACAAGTGTTGTAGTTCTCAAGATCGGTCTTAATCTTGAGACTTGTCCCGAGAACACTTTTTAACCATCTCGGTTTCATCTCGGAATCAAAGGCATTTTTACTTGCCTCGGTCTTGGACAGGGTGGACTCGAGATTTTTGATCAAGACCAGGGTATTAATGCTGTGATCAATTAGAATTGCAGAATGCAGGTGCTGTGCTGCCTTCTCGGTGTTGCCCTGAGTGCCACAACCCCTATTTGTTTGTTGATTTGAGATTTGTTTCATTGTACCATTTAGAAAACACCAGATTTTGTTTTTGTTGCAAATGTAATGAAAATATACTATTTGTTTTTCTCTGGTTGTTTTTCTTTCTTTTTTTTTCGTTTTTTTGTTGTGATTTTTCTTTGGTATACAGTCTTGGTCTCAACCTCCAAAAGTCTTCGTCTTGTCTGACCTCCAAAGGTTTTGATCTCCTCTTGTTCTCACCCTCCAAAAGTCTTGGTCTCGTCTCGGTCTCCAACTCCAAAAATCTTCGCCTTGTCTGGGTCTAGACCTTCAAAAGTTTTGATCTCCTCTTGGTCTCGATACACTTGGTTGTTGTGCTCTTGACTAAAACACTAGCATATAGTGTAAGCTCATTTTTTGCATTTCTAGGAGTACACCCTAAATTGTTACAATGGCAAGGCGATGACGAAGCTGTTCAATGAAGCAATGCCATTGGTTTATGCCGAGCATAACATATCAGGTTGACATGTTTGAAATGAGTCCCAGATGACCTTTTTCTGGAAAATCTCTCTCGTCATACCTGCTTTTGCCAGTAGGAAATTGTCACTCATGGTATAATTGTTCCAACCCAAGTGGAAAATGGACAGACAAAGTTTTATGTTGTCACTGGAGAACATGCAAACATCTACAATACATGACAGTATGTGAAACAGAGAATTGGAATCGATGTGTACATTGTGATCAAAATGATGAATGATGATAAAGGAATGAGCAACATGAACAAACAGTATGTGAGTCGCAGGCAACATTCCTAGAAAATAAGGTATCCGCTTTCTGCAAATGTTTCTTGTGTAGTGTCACGTTTTGACTTTTGTAATAATGTCATCACCAGAAACTCCATGTGTATGTTTAACCTCAGCATTTTTCTAAATTGGACCAGTTTGGAATTTTTTAGGAATGGCGTAATGGAACAAGATCAGACAGAGGTAAAGACAAAGAGCTGCTAGGAGAGAACTTCAAGGATGCATACAGTATGCAATTTATGAAACATGCACAGTTAACATTCATTGCCCAACATTCCATCAAATTGAATTTAACTCCACATAATACAGTAAACAGTATAAATCCATTTACCTTTTTTTTTATGTTCTAAGGAAAAAAACACTTGGCCTAAATGTGTTACATTGTACTTTGGAGTCCCATTATCAACTGTTAAATGAAGCATAATACCGACCCAATAGTCACATTTTATTTTGATGTCCTGAACGTTCTACAGATATCAGCGAAGGTCATGTGCAGTAAACACATGATTGAATGTGGTCTTAGCCACCATTTATATTTCATATAAATACTATTTCAATATGCACATCCACATGAGTTTTAAATTTTCAGAATAAAAATTAGAATCATTTTTCTTCCAAATAAGACAAGTGTCCAGTAAAATGCATTTAATTTCTTCACTGAGCTGTGTATGTAATTGTAAACAGGCAACACAGAACACCTATAGTCTTCAAAGTAACACATTACAGAGTCAGCAAGTGTTGTTTACCAGCTGTGTGTTTGTGAATAAACCCTAGTGTGGAATGAGACTGACCGCCATCCCAATCTGGTTCCGTTTAATGAGTGTTCCGGTTTTTGGGGGGGTAAAAAAACAAACAACTCAGAAACTGAGAAAGCCAAGGAACAGTAACAGGACACTTTGAGTGAACCCACACACAGAACACACAAACACAAACAAACGATGCAGAAAGATGTGTGTATTGGGGTGTTTATGTATGCGTGTATGTGCATACTGCAAAGCTATAGAGATGGCCACCAAGGGCTCTATTATCATGACCAGAGTAAATCTTGCACGGAGGATGGTTAGACTCGATTTTAGTAATTTCTCAGCCAAGCGCAAAGCTGCGAGAGGGAGAGCTGCGCCGTGCTAATATGATCCACACGGTTTGATGCCTACTCTTCATACTTAGGAATAAAATTCATCTCATTAGCCCAGCTGTCAAGGACCGCACATTCAAAATTGTGATCCGCCGACATTTATGCCAAGAGGCACAGATGCCCATCTACAAAAATAAAGTCCTGAGACTCTTTTAATTATCCCAGGACCACAATATGTGTTTATGTCTAAATAAGACAACAATGTGGTAAAATTAGCATCATAAACCAACAAAATGTTTTTCTCCATTCTTCAAAGGTTTGACAACAATATGAATGAAGAACACAGGTTCATTTATTTGTGGTAATCCCCTCTCTCTTAAACTCCACTCATCTGTAAACAAAAAGTACAATTCCCACTGTCCCCCCCCCCTTTGGACTCAATTTTGTAAATACTTTGCTCATTAAAAGGCATGGTAATGAGGTCATGTTGAAAGGCATGGCACTCATACAGTACTTGTTTGTTGCATATAACTGCAAAAGTAACAACAAATCTCAAGCTCCTGTTATGTTACCTCATACAGTTTAACAGTTTTCTGGGTAGTTTAAGGACATAACCACAATTCCTAGATTGATTTTTTTTTTTGGGCCCACATTGCACTATAAAGTTCAAATGTAGCTCATTTAATAATCCAAGCCAAAGACAATACAGTACTGACCAATACTGGCTGGGAATGTTGGCAGCATACCGCATCTTAGTATTCCTCGGCCAAAACGGGTGTGTGTTAGGCATGGCAGTCCACCAATAATAGTAAAGGAGTTCTAATCAATGAAATAAACTTCATTCATGTTTGTTTATGTGTCCAATTTCTTGGTTAGGCCAATAGGGAGCTCTGTCGGCGGAGCTTGTTTGGGATGGACGTGAAATGTTATTTCATTCAATGCATTAACAAATGCGACAAACACAATTGTTAAATTACCACCAGTCACACACGGAGTATAAATTATATGTACTGCAAGTTGGATATTGGTATTTCCAAGCACAGTGAGTGTTGGAACAGATTATTTAATCAACATTAACAAGCAAATGAGTTGCTGAAACAACAGGTACACCTGTCGTCCTTCTACTGATCCAATTCAAGTACTGTACCGTAACTCTTCACAAAACAAGGTACTGTATATCGATCTGTATTTCTGATACTTTATGGAACTTAACTTGAAAACAATCCAACCTTCCTGTAAATTGCACTTGTTTCTCCAGAGGGAGTCGCGGCTTGGCCATTAAAAGCAATGAAAGGAGAGGCTGAGTGACAGCAGCAGCCCTAAATGCCTGACAGATCCATAATGAGGCGGAGTCTCCGACAATTACCACCGCAGATGAAAGCCCATCTCGTCCACTTGTCATCTGTGGGCTACGGCCATTAAGTATCTAGAGGGAGCAGTTAGCTTTTAGATGCCTCAGGCCAGTTGTCAGAATCAAAGTGGAAGAGGAAGTGGCAGTGACATCTGAGTGCACTTTCCACTTTGATTCGCGCTTGGCGCCTGTGGTGAGAGATGCTGGCATTGTGTGTGCAATGGTGTGTGTTTGTATGCAACAACTGCAGGGTGGTATTTGTCCTCCTAAAAAAAACACACTCACACTATGACAGGATATTAGGGCCACATATAAATATATATAGGGTGGGGGCAATATTCCGAGAAAAAAACTCAAGTGACAGATTTGCGACTATAAAGTGGCAAATGTGCGAGAGAGAAAAATAAATCATAAATTTGTGGCTTCATAAAGTGGCAAATCAGCGAGTTTATAAAGTGGCAAATTTGTGACTTTAAAAAGTAGATTTGTGAGAAAAAAACAATCCAGAAACTTATGAGAAATACACCTAATCTGAGGATTCGTTGGTGGTTAATGAGACACTTTTTATAAAATGAAGAGGCAGGATGGAGACAGATTCATTCTTAATTTAAATTTTACTCGTCGTACATGGCAGCAGCGTTGCCAGGTGGGAAATATAGAATTATCGTACCATAGTCTCAAAATTATCGTATTTTGATGGAAATTATCGTACACCCGTCATAACCAAAATACACTGATTCGCGACAGTCAAATATAGTCGTTCTTGTGTTTAAAAACGCTCACGGCTCACAGGCAATCAGGGCTTCGTTGCGGTTTAACGTCACTGATCTGAATATGTTACTGGATAGGTGGTTTGCGTCTTGCATGATTTCTTGTTTGGGAGCCTCTCCTGGGGGCGGGCACTTCCCACTTAGCCAATCAATGCATGGACGTCACTCGTTTCTCATGCTCAGCAAAGCACAGTTGGCTGGTATTATGTCACACGATACAGATACCTTCAGGGTTCGCAAAAAAACTCTGGCAGTTTCAGTTTTGCCGGCAATAAGACGAAATTGACAAATTGTCGTACATTTGCCATTTTTTAGGATTATTGATCGTATATTGTACATTGGGTCATATTATCGTACAAATACGATAATTATCGTACACCTGGCAACACTGTATGGCAGCTAGAGCGACAGCACTTCCTGATCCCCTATAAGCTGACTAGCACTAACCAATCAGAAGCTAGCATACTTTAGGTAACTGCAAGTGAATTACGGAGAGCAGCAGATTCCACACATCAACTTAGATGTACAAAAAAATACCTAATTGTATGAATGTGTAAATAATAATTCCGGAAACAAATGTGTACAAGTAAATATACATTTTAACAAATAAAAATAAAAATGCTTGATCCTCAGGATGTGGACCTTCGCAAAGCGAGGCATCTTTATCACTGGTCAGTGGCAATACACGCTTCAAAGAGCAAATGCTTAACATCATATGTGGCACAAACATTTGAGTAGTACGCTACGTGTATTTTTTGTATTACTTGCAAATCTGCTACTTTATAAACTCGCAAATTTACGAGTTTTTTTTCTCGCAAATTTGTGAATTTTTCCCGTGGAATATTCACCTCGCCCTCTAAAAAAATTAGATATTTCTACGTGGCCCTAATATGCCATCGTACACACAAGGGTTTAGCATAAGTGAAGCGGAGAAGAATATTAATGAAAGTGTGTGTGTATGTGCATAGTCTGAGCCCTACATGTTAAAGACAGAGAACAAAATGCTCACTGTGTGTGCCCAAATGTGTGTCGACACACTCGTTGCATGCTTGTTAGTAATGTGTGACAAGGTCTGGCTGTGTGGGGAGAAAGTGTGTGCATGTGAGCCGGACAAGCGAAAATGAAGGGACCACCCGCAAATTGCATGAGGTCATTTTTGAGGCATGCGCATCCAAAGTCCTAAACAGTGGAATCTTTACAGCCAATTTGTACAACTGCAAAGTGCATGAAAGATTGTCGAAGAGCATTTGTTTTCTGCTTCTCACAAGACCCCAGAGTTCAAGAGGCCATGGCACGCGACGTCATGTGAGACCTATGCATATCTCACAAGACCCCAGCATATCTCATGGGACCTTTGTTTTTTTGCGTGTGGCGTCACCTCAGAAGGGTACCAGAGACAAAGCAGAAAAATGTGATAATGGCTTTTTGTACAAGAAATTGGAAATGGTTTAGGAAAGTGACAACATAATAAGGCATGATGAAAGATGTTGCCACTACCAAGATGTACTTTTCTCAATCATTGCGGTAAAATTGAGTTTGTGTTAACATTTGATCTCTTTTTTTTTTTTTTTGTCTTCCAGGTTAGATTGGCAACTGGCAACTCTGTTAGTGCTTATGACTGCTTCTTTTTTGGACATTATATGCTTTTTGGACATTATTTCTGGGACGTCTACCATGGTTCTTCTACCATGGGCAAGTACGTTTTGTGTTTAAACAGTGTTGTTTTGTCATGTTAATTTATTTTGATCTGATGTTTTTTTGTCTTAAATGTCCGACTCGTGTCTTGCTATGTAGCTAGCTAGCTTCCCTCCCCCCAAAAAAAACGAGTTTGCAAACGGTTTTATTTCGAAATATACCGGATTTACCTTGATGCGAGATGCCTGACTTCCTGTCCGGCTTGTGTCATTTCTTCAGCTTTATGAAAATCCGCATCCGGCGTTCGGAAAAAAAATAGAACGCTTGCGGAAACCTTCTGCATCGCCGCCTCCCTTCCGCACCGCAGACGGTGTGAATTGACACGTAGACTTGAATGCGTTCTATTCTTGCGGCGCCCGTACGGCCGCCGTACGGAAAACGCACCGCGTCCGTTCCGCAGCCACTGTGAATTGGACTTTAGTGTTAATTGAATAAATGCCAAGTAACCTGAGCAGGTTCGTTGGATCCCGCATTCCTTCCCCGTGATGTCACCTGAGTTACGGAGCACTCGCGTACTTAGTTGCTAGTTCAACCTGGTTCTGTCATGTCCCCCTAAATCTATCCTTCCCATCTCCTACATGTACAAGACTTGAGCTCTTTTGTAAATGTCTGTATGTGCACCTTTTTTTTTCCAGGCTCCTACTATGCTCCCCTTTGGGAGTCTTCCACGCTTATCTATCTTGGGGCGCTAAAAAGCTGTCTCCTTCTAAGACTGAGTCGCTAGTTCAGCCTGGTTCTGTCAGAGTTCGTGTGGAAGAACATGTGAGCCGGACCCATCACACACCCTTGGAATGAGCTAGAAGACAGATTTGTGAGTCAGGCCCTCTTTTCCTTTCCAAGTCCTTCCCAGCAGAATTGAATCAGCGAAATCTGCAAATGAACCACCTCTCTGTGCTCCATGTTTTATAATACAACTGTTTTGACTTTTTAACAGAACTAAATTCCAGACCTTCCAGAAGTCTTGGCTCCACTTAGGGGGAAAGGGGGTTTTCATAGAAATCCATAGTGTATCAGGCTTATTTCAACAATAATGAAACTAAGAATTGTGAGTATGAATTGTCCAACAATCCAGGAAAGGGATGCACTTGGTACACCTGGATCAAGTCTTCTCATTTGTCAGGTGTAACTCAAGTTTACACAGAAGAACATTTGACTGCGAGCCTAATCTGTAAATTCCATCTGGGTCGTGTTGTCGCTGAGTGGATAACACACTGTAAGTATGACAAGTGTAACTGAGAACTCTGGGCCATATGTCTTCAATCTTTCCTTGACTTTTTTTCTTCCCTGTATGTGTCCTTAGCCTTTGCCTTTATTTGTTCTGGTTGGTCTGACATTGTGCTTCCTTTTCATAGGTTGTCCTCACTCTTCACTTTGTTGTCTATTGCTTACTTTTGTCACCTCACAGGCAGTTTCAAAGATGTTTTTTTTCCTTTTGCAAACATATTAAAATATTTGAAAGATTAATTTTAAGATCATATTTATGCTGACAAGAGGTTTTCAAACAAATTTAGGGTAATCGTTTGGTGTTATTTGACAAAGAGACATTGTCGACTACTGTCCTGGCAAGTATGTTACGCTAAGTCATTTTTGCTGATCCATATGAGTGGAAATGTTTAACCAAAATTTCTCCATCCTGGTCATATGTTGCCACCTACTACTCTTTCTACTAATAACCTCAGAATATCAAACTGCTTATGTCAATCTCCGTTTCCTCCTTCTCCCCCTCTACTACACCATGGTACTCCCCCCTCCTCACCCCGGTTCCACTCTGCCCTCCATACAATGTGCACATTGTTCACATTCCCCCACTCCAGAACGCCAAGAAACGGGGACGTCTAACAACCCAGAATACACACAAACACTGACACACACACACACATACAGTACGAACATACAGGCTTTTCATTCTCTAACATTCTCTTGAACCGAGTGCATGTAAACCACACGCGTACACAGTCGCACATAGGCTCTGCTGATTAGTGGCAGAGCTCAGCACAAGGGATGGATTGAGAGTCGGAGTTGAGTCATGCGTGACTGCAACTGTGACAGCATTCACAGCTCGTCATCGTACGATGCCCCTAAACACTTCTACCAGCTACACGTGGTTTAGTCTTTAAATAGCATGTCTAAATAGTAGCTAAATGTGGTAGAGAGAGTTTCATATAATTCCATGTGAAACTGGAAAACCTTCACGTTTTACTGTATAATAATGGATTATCTATCCATCCATCTATCTATCTATTAATTAGAGCTTGGACTCATACACCGAATTCCGTGCATAATATGTCTACTCCACATTATTAAGGCAGGGAATTATCACAGCTAAAGCAGTCGGAAACTTGTCAAAAAGTTAGCTGTTAAATTGAACATTTGCCGCTAACAGTGTCTGATTTTTCACTAACATCCACAGTCATACATACATTATACAAACCCTTTAATTTAGCTTCACATTTTTTCCAAGGATGATATCTTGGAAAAGTCTAGTGACAGCTGCAATCTGACCGATGGGGTTTTGGAGAAGCCAGTGACGAACCCTTTCATTTTGCATTTCCACGTTTTTGCTTCTGTGATCAACTTTCTAAAGAAAGTTGACAGGCAAAGCTATCATTAACAACCAATGGAATGTAACAGAAACCTATGTAGCCAATCTTTTGTTTGAACCACAATATGGATGTGCTGTTGTGCTCAACAAATATTGTGTGCACTGCATTTCACATCCTAACTTGTTGTGACCTAATGTTTTAACTCAGACCTCACAGGTTTAAACCCTGAAGAATGCCACCCATCAAAAAGTGGTCAACAGCATTCTTTCTGATCTTCTCTTGCCTTGATTTATTCCAATGGGCTTTAAAGTAACACAAAAAATATTTTTCAGCAAAATTATTAAAAACTATTCCTCATGTCTTTCATCACCTTTGCAGTTTGCCACTCTTCATCACACAGAATGCAAAGAAACACAATCAACAAGCCCCCCATTGTTGACAAATGACAAAACAATGCGATGGATTTGAGCCAATAAAAGTATCACACTGAAGAAAAGTGCTGCTTTTCCATAATAAAACAACACAAAGGTGGCGTGCAAAGTCATTGAACACATGGGAATTTCACACCAAGTTTCAGCATGATAATTAATCATCCAAACAGCTTTTTTTTTTTTTTTTTTTTTAAATCAACAATACACATGTTGCGTTTATATAAGTAAATCCTTATCCTTCCACTTGGGTACAATACTGCCATGATGTGCCGTCTCTACAGGGCTTCATATTATTTGGAACAATATATTGTACTTCCATACCATTCAGTCAATCAAAGAAATTTAGACTCCTAGACAAATGCTAATCAGGATTCCCCAAACTATTTCTGTAATTCCATAAGACAAGTTCCCAAACACTAACACAAGCCTTGTAATTTACAATCACAAAGTATAAGAAGTGAAAGCTACACACTGTGCAGAGCCCAGATGAAATATGGAGGTTCTCTTTGGGGGAAAACCTGCTCTTAGCAAGACAGGACAAAATATGATAGCGAGTGTATTCCCCTGACAGAGTCCCACCCTAATTGCTACTTAGATTGACAAACGACTGAAGCCATGTGCATTGTTTCCATTCTAAATGGCCACATTGAGACAAGTCAGCATCTCCAGCTATTTTAACAACCCCTGGGTCAAGATAAACTCCACTGTATGTGTCAGTTTCAACGACAGTTTAATGTCAGTGTGTCATCTCGTCTTCGAAAGAAGAAATAGTGAATTCTAACGATTACATAACCAAAACTCAGAGTCAGAGACAAATGTTTCATATCTGGTATAAATCAACATCTCTCCGCTTCTGCATATAATACAAATCGTGATTTATCACCTTACAGACTAGTTTTGTGAAATTCACAGTAAATAGAAGACAAGCAGGGTCTTCTTGTCAGGGACTGTCCATCAAATGTTCCTGGCCACCTCGTCCAATTAGCTCACCTCAGCCGACCTATCAGTCAACAAGGGTTTTTTTTATGTTGGAGTGCAGACTGAGGGCAAGCAAGCACAAAGTACTTCACTAAAAGGGTAAAGAGGAACCATCATATCACTTCAAAATACAAAAGTAGTGGATTTTCTAAAGGGCTTTTTTTTTTTTTACCAGTACTTGACAGCAAGTGTCTCTTGACGCGTTCTCTGGACCGCTAAGGGACAGAGGTTGAATCCACTAAAGTGCTTTCTTGGTTTTCTTCCAGTCGTTATGTGCGGAGCAGTAAAACTTTTGCTCATCTTTTAAGGAACGCCTCACTCAGGAATAGCTTATAGGACCATCTCAGCTCTTACAAGCAATATAATATTAATGATGTTATTTGAACATTTTACCTCAAATGCTGGACTCATAAAGTTGTGTTTAAAATGATTAAGATCCCCACTTGTTTTAATCATTAATGACAATCCACTAAGAAAAACACTAAGGTCACAATGGGTCACCTCCACAGTTAAATGTCAAATCAGAGGCATAGGATTTATTTGGCATGGTTTGTGTCCACCTGTATTCAATCACACATCTTGACCAGGTGTTCTTCATTGTCTCGTCAGATTTTTTTGTGTTTATGCTGCATTCAAGGAAGGTGGGAATTTTGGGTGATCTCACTCGGACTGTCGCAGTTCTGACCTCAAAGCATTAGAGGCAAATGTAAACAACAAATGTGGCTGTTTATGATAAATTGTTTGTTTTGGTGAACACAGTCATTTCAAGTCACTATGTCATAAATAAGTAAAATATTTTAATCATGTTTTGCCATTCACACTCTGTGTTTCTATGGGGGTCGCCATTGACGAGTGACGCCAGATTGAAGCGAGTCGGTGAAGTTGGGGTCATTTTTTTCCCCCCTGACTTTGCAGTTCAGATCACCAAGTTCAAAGGGGCGTTCCCATGCACACTTCCTGGTATCAAGTCGGAAAAGGCCGACTTTCAACTTTCCTCAAATGAAGCAAAGTTTCCTGATTTATTTCAGTCATTGTCGCTGTTACAAGTCATGTACTTGTCACTGATTTCTTGGTGTTAGGCTACTTTGTGCTTTGATTATTTTTTTTAGCACTTTGTTGATTTTGTGTTTATATTTTCCTCAGTGTCCTTGCTAGCATTAACCATAACAGGTGTTCTTTCTTTTTACAAACTGACTACAGTCTTGCAAGATACACATTCCCGGGTCGACTTTAACACCCCATTCCGCATTGGTAACTTACACAGAATACAGTGATCTGAAAATGTCACCAAAACACAAACACCAACCAGAAGGCACATAAAAACCATGTACATGCTAAGTGTATTTTTAAGATTTCAGTATCTGGAAAATACAAGGTAGAAACAAAAAAATATTCCACCAACAAAATGGAAAAGGCCACTATTTTCTCCCTAAATCACAGACTTGCTACTGGTGATGTTGGCTCATTTTTGTAGTGCTCATCCAATGCCACACAGAGCGAAGCTCATTTAGTCATCATTTTCCATCGGATCAGTCTCTTTTGAGCACACATGACATCGGTCAGCTTCTAAACATGTATGATGACATACTGTAGGTTGTTGGAGAGTAATTTGGAAAAACGTTGTTTACTTGTGAGGAAAACACTGTTGCTATCTGAAGAGTGTTGTGTATATTTTAGGAATTAGGAGAAAGGAACTAGATTAAGGATGAAAAGGTTTAAAAATGCTCACTGAAGTCTATTGCTGGTGCAGCGCTACCTCAAAGATTGACCACAATTCATCCTGGGAAACTTTGATCTGGTTGACTTTCAAAACATTTTGCATTGATTTCAATTAATTTGATTCAGAATTTGTATTGTCGCCAACAGAATACACAGCCCAGTCCTATGAATGTGAACGTGAATGCAGTCTGCACTTTGAGATATATAAGAATGGGTGGAATGCAAGTCTTTAGACCAGGAGGAAGAGGAGGCTTGGAGTAAACACAGATGTTTCAAGCGCCCACTTTTTTTGTTTTGTTTTGTCCAAGCTCATATCAGGAAACGTATAACAGTCATCTCAAGAAGAGACAATACATCTTTGCAAGGGACTTTGGTTTGACCATGAGTGTCGGAAGTCAGTGACATAATGCTCCTGTCACTTTTGCTTTTCTTTGAACATGAATATTCATTTGGGACAGCTCTTTCAAGTAGAAATAATTGCTGTGCAGCTTCTCTGGTTACCGAGGAAACCAGTAAGCTCTTGAGGACGATCCTCCCGTCATATTTTGACTGCTGGCCTGTTATATCCATGGCGACAGAATGTGTATCCACTTGAGCAATCATGAGAACTTGAGAAAACTTAACTACCAAAAATCCTTTCCAATATTTATTATAAGGTCAAATTATCTTAGGTCAAGTCTGCAACAGTGTTTAAGAATAAAAGTACACATAGACTGAGTCATCATTAAATCCGAGACAACTTGTAAAAAGTAAGAAATAGCCCGCAGCCAACAAATCAGTGTTGACATTACAAGTGAAAGGAAGGTTGGGAAGGTGAAGGTAATCTCCATAATTAAAACATCTTGAAAAAGCACTGACCCTCACCCCGAGCCAAAGTGTAAATGCTTTTCACACTCTGCCTGAGCATCAAAGACCCCCCCCCCCCCCCCCCCCCCCCCCCCAGGCTTGTGGTCATAGGCGGTAAGTAAACAGTGCCTTGACACACACACACACGCCCACAAAACTATTAAAAGATAGTCAATGCTAACTTAAAAAAAAAAAAAAAAATGTCCGACAGTAATTTACAATATGGATAATATTACTTCATCCACACTCATTTGTATCCAAGTCAACAATCATAAAAACTACATACACATCACACAAGTCTGCTATTTTGTGCTATTTCAGGCTGTAAATACAAATCTCCCTTTGCACTTTTGTTACAATACAACACTGAACTTCCTTTGACACCTATATGACAGTTAAGGGTATTAAAATGTTTTTTTTGTTTTTTTTGTTGTTTTTTTTTTTAAAAGAACATTTAAAATGAAGTTTGAAAAATAGGGGTGGATCACAAATAGGTATTTTTGACACTTTTTTTTCCAGATCAATATGTAATTAATAGCAATTTTCTATTCTTCTAATTTCTAGTTCCTAATCATAAAATGGCCACATTAGGGCAGTGGATACTGGTATCGGTGGCTGTCGTAAGTACTGATACAACTTAAAATAAGGCTGGCATCGGCCATCCCTATTCCCTTTAAGGTTGCAACATGATCACTTTCCAGGAAACACCCCAAATGGCAGGTTAGTTTAGCTATTAACATTATATTATTAAAGAACGCAAGCCATTTTAACACTTTAAATTGGTTGTTTTGTGTCCATTTTTTATGTAAAATGAAACATAATACTGATTGGATTTAACTTTAAGTCAACAATTCCAGATTTCAGAGTTAATTAGTCTGTCCATGTGCAAAGGTACACCTGGCCACAATTAAGTCATCTTTTTTTATTTAGCGCTTTCAGCATTTAAGCAGAGATCTTGCTTCAAGATGAATTATTGTCAGTAAAGCGCCACAGAGGGTTGTTGACAGAAACACATCCATTTGAGTTTAAACAGTTACATTAATTCATCCTTAGTCTTGCAAAGCGTCAGTGATAATGACAGAAGTGGTTTAAAAATATTGGAAAACTGTATTTTTTATTTATTTATTTTTTATTTGGAGGGGATTTATACTGAATCCAGGCTTACACGCCCATTTAGGTGATTAAGACCAGTTATCTGGTTCCACGTTTAGATCCCAGCCTCCGTGGTGTAATAAACCCCTCACCCAATTGTGCCCCTTTCCCTTATCTTACAAACGAGCGAAATAACGCAGCAGGAAGCCCATTGAGGCGTCTGCTTATGCCATGATCAAAAAAGCCTTTATCAGAACCAAATGTTTGCCATGCACGTCTACGTGGCAGGTATGCTTCTATGTAAAAATGCCCTAATGCATAAACAGAAGTACTGAAGGTCAGACCCAAATACACACCCGCCCCCGCCCCTCCTAATTAAGTCAAATAATATTTGCATCGAGTATGTCATACTTACATGTACCAAGTGAGAGCAGTTGGAAGATGGTTACTTCCGGAGTGCCTTCTAGATGTCAAGTCCAAAAAGTTTGATTCGAAAACCTGAAAATTCCTCCCGCAGAACTCGGGCTGCACTCCTGTCAAAGTGGCGAGGTGTCAAAATCCAACATGAAGCCAAGTAGTAGCATTGTATGTCCAAATAAACATGCAACACTTGTTTTTCCTGCGGAAAGTTGCAGTTCTCCTTTCCGTATGAAGTTGCTAGATGCTCTCCTCCTCCTGGTGCCTGGCGCGCACTCTCACTGCGTCTCTCTCTCACTCTCGCTCTCTCTAACCACCCCCACCGCCCCAGGAAGGGACCTTGTTGTCTGCGTATGACGTCACTGACGCGCGTACGCGCGCCCACTGTGGAAAATGATGGCCAAATAAACTGATGCACTCGAGTTTGCTGCATGAGTGCAAACAACATAACATTGCGAGCGTCTCCCTGAAACTGTTAGGAAATGTGATCATTCTTCAACATGCAAACGCGATTAAATATTTAATCCTGAACAGAACTACTTCAGTAAATAAATAAAAGAGGGACTTGAACGGTTACAAAAACAGTCCTGCTAAATTTCACTTTTGGAAGTTAATTTAATGAAAAGAACTCACTGATTGTGCTTTAAATGTCCTAAAAATATAAAAACACTAACCAGCTTATTAAAACTGAACAACAGAAAGTGTCATAGATCCATACATCCATTCTTTGAACTGCTTCCTCACAAAGATTGTGGGTGTGCTGGGGTGTGAAATGGGGTACACAATAAAATGGTCGCCAACAAATCATAGATGGATAGATCAATGGATCCTAATTTCACTGTATGTATAATAAGATACTTTTTTTTTTCTAAAGGAATTTCTTAAAAGTGCCCAGCAGTTGCAAGTTGTTCTTTTTTCCCCCCAGTGCTTAATTGGAAACACATTTTTTTTCCAGTAACTTGTTAAGCGAGAGAGTCAGGAAGGGAGTGAGGTCTGGACTGAAGGAGAGGGGAAAAAAAAAAAAAAAAGAGAGACTCAAAAGAGAGACTATTTTTCTTACATATTAGTCTTCTATATATTATCTTCAAAATAGTTCCTCCTGTCTGACTATGTTGGCTATGCTTGTATGTGTCCCATTGATCTTAATAATTGTCTCATACTCACATTTCTCAAGCCATGAGAAAGTATTTGCCATAGTGACGTGTACATCTGCCAACTCAGCACCATCTGTGAGCATTTACTAAGGTGTTTTTTAACCTGCTGCTTCTCCCATATAATAAAACGTTAAAGCCACAAAACACTGAACAATGCGCTGTTCTCATTTGTCTCATAACAAATCGACATGCTGCTTACATTAGTTCGTTTTATAGTCATGCAGCCACACAGTCTTTCAAAGGCCCCAATCGGCCATCAACTGTCAGAGGTCGCGCATGTTTCAGTGACAAAACATCTGAGATCCTCCTGTTGGACATTCTTCCTCTCGTTAAAGATCCTTTTTATCTGACTGTGTGTTCAAGTCACACAATAAGTTATGTCTGGTACCTTCTTTCATGCGGCAACTGTAGTTCTCTGAACTATTTGAAAATACAATACTGGTCTTTTTTTTTAAGAAAAGCTACATCACAATATGTCACAATTCATGTCTCTGACATGATGTTTTAATCTCTGTGACAATAAAGCTTTAGTTGTAGCCCTTTAGTTCAAAGCTTAATGAAGTTTGATGTAATTTTGTCCTTCAATGATCTCCTTTGTGATCAATTAAATGTTGTAACTGTACCAACAAGGGTAGAAGCTAAAAAAAAAAGAAAAAAAAGACTTGTTTATTATTCTACTTATATATCTATATTTATATTAAAAAAAACAAAACAACTGAGCTTCTTTGGAGGCATCCCTCAGTGGGATGGAGATTGCTCATGAATATGCGAAGCTCCGCAGTGACTTTGGCCGCCAGTGTCTCTTTTCGGACCGTCATGTGGAGCTGCTGGTCGATATGCCTCCGAACCCAAAGCTGGCAGTACAATTTTGTGTGAAGGATACAAGAGACTTCGGAGTGCAAGGTTGCTGGGAAATGTCGGAGCACGAGGTGACTGAAACGGCTCTCCGCATCATTTGCAACAGATCTTTTTAAAATGAAAAATAAAGGAAATTTCAGTGGATAAAATTCTGGTTAATGTATTAAAATTACGAACAGGCAAGATTTTAGCTCACTTGTTGAAACAGGCCTGTTGACAACGTGTCCTTCCAGGTTAACACAGAAAGATTTGAGTATGACAACCAGGGAATAAATCACGTGGAAGGGGGGTGGCCCAAAGATATTAACGTGCTAGAGATGGAACAAACGATTCGTTTCAGAAAAAAAGTGGAGAAAGATGAAATCTACATGAATAGCGTCATGCTGCTAGGCCCGGTAAGTACACAAATGAGTCCATGTGCATCTTTTCTTTAAGGCATATCTGTTTTTGCTACCACAAACCGCTCCGAATTTTTTTTTCTAAATGTTCTGTGATTCAGCTTATAGGACAATGTGTTGGACAGAACAACGCTGTGGACATCTACCAAGAGTACTTTCAGAATGAGGAATTGCTGGATGAGATTCAGGAAACACCGTCTGTTAAATTTGTCAATAAATTCAGGTATTTCTTGGCCTTATGTTCTTAAAGGAACAATACGTTTTTTTGGTTGTTGTTTTTTTTTTAATTGTACTCTATAACTACTGCCTCTAAATGTTGCTGATTATTTAAAAAAAAAAAATATATATATATATATATATATATCTTCAGAGACCAGAACAAGGTAAAACGAAATATCACCAATCTTTCTTGGCAATCCAGTGGAGGGTCAAATCTGGCGGGTGCTTACTCCTGCCTTGAGTTGCACAAAGTGCCAGCAGACTTGAGCAAAGACTCATACACCTGGGACATTGGTGGGTGAAATAGACAGATAAATTGATAATTCCATAGTCTGCCTGTCTATTATTTACTCTATGTATTGCAGAGAACCCCAACCAACCTCTGACTATTCTCAAACCGACATCGCAACTCATCTGTTTGGCTTACAATCCCCAGGATTTACATTGTCTTATCAGTGGGTGCTTCAATGGACAAATAGGTGGGTTCTGTTTAAAAAAAAAAATCTCTCTAGCCATGGTTATCCTCAATGAAGTGTTTCTTACAGTGTTATGGGACGAACGTGTTGGCCAACATTCTGTGGGCCTTTCCACTTCGGAGCATAGTCACATGGACCCTGTTTACAAGATCAAATGGTTGCAATCCTCAGAAGCCTTCTCTGCCTCAACTGATGGACAGGTCATAGATAGATCTTGCATCTTTTGTTTGGATCATTGAGTGAGCATTGTTTTCAATAACAGATTCTGTGGTGGGATATCCGGAATCTCAGTGAGCCCACAGACCGGCTGATTCTGGACCTTAGCAGACAGGATAATCTTGACAATGCTTTAAGAGCTGTCTCTCTGGAGTATAACGTTACCATGGTTAGTTTATGTCCTTCCACAGTTTTCACCATATTTTGAATTGGATGTTGAGTAAACAAGAGTGGGGTCACACGCTACATACTGATGGGTTCATGTGCATTGACAAATTTACTGCCCTCAAACAATTATCTTCCAACTGTCCTGGGGCGTATCATGTTAAACATTAGATAATCAATATGGACTGTAGGAATAAAGTATAGGCACATCCTGTCTCCATGGCGCCTAACACCTAACCTTTCATTGTTTTAAATCGTTTCCCCCTGTCTGATGAACACAATCTCTTCAATGTGTGAACATTTGAGACTCTCACGAAAACTGTCGTGTTTCTACAGCCAGACACATTCTTGGTGGGGACGGAACAGGGAGCTGTTGTGTACTGTAACAGGGCGGCTGAGACTCCGGCTGAGAAGATTGTATATACATACGATGGCCACCATGGACCTGTCTATGCCATCCAGAGGAACCCATTCCTTTCTCAAAACTTCCTCACAGTAGGAGACTGGGGAGCTCGCATTTGGGCAGATGACATCAAGGAGTCATCTATAATGTGGACAAGGTACAATTTTATTTTGGGTTGCCATGTTCTCTCCTCCTACTCCTACCCTCTCGGTTGCTTAAATTTCTGTCGGTTGCTTAAATCTGGTGTTTTGGGGGGAGAGGCCAATGATCAGTCTCTGTTGTGATTAGGCACCAGACTGCATACTTAACAGATGCCCGCTGGAGTCCTGTCAGACCTGCGGTCTTCTTCACCGTGAAGATGGACGGTTGGCTGAACATCTGGGACATATTGTTTAAGCAGAACGACCCCACTCTGAGTATCAAGGTGTTAAACAATTCCCTTATGCTTCGATGAAGCCATTTTGTTCTTGCTTAATCAACTAGGCTTTTTTTTTTTTTTTTTTTTTTTTTTTTCAGGTGCGTGATGAACCTCTAAGTAGCCTCCAAGTACATGAGGGTGGACGCATGATAGCTAGCGGCTCTCAGCTGGGTGTCATCACACTAATGGAAGTCAGCTCAGGACTGTGCACCCAACAGATTAATGAGCCGAACCTCGTGGCCGAGGTGAGATCTGCCAAATGTTGAATAACTTATTCAACATTTAATGTCAGAGATTTGTTTTATATCGCATCACTGAACGTGATGCATCCATTTTGATGTCGTAGATGTTGGAACGTGAGGCGGAGCGCGAAAAGATCCTCAGAGCTCTGAGAGTAGGGGAAGAGGACGAGAACAGCGATGAAGGTCCAAGGGAGTTGATCCTTAAACCTGAGTTTGACTTTTACAATCTGGTGGAGTCGGAGCAGAGGAGGAAGCAATGGGAGTCGAGACAGAAGGTCAAGTATTGATTGATATTATTTAATAGAAGTGAAAGCCTGAGACTATGTTTGGGCTGTGCCCAGCTGTGCCACATGGGTGTAAGCCATTTGGTACTAAATCTAGGCTTCCCTGTGTGTGTATAATGTGTGTGTGAGATAATAATGAGCACTTTGGAATCTGTTGACAAATTTTCCTGCTGGACAGTCCGTCCATACTGCCGGACTTCCCATTTCATACCCGTTTTGTTAACAAATGACGAGAACTTTTAGGAAAATGACGGGCTAAGCACTGACAGAAGTTGGTTTTCGTCCATCACTGCAATCGTCACTAACCAGATGAAGTGCCGACAGACCTCTCAGTCCATCACCGATGGATGCATGTTTTGTTGACGTTTGACTTACTGTCTTACTGTCTTACTGACAGAATGCCCACCTCTGCCTGTTAGTCCTAAAAAGTGATGACAAAACTTTGATTTAAGCGTGGTTAAAAATAAAATGACACTTTGCTTTGAAAAAAAATGATGGACTGATAATTACAGCAGGGCACTGACGAATGACGGACCGGCAAAATTTTCTAAATTGCCAACCTCTGATGTTTTTTATGACCTTGGTTATCACATTTGAGCTGAATGTTGTCATCTTACTTTCTTCATCTTTGTTTGCTTGCTTATCACAGCATTACCCATAAGTTGGAGAAGCAGACATCGGAAGACAATGCTCCAAGAAGTAGAACTAGCAGAACTTCAAGATGGTGCTCCACAATATGGTCATAATTTCTCAAGTGGACCAATAGTTGTGTTGTAAGATCAACTTTTTGTTCCACTCATCTTGCCGCTAAACATATTAGCGGTAACTAAAGTCAAGCGCCAGAATACGTCCTCAATGCTAAAAAAAAAAAAAAAAAAAAAAGAAAGTGAGCTTTTAGAAGGGTCTTGTATAGAAACATTTAGAATCAATACTTCTGGAAGACAGTCTGAGGAGTGTGTGTGTGAGACTGCAAGATTGCAACATTGAGTGTCTACGGCAGCAATTGTTTGACAAATCACAGAGGAACTGTAGTTGATATATTGTAGCATGGATGAGCAAGCAGAGGAGACGCCCACATAGAAAACCAGGAAAACACAAGGGAAGGGGAGAACCTAACTATTGCTCTAACCCTGACAGTCAAAATCTCAGCAGGAAGGAAGAGCTTAATGTTGTCTGCAAAGTTATTACACAAAATACAAACCGTGTTTGAACTCAATTGTGTGTCCTAACTTCTACAAGTAGTTCTAGTGGGAATGCACTAAGACTTGTAGTTTCTGTCACTGTCATGTTTCAATGTGAAGGCACGAGTAATCAGGGGTCAACATTGAATCAAATTGGAATCAAAAGCTTTTTCTGCTCAAGATCATTTACCAGTGAAATTTTTCAAGTACTCAAATAGTTCACAACACCATTGCATTTTCATCTGTACAATAGGCTACAAATATCCCATTCATTAGATAGTTTGGAATAAGTGGAAATACACAACAATGGTAGCATGTACTTGTGTTTGCAGTAAACAAAACACTGCAAATGCTGGAATGGGAGGGAGGGACACTGTTGATCTCATTGTCAGACCATTCTTACTGCATTGTATGGATAAATTTACCTGCAGGTATATGCCCCTACCTGACGTGATTTTGTTATGACCACTGGTTATGGATATTAAGGTTCCATCTTTGGCATACACAGCTAATTGCATCTGGTGTGTATGAGAAAATTTTTAGTCTGTAGCCTTTGAAATCTGCAGGGCTACCCCTCCATCTGACATTTGGCTCATAAGATTTAAAAAATATATAAATAAATAAATAAAAATAAAAATAAAAATAAAAATAAAAATAAAAATAAAAATAAAAATAAAAATAAAGCCTTGGCATTTTTGAATGGATTTCGGTGTATCAAATGACCTATCAAAGGGTGTCAATGCTGGACTGAAGCTCTGTTTAAACCCAGTTCTAGTTTGAAGCACACTTGGTCGGCTTGCCTTTCACAGAGGCGTGAGGCAGGGTTACAAGAGAAAAAGTAGTTTGTGAGGATGTGACAGGCAAAGAAGTTTTCTGGCATTAATGGAACCACGACATGAACATGGGGGTTAGTCAGGTTGAAGTTAAGGGGGGAAGTGTACAAGGACCAAGGAGGCTGAAATGACAAACTACAAATTCAATGACCACAGAAAATTCTGCCAATGATGGGAGCTGCTCTTACTAAAATAATAAATCACGGACGACAGCAAAACATGCACTATAAATATGCCCCACCATGGTTGTGATCCTAAGAGAAATGGGTTTTTCTGAAAGGAGACTTAGTTCATACTCATTTGACTGTAATAAACAGAATCCTCTATTTACAAAGTAAAAGATGATAGGCAGACTGTCTCCTTGACTGAATGAGCAGGAAAAACATGAACTGGAGATGACAGATTATCCACGATGACTTCCTTCATCTCATCTAGTGACGGATATAATAAAAGCTCTCTGTCGGTGCCTTTTGTGATAGTGTTCCTTTTCTAATGGACTTCTGTCGGCAAACACTGCCGGTTGTGTAATCACTCTTAAAGCGTAGTCATAGCCAGGCAGTCGCTTTTTTTCTTCTTTTTTTTTATAGCAATACATAAACAATTTACACTCAATCACGTTAAAAATAAGATGTTTTAAAAAGATTGGTCATTTGTTTCTGTATTAGTCACGGGTTACTGAAGAGCCTAATGAAATAAACTAAAAACGGTCTGGAAACTGTCTGCTTTTCGAGCATATGACACAAACAAATGAGTTCTTGTAGTCAAATAATGGCTCTTAACTTGTAGAATCGCCATACACATCTCTTAAATGGGGAAGCTTCATTAAAGAGCTGAAATTAGCGGTTGCTACCTGAGTCCGGAGCACCTGTGATGTCATTTTCAGTCAAAAGCAAGTAGCAAAATGGCTGCCCACTGAAGTGGATAAAAACAGGTGAATTTCACTTCTTAATTCATATTCTACAAAAACAATGCTAATCAGAATGCCGTGTTTAGACTAGTGGGGCTGCATAGAACAATTGTAAAGAAAAATCTTGGCTTGATTTAAATAAATTGCCTGGGAAGTTCACAGTTACGCTTGGCCAGCATTTCCTACACTTGTGTTGCATCTGGTTTTCAGTTTTTGTCCTTAGAACACTGACCAAAACACGGGTCTGTTTTGTTGGTTTAAATACTTAATGTAACTTAAAGTAATTACACATTGTTTTCTGCTGTAGTTTTGCAGTATACTGTACCTTAAGGGACTAGCTAAGCTAAAATGCTAATGTAGCTTCCAGTGGCTTAGCATGGAAAAAACATTAGGATGTTACAGAGGGTCTTTTTTTTTTTTCTTTCTCTCTCTCACATCTAAGCTCAGGTTCACATCAGGAACCATTTACTTCCAAGTCCTGGCCTTCGAAAGCAGCTGAAGGAAGAACCACCCCCCACCTCTCCTGTCCTTTCCTCACATCTCTTCTTCTCTCCCTCACATGCCAGCAGATCTGTCCTTCTATTACCTCCTTTTTATTCGTCCATCTCTCCCGTTCTCATGCATCATCCAGGCACCTCAGCTCTTTTTGCAAACCCTCCTTTTCCTTCCTGTCTTTATATCCTCTCGCTATTTTCTCCCCCACCCTTTCCTGCCCAACTTACCTTACGTTTCAAAAACTCGACTCATTCCTCTCGTCTTTATTCGTTACCTCCCCTCCCTACGAATCTTTCTGCACTCACTTTCAAGTCTCTCCTGCCTGTTTTTTTTGCTGTTTGACATTTATTCCCCCCTGCCACTGCTTTCAGGAAGTTCCCACAACTCCCTTTACCTTGTCTTCTCGCTTACTGTGCATAATGTAAGAAAAACACGGTGATAATGTTGTACTGTGAAAGAAAAATCCACCTTGACCTGTCACCGGACTGATATTCAGCACATTCCTGTCTGGTCTTGAGATTCTTTGTTGTAGAAATGGAATATATCAAAATGCTTTCTGGGAACACATTATTAGATCGTTTTACATTCCACCTGTCTATTACACACATCGGCTTCTTAGAATACACACACTAGTGCCATGGTGTGGTTTAATCCCTTGTGGTGCAGTACAGTGTAAACACACCACTCAGTTACATGCTTGTGGCAAACCTCACACTCTTTATACTTCTCTTTGCATGCCGCGTATTATCGTTTGTCATCATCTCCGGCTTCCTGGATCTGCCTTCCTCTCCAGCTGTTTTTTTCCAGCATCCAAATTCAGTTCATTTGTTTTAATCAAATTTCACAAATGTCAATCAACATTAATTCCATTGCTACCCTCAACATCTTGTCTTCATCTATATTCTCTTAACCGCAACAGTTAGTAAAGCTTTCGCATGTGTAGAAAGTATAAATATGAAGTTATGTCATTTAGGTTTCCCAAGCCCAAGCGCTCAAGACTAAAATGTGCTTTCACTGAGAGCCAAACTTACAAAAACATAATGTATTGCCATAACATGCACCTCCATCCATCCACTTTCTACATTGCTTGCCCGCATGAGGTGAGCTGCAGTCTCTCCCAGTTGACTTCAGACAAGAGGCAAGATACAACCTGGACTGATCAGGCAATTGCAGGGAAACCATAAACAAAATAATAATAATTTTATTCCCATCTATGGGAAATTTAACATCTTTAATGAACCTGCCATGTGTATTTTTACGATGCTGTACAAAACCCACACAATTAGTGGTTCAAAGCAAACACGGTGAAGCGGCATTTACCTGTTATGCTGCACTCAAATGGAATAAGCTGCCAAAAATCTTGCTTTTCTCACAAACCTTTGATTAAGGTCTTTTAAACATAGTATACTTTTATTTCTTCACTTTGAAATATTTTAAAATCTTATATTAACATGTTCAAATGTTGTTCAATGTACGATCTTTTACTAATTTCACTGTTGTATTTGTAAATGCTTTTAGGTGCTGCGTCTTGCCTGATGTGAAGCACATTGTTTATGAAATGTGATATATAAATAATGCTGCCTTGTTTTATTACATTAAGCAAGAAAGTGACTTACATTATGAGTACAGACCTCCACTTCGCTGCTGCACACTCTTTGTGGTTGCAAGCACGTCATGCTTTGACTTCATTCTTATGCATGTTATTCAACAACTCACGACCTTCACCCATTGGTCAGACAGGCACTTCTCCCTAAAAACAGGAAATGGCAAGAAGTGGAATGAGTGACAGAAGGAAGATGGCAAAAGATGTTATCTTTGATATGATGAACAATTGACACTCCCCCCCCCCCCCCCCAGCGGTAGCAACAATGATCTTTTTGCAGAAGACAAAGATGGTGTCCTTCTGTTCTTAATTGGTCAGAAAACAAGTCAATTTTGTATCTATTTAATGTTTTATTTTTAGTGCCTCCACGTAAGCACACAAGCATGAAGGTAAGGGTCTAGACTGGTATACAGTGATTGATTGATGGCGTAGAAAAGATTTGTTCCACTTTTTGCTGTTACAGTCTGCTTGCATTGGGGCCAAATGAAACGATGATCAAACAGAACCTGCGCCTGTTTTAATATATTTGTCAGAAAAGTCAGATGGTTATAAATTGTTTGGCTTTCATTGGAGGTCATCAAATGTAGAATTTGTCAATTCGTCATTGGGTAACAGACAAACAAAAATAACACATTCTGTATGCCTCTCTGACTGTAGTTGTCTGCCTATGTATACACTCAAATGATTTCAAAACAATGCGTGACAACACAAAATATTTGCCCTTTCACACATATTAAACATTCCTTGCAAATTTCACCATCTGAAAAAAAGTCTGTTTAATTTCAAGGAGACATGAAATTGTGTAAAAAGCACACAATGTTCTCTCTTATTTTAAAAATGTTTTCGTTGACAGTGCCCAACACTGTAAATTCAGCTAATGTCCGAAATATGACCACAGGCACAAAATATTTCTCAATTACCCCTGAATGTGTACATTCACCTCATTATGTGAGTACAGATAAAGACATGTTATGTCTGCTCATACAGCCACACACGGCCTCTCCTGAAGGCACCAAAACAGGGAGACATTCTTGGATAAAAACCTTTATGTTTTAATAGTTGAGAGGAGGATGTGGATCGACCACCCGTTGTGATGCTGTGCTGACTACTGTGGTTCTCAAAGCACAGAAAAACCTTGTTAGACAATCTTCGAGTTTGAGCTACAGCCGCACGGTGACTTGTCTTTGAAATTTCACGATTATACTAAGGTGAACATAAATAAATAAATAAATAAATAAATAATAGCAGTCGATATGTTGGCAGTGATGCTGGATTGATAAACTGTACTTTACAATTGAAAAAACGCGTACATTGTTATTATTACTGCTATTTTTATATTTTTATCCAGTCATTTTGTCTATCATTTTTTAATTTATATAAATGATGTCAAAATTGATTGATCACATGGCACAAGAAGACATACGCAAGTTGTTTCCGTTCCTACAGTATTTGTAGAGCTACCCTGTTTCATATTTATGGCCTATAAGTGTCTTTTATACAAGTATTTACTGTAATTAGGACTTTACTACTTCATTTGTGTAGGTTAGCGACAACAGTGCATCCTAAATTTCACACAAATTCATGTTACAGTACATTCCTGCCGTAGGATCAGATCCTCATCGTAAACCTGGACCTGTCAATATGTTAAAACAGTTAACATACTTTAGATGTGCTACAATGGCTGATTTGTGTCTTGGGGACTTCCTGACAGCAGGTTTTTCTAAGTAGCATTGAGGAACACATTTTTTGTTGAGTTGGGACTGACATGTGTTTTTTTATTATTATTATTATTTTTAATAATTTTTGTATGAGGAATCCAAACCTCAGTTTTTATCGATCACGTCTATCAAGTTTTTCAGCTATTAAATCTTTCAAACATATGAAATAAATGTTTATTTAAAGAAAAAAAGTGGATTGCAATTTTGGATTCAGCATGGTAATTTTAGTTTTAATTAGTATAAAAATGTAACTCAGTAGATTAGAAAAAACAAAAGGTTCCCCTAATGTAAATGAGCCAATTGTATTTTCATTCACTTGTCTGCAGGAGACAAGCAGCATAGTGACAGTGGTAATCACATCTGCCTCACCAATCTTGTCTATAGGTCACTTCCTGACCCCAATGAGGGCAAGAGGTATTGAAAGTGGATGAATTGATGTGTGGTTTTTAATGTGAACTTGGGGGTTGATTTCATGGAAAAAACACCCTAACACAAACTAAGTGAAATTAAGCAGTTTGGGTTATTTTACCCTACAAATAGAAAATACTAAAGTAATGTAAATTCATCTGCATGAATGAAACATACAATAATAATCGTGTGTGTACGTTCATGTGTTTCCACTATTTTATGCTTAGGTTGATTAAGATGGAGCCTAGACTATGGAGAGACTTGAGGTTACAGCTGTGGTCACTTGAAGGAGCAGTAATTAAAGCACACACACGCAGCGAGGACCTGTAAAGGAAACACACTCCTAATTCCTTTGGCAGAATCTTCAGAGGGAATCAGTAAAAGAGAGAAGAGACAGATGGAAAGAGCAAAAGGCTGGTTGAAAAGAGAGGATGTGTAGTCTTGAAAGACGACAAATGGAGGGCGGGCAAGGGAGAGGGGTAAAAAGAGGGGGAGGGGGGAAAGGAAATGGTCCAAGGAGGTAAAAGGACTCCTTGTCTGTTTTAACAAAGTCACATTTCAGCTCAACGTGGAACATTTTCACTTATATCCATCTGCTTCAGAGATTGTCATCAAATAATGACCCCTAAATGTGTTCCCATGGACCAATACACATGACCCTTTACAAGGGACGACTGTCACTTAGCAACTAATAAGCTACATGAAATTTGTCCAGAGATGGGCTCAGCTGTCTTGATTTACTTTGACGAGAGACCTTGACACTGGACCACCGACACTGTGAGAGGCCTACCAGACCTGCCCAAGAAAACCTGTCATGCCCCCAAGCTTAACACACGATGATATTCTAGCCAGAGACAGATGCTTTATTTGGTTACAATTAAAAGCACCGGATGTTCTTTTCTCTTGACATATTAATGAGATGACGTTCATCATCTGCCAAATTTTCAACACTAATAGCTGCAACAATAACAATACCATGCATGGGCTGGACGTTAAGTTGGTTAAGACCTGATTTACGAAAATCCAAAAAAGGTGGGCACTAAAATGCTTGTTCACACTAACAGACTCACAATAAAAACCTCAAGCTTGTTGGATTAGGATGACCGCGGATGACTGTGAAGCTACACAGACATAAGGAAAACAAGGAAAAAAAATGTAAATTTTAAATTGACATTGAGACATGGGTCTTCTCCGGGTACTCCAGTCTCCTCCCACATTCCAAAGACAAGCATGGCAGGTTGATTGGGCGCTCCGAATTGTCCCTAGGTGTGCTTGTGAGTGTGGATGGTTGTTCGTCTCTGTGTGCCCTGCGATTGGCTGACAACCAGTTCAGGGTGTACCCCGCCTGCTGCCCATAGCCAGCTGGGAAAAGCTCCAGTACCCCCCACGACCCTTGTGAGGAGCAAGAGGTTCGGAAAATGGATGGATGGATGGATGGATGGATGGATGGATGGATGGATGACATTGAGACAGTAAGTTAAAAAGTGACTTACCGGTAAGCTACTATGCTATATGCTACTATGCTAACGATATCCAAAGACGAAAACAAACTATTATCATTAAGTCGAATTACGCTAATGGGCAAACATGGTTTCCTCCACTTTCTGCTCCCCGTCAAAGTTCAATTAATAATCCGAAAAATTAACCTGGCAGTAGCCAGATGGATATTACATGTCAAATTTCATCTTCGTTCTTGTCGAAGGGGGGGAAAGCACGAACATCTTACCAGCTAGAAATGCATGAAGCGCCTCTCGCTATTCAACGTTCAACAAGGAAACGGTGAGTCATTCTGCAAAAACAGAATTAATTGTAGCATCCATTCATCCATGTTAGGTTGTTTGTTAGCCCCTGTGTCGGCGCTGGCTTCCTGGTTTTGTCACAGTTGCATATCCCGCCCCCAAACACAATGTCGCTCCGTGATTGGTCCGAACCAACGGCGGTTATCTGCGGGAGCGGTACAAGATGTATTCTCCGGAGTTTGTGAACTCACAAACACCATGAGAATTCATCTTTCGAGAGCAAGGTTACCGAAAAATGTCAAATTATGAAAGTTCTCTTTTTTTGTTGTTTCATTGTGGATATCAACATAATGCAGGGGCGGATTTTTTATTTTTATTTTTTCCTAGTGGGTCACAGGGCTGCTAACCACCCCAAAATTTCCTTATCATCTCATAACAGAAAGCTGTCACGTAGTATTTTTTATTTTTTTTAATAACTGCAATTTAGTTGTAGGTTTTACATATTTTTAATAAATTTCAATGTGAAAAATTCCAAAAGGGCCCTTAACATATGTTAACTTTTCTGTATGCAACCCTGGTAGGAAAAAGTACTGAGATTTTGACACAATTACAAACTGGTGTCAAAGTGAACTCTGGTGGTTTTCACAATGGATAATTTGACAGGGTGGCAAATGCTAAAATAAAGTTTGAAGTGAGAGAATAGTACACACGACACATACTGTATGTGCACAGTAAACACAATACGTCTGCACTTCTTCTGATGACTGACTGTGGGTTCGGTTCGTGTGTGGTACCGGACGTTTTGAGGTTGCTTTAACATAAGCTTTACAAGAAAGTCAGCATGTGTGACATTCTTTGTGGTATGTTAAGAACCCGTGAGTGACGACACACGCTCACACTCACACACACGAGTTCTTGTACTTCACATCAAAGTGGTGACATTGAGCGCACAACTTCAATAAAAAGGTCAAGCGCAGCGGATCGCCCACCGTCAAAGCAGTGATAGGAATATCCCTCATACATAAGTGTGTGTGAGGGTGATGCAATGAAGGCGTGAGATTGAGAGAGCATCTGTCTCAGTGTTTTTGTGTCACAAGGTCAAAGGAGCATGTTGGCTCTGACTTTCAATGTGTCGAGCTTCACTGTCAATTACCTTACTTAATATGTTAGCCACATGCACAACAAACGTAATATCTGTTTTTTTTTTCCTAATAACAAAACAGTTAAAACCAATTTTTCACAAATGCAAGAAAAAAAAGAGCTGAGAATTGTTATTGTTCTCACGGCATACTTAAAAAAAAAAAATCAGATTTTGCAGGTTGACCTAATATTTTGTTATCCTCTTATTCCACTGACTCTGACTTCTGTTTGTGTGTAGTTGTTTAATTGCAACCTCAGAACGCCTAATTATGCGGTTGTGCATATTTTATGACGAAAACATTCCCTGACGTGAAGAGCCGAACTTCATAGCAAGAGTCTTCACGATAATTAGATTTTACATGCAAACCGGGATACATAACACAAGGACATTTTTGGTGGTTTGCAATGCATAAAGCGTGGCTTGTGAAAATACGCTGCAGGGCTATTGGCAACTATTAACAGTGTGTTCCTAACCACCCCGATGTGTTAGTGGAAAAGGGAGCAGGGGGTGTAAAAATTGAGAGACACTGAGGGAAAACAAAAGCAATGTGAGAAATATGGAAGTTCCAAAGGTGTGCTTGACAAATCATAGAATGAAAGCTGAGTTGCAGCTCAGTGATAAGGGGTGGACAGACATTTTGAAAATGAGCGGACACGCTCTCAAATACATTTTGGTCAGAGATGAAGGAAATATTCCTTTAGTTTTGCTAGATAGCTTGCTTTGCTGGACTTGACATTGCAAATCATGTAGTTATGATGCTGACTCCCATCACTCAAGTCAACTCAATATTTATAGAGCACTTTAAAACAACCACCACTGTTTTCCTAAGATGGAACACAGGGTCAATGAAACCAGCAGGGGGCCCAGAATTGAACCCTGTGGAACACCATATGTTCTGTTATACATGTGAATTCATTTGTATTGTACATATTTTTCTGACCGCTTTTTTTTTTTTTTGCTTGACATAGTAGGAAAGGATTACAATAATAAAGAAACACATGACATCACTACAACCACAAGTTGAATATTGAGCACACCAAATTCCACGTAGCACAGATAGGCTAAGCAATGTAACGTGATCCCCTGAGCCAATGATGACCAAGCGGGGCATATCATAGCTGAAGTTTAATGTCCACATTGTCTATGTAGTCTTTGGTAACAAATTGACATGCATGTTATTGGAGTTTAGGAGGAAACCAGAATAACCTGAGCAAGCCAATCAAAACACATGGAAAACATGCAAACTCATCACAGAAGGGTCAGAGTCGAGATTCTGACACAGAACTTCTTGACAGTGAGCTAGAAGTGCTAGCCGTAAACACCATGCAAGCACATTTTAGCTTGGGCCGCCTTTTTTTTTTTTTTTTTTTTAAATTAAATTTTCCAACTGGGGAAAATATTGAAACAAGGCTATAATTGTGTGTTTTCCCAGAGATAATGTTTTCAATTTGTAAATTTACAGTTGTAAGGCAAGGTTCTTAAGTGCAATGTTCTGGCACTCTGACCCTGATTCCTTGAATAAATGGTTCAATCTGAGGTCAGCAAGAAAGCACAAATGGCTTCTGTCAAAGCCATTTGTAATTGTTTCCCCCATATCTCCAAGATGGAAGAACGTTACATTTTCTAAATGAAGTTATTAGTATTAACACCTGAAACCTTTACACATCACCAGGCGGATTTTCAGCTTTTGACTCAGTCAGGATTGCATTTCCCATTGGAATGTTCTTTTTGTACTCACCAGCTATTAGATTCATCCGAGGAAGTGATTAATAGAGCCCAGGACAGACATAATCAGATATGTGACTGGTGTCAAATGAGTCAAACCACATAAGAATTTGGAGCCTTGTGTGTTAGTATAGTGAGAAGTGACACTATAGCTGCACAGAGTAAAGCATTTCCTACAACAAATGTGAGATGGTTCTATGAGGCCATTTGTGGCATGTCCAGTTGGAAGGATACTGAGGTGTGTATGTGTAAGACAGATGTCCCTTCTGAAAGGGAGTGGTAGTATGACAGTTGGCTTTCACTCTCTGTGTACGTGACATGGCAATCATGCCAAAGAGACTGGCTGTAGTTGTGGTCAATGTATCCACTATTTTTTTATTTATTTTTTTGTCAGATTCAAATGAAGGTAATACTAGATACTCCTTAAAGCCAATATGCTACACAAATGCACACCATTTCCTTTTCGATTGTAAACATTTGTTGCTATCTTCTTTAGGGTGACCAAATTTTCAAAATAAATACTCTTCATTTTCCATCCATCCATCCATCCATGACCGCTTATTCCTCGCAAGGGTCGCAGGGGGTGCTGGAGCCTATCTCAGCTGGCTTTGGGTCGTAGGCGTGGACTGGTTGTTAGCCAATTGCAGGGCAACTCTTCAATTTCACTTAAAAGAAATAAATAACCAAATAAATATTTTTTTTCAGGAATTACTCATAAAACAAAGTCAATCTAGCTTTAGCTTATGCTAAATGCTATCTTGACTTCAACAGCATGAAACAAGTCAATGCACACACTTCCATCCAAATTTTTTTGCTCAGCAATGGGAAGCTGCTTGTGCCGTTTACTTCGTGCCACTCCCACATTAAAACATTCCAAACATGCAGCCAGAAAAGCTCAGATTGTGTTGGGTCTGACCAGCGACCGCAACATTGGGCTAATAAGACTACATTTCCCATGATTCCGGTATCACACTGAGGGGTGAACATCTAAAAAGCTGGCAAATGTTTTCTTGTCAGAGTTTGTTCAAAGTCCCAACGTTCGCTAAACATTCGCAAGAAAACACGACATGAAAAATCATAAAATAATTGGATGTTTAAAGCATGTTTAGCGTACATTGTGACCTTGAACGAAACCTGACAAGAATTCGCAAATGTTAGCCCCTCAGTGTGAAAGGCATATGGGCTTTAGACACAGAAGCAGGAAGTTCTGATAAAAGCAGGAAAAAATTGTGGGGATGACAAAATTTGCCGTGACCCGTGTCACAAGGCTCAAAATCTGAGACTGTCCCCGTTAAACCGAGACATCTCCTTCTCAATCCCGCTCTTGGTAGAATTGCAAACCAGATCAAGGTTTCCTGCTCAATATCACGTAGCCGAACAGAACTGTGACAATTATGTGATTGTTCACTCACTTATCCTGCATGATCAGTTATCCAGCGTGGCTATTGCAACTCAGCTGTGACTATACCAATTTCATACATGGTTTCTTTTTTGCAAATTTGATTCCAAAAGGGCAGTATGGACGAAGCGCAATTAACACGTTATCTATGCCCAGTTCACCCGCAACCCTAACGAGGACAAGCACTGGATGATGATTCCAAAAGGTTACTCATAATCTCCCATTGCTGCAAAATTGACTAAAAGGTTGCTCGTGCCTCCAGTGTGAGCACATGCGCCATGAGCTCACCACACTAATGCAGTTGATGTAGTTTGGGTGTTGTGATGACAGCACATGTGTCATTATGGTCATGTCTCCACTTTCACTTCTTCTGGTTCTGAGTGAAATGAACTGCTGTTTTCCTTTCAGTGACAATGCATGAAGTATAAAAACAATATGACTTCACCCTCGCTGGGAACTTCCAAGTCAAAGAAACATAATTTGGTCCACAACTGACATTATGTAGCATTAAACTGGATAAAGAGACTCGGGAGAATGAGAAGATCTATGAGTTTTTGGAAACGTGAATTCCTGTGGAAACAGTGATGTCATGACAGCCTGTTTGGTGCATACGCACACTCACACAATAGCATTGTCTGTTTAAATCGGGACTTCTTAACCGTGATCACATTTCCCAGCCTGACTGAGATGTTGGGTCAACAGTTCAAGACAGACTGTAGTTCACATGCACACTTTCAAACAACCACAAAAGCCTGTTGGACCTTTGGAAGACCCTTAAAAAACAATATACCGTACACCAAATAAACACAAACCGCGGTTAACAAAATCCACCTAAAAACGTTCAGCTTACAGTTGATATGACAACCAAATACAAGCCCGCAACCCAATTGGCACTCCTACGGTGGTGTGCAACTCAAATTCTCTCATAGTTTGTGTGGCTCTGATTTGACTTTGTGCTAAAGTCCAACCGTTGCACAAGATCCAAACCTCTGGTTCTCGTTCACGTCTTCAGTCTTGTCTTTACACGTGATCAGTGAACAACATAAACAAACCATGACGTCTTCTTCTCTTGAGAAGAACTTCACAAATTAACCTACAAAAGATTGCCATGCACTATCTTTATCATTTTAATAACCTTCAGACATAATCATTTTACTTAGAACTTGCACAGTTGCTGTGACCGGGTCACACTGTGAAGGTCAATAAAAATAAATAAATAAAAATGAGTTGCAGTAAAAGCAACTACTGTAGTCTGACTGAATACCATAAATCATTTAATGCTCAACATTGAAACTGAATTTTGAGGAATTTTACCACAAACAGCCTTTTGTGAGCCTTTGACGGAGATTGAGAGATTGCTTTTTGTTTTTGAAAGCCATTATAAGCAAAGAGTTATCGTTGTGGTTTCTACAAACTAATAACTCTTTTACAAGTGGAATATTCCACAGAAAAGAAAAAGAAATATGTCTAAGCAGTAGTGATTGTGGCTTGTGTGGAGTAACAGGATAAGAGAAAAACAAGTGTTATAATTTGTCAGGAATACAGCGTACCATATATTTTTCCAGTAAGTGGCACATCTGCATTCCGATTAATGTGCCCTTTTTCAGCCTCCTAGCAATACTTTTTAAAAAGTCATCATAGTTTATTATGTATTTCCCTTCACACATTTCCTCTGTTTTTCTCCAAAGGCTTCATATTTCTTCAAATGTTTTTCTATTGCCTATCTTTCTCTGGATTGTTTCTCTTCAGGCTTTGACCTCTGTGATCACTCTCATGTTTGATTCTCCTAATGGGTCACGCTTCTTTAAACATCCACAAACACACACAGAGAGAACCTTAGTTTTGTGCTTTGTGTTGGTGACTTTCATGACATTTATAGAAAAAGTGCCCAGTGTTTTTAAGCCAAGAATCGGATCGCATGGCAGGTTACCACTTGTTTTAAATAACTAAGTAATTTAATTGCAATAAATTTCATATCAATTTAGAAATAAAATACATTTTCACTTAGCCCATCCTATTTCTATTGAATCTGTCCAGCAGGGTTTAACCTGTACTGGTTGGCAGTCAATCACAGGGCACATCGACAGTAGCTAATCTGTAAGGATGTGTTTGAAAATGCGGGGTCACTGTTGAAGTCCCACTATGAACAAATTATAGAAATGGCAACTAATTGTTAGGGAGATGCTTTGGTAGTAATGAATGTGAGTAAACAAAGATCACATGTGGGATTCCACAAGGGTCCATTCTTGCACCACTTCTATTTAATATCTACACACTCCCCCTTGCTCAGATTATTGCACAACACAATGACACACAACATTACATTTTAATGTCATCACATGACTATATCCATCCATCCATTTTCTTAACCGCTTACTCCTCACAAGGGTCACGGTGGTGCTGGAGCCTATCCCAGCCGTCATCGGGCAGTAGGGGGGGGTACACCCTGAACTGGTTGCCAGCCAATCGCAGCACATGACTATAGTCCCTTACATTTATCGAACCAATATCAGATGGACCAGAATTTTCTCCTGCTCAGTCAGACAAGACAGAAGTAATTGTTTTTGGCCCCAAAAAGGTAAGGTGCAAGATCAGCGATCAACTTGACTCCATGTCATTGAAAGCTACCAATTTAACCAGAAATGTTGGAGTAATTATTGACACAGAGCTGAATTTTAATTTCTAGCTTGCTTACTGGTTACTAAAGTGCCCTTGAGCAATGTAGTACTGCACCACACCCCCCTGCTCAAGAAGGAGCACACTTTTTTTTATAGCCTTTTCACACTGCACTCTCTCATTGTGAAAGTGTCACGAGATGATGCAAAATGACTAGTTGCCAGCATGCCCATATTTGAAAGTGCTGACACAGGAGCCGTATCCTCCATTGTTGCAAAAGAAAGCCCTGACTTTGCTCATTTTAGGAAGGAGGACACAAAATATGAAAATTTAAAAATATGATGCCTGTTATCATGATGACTACAACTTCTACCATACAGTAATTTTATTTTTTAGATATATTCCTGCCAGCCCACCAAAATTGTGCACCCCTTTCCTAAACAGGTTCTTTTTGTATTAAGTGCTTGCACGCTGACCTTAAAGTGCACAACTTTCACTGTGTGTTGATGCACTGCGGCTATATGCAAGCTTTGAGAGCACAGACTGTGATTGTTCTCTCTGGGTGTTAGCTTTCGGAGCAGGAAGTGCACGCTCGGGTCAGGGAGGGATCTAGGCACGCTCAGTCTGCCCACATCTGTTCAAATAGAGACCCTCGAAGTCGCGCAGGAAATGTGTGTGTGTACGCGTGCGACAGAAGCCATTCTTTGTGTACATGATTTATAAAAGTAATTGACCTTATGCTGTAATACAGCCGCCCATATTAAGTAACAGAGGGAGATCTGTCATGTACCTGCTGCAATGGCAAGCACTGCATGCACAGCGCTAACAAGGAATATAACCTATCAATCTGACCTCTCTTTTCAACTACTTCGAACATCTGGATTTTCTAAAACAACAAAAACAATAGATTTTTTTTTTTGTGAAACATAGCAAGATAATCCTTGAACATTTTGATGATCATTTTGGTCGCTTGATTTTAATTATTACACTCCACAATTACAAAATCAACATTATCATATATATATATGTGTGTGTGTGTGTGTGTGGGTGTGTGTGTGTGTGTGTGCGTATTAGTGGAGTTGTTTTAATTTACACATTTGCACCTTTTTTTAAATTTTAAAATAACTAATTTAATAAATTTAGTTTAATCCAAAAGGAACTTGCATAATTATTGTGTTCAATTTTTTTTTGTTTTATTTTTTTACATTTAAAATAAATTATCGTCCTAATCAGGATTCCAATTACCAAAATAATCGTGGTTAATATGTTCTTCATAATCGAGCAGCCCTATTTATTTATTTATTTATTTATTTATTTATTACTTTTGGTTAATTTAAAAAAAAGTTGTAATTTATTTATTTATTTATTTATTTATTTATTTATTTATTACTTTTGGTTAATTTAAAAAAAAAAGTTGTTTCAGTTTGACCTATTATTTTATCAATAAACATGCGGTTAGAACCTTCAGCATTATTTGTTAATATGACAATTCCCAATTTCCCACACTCCCCAACTCCCTTCAAAAAGAACTAAAGAATGAAAACATAACTTTCCAGTGCATGGAAACAAAAAACAGAAGACAAATAGTCACCGTCAAAGGCGCATCTGGATATAAAATGACTACAAAGTAGGCGACTGCACGAAGAAGAAAACAGCTGGTTGCGATTCCGTTTTAGTGCGTAGTGATTCCCACATGGTTTGTCAAGTTTTACCTTTTCTCACCAGCTCTCCACCGTGCAGATTGGATTTATAGTGTTGGAATGCTATGGTAATATTAAAACATATTACCACAACAAATTGGGTCTGTACACTGGATTATTAAAAAAAAATAGTAGCCGAAGAGCTCTCACATTAGTGTTTTTGAATGAATGAAACACTAACATGATACATAAAATGGTACGTTCTCTGTACCATTCTCTTATATTTACCATTTTGCATTGATGAACAGATCAGTCATCTTACTACAGAATGGTCTTGGTTTAGTTCTGATTGTGGAGATGGGATTCAGCTGCTGCTTTGTGGAGGTGTGGATCTACTCAAGTGGGACGCAAGGCCCCGGACCACCCCAAAAGTGAAAACTTAAAACTATTTGCCTTAACAGACTTGGTAAAGAACCAATTTCAAGAGCTGAGTATTTCAGCACACTTCCAACATCTCAGTCCAAATTTGGAAATGAATCACAAAAACAAGACGGAGAGGAATTGACTCATTTCGCATTAAATTGTCTGCATTTGGGTCTTCAAAGAGGAGCGTTGTGGTTTCATGTGGTGAATCAGTACCCGATGTTTTACGACGACAACCGGCTTCCATCCAAGCTGCGTGGCACCATGTCGACATGGTAGCTCTACACTATTACCATCAACGGGGCCAGACATCACACACATGTAAACACGTGAAGGCTGCATCATGAGATTTTGTGATGGCAATAAACGATGTCTGCAACACGCCCCGTTGATTAATGCTCACTTACTGAGTCCTGTGATGAATTCAGAAGGGTGGAGGGAGCAAATGTGAGAGAGGGAGGAAAGAGAAGCTTTCAGTAAAGTCAGGACAGGATGGAAAAAAAAAAGGAAGAAAAAAAAAAAGAAAAAAAAAAGAGTGAACGGTACAAGATGTCATCAGTGATGTGACGAAGGAGTGGCCCAGATGAAAATGAAGGATGCGGTGGATCATGGCGACACCCTGCCTAATTGTGGGGAGATTTGACGTGATGGAAACGAGGAGGGAAAAAGATGAGATTTTCATCCATCCATCCGCTCTATCCCTATCCTCACAAGGTCACGCGTGTACTGGAGCCTTGACACGAGACTATGTTGTAGAAAAATTATCATAACATATACAAAAGCAATGTATAAAATAAAAATAAATAAAATATCAAGCAAATAAATAATGTAAATGAACAGAGCTACCTGAAACAAGATAATTGTGTCTTAAAAGTATGCAAAAATTTGCATCTAGTGGATAAATATTAAGTTAAACAGATAATAATAATTTCTCTCTCTCTCTCTCTTTCTCTCTCTCTCTCTCTCTCTCTCAACTGTTAATTGCACTTGGGCTCCCCCTTGTGGTCGAAGGGCCCTTAGCAGGTGCTGACTTCATTATTGTGGTCACCCCCAAATACAATCTGATTGCAGGTGACATAATTGCCAAAGTGTGATTCGGTATCTTGGCACAGCCGTGTCCTTAACCTTCGCTTCGTAGGTGCTTTGTGAAACTGGGGTCAAAGTGCAGCCACTATTAGGTTCGTCCCAAGTTTCATGCAAACGAAATTCTTACTCTCCATTGGCAAAGCAGTGTGAGGGCTCAAGCTTCGGTCTGTGTTGTGTGTTGTGAAAAGAATCATGCCACAAAACAAGAAAAATAAATAAATAAATAAACAAATACAAGAAAATATAATAATGCATGAGTCCCCAGGGTGTGCTCTCTCCTCCAATGCTGCCATGATTAGAAAGCAATCAATCTATTGTTGGCAAACGAAAGCACTGACAGCCAGACAGGACCCAGACAAAAATGGCTGACATTTAACATGTATTAAAATAAACATACAAATCAAGGTCAAGCTCACCAATGAGAAAAAAAAAAAAAACAGTACTAAGAAAATAACAATCGATGGATAGTTCAATGTACTTGTGGATGTTTTAGGCTCCTACATAATTATTGTTAATTTAAAAAATTAAAAAATTAAATACAAATACGCAAATTGTTATTGATTTTTTTTCATCCTATTTACATTATTTTTGTATATAATTTTGAATTATATCTTTTATATCAGTTTTTATTTTTACTTTTATTTATTTATTTTGTATTTATTTATTTGCAGTTTTGGTACTCCATAAAACGAATGTCTGCCTCAGCAGTGGAGAAACCAAGGTGATTGTAATTTGTGCTATTTGTGATACATCAATAATCATCCACTAGATGGTAGCATTACTCCATACTGACTGACGTAGTATTAGATTGGTTGACTCCAAACAAAAAAATGTTTTATTTATTTATTCATACCACCGCCATTTGCTAGTTTTCATTCACATACAGTAGGCCTACACGTTTTATTCATTTTAGGGGGCGCTGATTCTATTTATAGGAACCACTACGTTACATTTGTGCGTGTTTCTGTATTTGTGCATTGATTATTTGAAATTTAATGCGTAGGTGGGGGTTATGGGGACATAAATTCTGTAATGATCCATATGCCGATTATGTGCGTCTTTATTAAATAAATCCACGCTAATTTACCGACACAAGCAAAAACAATGTGAGCACTTTATGAACTAATCGATCCTCTGAAATGTACCAATGAGCTGAACCTGAATGCGAATGTGGATATTGAACTATTTTTATGAATGAGTGGCAAGGTCCTCGTGACGCCATTAGCCAATGAGCCGCACCTGCAGCCGCCTGCAACAACAAGAGGCGCCCACGCGCTCGTCGTGCACAGCCAACAGCAATCTCAGCTGGCAGACGCCACGTTCGCTCGCCCACGCAAGCACGCGCGCACCGACGGATCACGTCACGTCACGTCTGAACGACCTTTCAAGCACGATGGCTTTTAAAGGCAGCAACGGCGTGGCCGTAGAGAGACGCGCGGATCTGGCGTCCCTCTTCTGCATGATCGGGCGACACGGTCCGGCCGTGGCTCTGGCCGTGTTCGCCATGGTGTCCGTGCTGGCGGGTTTCGTCATCTACCGAACCGTGAGGGGGAGGAGGAAGAAGAAGGCACCAGCAGGGGAGACGGACCGAGGAGAGGGAACGAGCCCCCACACCGAGGCCGAAGAAGCGGTGACGCAAGCCGGGCTAGAGCCGCAAGCGTGTGCGGCTTCAACAGGTATGTGTACCAATCACGATTGTTACGATTACCATCGGCTGGGGTATATGTGGTTTTAACCTCTTATTTGTCATATAATGTCATTTTTGCCTTAAATGCCAAACAATGCTGCACCAAAGTGAACTTGAAGCTGTTCTTGAACCACTTGGACAATCGGCACAATTTTGGTGTCTTTTTAATTATAACACTTTTTTATTTTTTTTTATTTTTTTATTTTTTAAAAGACAAATTTTATGTTCGTTTAATTATTTTTTGCAATATCTGCCTTGAAAATTAATTTTAGAATGGTGACTAGGACTTCAGGATCAAAGCTTGAGGTCTTCTTTCTTTAATTCCAGTTCAAATTTGACAATAATAGGACAGAAAATGAGCATTTTACACAGGATTTTCCAAAACGGGTTTATCCGAACATAAAGTGTCATTTGGGTGACCTTTTGAAAGCCCAGGTCAAGTCTGATTCAAAATTCATTTTAATGTGTTACTATTCTATTCTAGCCATAGTTGAGACTATATCCACCTTTTGACATGAAACCAAAGAGATATGCCCCTTTATTACATGCTATGACACATTTTGATCCTCTGTCATGAAGCCAGCAGGGATGGCTTTTTTTTTTTAGGGGGGGGGGACAAAAAACAGTCAAGACCGACATATTCATAATCTTATTGGCTGTTCAATATGTCAATCACCATGACATCGTTGTGAATGTTTCCTGCATCGTAGAGGGAGGACCTTTTACGCCCACATTGTCATTGGCCATGACAGACAAGGGGAGACTAGGTGATTGGACGGCATATGGTGTCAATCACTCCCCACGTGGGTCTTCTGCTCTTTCTCCCTTACATTTTGTTTGCAAACCGCTAGCAATGAATGCTAACTCAAACAAGCATAAGAATGGGTGAATTTTGTACGTGTTTGGCAAGTTGTAGCAACAAAAAAAAACATGGCTTTATGACATTGGAGGGTTTACTGGTGTTTGACTTAAAAACAAAACATAAACAAAAAAAGTTACCCTGGCAACCAGCACGTCGATGTTCTATTTTCGTGAAGGTCAGGGGACCAGAGGAAAGATCAAAGGAACGAAAGATGAAGCAAAGCGAAATCCAGCACCAACCAGGCACCACCAAATCCAGAATCTTTCACCAACCCCAGAAACATCTAAATTCCAACAGATTAGGGAGCTCTCAAGAGGCCAGATAAAAAACTGAAGGAAGGATAGATGAAGCAGAGTGAGATCCACAGACACCAGTCTCCACTGATTCAGCGACCAGTGGGAGGGAAAAGCAAATTCTGTTCGACTCTCAGTAGATGCTGGTGTGATGGTGGATCAGGTTTGTATGAGAACAAACGGTTGGCCCCGGTCCGACAAGGCAAGCGCAGGCCGCTATGTGTTCATATAATGTATGAACATCCATATTTGGCTTACAAATGAGCAGAAGTGCTATTCTGCCATTTATGGTAAGTTATTTTCAAAGTATGAACCATATATTTGGATTTGGAGACCTTGCCAACCAGGCATTCACCTATCTTGTCTGTTTACTCGACAACGACAACAATACAATGCTTAGAGCAATAATTCTGCCTTTCAAAGACATAGAAATGTTCAAACTGTCTTATATTTATAAAAGTAATTCTTTTTATTGTAAAAATTTTTAATTTTCGTTTGTCAATATCATACGTCAGCATTTGGGTTTCGTTTAAATATATTTCGGTATTGCTACTGTATAGAAGGAAGATCAGTCATTTGAAAATTGTAGTTTAACGTTATTACACAGCAAGTGACCTTTCTTTCAAAAGATCTTGCACTCAACAAATATTTCATACATTAAGAAACTAATACTAAAATGTAGCATAATAATATCAAACCTCTAAAAGCTAATTCAAACCAAGTGAAATTAAACAGAAGTCAAAGCAAAAAAACTAAGGAAAAATTCAAAACTATAATAACCATGGTGAGAGGGCAACCATTTTAAAAGCACCGTTTAGTACCCAACAAAGTGTTGTACTATAAATCCAAAAGTACGAATTTAATATTGTGTATGTTTCATGTCATAGATGTTGATGATGTGGCAAAAGAGGACGACGACCCTACTAGTGGGACTCCCTTCCAAGTCAGACGCCGCATTGCTGCGAAGAGCTTGTCACCTTGCTCATCTGACATCCAAGCACCATTCAACCAACCATCTACCTCGCCGCACACGCAGCGAGTGAAGTCTGTGCCGTCATCTTTCACTGAAGCCCAGTTGCACTTGGAGGAGCCCAGTCAGAGTGTTGGGGCGGAAATTCAAGTGGAACCTGCCACTGTTTGCCATCTATATACGACAGATGCCGCGTTTAATGACGAAGGGATTTCAGAAGGCAGCTTGAAGGAGCCAGAGTCTAATTGGGATCAGATTTGCCAAGAACAAGTAAGAATTTATTTACCATTTTGTTTGGTGGTTGTTGTTGATGAACTTGTAAAAGGGCACAGACTATAATTGTAACATGAAACCCAGGAACTCTGGTCCTCAAGAGTCGCTGTGGAAGTAGACATCTAAAACAGGCAGGACTGTGGCTTTGGAGGTCCACAGTTTTCTACCGCTGCCCTAAGTCATTCACTGCAGGAGAAGAGATCATTGTGTTGTGTTTTTAATTGACATTTTATGCTACATCGTCATGTTTTTCTATTCAGGTATGTGATACAGAACGCCAAGAAGACATTGCTATGAACACAGATGAGGATAAAGCCGCACAAGAGGAAGAAAATGCTCGGCCTTTGTCAAGTAATCTAAGGCTTGAGCAAACCCTTCCCTTGAGAGATGATCTTGACAAACAAGATGACGAAACCACAGGAGAGACTGGAACAGTGGAGTACGACCTAGAAGATATTTCAACAGACAAGAGCCCAAAGAATGACTTTGTGGAGGTGATTCACCACCAACATGGTGCAGATCCAAATGTGTATTCCTATGATCACCTTGCTCCAGAAGTGGGACAGGAACATGCGGTTATCAATCAAGAGCAGGAGAAAGATGACGGGCACAGTTCTCTGGCCAATGAAACGACTGCAGAAGATTTAGATGACACAGCTGTTGATTTTGAGGCTCAGTCACCACAGTTGGATCCAGAAATCCTGACTGATCGTAAAGACGAACGCAGTCTGACAAGCGAAGAAGAGATGGACCTACTTCCTGATGAAAGTGGACTAGTCGAGAGTTGCAGTATTGTTGGCAGAAGTGAATATGTTGGTTCAAGTGTGCCATTTATGGTTGACCACGATATGCCAGGTATCACCTCTGAAACAACATCCCAAATTGATTTGAATGTTCAAGATGAAACACCAATGCCATCAGATGGCACTGATTCTGGCATTACTGAAAAAGGTCCAACCACTACAGAAGGTGAGGCACATTTTGCTTATTTCTGCGAACCCCACATTCTAGCTTCTCACCAAGATCGACAAAGTGTTCAAGAACTTGACAACATCGTTTCTATCATTCCTAAACCAGCGAGTGACAAAGATCATTATGACAACTTAGAGTCCAAAGCTTTTGAGGAGCCAAGGTTTGACTCTGCGGGTGAGAGAGATGCCAGAGAAGACTCCTCTCGTGAGGACATGGTGTCTTCCATTCAAGACCAACGAAATGATCAAAATGTTGATTTTTCCAGTGTTGTTTCTGCTCCTCCTCCTGTCATGATCGAAGACAAAATGAACCCACCCAAGCTTCAAATCCGCCTACCACTCTTTGAGCCAAGCGATCTGAGAGATGAAAATATATATGCTGGCGGTGAAGAAAGTGGGATTTCCAGCATGGCCGTCAGTCCTGAATCGCTTGATCCTGGGAGTAACTTTGGCACCATTGAGATACCAGTGATAGATCATGAGTCACAGGCTGAGGCTCAAACTTGCCTTTGGCCAGACGATGCAACTCGATCAATCTTGGAGAAAGATGTGGTGGCGTATGAGCCTCACCCAGCTCCACTGCCAGAACAGCCATGCGGTCCGATCGTAGAATGTGCTAACGTTGAGCCATTGGCGGAAAACGAGGGCATGTTTGGCCGTGTAATTGAGGAAGGCAACCAGAGAAAGACAGACAAGTTTACAGTGCCGGTCCGGAGTGATGAATTGGAAAAGCAGGCAGACGTGAAAGTTTCTGAGGTTTCAGGTGATAATAAGAAACTGGAATGTAAAGAAAACAAAGGGGCACCGATGGAAAAAGACGAGGACTTTGTGAAGACTGAAATAAATATCATGGAGGCAACTATGGACCATAATGAATGGATCACAGACGGCAACCTCAACTTTCCCTGGATGAATCTCGCTGTGCCATCTTTTGGTGGCGAAATCCGCACAGTAACCCAACAGCTTCCCACTGAAGAATCCAGCCACCCAGATTCAGAGCCTCAATCTGTTCCTCAAGTCAACCAAACTGACGGATGTGATTTTGAAGCAAACAAAAGCAAAAAAGTCAACGTGACCTTCCGCGTCCACTACATCACCCGTTCACCGTTCCAGAATT
Source organism: Festucalex cinctus (assembly GCF_051991245.1). Classification (NCBI taxonomy): domain Eukaryota; kingdom Metazoa; phylum Chordata; class Actinopteri; order Syngnathiformes; family Syngnathidae; genus Festucalex; species Festucalex cinctus. The sequence goes on from NC_135425.1 coordinate 17,323,907, forward strand.
TGGCAGTAACTGGGAACCGGCGGGAGCTTGGGAACTGGAAGGAGTTCATCCCTCTGGAGAGCGCAGAGGGTGGATACTGGGCCGCCGTGGTGAGCCTTCCCGCCGGGAACTATGTCCAGTGGAAGTTTGTGGTGGTTGAAAAGGGAGCGGTGTGTCGCTGGGAAGAATGTGGCAACCGGCTGCTTGATACAGGATGTGGCAAAGACCTGCTTGTGCACAAAGTGTGGGGATTCCTGTAAGAAGTGATGGGGAAATGATCACCAGGACTGGTTGATGCTAACACCAAGAAGTCAGACCTACAACATTTATATTGATATGGTCACTACATGACACCGTCTTTGTGTGAAATAGAAATTTTCCTATTTAAATATGGGCGGTTTTAAAATGGGGCTAGAGGACGAGTTACGTAATTTTGTAAGGTTAATGATCGGATCATCAAAGGGTCTTTGGGTGGTGTCTCACACTCGCGCACATGCAGTATGTCACAACTCAACGATAGTAATATTTTCCACGCAAATTAATGTCGCTCCGTGTTTACTCCAATTTGATTGTTTGTTTGGTTTCAAATGTGGCATTATGCACTGTCCACACTGGCGGAAGGGAAGTATAGCTGCTGTGCTAATGAATGGCTGTACAAGCAATTTATTATTTTCAGGGAGGCAAGCCTGTATTCTAACATGGCTTCCCTAAAAAGTTTGAAACCATCTAGATACATAGTACTCTTGTTCAAAGGCAATATCGGATTTATGCAATGAGCAGCTTTTTAAACTGAACAAGTTTTGCCAGTGTAATTGATTTGGCAATACTGTTTATGCTGCTGGGATATGCCCCACGTGAAAACATGCAGTTCACTTTTTTTACTACCACAATAATCAAAGCAATAACTGGTGTGCATCAATGGCCGGATATTGTAAACTAGAAGTGTGATGCTGCTTTTTGACCAAATGCATGTTTCATCGTTGCTCTAGTGCCTTGTAAAACATCAGTTAGATTTTTAATCTGTCTTGTCTATTCTAAATATTATGCAATCGTATGTTACTACTGAATGTACCTTAATAAATTTATATGTGGAAATATGTCGCAGTTAATGCATTTATTAAAGGCCAGTTATTTGAATGTTCCTGTGCCAGTCTTAATTTTTCAGACAAGCATAATTTCTGAGTGCATGTTAATGTGAGCATGGAGTTAGTTTTTTTTTTTTGTGAAAAACAAAACTCAGATGATAATAAAATGTCTGTTCATACTTGAAAAATTCCTGGCAAGACTTAGCTTGCTGAATGTGCACAAACTGCTTGCCCGCACTCTTATCCAAAAGCATATTTTTAATAGTCTACTTGCCGTGTTTAGCATTCACGTTGAGATATCGGACTTGTATTGCTTGCGGTTTGTAGTTGTAATATCACCAATCAACACTAGATGGCAGACATGACTTGAGCTTACACTGGTTTTATATTACGCAAACTACATGAGTAGGTTTTTTTTTTTTTTTTTTTTTTTTTTTTTGGGGATTTGCAGTAACATGCAGGACAAACATACCTTTTTTTTTATTTATTTTTTGTCGGTGGGGGGGGGGGGGGGGGGGGTACACAAAGTTCTTACACTTTGGTCACTTATTTGCTCTGCTCTGAACTTGAAATTGGATCCCTGTGGTGCCTCCACATTTGGAAGACCTTTCCTCTCCAGAGTGACTAATACGCACGTGAGCCTCCCCTTTGCTTTAGAACGCTGAACCTTTTGTGGGATCAACAACCTGGGATGGGTCTGACCCACTTTGAAGGACATCAGCAGGACTTTGTCCAGCAGTTTCCTTTTTTTCAAGCCAAAACGCCAGTTCAGAACCGACACAACATGAACTAATATGCCAGCATAGGATAGAAATCATCCAGTGAGGCTGCATTAGCTTCACTTTGATCAGGAGAAAAACAGTAATAATGTAAGGAACAACTGATAAAATGTAAACTTTCAAGTGTAATCTAAATTTGAGATTAGCAACTGCCAGATTTTGTTGATAAAAGTGTGGTTTAGAGCTCTTCATATGATATCTTGGGTCTTCTGACATACAACGCACTCTCTTGCCTGCTAATGTGTCAGTACAGAGTGTGCGCACTTTCTAAGGTTGAGGGTAATCCTTTATTTAGACCTGAGGCTTACAACTGACACCACTTTAGTCTCTAGTTATTCGTCTCTCTCAATATCACACAGACACACTCATCTGTCAAACATACTGACAGTGAAGCAGCTGCCGTAGTTTGATCTTAACCCAAATGACGAACACAGACCTTGACCCAAGACCTACGCAAAAATTTTCACAGCTTAAACACTCCCTAGGACCGGTGGTCCCCAACCGTTGGGTCATGGACTGCTACCGGATGGCACATGGAGACTAAATAAAACATTTTATGAATTAACCAAATCAAAATAAAACTAGGTTATCTTTGTAAAGTGGGACTTTCTGGGCTAACTACAACAAAACCAAAACAAAATTACAGAGTAGACAGGACATAACGCATTATACACCGTAGGTGTGTCTAGTTCATTCAGAGGAGGGGATTTTTTTATTTATTTATTTTTTTTTAAGTCTCAGACAGACGAGCCAATCATCACGTAGTAGCAGAATGTCTGCCCCACTTTTCCTGAGCGTTCGATGAGTGGGGAAAACCCCAGTATTTATCCAATGACCGTCCAGTTTTGCACAATGGAACAATCCAATCCGACTGTGTAAATAAATAAAAGTGCCGTGGAACTATAGGGATGAATTGGAAGGAAGTCATGTCAGTTATGTGTGATAAGTAGCTGATTCTGAACAAAAAGATGAAGGTATTATAGCATATAAATTGTCCACACAGCAGTGCATATTTCCTCTCTTTATTTATTTTATTTTATTTTCAGGGGAAGGGCATTTAGAGGAAGCTGCGTTTACCTTGCAGTCTCAGAGCAATCGCCACTGACATAGAAATATTTTTGCCAACAACGTTCAGTACCTACTCCCCTTTTGCCTCTAACCCTAACCTTTACTATGACTACTTCTACTTAATCGGTGAGCTGTGATTGGTCATTTTCTGAGCCCTCTGCAACTGTGATTTTATTTTTATCTGTGGGTGCTTTATTTCTTGTTCTTTATTTCTCTTTTTAATTAGACTTGTTGACTTCCCCTTTAAATTCTGGCTTTTTTTCCTTAACTTTTTGAAGTTGTTACATTCAGGGGGGGGGGGGGGGGCACGTAATTGATGGTATGGCGCGCGGGTAGCACACAAGGAAGGAGGTGGGGGAAAATAGGAGCACAGAGGGGTGGTCATGACGGGGGAAACTCATGAGACACGAACACGCAGACACTACACCTCACAAAAGACAAAATGGAGCCACCGCTCCCGAAGCACCAACTGTCAAAGTGCACCGAATGAATACTGACTGGTCAAACAGGTAACAACGGTTATGGCGAGGGTCCTAAGTGAAAGGAATGGAAAATGGGCAATTAACGAATGGACGAGTTTATGGCGAATTGTGCACCCCACGAAAGACAGCGGACACTAAAACAAAATCAAACTAAAGAGGCATAGGGACTGCGTGGGACCGAGGGAGAAAGCAAAAACACTGAAACCAAACAGACGGCCCCCCTCTCCCTGGTGGCAACAAAACTAAATAGGTGGTGGCACACCTGAACTCTCCTGCGCCCTGATTGGTCAGTCGAGCCCCGACGCCCACCACTCAAACATGCACACCTGAAACAAACGGCCACGTAACAATGTGGGCCGTAACAGAAGTACAGTAAACATTAAATTTTACAGTGGCTGTTTGACCTATCTTTGCTGCATCATCTATCTTATTCATTACACTATTTTGCATTATTGTCTTCATTAAATTTTTTAAAGTTATTTTTTTGTCGCTCCCGGGAGATTGCAGCCTCTTGCTGTCCAATCTGCTAAATGAAAGATTCTCCTGAAATTGTCGGATTATCTTTAAGAAAACAATCTGGCTGCATGTTCCACTTGAAATTTGACTCTCGGAAACTCGTATGATATCAAGATCATATATCAGATTGATTTCATTCACTGAAAGTTAATCTGTTATAAACATTATTTTGCCTGATTCCTTATTCTTCACAATTTTTTTTTGGCAAGAACATTTCAGAAAATTATATAAGATTGGTTGTAAAAAAAAAAAGGCAGAGAATCAGTTAGTGTCATGTTTGTGGTTCAGATGGGGCTATTTATAACATACTGGCGCCCATTCCACCCCCCATGCGGCAGGATCACGCGGTGACCTTCACTGAAGGATGGTGAGCCATCTGACAGCACTGCGTGGCCTTATGGGAACATGCATGGAATGTTAACTAATGGCATTCTAATTCAAATGACAAAGATTATACTGCATTGGTTTATTTTATGACTTTTTTTTTTAAATCATTTTATTGCCATTGCTTTAAATCATATTCCTGCAGGTAGAACATCTCTCATGTTCGCTTTCAGGAAATGAAAAGCTGACCAAAGTCTCTTTGATGTCATCACTTGCAGTTCCACAGGACACTGCAGCTAAGTAAATAGTGTGATGCAATACACATGCTACAGGAGGTCGGACAGAAAGATACTGTAGACATCAAAAGTGATTTGCATACCTACATTATATGAATACATATAGTATTTCACACTTGAACCCCCCCCACCCCATTTCTAATAACCCTTCAAATATCCATTAAGCCAGCTGAAGCAAAAAGCAATTACGTTTTGCGGGGTGGGGGGGTGGGGGCTCATTATTGGACAAGTACTACTACTACTAGCGCTACTATACAAATGAAGTACCATTACTACTACTACAACTACAGGTACACTAACTACTACTACAAGTAGTGCTCTTACTACTACATATACTTCTATAAGTACTACAAGTAATAGTACTCTTACAAATACAAGTACTGCTACTACTACAAGTACTACTATAAGCATTCTAAGTACTACTACTACTACAAATACTACCAGTGGCATTCCCCAGGCTCCCCGAGCAAGGAGGGATTGGGTGCCCTGACGGCCATTCGTAGTATACATAGTATGTCATTTTAAAATTCCACATCGGCATCCTCAATAAACAATCACCATTAATTGTGCTTCATTCAAGTTACTTGTTTTGTTTTAGTTCATTTAACTCTTTAGCAAGAATCCTTCTGAGTCAGAAAACAGGAAAATAAAATTACTAATCACGTGGTCTGTTTATAAAAAAAAAAATTAATAAATAAAAAAAAGCCTTCCTCTACATGTTGGTTTAAAATAAATGTAAATATCATTTAAGAAAAAAAACAAACCTTACTATGCATGGTCATTAACAACAACTAAAGAAGCAGCCTTGAAAAAAAAAATAAAAAAAAATGCGATGCTTAACGGTTGTTTTAAATAAATAAATAAATAAATAAATAAATACATGCCTTATTATACATGGTTGCTTAAAAAAAAACAAAAAAAAAAACACCTTATGATACATGGTCTTTTTTTTAAGACGCCTTATGGTACATGTAATCTTTTTAAAAAGTGTTTGTTTGTTTTTTTAATGACTTTTTTTGTTTTGTTTTGTTTTTTAAAGGACCATGGCAGAGTAAGGTGTTTTTTTTTGTTTTTTTTGAACAACCATGTATAGTTTTTTGTTTTGTTAAACACCTTATACACCTTATAAACACATATATTCATGGTTGTTTAAAAAGATTTAAAAAAACACCTTACTATATATCAAGGATCTCCAAGTTCGGTCGTCGATAGCTCCTATCCAGCCTGTTTTCCATGTCTACGTCCTTCAGCACAGCTGAATCTAATGATCAGCTAATCAGCAAGCTTTGCAGAAGCCTGATAACGATCCCGATCATGAATCAGGTGTGTTAGTGGAGAGGAACATGGAAAACATTTTTTTAAGAAATAAGAAAAAACAAACAAACAAAACACTTCACTCAGGGAAGTTGAGAAGGTCAATTGTTGCTGCACTGCTCATATGACGTATATGCGATTTGTGTCAAATTTGTAGGCCCTCTGGGGGCCCCTGCTGGCTAAGGGGCCCCAAGCAATTGTTTTCACCTCATGCACCTTTTCTGATCTGAAAAGTATTTAATCTATCCAGATGTGGTGTGGTTTGTTTTGACCAACAAAAAAAGTGCTGTTTCATATGACCCCAGCAGATGGCGCACTCCCTGGAAGCGTGACGTTTCAGGTGAGTCTATCTGGGTTTCGGCTCGTTTTAATTGTTCAATGATGCGATAATATGAGGTGCCGTTATAAGACGCGCATCATTCAAGCCGTTATGAAAATATAGTTCAACAAAAAAAAAGAAGAATCGTTGAGAATCCGTGTGGGTGCTCAATCAAAAGTCGTGGTGAAAGGTTAGAGGAAAACTGAGAAGCAACTGAGTTACGATGCAATACTGCCCTCCTGTGGATAACTTCAGTAACTACATTCAGGGTGGGAATTGGATTGACTTGTTCTTGAGCTGCTAATGTATAAAATTATCGTTGAATTCGCACGACTCTTAACTTCCTTTTTAATTTGCCCGCAGGCCTGTATTTTGACGCGAATGGGCTCCCATTGAAATCAAGTTGTTTTTGGCCACGGCTTTGTGAAACATTTACCAGGTACATTTTACCTTTTTTTGTGCCGACACGTTAACGTTGGTTTTCTTCTACTTATGTCCACAAGGTGGTGGCAAAGATTTATTTTTTTATTTTTATTTTTTTATAATCCGGGTATTTTTCCACCTCCAACAATTCTTTATTTGATCTACAGTCAGAACACTGCCTACAGAAGCAAAAGAGTAAAAATTTACAAAAATCCAATTCCATTCTCATAAAGCGCATTAAATCACAGTTTTTCAGTCAAGTGAATTCTAGTGCTGACATTTTTACATGCGGACGTTTTATATAAGTGCTAAAAGTGACCCTGCTGTCGAGTCATTTCATGGACAGTCAAAAGCAATCTGTTTGAAGCTCTTCAGACTGAGACATCCTGTCCAAATGTAACATGAAAGAAATTACCTCCAAATGTGATTTCAATCCATCTCGCAAAAAAAGCAGATTTCATGTGCTTTTTGACTACAAAATTGCCATCCAGTTTCAATCTGGATTGGCTTAGCAAAAACAACAACAACAACAACAACAAAATAATTATGCTGTTCAAAAAATGACTCATTTTGTGCCAATCTTCCATTCTATAGCACATGTGAAGAAATGGAAGGGTTGAGTTTTATTGCAGAAGGACAATTTGAACAATTGAAGGATGTTTTCTTTTTCTTTTCTTTTTTACACACAGAACAGCATAAGTATGAAATGTAATGTATAATTACAGTAGGCCTATACATACAAATACTGTATAACAGTTTGTCTCAGAACCCATCCATGCAGCGATTTTTGTGATGCTCATGAGCCCCACAATGAAACCTTATTCCGTTCGTACCTTTTAACTAGTGGTACATTGGCTGCTCTGGCTCCTCTGTGATGGTGCGGTAGTGTTGTGGCTGGTTTTGTGCTAGCGGTGAGTCTGTATGTTTGAACAAGGCGGGACGATTCTTTCGAGGACGCAGGAATCTTCTGGATGTCACCAGGTCGCCGTAGCCTTGAGCGTGAGAGAAAGCGTAGCCCGATCGCCTGGTGCTGATTCGCCTGACCGGTGGACGACGAGGAGCAGGGGCCGGCAGCGCCTCCTTACGCAACTTATGTCTCACCTGTGGAGAGAAAGTAATTCCTTTACTTTGAGGATAACATGTCTACAAGAGCATTTAGCTCAGAATAGCTTTATTTTCATTGTACCAAAAGGTGCAACGAAAATAAATACAACCATCTAAGAGACATTTTTAAAGGATGGATGCTGCTTCTTAAATGTATTTTAAAATCTTGCGTAACCCCTGGAGTGCCTTCACATACCCCCAGGAGTACACATACTCTCATTTGAGAACCACTGCTATAACTAACCAGACATTTTGTTATTGACGCCTAATACCTACTAAAATAACTGACTGACCATCTTAACACATTCATTGCCAGACCAACAAAAAAATGCATCATTTGACGTCTTTTTCCGTCAATGGCAGTGAATGAGTTAATGATATTGATCCACCACAGTATGGTCAACATGACGCGATTAAAGGAGGCGAGCAAAAAAAAATTGAGAGAAGAAGCTCCCAGCGACATTCCCATTCTGCTACCAGATATGCTACATTATCCACTGGTTAATCAGGATTTTCATACCTTGTCATTGATGGTGGGACGAAGCTGAATGACAGTAAAACGGAAAGCCACCACTGGCAGACTACAGAGGAGCGTCGTCAAGAGAATGATCAGCCACACGTTAGGCTGGTTCAGAGAGTTCCTCGCTGTACCTGTGGCACCAAACACATGGGGGAAAATATCAGTGCATTATCTTAGTCTTAATTACATTATCAACATAGTCTTATTAGTATGTTATAACATAAACATTCCTCTTTGCGTGACTTCTGCCATGACTTACCGATGAAGGGGAATGTGGAGGTGAAGATGAGAAACATGCCGTTGCTGAACATGGTGAACGTGGTAGCAAAATAGACTGCAAGGCTGCCCCACACAAAGAACTGGTTCACAGCCGTCCAGTAGTGGGTGTCGAGACACAGCTGGGACAGGTTGCAAATATACATTGGGTTGCGGTCAGTTTTCTGCCACTAGATGGCATAATTGCATGTGTAAGACATTGGTGACATCTCAGTGCATTTTTCTTTTCATTTTAAGAGCTTTCTAATCTTTAACATGAAGCAACTTGTGAAATTCTGCACATTTTTAAAATGGTAAAATACAACTTGACCCCAGTCTCCACAAATATATGCATTATTATTCAATTTATTACTGCGACTATTTTTTCGGATGTGTCCGCTGCGTTGCTGCTGGAATTCCCCCAGCACAGGCTTTCCAAGTAAGGGGCGGTCATTAATGACGAGTTAAAAAAAATAGTGGCGTTAAAAGAACTTTAAATAATGTCACAAATAACACACTACTTTTCATAACCCTAATATAAAGTACATATATATTAACTCATTTGCTCCCAATAACGTATAAATACGTTTGGGTTTTTTTTTTTCCAATGTTTTAAGTGTCCCAAAGATGTATTTATACGTTTTTTTTTTTTTTATGCTAGAGAATACAGAAGGCTTTGATGCAGCCTCTCAACGGCAAAGAACAGTTGCAGAAATGGTAGTTATTACACAAACGGCCAGCAGGTGGCAGCAGAACAAAGGAGATCAACCAGGGCCATGTTGAAAAAAAGCTCAATAACACAATTTTAAATAGATTTCTGAAAACTCATGAAACTTACCTCTCTTCTAATGCTAATATCTGTAAAACTGAAATAGATAGAAATTTACTTTTTTTTCCTAATGAAGGAAGAGACTTTAATCTTTCTTTTGATAGGTTCCATGGTTTTATAGTAGCAGAACACAACATTCTGTGGGCCTTGCAAAATCAGTCAAAATCCAGTAAAACAGCCGGGAGCGAACGTGATTGCTTCTGTGAAAATGGCTGGGAGCGAATGAGTTAATGAATATATTTATTTAACTTTAACAAACTGGAGTTGAATGAAAAAACTATTAAACAAAAAGTGCACTCCATACCTGAATGCTGACCACTATAAGCAAACACGTCTGCGCCAGTAAAGCGAAAGACTGATAATCCGCGATGTCTTTGCCGTCGTCTCGGACGGTGTCATGCGTAGCCGCCCATGGGATGAAGAAGAGGATGAGGGAGCTGTAGCAACTGTGGATCATGCAGCGGACAAACAATTTCTTGTTGAAGTAAACATTCAGAGGCCCCGGTGAGTAGAGCTGTGGATACTGGAAACTCCAGCGATCATTAACATCCTGCGAAAAATAAAAGACGAAAGATCTTAATGTATTATGCAGGCGTACCTAATGAAGTGTCCTGTGATTGTTGCATACCTGGTCAAAAAGACTCATGCCTAGCACAGGGAGAGCTGTGTAGACCAAGTTGTACATGGTAATGAACCATTCGTCATACACGGTCTATGAATAATAAGAGGAAAAGGTCAACAGAGCGCAATATAAATTAAATAGTACACAATAATAAATATTACAATAATAAAAACAATAGAAAAAAGAAATCTGTCTTGCTATGACAATTCTTGTTTAATTCACATAATAGTTCATTATTTCCGACTGCATGTGCTGTATATAGCAGTATTTTCCCGAGTTTCTAAAAAACTTGTTCTGTAAATAGTGTCTTTACTATTGTGATAAAAAAAAAAAAAAATTAAAATAAAAAAACAGTGAATATTCATTTTCTGACTGTTCTGTAAATATTTATTTATATACATACATTTTCTGAGTTTATAAAACCTTTTTTGAAAAATAATTCTTTTGTGATCAAAAGCATTGATTTGAATCTTTATTAGGCTGTTTTGTGAATAGTTTTCATCCATCCATCCATCCATCCATTTTCTTGACCGCTTATTCCTCACAAGGGTCGCGGGGGCTGCTGGCGCCTATCTCAGCTGGCTCTGGGCAGTAGGCGGAGTACACCCTGGAATGGTTGCCAACCAATCGCAGGGCACACAGAGACGAACAACCATCCACACTCACAATCACACCTAGGGACAATTCAGAGCGCCCAATTAACCTGCCATGCATGTCTTTGGAATGTGGGAGGAGACCGGAGTACCCGGAGAAGACCCACGCGGGCACGGGGAGAACATGCAAACTCCACCCAGGAAGGTCCGAGCCAGGACTCGAACCGGAGACCTCAGAACTGGGAAGCGGACGTGCTAACCACACGACTACCGTGCCGCCCTGAATAGTTTTCAAATAAGCAAAAAATATAAAAACTTTTATCAATCCATACCAATTTCAAACAAAATTTTTGTTTTTTTTCCAGTTTCACACAAAAAAATACATTAATGTATAGCTGTAAGCCCCACCCATTTTTGTTAAGCCACACCCACCTCCAGTTAAACCATGCCCACTTCCAGGTTATGCCACGCCTACTCCGAATACAGATACAGATCATTTGGTCAAAAAGATACAGATACAGATCGTGCTGGACTCACTAAATCCCCAATTCAAATGAGCCCAGGAAACTATAAATGTTAGGGCCTGAGGATGCCCTCTGGATCCCAATGCAAGTTGGTAAGTGATGGAGAGTTGTTTCTAAGTGTGATAAAAAATATTTCTTTGGATATTACTAGAGAAAGGAGCTCTACCCCATCTGGATATGGGGCACCAAGGCCTCACACCCAGGAGTGGCAAAGAGCTAAAGGAGTGTGGAGTAGTTGAGTGGCAGGTGCCTTGACGGTCTAGTGTTCTGTTGCCAGATTGACTGTACTTATTGGGATATGGAATGTCACCTTTCAGGTGGAAAAGGATCTTAACTCATTCACTGCCATTGACGGAAAAAGACGTCAAATGCATTTTTTTCTGGTCTGGCAATGAATGTGTTAATAAATAACTAAAAAAAAAAAATCAAAGTGGCCCTTGCAGCTTTCTATTTTTCTGTATGTGGCCCTCAGAGGAAAAAGTTTGGACACCCCTGCTGTACATTATATCAACAATTTATAATTGCTTCATTGATTTTTACCATGTTTAACTCATTCACTGCCATTGACGGAAAAAGACGTCAAATGATGTATTTTTTTTGCTGGTCTGGCAATGAATGTGTTAAGCTTGAGTGTGAGGTCATCTTGAAGTCCCGTATGGGAGAAGACATTCCTTCTGTGGATGCCGTCATTGAATTGGGGAACGTGAATAGTGCATCTTATAATACGAGACTTCTGTACAAAGATTTGTCTGTAAATTTTTTTAGACTTGACTCACAGAAACCTTTGCAGTTCTACAACTTTGAAATAATGTGTGCCGATACCGTACTGCACTAAAAAGACAACAGTCATCAAATAAGAACTCTTGAAAGTTCCTCACCTGTGCCGAAAACCCGCAGAAGAAGGCATACCAAAAATGCACGAAGGTGAAGGTAAAATTCTTGTAAAAGAAATACTGCAGAAACTTGCACATGCGCAGATATGACCAGCGCCCGTGCACCAGCAGCAGACGCTGCAGATAGCGGAACTGGGCAAAGGAGAAGTCACTGGACAGAACAGCCTGCATGCCCTCCTGACCACTGATACCGACACCGATATGTGCAGCTGTAAGTCAAACAGGAGTGAGTCAAAATGAATGTTGATCTTAGCACAGTTGTATCATCTGTGCATGAGTTTACCTTTGATCATGCTGACATCATTGGCCCCGTCCCCAATGGCTAGAGTGACCGCTTGTTTATATTTTTTGACCAGTTGAACAACCTGGGCTTTCTGTAGTGGAGTGACCCTACAACAGATCACTGTTTGGCACATGCATGCCGTCCTCAACAGTTCCAACTCCAAATCTTTCTCTAAGGCAAAGGCCTGAGGACCAAATAGAAGATGAGGGAAGCGAGGATTTTTGTTATGGGTGGAAAAATCAAGTCAAATAGTTCTTCTATGTAAAATGTTCTTTGATTTAACTCATTCACTGCCATTGACGGCTGTAGACGTCAAAGATAATTCTTTACTGGGGTGGCAGTGAATGATGAAAGGGGATGAAAACACTCTTACCAGACTGTGTCCATTTATGACAAGGGCATATTCTCCATCCACTTTGTCATCATGCACAGTTTCCGTCTTTTCAAGCCAGAAGAGGCCAGAGCGAGCTTTGGTTACAGTCGGCGCATCGACTGCTGCTGGACACATTTTTCTCCTTGCACATCTAAAAACAGCACAAGATGGAACGTATGACTCATGCAAAACATCAAGTCCAGATAAAACAAAGATGTTTTGAAAAATATACTTTAACTCACTTACACGAGCTCCTCTTTGACTCCTTCTACTGTATTTGCTGCCACAACAAAAATGTCCTTCATTTCCTCTCGCAACATGTTGCAGGAATAGCCAATATTCTCAGCCGTCTCTGATTGAAGTTAGGATTTGTGAAATGTTACTGACACATTGAAATTACTGATAAATTATGTCTAAAAATCACATAATAAGATACCAACCCTGTTTATCTCCGGTCAACACCCAAATTTTGATGTCAGCTTTGGCCAGCTGCTCGATTGTCTGTGGGACACCATCCTGCAACTTGTCCTCTACAGCTGTTGCTCCCAGAAGCTAAATCAAAAGTTTTGTAAAAATTTAAGAATGTTTTTTTTTTTTTTTTTTTTTTTTTTTAGCTTGAGAAAAGCAAGATTAGTCAAGCAATAGAATCAGTAAGTGTACCAACCAACAAGTCTTTTTCAATCTCTTCATACAGTTCATCGAGTTTCTCGTCTCTTCCATCAATTGCGGTGCTGGCCTCATGGTGACGCTGCATCCACTCATTAATATAGCGCTCATCCAAATGCTTGTAAGCGAGAACCAATGTGCGGAGACCATCACCTGCATACTCCTAAGGTTTGGGGTAAAAACATCAACGATGGTCAAAGCTTGACATTTCACAGGACGAAATAAAAACTCACATTCAGATGTCCGGTGGTAACGCCCATTAGTTTGTTACAGGAGGTATGGAGCCTCTCGTAAATGATGGTGTCTGCTCCTTTGCAGTATAGAGTCAACTTCCCCTCAGGGTTACGCACTGGAAATCATGTCGAGGATATGAAGTTGTCAATTAATTAAGATGCTGATGGGAAATAAAAATACTGTTTTGTCACTTAATCTGAAAACATTGGTGTTCCACACAAAAATGGTGATTCAAGGATGAAATTAGTGTACATATCCACCTCAACATTTTCTATACCACTTATTCTGTTCATGGTTGCGGTGATCTGGAGGCTATCCAAGCTGAAATTGGGTAAAAGGCAGACTACAACCTGGACAAATAATGAGTGATGGACGAATGAAGCTTCATGAAGCACTTGTGATACTTTTTTTTTTTTTTTTGACTCCTCTGGATCGAATTGTTGGTTTAAATATGCAGTGGAAATTTAGCCTTTATACTTAAATTGGGAGCACTATTAGAGGAGTAATTAATAATAATAATAATAATAATAATAATAATAATAATAATAATAATAATAATAATTACCAGACTTTTAACTCATTCAAACCCAAACGTATAAATACGATTTTTAACTTTGTTTGTTTTGTTATGTTTTTTATACAAGAATATATATAAGGCTTTGATGCAGCTCCTGACCTGAAGAGCTCAATTAAAACAATGGTAGTTATTACAAAAAGGGCCAGCAGGTGGCCGCAGAGCATAAGAGATCAGCCAGGGCCATGTTGCAACAAGCTCTTTTCCCAAGTGTTTTCAACAGTTTTGTGAATAATGATGAAACTTAGCTATATTCTAATGCTAATTGTTGCAAAACTGAAACAGATACAAATATGCTTTTTTTTTCCTGATGAAAGAAGAGACTCTAATCGTCCCACGTTTTATAGCAATAGAACACAATATTCTATTCCAATGTTTCTCATAATAAACCCATAAATAGTAACTCAAATCTAAGCAATTCTGTTTATCTGATCTCACCTAGGACTGACATCCTTTTGCGCACATTATTGAAGTCTAAAACAGCCAAAAGGTCATAGATGACTTGTTGGCCCATCTCCACAACTGTGATGGTCTCCGGTGTGCGTGAGCGGAACACAAAGCCGAAGTTTCTTGCAGCAGTCACCAGAGCACCTTCATCGGGTGACTGAGCCTGGTAGTGAAGTTCCCCTGGGGACATTTAAAATTGTCGGACCATATGTTTAGTTTCACACTTAGACTGCGCTAATGAAGAATCTCACCCTCTTTCTTTTCCTCGGGCATGACAGTGTGGCACAGAGCCAACAAACGGAAGAAGGCCTGAGCCTCCAAGTTGCCCTCCCTGACCGTTTCTGCCAGACTGTGGTCATGGAAAATGAACTTTGGATCGGCCAGCTTGTTCCACGAAAAGTCCACCCTTGGTGTCTTCTATGTTTGTTAGGAATGACAATCAGAATTGATCCAATGAAGTTGAGAACTGTGCTGCTCACAGGCCATGATGATAGGAACTTACCTCTGTTATTTCCATTCTTTGTCCCGAATAGTCTAAAAGTTCGCCTGAAAAATAAACAAGTTAATATGCCTTTTTTTTTTTTTGTCTGCATAGTGTTAATAATTTCCTCACCATAATTTTTGCCATTGATGGAACACTTATTGAATGTCATGATATTCTGAGTCAGGGTGCCAGTCTTGTCACTGAAGATGTATTTGATCTGACCGAGCTCCTCATTGAGTGTGGTGGTCCTCGCCTGAGCAGGAGTGTCATTCTTGGGATAATACATCTTCCTATCCCAGTCAATATAGAAACTATTCCCAAGACGGATGATCTCCACACTGAAGCATCAAAGTTATTATGAGAAAAACGTATTCTTCCAATCTTGTTGGTTTTTCATGAGCCACGATACATACCTGACATAAAGAGATATAGGAACAACCGTGTTGAGGACGATGACGTAAGACCAGAAAGTGAGGAATGATGAGAGGGAAGCATCAACGCCAGGTTCGCGAGGGAGGAACACAGTGAACGTCGAGCCTTCCATCATCTCCCAGATTGCATTGCCAATCGTCAGAACTGAGCACATTGAGGCTAGGAAGCCAAAGATCTGATTGGGGGAAAAGTAAAGATTTGCCATATATGCAAGTACACAATGGAATGATGGAGACAACAATGAGAAAACACAAGGTCTAACCAAAAAAAAAAGATCACATTTAAAGGACCTTTATTATATCGAGAGGTGGAAAATCCAGACCCAGAATGCAAAAAGCCAGTAATAGTTTGGCTTTAGCTGCAGGTGCTTCTACTCAACCGTCAACTAAGAGATGTTTGAGTATAAGCACTAGTGGCTAAAGCCAAGCTGCGGCAGGGTTTTTACTTTCTGGACCTTTACCAGCTAATCTCATTAGCCGAGATGGGTGAAATTGTCGTTGCTTGTTATTGACCAATGACCACCATTTGCTCATTAGACTGTGTCCGTGTTGCCATTGAACCGCCAAACTTTTAAGTCTAATATAAATATATTTGGTACAGGCTAAAAACATTTGTGTAAAAAATAACCCAAATTGGGTCAAAAAGAGACCGACCCAACGTTTTGGTTCATTTTTCCATCCATCCATCCATTTTCTTGACCGCTTATTCCTCACAAGGGTCGCAGGGAGTGCTGGCGCCTATCTCAGCTGGCTATGGGCAGTAGGCGGGGGACACCCTGGACCGGTTGCCAGCCAATCTCAGGGCACACAGAGACGAACAACCATCCACACTCACAAGCACACCTATGGACAATTCGGAGCGCCCAATTAACCTGCCATGCATGTCATTGGAATGTGGGAGGAGACCGGAGTACCCGGAGAAGACCCACGCGGGCACGGGGAGAACATGTAAACTCCACCCAGGAAGGCCAGAGCCTGGACTCGAACCGGAGTCCTCAGAAATGGGAGGCGGACACGTTAACCACTCATCCATCGTGCCGCAAACAAAAAGTTGGGTCAAATGAAGAACCCACAAAACAACTAGTTTTTTGGGACCGACCCAGCTGTTTGGGTTATGCGTGTAAAGCAAAATTTTAGGATTGTTTGGGTTTTGGATTGTTGTGTGGTCTATTCATTTTGACAACAACAACAAAAAAATGAAGAAAACAATTTTACAACCCAATTTTTGGGTTGGGTGTTATTCATATCACCCAATTTTTTGGTTTAATAAATAACCCAAAACATTGGGTTGGTTCCTGTTTGACCCAGTTAGGTTATTTTTAACCTAACAGTTTTTACTGTACACATTTTGTAATGAACAGAAACTCACACATAGCACCAAGACGTTCATAAGGTGATCAACGCTTGTGCGTTTGAACGTTGTCTTTCCGCTGTTCTGCATCAGTTTTGTGTCCGGACCTGACAAACCCAAGATGTAAACCATGAGAAAGACATCTTAGTGACATTTGCATTATGTGTTTTATGTATGTGAATGATGTAAGAAGGGTTATGAATCGTCAACGACCAGCAGTACTTTACCTCCAAAAATAACCAGTCCAAAGCACCACTCTGTGTTTCTCAAAGTGCATCCACGTAGAAGCACTTTGTCATTGTCCAAAGAGTACATTTGTCCATCTACTGTGAGTGTTCCTTTAAATTTGTCAAGGCGGTTGTTTGGGGGTTCGCATCGGACTTCGCCTGAGAAACATCGAGGTGACACGTCATCTTTGAACGGTCTCAGAAGTGTCACTCTCAAATAACAAATCATTAAAGTCTTTACCAGTGAAGCTGCCCAGGGCTTCAATGTTGTCTCCTATCTCTCCAGTGACAGTCAGTGCCTGTTTCACCTTCAGATTGGTTTCACTGGGGCAGATCATGAGGACAAGAGAAGGATATTGGGGAAAGAATCAGACAACGAGAAATTAAATATATATCATGTACTCACCCATCTAGTTCTGCGGTTTCCACATAGACCAGATTTAGAGGTTCACTGCTCGAGAGCAAAAGAAGGTCTGCCTGAAAAAAAAAAAAAAAAAAAAAAGATCAAAATCAAGAAGTATTAAAGTAAGAAGAAAGTCAAGTAAAAAAAAATATATCATGACTCGAGTCCAGAGCATCACAATGAACACATTTAAAACAGCAATAGATATTTATGAATACCTAAAAATGTTATTGTTGTGGCACTTACTGTAACAAACTGGTTATTTTCCAGTTTAATCACGTCTCCAACTTGAACATTCATCCAGGTTTCATTTTGAAGTCTGCCAAATTAGAAAGAATATTCATTTACATTATAGTGTAATTTTGGTATAAAAAGGACATCTTTGAGTTTAAGCACAACAAAAACTCACAACTCAACTTTATTTATGTAGCCTACCCCGTAAATTGCGACATACCACATAGTGGTGAATAAAGGCCATTGTAGTTTTTATACTCAATATGCAATAAACAAATATATAACAAGAAAAAGTTGAATGACTTACTCTCCATCAATGAGGACGCTCACTTTGCGGTTGTTCACATGTTTGTCACTCTTGTGCCTGTTCTGTTTGAGTTAAATGGCGGAAAGAGCCCAGTAATGTTTAGTATTAGTCCTTAGAATCAAACATGGCTATTGATTAAGAATAAAACAAAACATATTGTAACAAGTCAGCTCACAATGTCATCGGTGGCATCTTTGACCGCTGTTATAGAGAGCACCAAAATGAGAGGAACGGCTGTGGTGAACCACGAGAGCGAGGCAATTTGCGGGATGAGCTGTAAACACACGCACACATACAGTTCACACATTAGTAACGTAGGCCATTATTTATTAGGTCATTATTTTGGAGAGTGACGTTATCCTGTAGACCTCCAAAATGGCAGAGAAGAAAATACAGATCACGCGCTGAAAAACTATTTTGACATTATTGGAAACGACTACACTTCATTTTCATCTTGTTGCACAAACAAATTAAATGACTACATGCTTCTTAATTAAATCCTGCAGGTGTATCTAAAGTTGTGGTTGTTTGCACAGATATGTTATCTGGCTGATTAGGCCTACCTGAAGTACAAAGAGGAAAAGGAAGTAGCTGTTGGCCAGCCTTCGGAACTGCTCGAAAAGGTTAAGTGGCAGGAAGGTGAAGATGTTGTACTTGGATGTCTTGATGGCATTATTCTAAGATGGCGAGAAGTAAGACACGAGTTACACTTCCCACGTGTTATTTCTTCAATTTTGCGTACTCACAGCGTAGCGGTAGGACAGGTTGAAAGGTCTGTCATTGGCTCGCAAACGTCTTTCCTCCTCTGTTTGGGGGGACAAACGAAAGAAAACAGAGTGCCGTAATTTATTCCATAATAATAAATAAGGTTTTGGCCAGTAAAGAAAATACACTTAACCCATTAAAAAAAAATAATAATTACCTTTCTTTTGCTGCTGCCCACACAGCTGACCAAAGTAGGACGCCACTGATCCCATTTTATCTCTGTTTCTTCATATTGTACAGCTGAGGAAAAGCTGAATTATTATAATTAGAAAAAGACCATTACACCTGGCACCTATCTCTGACTCAAAAAGCAACAAAACTGCTGAACACTGGACAGTCAAAGGTGGCACTTTCGAGCACGATTCAAGAGCAAGCATGTGAATTTATGGGGGTGAAAACACGAGTTTTTCAGGACCGAATCGATACAGCCACTCCCTACTCAACCCTTTGCACCGAAGTAAAAGCTATATGACGGATTGTTTATAACCACAAAGATTATACATGGTGATAGGGCCATGATCATTTAGTTCCCTTGTGTCTGATTCATTCATTTTAATTGAATAAACAACTTTTAGCACAATTTAAGCCAAGAGTCAAAGATGCATTCATTGCATGCATGTTCATTTATAATCGCTTTATAGGGGAAGTGGAAGTAAAACAAAACCCACAATGACTTAAACTGAGTTCCATTTCCATCTAAACAAATAAGAAGTATTCCTTTCATAAAGCTGTTATTTATTTTAGACAATCCCCCCCCCACCACATCATATCACAGTTTAGCTATAGTTTTTACTTGAGATGAAACAAGAAGACATACCTTGAACAATAATAAGACTGATCTCCTTCAGGGTCTTCCACATTCACAGAAACACGGCTGAAAGAAATGAAAACTTCCCTGGATTCAAAGGCTGGTCCTTGTGTGGACTAACATTGGACTCCAGCCTGGCACATAATATTGAACCACACGGTTCTGTTGAGGTCCCCAATAACCGGATGAAAGCCACGCAGGATGCAGCAGGTGGTTTGAAAGGAGCCAGGTTTTGGGTTCAAAAAGGAAGTACTGGGATCCCGGGTGAGCCTGACTGCTAACCGCTTGGGTAAACAATAAAGTGATCTTTGGACCTTGATGGTGATAGAGGATGGGCAGTAAAACAACGGTAGAGATGAACGGCTCCAGCCAATCAGAGCAGACAATGTGGGTTTGACTTGACTAAGCAGGTATGCAACACACCCTTGCAATATATATATATATATATATATATATACACTGACCTGTGGTGGCACTTGAGCTGTAAACTTTGAGCAAGTTTTAGTCAGTCAATGCAAAATGATTAAACAGGTAATTAGAAAAGTGCATAATAAAAACATAGGCATTTTATTTCACGCTTAAATGTAAGCTCTATACAAAAGGAATCACTATATAATGGTAATAACGTTAACTGTAAGACAGTCCACCAGTATAAGTCGGAGGTAAAGGTAAAAATTGATTTTAATACTTGGTATTATTGAATACCATTGTAAATAATGTGCTTGTGAACATTTATCTCTTTGGGGTAATTGTTCATCTTCGCCTCGCCCACTACCCACTAGCTTTCTGTACTAGTAGCGGAATGCTAGTGGGTAGTGGGCGGGGCTTCGCATTCCGCTACTAGTACAGAAAGCTGTTTCAAGTCAAGCAAACACTGTTTATTGCATTTTCATTCAAGTTCCAAACAAAGTCCCTGATATAGTATTCTAAGTGAATGCCATCTGTCCTAAAAATATATGAATAAAATTTTACAAGAGATGGAGCTTGATACTATACAAACTTACAAATTAGTTGACAAATTAAATAATCTTGTAAGTTATTTTACACAGTTGTAATGGTACCATACACGGCTTCAATTAGCAACATGCATCCAAAATGCTTCATCGAAATTGGTCAAAATATCTAAAGGAAAACTTCCACTTGCACATCAGGATATATTAAACCTCTTCTTTATTAATCACATTTTGTACAGTATGTGGGATGGACTGTCTGACTTTAAAGACAAGTTAGACAGAAAAATGACTTTTATAAGCCGAAGGCCTTCATGCTATGCTAGCGGGATTTCTGTTGTGTTTTCTGACACGACACATGCATAAATGAAGTCAGCTGTCTATGTAATCTTTACCTTGTCACTTGAACATGGCCTCAATAAGATGCTATCTACAGTATTAGCTATTGGTACTGTGGTTATTGCTCTGACTCCCTTGTAATGGTTCGATAGACTTGTGGCTGATCTGTTTGTTTGAGGAAGGTGTTCCGACTCTTTACAGGACGCTTCATCAGAAATCTTCGCGATGTCACCAGGTCACCATAGCCCTGAGCATGAGAGAAGGCGTAGCTTGACCGCCGAGTGCTGACTCGCCTGGCTGGCTGATGGCCAGCAGGACTTGGCAGTGGCTCCTTACGTGCCTTATGTCTCACCTGTAGATAATACAGTCACACCTCAATTTTTGAACACCCTTAGAGAGCTACAATTTGTAAAGTGGATTTGATTTTGGGGAAAACTACAACTTATGGTGAAGATTATGAGGCTAAAGAGACCTGAAGTGAAGGCAGTGAGGGACGCTACCGTTAGCTGAATGCCACTGGTCTAACATTTGCTAGCAACATGCCATCTGGCTAGTACCTATTAATTCTTGTTATCAAAGGCTTTTAGTGATGATACTTTTTCTCTTCTGAAAAGTGAGATGAGTGTTGAAACAGTTCCAGTGACTGTCATACCTTGTCATTGATGGTGGGCTGAAGCTGAATGATCATGAAACGGAAAGCTAGCACGGGAAGACCACAGAGGAGGCACGTCAACAATATTGTCAGCCACACGTTAGGCTGGCTCAGAGAGTTCCTTGCTGTGCCTGAAGAGAGATTTCAAAATTGGCCACTTCATGACATACAACAGAATTCATTGGCATGTTAATAATTACTGGGTTTGTTCTTTGAAATTAAAATGGCAACTAGGTTGTCGAGAACAAAAAAAGGGAACAAGTAGTGCAGCAGCTACTGTACTCACCGATGAAGGGGAACACAGAGGTGAATATGGAGAACATGTCGTTGCTGTGCATGGCGAACGTGGTGGCGAAATAAAGAACCAGGCTACCCCACATAAAGGACTGATTCACACCTGTCCAGTAATGCGTGTCTAGACAGAGCTGAAATGTTGAAAAAATAATGTAAATAAATATTAGCTAAGAAGTGGAATAAACACAACTCCTTTTTGCAGGTCTTTGTTGACAAATGAATAAATAAGGACGTAATATGGTTACAGTTTTGGCGAGAACATGGTGCACTTCGCTTCCCATTTGTCACGCGATGAAAACTGGAATTTCCATGAATTTAGGCGATTTTAAAAAAACATGCTAGGACTCACCTGGATATTGACTACAATGAGAAGACACGTCTGCACCACTAAAGCAAATGACTGATAATCGGCAATGTCTTTGCCGTCGTTTCCAACTGTGTCGTGCATGGCCGCCCACGGGATGAAGAAGACAACGAGGGAGCTGTAGCAGCTGTGGATCATGCAGCACACCATGGCCTTCTTATTAAAGTAAATATTCTGAGGCCCCGGTGAGTAAAGCTGGGGATACTGGAAACTCCAGCGATCATTTACATCCTGCAGAAACAGAGGGCAGTCAAGAAGCTTGGGAATCCATCACAAGTGACTAGTATAAGTTTTCATCGATTTAAGAACATTAACTTAATCCGTAAACTGTAACTTATGTCGAATGAGTGCACAATGCGAAAGTTGCATACCTGGTCAAAGAGACTCATGCCAAGGACTGGGAGGACTGTGTACACTACATTGTACATGCTGACAAACCACTGGTCATAAACAGTCTGTGATTTAGAAAAGATAAATGTCACAAACATGTTTATTGGACTTCTGCCAAATGACACATAACGTAAAATTAATGTTCCTCACCTGTGCTGAGAAACCACAGAAGAAGGCATACCAGACATGCACAAAGGTGAAGGTGAAGTTTTTGTAGAAGAAATAGTGTAGAAACTTGCACATGCGCAGATATGACCAGCGTCCGTGTACGAAAAGGAGACGCTGCAGATAGCGGAACTGGGCAAAGGAGAAGTCACTGGACAGAACGGCCTGCATGCCCTCCTGACCACTGATGCCGACACCAATATGTGCAGCTTTAAAGCAAAGAGGAAAAAAGTCCCAATGAATGCAGAGATTTTCTTAGCACCATTGTGTCATTTGCGAGTGCCTTTTTACCCTTGATCATGCTGACATCATTGGCCCCGTCTCCAATGGCCAGAGTGACCGCCTGTTTGTATTTCTTCACCAACTTAACGACTTGGGCTTTTTGTAGTGGAGTGACTCTACAGCAAATGACTGTTTGGCACATGGATGCGGTCCTCAACAGTTCCAAATCCAAACCGTTTTCCAAGGCAACGGCCTGAGGACCAAATAGAAGATGAGGAAACCAAAGATTTTTGGTATGGCTGGAGAAATGAGGCCGTCCTTCTCTGTAAAATGTTCAGTTGACAAAAGTAAGGGGTGATGAAAACCCTCTTACCAGACTGTGTCCGTTTATAACAAGGGCATATTCTCCATCCACTTGGTCATCGTGAAGAGTTTCTGTTTTCTGCATCCACAAGAGACCTGTATGAGCCTTGGTCACATTTGGTTCATTTGCTGCTGTTGGACACATTTTCCTTCTTGCACTCCTAAAAACAGAAATGTAAAGATGAAGATGTGGCAAAGTGTTTTGCTTCGTACATGACTAAATATGTCATGCTCAATACGATCAAGTCAGGCAACAACTCGAGATTTCGAACATACTGAAGCTCCTCTTTGACTCCTTCTGCTGTATTGTCGGAAACGATGAATACGTCCTTCATCTCCTCTCGCAGCATCTTGCAAGAATAGCCGATATTCTCTGCCGTCTCTGGTGGAAAACATATTTTGTGAACATGAATTAATGAAACTGTAGAAAAAAAAATCAGCAGAAAATAACCTTGTTTGTCTCCAGTCAACACCCAGATTTTGATGTCAGCTTTGGCCAGCTGCTCTATTGTCTGTGGGACACCATCCTGCAACTTGTCCTCTACAGCTGTTGCTCCCAGAAGCTACATCAAATGGTGGTAAACAGGTAAGAATATGTTTGCGTATGCATCTTTTGTTGTAGTCCAGGTTTAATTAAAGCAAAAGTTGAACCAACCAACAAGCCTTTCTCAATCTCTTCATACAGCTCATGAAGTTTCTCATCTCTTTCTTCAATGGTGGTGCTGGCTTCATGGTGACGCTGCATCCACTCCTTCACGTAGCTCTCTTCCAAATCCTTGTAAGCCAGAACCAAAGTGCGGAGACCATCACCTGCATATTCCTAAGGTTAGGATTAAGGGCAAAAATTACAACAAATATTGGTTTTCCATTTAGGAGAAGATAAAAACTTACATTGAGGTGTCCGGTGGTGACACCCATCAGTGTGTTACAGGAGGTATGGAGCCTCTCGTAGATGATGGTGTCTGCTCCTTTGCAGTATAGAGTTAACTTCCCTTCAGGGTTGCGCACTGCATCATAGTGAGGATATGAAGACTAGAGTCACAGGTGAGCTTGAGAAACTATAGCTCTCTTAAACAAACAAAACATTGACACATTCAGACAATTCAATAAACTGAACAATGGAATGTGCGGATCTGAAGAGTCAGAGAACCAAGAGAAATGCCATCCATCCCTGCAATATAACAGGTCTCACCTATGACTGACATCCTCTTGCGCACATTATTGAAGTCTAAAACAGCCAAGAGTTCATAGACAATTAGTTTGCCCATCTCCTCAACTGTTATGGTTTCCGGTGTGCGTGAACGGAACACAAATCCAAAGTTTCTTGCGGCGGTCACCAGAGCACCTTCATCAGGCGACTGAGCCTGGTAATAAAGCTCGCCTTAGAAAAAAAGGGACAGAGCATCAGTCATACTTTGGATTACAACAGTAGACTGTGCAGCTATGAAAAGTTTCCTGACCCTCTTGTTTTTCCTCGGGCATCACAGTGTGGCAGAGAGCCAACAAACGGAAGAATGCTTGAGCCTCTAAGTTGCCCTCCCTGATGGTTTCCACCAGAGTGTGGTCATGAAAAATGAACTTTGGATCGGCTTGCTGGTTCCACGAGAAATCGACACTTGGTGTATTCTACAGGATGAAAGACGTTTCAACTGAGCTGGACAGAAAAGCAGAGGTAGGCTCTTCCGTCATTCGCCAATTCCATCACGAGTGCTTTATGACGCAAAGCTTCAAAAAATACACGGACTGAGCACTGACTGAAGCAGGTTTGCGTCCGTCGATCGAGGTCAGTACAGACTGTTCTTCTCATTCCGAAAGTTCTTGCGAGGCTTTGCGTTATAAAGCACTCCCCAAAAATGCGAAAGTTGGACATTGTCAATGACGGGAATTGATGATTGACGGAATGCCTACCTCTGAGGAAAATAATACCAGCTCAAGATTGGACCAGCTCATCGGCATAGCACTGGGTGTACCAAATGATTAAAATAAATCTCACCTCTGATATTTCAATCCTCTGTCCTGAAGTGTCCAAGAGCTCCCCTAAAATAACAGAACACACACTGAATTCATTGATCTTAATTATTTACCATAATTAAACATGTATCTTTGAATCGTCTGCTCACCATAACGTTTGCCATCAATCGAGCACTTATTGAACGTCATGATGTTCTGCGTCAAGGTACCAGTCTTGTCGCTGAAGATATATTTGATCTGACCCAGTTCCTCATTCAAAGTGGTGGTCCTCGCCTGAGCTGGAGTGTCACTCTTGGGGTAATACATCTTACAGTCCCAGTCAATGTAGAAACTATTCACCAGACGAATGGCTTCCACACTGGGGGGGAAAAAGTGAAGGGTAAGACAAACGAAGGGTCTTAAATATTCTGTGTTAGTACATACCTGACAAAGAGAGACATGGGCACTACCGTGTTTAGTAGGATCACGTAAGACCAGAAGCAGAGGAATGATGAGAGAGGAGCGTCAATGCCAGATTCTGAAGGGAGGAACACAGTGAAAACTGAGCCCTCCCTCATCTCCCAGACTGCATGACCAATGGCCAGAGCGGAGCACATGGCCAGCAGGAAAACAAAAATCTGATTGGTGGAAGAAAAAAACTTATGAAGGAAAAATCTTCCCACTTAGTCGTTGCGCTGACGGACATATTTTCTTGTTAACTTTTTGTTTCTGATGTGTACGGATCTGACTGAAACTCACACAAAGCACCAAGATATTCATGAGGTGATCGATGCTTGTTCTTTTGAACGTCGTCTTTCCGCTGTTCTGCATCAACTTTGTGTCTGGACCTGTAAAGGTAGGATCTTATGTTAAACTGAATCTATACAGACATTTCACGTGGTCAGAAAAATCGCAACACAGGAAGCAAAGTTTATGTTCTCTTTACCTCCAAAGATAACCAGTCCAAAGCACCACTCTGTGTTTCTCACAGTGCATCCCCGTAGAAGCACTCTGTCATTGTCCAAAGAATACGTTTGTCCGTCTACTGTCAGTGTCCCTTTAAAAGTTTCCAGACGATTATTTGGTGGTTCACATTTTATTTCCCCTGGGAAACGTGGGTAAAGGGGTTATCTTTGTGAACATGATGACGTATTTGGATAAGTTGGAACGTTACCGAATCATCCACTGAAGTTCTCACCGTTGAAGCTCGTCAGTGCTTCGGTGTTATCTCCCATCGCTCCAGTGACAGTCAGTGCCTGTTTCACCTTCAGATTGGTTTCACTGGGGAAAACCATGACATTAGAAGGATGACTGGAAATTGTTGTCCAATCATGACATGCACATGACCACAATGTATCCAACTGGGTGTCCTCCAATTGTAATGAGGGTCAGCTGGGTTCGGCTCCACTGATGCCACAATCAGAATGAGACAGTATGGAGGTCAACAAAAGCTAACTGGATTTATTCTAACTTAGCCTACAGCAGTGGTTCTCAAATGGGGGTGCGTAGAGTTTCAAAGCTTAATAAATCAGAGGTTTCTTTTTTGCATGCGATGCTGTTCTGCTTGTGTTTCAACAGTTATATTGATGGGATTGATAGTCTCCTGTGCAACATCTGCTGACTAGCGTTTCTTTCCTTGTCCATAAGACTCCATGTGTATTTTTTGTTTGATGTCTTCCCTCTTGATTTGGATATTGTGTTATTCACACAGAAATTGTCATTGTTTTTTTGTTTTGTATCCAGTGGTTGTTTCTCAGATTCACAATACATACAGGACATACCCGTCTAATTCAGCTGTTTTAATGCAAACTATATTGAGAGGCTCACTGCTTGAGAGTAAAAGAAGGTCTGCCTGGAAAATAAATACACATAAAAGAAAAAAAAAATATTACTGGAAATGTTTCAACTTCCAAGTGATTTGTGTGATATGTTGCGGCACTTACTGTGACAAACTGGTTATTTTCCAGTTTAACGATATCTCCGACCTGAACATTCATCCATTTTTCAGCTCTAAGTCTGACCAAATGAAAAGAAAAAAATTAGAGTAAACACTTTCGCCATTGAACATACCATGTGAAAGAGTCAAATGACTCACTCTCCATCAACGAGGACGCTCACTTCACGGTTATTCACTTGATTGTCACTTTTGTGTCTATTCTGTTCATTGAATGTAACATAAAGAACAGTGTGGAGTTGCTGTTTGCGTTATAATAACATCACTGTATATTGTAAAATTATAACTTGTGCTTACTATATCATCCGAAGCATCTTTGACTGCTGTTATAGAAAGCACCAAGATGAGAAGGGCAGCTGTGCTAAACCAGGCAAGCGAGGAGATTTGCGGGATCAGCTGACAAGAGACAAACAAACACATGTAATCAAAAGTAATAATTGCAGGAGCATCTGAAAACAATAGTAAGCCTACCTGAAGTGTGAAGAGGAAGAGGAAGAAGCAATTGGCGAGCCTCCTGAACTGCTCGAAAAGGTTAAGTGGCAGGAAGGTGAAGACGTTGTATTTGGACGTCTTGATGGCATTATTCTGAAGAAGGACAAAGTGACAAATGAGTTCCATTGCTGCTGTGTCATTTCTTCCCTTTTCGGACTCACAGCATAGTGGTACGAAAGGTTGGAAGGTCTGTCATTGGCTCGCAAGCGTCTTTCCACCTCTGTTGATGAGGAAAAATACAAATGATTTTTCATAAAACAAAACAACTTTTGACAATTAATTTGTACTATTTGTACCTTTTCTTACTCTCCAGTAGACTTGAAATAAAACAATCAACGTAATTTAAGTAAAGAAGTTCATATTGGTACTTCTGCCTGCATGTCATTATCCAAATACTTCAGCAACAAACTTTAGAACAGACTCACCTTGATTTGTCTGCTGCCCGCACACCTGACCCAAGTAGGACACTACTGACCCCATTTGATCTGTTTTCTATATTAATTAATGGAGGGACATTATTATTGTTAGTATTTATTATTGACTTGTGTTATTGCTAGATAACCAATAGTTTCTTTATATCCAACTGACAATTCAACACACAGACACAAAACTGAAGTGAGGATATGGAAGCGTGATGCATTCACTTTGGAAAAGAAAAAGAAAAAAAAACTCCGCCACTCGTTTTTCTTAATCATTTTCCCTGTTTTTCTGAATATTTTTTTATAACAGAAAATACAAATAAACAGTTTTTGTATTAATTAAAGAATTAATTAAAAAAAAATATTGGTCAATGTAAAAAATATTTTAATAAAATATTTTCTCAATGAAAGAAAAAAAAACAGAATAAAAAAACGGAAAAATATCTAGAAAAATACAAAAATAAAAATGTCAATAAAACAGAAAATTAGAAAAATAAATACTCAAAAAAAAAGCCACCATAAAATTACTCTGCTTTTTTTTCTCTCCAAATAAATCCAATATGCTTCTGTGCATGCTGAACTTTTAAAGTTAGAAAAATAAAGACTTCATGGATACCTGACTAATGTTGGGCCACTCCCTGCTCAAGCCTTTGTATCAAAGTTAAATCTTTGACTCGCGATTTATAACCAGAAAGATAATGGTGGTGATATGATCACAGGTTTTTCACTCATGTCAAAAACCTTTACATTAAAGCAATTGTCTACAAAAAAATGTAATTTTCTGCAATTAAAAAAATAAATACATAAATACAAAATCCAATGCAATACCTGCAGAAACAGTTAATGTTCATTCACATTTACAACTGACTGAGTTTATTTTTTTAAATAGTAACGATTAGTAAATATTTTGATTCTATTTTATGTATGCATAATTTAAACCATGAGTATAAAAAGTGGTGAAGCCTACATTTTGATTTCCAAAGCGATCACACGTCAGAATAAATCAGTGTCGTTTCCTGTACTTGCATGATGACATGATGAGCGGGTTCTGCTGGAGCTCCCAGCTGGATGTACGCAGGACGGAGGAGGTGGTGGCAACGAAGCCACCAGTCAAGGTTTCTTCGTTGGAAAATTATGAGCTTGCAATCCCTGACAGCCTCTCTGCTAAGCGAGCGAGTAAACATTGAAGCAATCTTTGGACCTGGATGGTGACACCGACACAGCATGGGCAGTAAAACAACAGTTGCGTTGAATGTCGTGGTTAATTAGAAGCAACAATCTGGCCTTGGAAGGGAAACACTTGAGGTGAGTGTGCATGCTCATGATAAAACTTATCTGTCTCGTTACCTTTATCAGCATCATTAAAATGTCATTTTACTTTTCTGAATTATTGTATTGTGGAAGGAGCAAATCTAAATGACCATATGGACATCCAATTACACACTTGCTTTGACATGTAAATTATCTGGTGTCGCACCTGGGGAATCCAATCGGATTTCAAGGGGTTTTAGTTCAACCGTGGCCACTATAAAATTGTCACCCCCCCATTATGTACCTTTCAGTTATACAAAAATCATGTACACATTTTGATTGACAGATACTTTATAGAAAATTGGAATGTGTAAATGGCAACATGTACATGGTGACAAAATCTCAAAAATTCAATCATTCATGTATATGTCATGTTTTGCTGTAACATAGTGGAGTTGCAAAACATAACACATGCACAAAAATAACTAAAAAAAAAATGGCACAGGGACCATGTACAGTGTATATTACTACATAAATTATTTAATCTATTTCAGTTCGACAGGTTATCGATTGAGGTTCCCATATCGCAAAAACATCCTTCATTATGAGTGACATTTTAAACATTTCTCCATCAGTAATAAAACACTTTGATGGCACACATGGATTAGTGTTAGCATCAAACGGAAATATATGTTAGTCACATTGTTTCCAAATAATTAAAAACACAACATTCACATACATACAAAATACAATTAAGAGACAGAAAAATATCTAGATACAGCATTTGTAGAAACAATAAAGATATTAAAAAAACAAAACAAAAAAAAAACAAAAAAACAATATCGCTTGGAATTCAGGAATAGGCCAAGAGGTAGAAAACCTCACAGTGAATAGGCAAAAGAAAGAGTGTGGTTTATTAAGGGTTCAAAATACAAACAAAAATGTTCAATCACAGTAAGGCAACTGAAAGCATGAGCAGACGACAACAAGAAATCAGATTGGGTGACAAATGTATACAGATTCTTCACATTTCCGACGGTTTTTCCTTTCTTTACTGTAAAATTGTCTGAAAGCAGTGGACTGTGAAAATTAAAGACGACATCTCCCAAATATTTCCTGTATGGAAGAATCATCGTTTATTATTTACGCTTTCAGGCTGTAACTAATTTGCCACCCGTCTACATGTAAACCATCATCAAGTAAATACTTAAAATGAACTAAGAGGATGTGCTGCCAAAAGTTTAGATCGATTAGTGATGGGAAAATTGTATTAATCCCCGAGATGATGCAGTAGAAATGTAATCAGTTTCCATTGCAGTAGCCTTCATTCAAGCTTCATTATCCCATCACAAATATACGAATCATACTGGCGTTATTAAAAAAAAAAAAAAAAAAAAAAAAAAAAAAAAAAAAGGAAAAGTTATTCCCATTCCAATTTGTAACAATAACTGTGCAAAAATCATATTCTTAAAATAAATAATTGTTTAAAAAAATAAATAAATATCTTCCCTACCATGGCTGCGCTTTGCAAATCAATTATGAATGTTGCATTTATGAGGACTTTTTAATATCATTTCTTCTTTCACATTGTGTTATGAAAACCTCTAAATGGCACAAAGCACAATTCAACTCACCCGGTGGTAAAAGACATCTAAAAGATCTTTTCTTCAAATTCGATCAGCTTTGACACTGTATGAGATGAAATTGATTGTCATCTTCACATTACTCAAAAGACCAACGTGGACCTTTGAGCATTTCAATCGACTTCATTTGACACATTCACAGTTTTGACTTTGAGTGTAAGGCATCAAACTCGGTGGCCAAGGTCGGAGGAGGCCTGGGTGGGTTTTAACAACACTATGGAGGTGGGAGACCTTTAGGATATGGTGTGCGCGTAAATTAAAAGATTAAAAAAAAAAAAAAGCTGACGAAGAGCCAAGTAAAACTTGTGAGGTCGAGTATGATAATGTGTAAAGTGATTTTAGTAAGGTGCTACCAAACTTCAGTTATGTTGAAGATCGAGGAAAGTCTGTTCACCCGCCAACTCATCTGCCCTCTTCGGCTGATCTCGTTTCCGACTTGAGCCGCACGAATTCCTTGGCCACGTCGTCGTTTGAGCGCTGCGACAAGATGCGCATGGCGGTGAGGCCTGTGTCGTCCATGTGGATGCACTGAGCTAACGGGCACCAGCAGGCGCAGTTGCCCTTCTCCATGATGTCTCTCAACTGGATCACAGACAAGCCCACCACCCGGTCGGCTCGACCGAAGCAGTAGTCCTTGACGCACACTTGCAGCTCGTAGCATTCAAAACCATCCTGGTTTCCCAGGACGCTGTAGAGAGAGAGATGCATGTCAGTGAATTGTTTACAGCATGGTTCAAGTCAAGAAAAATTCTTTCATCAAGAAAAAAAAAAAAAAAAGTATATTGCATGTTTCCATTTTGCAGCAATTAAAAAAAACATTAGAATATAGCTAAGTTTTAACATTATTTACAGTCCTGGTGAAAACAGTAACAAAATGAAGTTATTGCAACATGGCTTAGCTCTTATCTCTCTGCTGCCACCTGTTGGTCGGTTTTTGTAATAACTACCATTGCTTTAACCAACCTTTTCATGTCAGAAGAAGCATCAAAGCCTTCTGTATGCTCTTGCATGGTATTAAAAAAAAACAAAAAAAACAAAAAAAAAACAAAGACACAACAACAACAAAAAACATGTAAATACGTTTTTGGGAGGGAAGGACAAGGTATTAAATTAAAACAAAAACAAAAAAAACTTTTTTTTTTTTTTTTTTTTTTAAGAACTCATCACATATTGCAAACAGCCAGAAGGGGGCAGCAGTAAGGCTCAATTGCCTCTCCTGACCTAATGTTGCTGTCTGTCTTTTGTATCACGCTACGCATTAGTTACTTTGCCAACTGGTGAAAACAACAAACAAAAATGTTTTGCATTCAGTTATTTTAATGATGATACTATAGATAATTATTCAAAATCATTGGAAAGCAGAATATAGAACTTAACAAGGAACATAATTTAATGCAATCATACTTTTTTTTTTTTTTTTTTTTTTTAACTCGTCACATGCAACAAACAGCCAGAAGGGGCAGCAGTGTGATACTGCCTCACATACCTCCCGTGACTACATCGCAGTCTCTCTTTACACATTTGTTACTTTTATTAATGATGAAAAAAAGTCATTCCAGAGGTCATCTCTTCTTTATTAAAAAGCTACAAGAACATCTCAGTTGTTATACTCACAAGTGGAAGGTCTCGTTGAACTTGGGAGACCAGCTGTTGTTCTTGGATTTGGTCTGGAATTTACGTTTCTTGTCACTGAGGTGCGGCCCGATCATGGTGAGCTCCACAAAGGGCCGGAACATTCCAGGTGTCTGCCATTTCAAATCTGTAGCTGCCACGACTGTAAGTGAAGGCAATGGCAGAACAAGTGAGCATTAAGTGAAACTTTTTGACTTCCAAAATGCCATCGAGTTCTCTGTGACCTTTGGCGGAAACTTTGCGTTCTCCACTTTTAGGATGAGTGTGGAGCTCAACTTGGACGGACACCTCTCCAATCGGGTTGGACACACCTGAACCTATTTGAATGCAACGCACACAG
The DNA here is from genome assembly GCF_051991245.1 of Festucalex cinctus. Lineage (NCBI taxonomy): Eukaryota > Metazoa > Chordata > Actinopteri > Syngnathiformes > Syngnathidae > Festucalex > Festucalex cinctus. The sequence continues at coordinate 17,356,839 of NC_135425.1, forward strand.
TGTATTAATGACTTTTGATTTTTCCCCACTTCTAAAAAGTTGGATTCGAGATGATGAGATGTGGATGCTTTTTGAGGTTGTGTTCGTGGTCAGATGTGGGAGAGGTCACATGTTCTATGATGATGAAACCTACCCCTGCTGGGCTGTATTTTTTCATTGGGAGTTAACCTAATACCCTTTCCATTGTGCACTAGCACATACGCAGCACGGGGAATAAAGAAAAGACAGCAACAACTTGTCAACACAGTCAAATGTGGGGAACAACTAAATAAAGCATAAAAATATGTAGATCACAGCATCTAATAGTTTATAGGGGAAATCTTCTTTCTAATGGCTTACCCTGACCATGCTGACTGGTCACAAAGGTCTTGATGAGTATATCAGTGGTCTGAGTGTAGAGGGAAAGGGTATGGCGAAGAGAGGACAGCTCAGCACTCTTCTCCAGGAAGGCCTTCTTCAGACCATTGCCTCCTGCATGGAAATATTGCTGCAAAACAAAACAAAAAGCCAAATTTTCACATTGGTTATGTTTGCGGAAAGTTACTGTATGTGGAGTTTGTTGACACAGCAATGGGCTCTCACGAAAAGCACAGATAAATACGGCTGTATTATTATGTTTGTTTTTATTGATTCATTTATTTATACAATGGGTGGGCAACTGAAATGATGGAGGTGGCCAATAGGGGGCAACATAGGATCATCCATCCATCCATCCATTTTCTTGACCGCTTATTCCTCACAAGGGTCGCGGGGGCTGCTGGCGCCTATCTCAGCTGGCTCTGGGCAGTAGGCGGGGGACACCCTGGACTGGTTGCCAACCAATCGCAGGGCACACAGAGACGAACAACCATACACACTCACACGCACACCTAGGGACAATTCAGAGCGCCCAATTAACCTGCCATGCATGTCTTTGGAATGTGGGAGGAGACCGGAGTACCCGGAGAAGACCCACGCGGGCACGGGGAGAACATGCAAACTCCACCCAGGAGGGTCCGAGCCTGGACTCGAACCGGAGACCTCAGAACTGGGAAGCGGACGTGCTAACCACTCGACTACCGTGCCGCCAACATAGGATCATGTATCTCCTAAACAGATGGATTACAAATATACAACAGTATTTTAAATTAAATATGGACAAACTATGTGCATGTCTGCTTTTTTTTTTTAATTATTGATGTATGTACAATAAATATAGTGGTAATAATAATAATAATATATTTTGTTTTTCAAAATGCATTTCAACGCATATATAAAATACCCAGCCTTCAACAACAACAGGTTTGAAGAATCAAAACATAACCACATAATGTGATTTGTTTATTTCCAGTGCAAAGGGCTCTCCTGCATAAAAATGACCAAAATTAAGTCATATTGTGCAATTTTTCAAAGCAAACAAACAAACTCAATCTTTTTTTTTTTTTTTTTTTTAATTATTCACGGACAATGTTAGTCCTGTATGTAATTTCAAATCCAAATAAATAAATAAATAAATAATATGGTGCCTAGTATAGGGCAGTATAAGGCCCAGTGCAAGTGCAACAAAGACACGTCTGCCATGTAGTGGTGAATGGTGATATTACACCTTAAAAATGTAAAGTGGACCACCGTTATTTGTGGGGGATAGGCCCGTGAACAGCGAAAAGCCGCATATAATTGAAATGCATTGAGAGAGAGAGAAAAAAATAAAATAAAATAATAATAATAATAATAAACCCAAAATTGTCTCTTCATTTTTTCTTTTTTTTTTAAATAATGGAAAACGTAAATAATGAAAAAAGTACTGAGAAAATGAATCCACCGGCACAAAAAAAAAAAAAAAAAAAAAAAAAAAAAAAAAAAAACTTAAAAAAAAGCCACTGTGTGGGTAGTGGCCACATAAGAGCGATATCAACAATTCTCACTCAACTAAGATAATGCTGAGTTTGAGAGGTATTCATTTACTACTATGTTTACTATTGTGGTTGTAGTTTGTAGTCATGTACAATTATACAGTATCATAGCTTGAGCTTTTTCAAATATTTTGACTCTCATGACCCAGCCCTTGTCCTTGAATCATCTAATTTGCTCTTAACCAGCTGTTGATACTCTTGAATAGCGCACGTGCTTCTGTGTGAGCTTGCTGCAGGTGTTCCCAGTCCCTCCCACATTCCAAAAGCATGTTACCAGTAATTTAATAAAAGCTATACATTTTTAATAGGTGTGAATGAAAAAGTGAATATTTGTTTTTGAAACTGGGCCAGGGCGTACACTGTCCCTTTCTTGGCATCAAAAATAGTGCAGGTGTGGCGACGAACGGACGAGTTATATAACCTGGATTAGTGGATTGGCACCCTAATCTGCAGTACTTGATCGAAATTTATGTCAATAAATGTTTGTTTCAAGTTCAGTCTTTCCCACGTAGGCAACTGATGGGTGGATTCACTGTTGATACTGTAACCTGTTTTATCTAAAATTCACTCAGTTTAAGTCATCTGACCTTAATCGTGTCCAGTGCAACATCCATAACAGCGCACTGCCTCGGAGACAGGCTCTTCGCCTCCCCTGCCATGTGATCCTACACGAAAAAGCGAGTTAGACTAGCATAGAAAAACTTACTCACAATGAGCAAATGTATTCGTAGCATTGCCTTACTTTGAGTTTGGAAAGTTGCCCAAGCTCTTTTGCAGCTGAGAGTATCTGTGCACCCTGAAAAATGTGCACAGATAAATGTGCCATTTTCTTGGCAACTCAAATATATCAACATAATGACAGAGTATGACCTAATGCAAAGAAAAAAACAACAACATAAAGCTTACAAATGTGTCATTGCCCTGGGGGAGGACAATCGTCTTCTCCAGGTTGGTCATCACAATCCTCCACAGCTCCTTGAGCACACGCTTCAAAACAGTCTTCTCACATATGGTTGCAAACAGCGTCAACCTGCAGAATCATGCACATGAAAGACAAGAATTTCTTGGTTCACACAGTTTCAAGTGCACATCATCACACATTGAATTCTTATGTTACAGCACTCACCTCCCGTCCAGGAAATCCATAAGTGGCCGTAGCATGTTATCCGAGTCGGCCTCCACCTGGTTTTTGGTGTTGGCGTTGAGCGGACCTTTTATCTGATATAGCAGAGACGCCATCTGACGCATGCAGTCATTGATGCGGCTCTGGAAACTGGAAGTTCACGGGAAGTCGGCATAAACGCATGTGGAGTCAAGCGTGTGGCCTACTCTGAAATGCGGGCAGGTGCTCTACCTGTTCCCAAATGTACTGCTGAGCTCATCCAGCACGCTGTTCAGCTTCACCTGCAGGTTGTTCAGCAGATCACTTGCCTCTGTGTCCATCTGCAGAAAGAATACACAAAAGAAACAACCAAGTATTATTTCAATGGAGATAAAATACATGCAAAGTAAAATGGTGTCCAAATACACCAAATAAAAATGAATATAACCACATTATTATACAAAATGCATTATAATAATGAGAGGTTCCAAATGTAATGCTCTAAAATCACAATGGTTCTGAAATTTGATGTAAGCACGAGTGTTGTTCCGATACCGTTTTTTGGCTCCCGATGCCAATTTCGATGCCCAGCTTTGCAGTATCGGCCGATACCATACCGATACTTAAGGTTTTTTTTCCTCAACATGAAAAAGCTGTCCTGCTATTGGTTCAGAGCATTCAAGGGCCAACAGGATATCTTAGATCGGCATGCAGTGAACATGTCACATACCAGTGAATGTCGTGCACCAGCAAGACACAAGATGCTGCATCCAAAATCCTACATTCGCGTTGGAATTAATGGTATCGGCATGTTACTTGTGAGTAGTCCCGATACCGATACCACTGTTTTAATGCAGTATCGGCACCTCTGCCGATACCAGTATCGGTATCGGAACAACACTAGTAAGCACCTTGAAATAAAATCTATACAATATTCAGAACTTATAAAAGTAGGACCACTAGTACCTTTGAGACATAGAATGTCCTACCAAAAAACAATGACAGATAATATTAAAGACTTATTTATCCCAATATTCACTTTTTTTTCCTTAAAATTAAATGCAATTTTCTATCTTCATTTCTAGTTCCTGATCAGTCACCATCGAGAGTACCGATACCTTAAAAAAAGCAAGTACATTCATATTTGTAACGGCGCTGACAATTCAGCAATAAATGGGATTACTTTCACCATACAGTTGTAAAAATTCTTCATTTTAACAATGTGTACCAATAAATCATTGCAATACTATAATAAAACAGGGAGAAGGAAAAGGAAAATGTCTCTACAGCAAGGCTCAAATCACTGACGTTTTTTTTTTTCCCCTCTAAAAAAAATGTTCTTTGTGGAACAGTTTTGTGAATAAATAACTTCATTTGAGGAGCAACTTTCTAACTGTGGAGATTTTTTCAGATTTCAGAAATATTGAAACATTTTTGCTAGGTGGCACTGAGGGAAGGCTTCAGGGGAGGACTGGCAGTTAAAAACGGATTATCATTCTTCTTACCTTCTCTACTGGAGTATCCAGCTTAATGTGGTAGGAATGTTAGACATTTTAGTCAATAAATAAGCAATAATCATATTATTAAAATATAGACTGTAAGTTGATATATAATATTGACACCCACCTTCTCCCCGTCAGTCTATTGCAGAATATATTTGAGGAGGGGAAAGGAGATATATTAAGAAAAGACATATATTAAGAAAAAACAAAAACAGTCAGTGAAAGCTGTTAAAGAGTAAATGAATGAACAGATTTTGGGAAAGGCCTTGGAACAGACTGACTGATGACTGTTATCACCAGAAATGGAAGTTATTACACACCCTGTGAAACTCCACAGGGGTTTAGCTGACAATGTATTATGTTTCTGGGAGGAGAAATGGGATAGAAACAATAGGATGGGCTACAATTATGACTGCAACAAACCTCAACTTGAAATTTGTCCCCTTCCTCCCTTACTCCCTCTTCCTCCTCCTCACTCTCCTCAAACTAACAGAGGTGATGAAAAGATGATGTCAAGTCTCATTGCCAAAACCAGAGTCAAATATTAAGGTGCTTGGAAAAAAAATAAAAAATAAATAAATATGTAATTGATTGCAAACATATATCAGAAACATGATTGCATATAATTTGCCTGACATTCTGGCATTCTATTGTTGCACTAGGGAAAAAAAAAAGAAAAACAAAACATGACATCTCCAAGGAAGTGAAAATAAATACAAATTCTGAAATAAAAAATACTGCAAATGTCCACAAACTGCTAATGTCATCCGATACATTAGCACAATTCAATAACATCCGATACAAGAGCAATATCAAACCAAATTATTGTTGAATAATTAATTTGAATTTACAGTGACATATATATATATTACATGCATAATTGCAAAATACAACAATAAACAAATTAACTTTAACTTAGTGTAAATAAAAAAAATTGCAATAAAGGATGCCTTTTTCTCTCTTTTTAAAAATACAGCCCTTGTATTTGATTTCATTAGACTGAGCAAGTGTACCTAATGAAGTGGCAAGCATATGCCTATCTACCTATCAAGGCACAAAGTAAAAACTAACAGCTAAATCTAATCTGGTGGCCTTCCAAAGAACTGTGGGACAAACTTTCATTGCCACCACATCACAGAATAGTAACAGTAACTACTTTTGTCACAAATGACACAAAGTACCATCACTAGGTATCACAGTACAAATACGTCACTATGTCTAATGGAACTAGTTATTAATCTAACCATAGTACGCACCGGAGCTAATGATTCCTCATTACAAGTCATCACCTGTTGTTTAAGTCAGACAAGGCACGTCATGATGCAATATAAACACACAATATAAAAGTGGCACAGGTAACCAGTATAATACTGTATATATTTAATTGGCCTTTTTTCAGCCACGGTCACATTGTGCCGAAAACCTACCTCTTCTGCTTCTTCCTCTTCCTCTTCCATCAACTCATCTTGCTTTAAAACATTGGTTCAAATTTAAGTTAAAATGCCCAAGCAACTCACTTAAAACTAGGGATGGGCGAGTACCGATACCAGGTATCGGTATCGGGCCGATACCAGCCTTTTTTCAAGTACTCGAGTACTCGTGACGCAGACGAGTACAAGCGACCGATGGCAGAGGGGAAAGATGTTAAGTGACTCCTCCTTGCCTGTAACTAACTTTTCACCAAAACTTCACCGGTTTGGAAATACTTCAAAATTGTGAATCTTAAACTTTTTTTGTCAAAATTAAAGAAAATATATTTGTTTAAAAATATCTTTTAGTGATTTTTTTTATTTGTTAAAATGTACTACTGGTATCGGCAGTTGGTATCGGTATCGGTGAGTACTGAGGGTCTGAGTATCGGTATCGGTCTGAAAAAAAGTGGGATCGAACATCCCTACTTAAAACTGACCATGCAAACCACAAGGAGCTGTACTTTAGGGAACAGCACTGGCTCGGAATTCGAAAAGGAGGTCAAAGGTAAGCTATGCGGGAGTACATCACAATCCTACTTACAGCTACTGTACATGCAGAACTCAAATGCAGAGAAAATTGTCTCAATCACTTCTACCACAGCATCAAATTCACAGCATCAATATATTACTGACAACTGCTATTCATACCAACATTTGCTCTTTAGTAATAGAGTACATCAAATAAAACTAGCCTCACTCCCTTTCAATTCAATCACACTTTGCACTTGGAAATTGCTTAGTTATTATTTTTGAGCAGGAGGACATTTGATGCCGTGTGCCATCTCAACCAAATAAAATTTGTTCGAAGGTTTACCTCTTTGGCACCCATACACTCAAACATCTTTTCCAACAGGATTCGCAACTGCTGCACATTATTCATCAGGACGCAGGGCTGCCCAGAAGCAAACAAGGAGAGAGTGAGATTACAATAATGGAGAAGATTATTATAGGAACAAATTTGGTTTAATTTAGTCAAAAGTCCACTTACGATCTTCTCCTTGTCGATGTACGAAGGAAAACTCATGCTAAGAATGGCACTGTACTTCAGAAGAACTTTGGCAATAGTCTGGGAAGATGAGAGAGGAAAAAGAACAATTTTAGGAAAATGAAATTACAGTATATAAGACAGTTCAATTCTTCCTAGTTTAACCCAAAGAAATTAAATAATTCCCACATCCTAAAATATTCTCCTTCATGCAACAAACGAATCCCAAAACAATGCTGCACTTTCTTTCCCAAACTGAAAAGCTGTTAAACCAAAATAGATTGTTTTTCTTTTAAAAAGCTCTTAAAAAATAAAATGTTTTGAAAAATAATTTGAATGATGGTAAATGTTAAAACATATGTCGAATGCTATGGTAAATGATATTGAACAATAAAGAATGATCTTGAATGGTAGTGACGGAAATGCATGCATTAAATGATATTGAATGATATTTACAGTACCGTAATTATATGGCTTTGGTGATGTGATTTGTATGAAAATGTACAATATGTAAGTGGAATTTTGGGATGTGCAAAGTTTTCGAACGTTGAAAACTTGTCACAAGGTGAAATGAAAAAGCAGAATGACTTGAATTTCAACTGGAAATATTTCAATCTTTTATTTTGAATGTGCCATTGAAAGAATGGTAAATAAGGTACGGGTTAAGTTAATCTCTAACACTAAGGTGAAAAACGTGGAATTTTTGCAATGTGGGAATTGGGGGAGTGTTGACCATTGATTGATTGATTGAGCTGAACTTTTTTTTTTTTTTTTTTTCCAAAATGGTAGTGAATTGTTGAATGTCTCATTCAAAATGAATGGGGATTTTTAGGGGTGAAAACAGTTTAATTGTGGGAAAAGTATACAAGTAGGAATAATAAAAGTAATAGCCTATGAAGCGGGAATTTTTGAAACATGTTAAAATTGGAATGGTTTAAACCAGTCGACAAATGTAGAAGTAGTAGCACGGCAAAAAATGGCAGAATAAGAAAATATAATAATAAAAATAAACGTAGAATAACAGTTTCACAGGGTTACCTTGGAGAAGCGGCGACTGTACTGTGCCATGACATTAGGGTCAGGGCATTCCAGTTTCTTGATGATCTCGAAGCTTTGGTTGAGCTGGGTGAAGATGTCCACCACGGAGCATGAGAAGAGAGCGTGCTCAGACGTTTGCTGGAACTGCACGGCACAGGTTCCGCATGATTATCGAAGCGCACCCTCAAATGTTCAGAAATGTTTCTCCGCCCTCTTACCCCATCTTTTTTGTCTCTCTCTAGGGCCCCGTGCATAAATTCCATGGATACATCCTCATTTTCGTCCAACCACTGCAGCACAAATTGCAAGAACCATCTACGCCAAGAAAATGACACAATAAGCATTTATAAGTTTTTCCCTCTGATAAGTTTTTGGTATCAATTTATGAGCTCAACGATTACTTACGATGGGTAATCCGGAACAACATCCTTAAAGGTGGGTAGCTCCTTGACGTATTCATTATAAAGCCATTTCACTTTGAAGTGAAGGTTCATGTAGTCAGTACTTTTACACAGTCTGTGGTTTTCATGTTCTGGAGAACGAAAAGACAAAAGTGAACAAAAGTCTCATATGTTGGCGTGGGAATTCAACTGCTGAATAACAACAAATGTAAAGTAGTAGGGGAGTAGGTTATTGCTATAACCAGTAGCTTACTGTAACTTATCTAACTTGATGGGAAATTTATTTGGAAAAAAACAAAACAAAACAAAAAACCCCCAAAACAAAACACTTTGAAGTAACTACATGCACATTTTATCCATCAACCAATTTTCTTTTCTACTCCTGTTTGATGTCACAGGAAACAGGAAGCAATTGTAGCTGACTTTGGGCACAAGAAGGGAGCAGTATTTTGGTCCTTTAATTTGCGAAATAGATATTCTCCTGTGATGGACCACATGGGAATTTATCTTGGGGACATGAGCTAAATTACTATATACTGCAACAGCTGTCACACTTTGGAGAATACTGTGGCTTTGCTATAAAACAGAAAAGCGCAAGGAGACTCTTGGGAAATAGGAGAAGCATTTAGATGCCTGCACAACTACATTCTTCATTTCCTTTAGAGTGCATTAGTTGTGAACTTGAACTTGACATTAAGTCACGTACCTTCCATAGCATACTTTATATCTTGTGCAAACAATGTCCACATGACCTCCGCTGACACCTTTCCTACATTCAATTCTTGAGGAAACCTAGAAAAAAAATGTAATAGGAGTTTGAATGGATTCTTTCTGAGAATAAATAAACACAAGTATTTGGACCAAAATACAATGAACCCAATTTAGAAATGTAAAGTTAATAGGAACTTTCTTTTTTTTTTTTTTTGCACCAATCCCCAGTCCCTACCATTAGTACTTTTGATAAATAGAATTTAAAAAAACAAAACAATGACATAGTTTGAAATAAAATACCTATATATTCTAATATTACTGGCAATTTTCTTTTCTTTTAATTTCTAGATTCTGATCGTGAAATGCCACAAGCGAGTGGCTGATATTGGTATCTGCCACCATACCTTAAAATAAGGCTAGTATCGGCACTGATACCGATACCTGATATCGGTACTCGCCCATCCCCAAGAGCTAACAATTACTAACTGGTTCAGCACAGGCGTGTAGGAGTTCCTGTCCTCTTCAATGATGGAGACGATGAGCATAATGAGTTTGGGCCAGAAGTCCAAGTTCTTGATATTTGGGCCTTGATCTTCCAAAGAGAGCTCTTCCTTATTCTGAATTAAAAATAATAAATACATAAAAATAATGGCAATTTTACAACTGACTAATCAATGTGTGACTCACTATTTCTACAGGCTGGTACTGTTGGCTGTATAGATCATGGCAGTTGTTGAAGATGTAGTCATAGGTGGAGTTGAGACAGGCCTTGACACAGTCTCTCACAACTTGACTGGCTCTAGGGGGAGACTGTAACTCCTGGACCTGAACACCATTAAGGGGTAAGCAGCACTGGCAGTGACAATACCCCACATAATACCATATTCAGTTTGCCTTCATTTCAGGATATATTTAATCGCAAATCAAATACATCTTGCAGTTTTTGCTTACATTTTTGTATTTTTATCAACTTCATGTGCATGCACGTGTGTGTGGGCTACCTTCATTCTGAAGAATGTGATGCTGGTTAAAAGATCTACAGTGGATTTTAAATCCTGGAGGCGATCCTTGTTGCTGGCAGGGAAATGGTTCTAACAAAGAAATTGATTTTAGTTTAAACCTCAGTCTGCAAGGGTCGATATGGTAAAAGCAAATCCAATAAATATGAAGGACCCAAACTATTATAGATCTGGATCTAGCAGATACTGTACTGAATATCAATTTAGGCCTTATTTGTTATAATTTCAAACAGACTGTAAAATGCATTGCTTTGACAGTTTGGACATACAAACAGTTACCGTATTTTCACGACTTATAAGGCGCACCTAAAAGCCTTCAATTTTTTCAAAAGCTGACCATGCGCCTTATAATCCAGTGCGCCTTATGTATGGATCAATATTGAGCCGCAACAGGTCTCGCTGTCAAGACGCTATCGGTGACCCTGCACGATCGGTGACGCGCGTGCGCAGAAGATCCCGCCATCTTGGATCGCTAGCTAATACTAATACTTTACCTCAGAGAAAATAATGAAACAGCTGTTTATTCATTTTGGGAGTGAATGGAGTTGTCAGAAAGCTGGTTTGTAATCTATTAATAAAGTTTGACTGACTTGACTGTTTTGTTTACGTTCCCTTTAGCACAGCACCATCTAATGGATGCATAACGTAACCCCAGCCTCTACTGTAACACCTTATATATGAAAAAAAGTTTTAAAATATGTCATTCATTGAAGGTGCGCCTTATAATGAGGTGCACCTCGTAGTGCGGTGCGCCTTATATATGGAAAAAGTTTGAAAATATGTCGCACATTGAAGGTGCGCCTTATAGTGCGGAAAATACGGTAGATATATTGTGTTGGTTTTAAATGGTGGAAAAGTACCAGAATGATATAATGATAATATCTTACCCTGTAGGTAGAGAGGTCAATGCGCAAGGAGTTGTGCAATTGGTCTAGGAGCTTAACAAAGCGTTCTTTCTGTGGAGGACATAATATTGAGGGTTTTTTATAAAAAGATGTACTGAACATAAAACTGTAAGGCGAAATGATACTGTATACAACTGAAACAGAATAGGGAAATAAAATGTGTGTCTTGTGTGGCAGAACAAACCCCAAAATTGGAGGCAGCAAAACGGTCGGAGGCGGACACATTGGTGGAGGCAGTCGTGTGGGCGTAGAAAGCATTGATGTTGGCGAGCAGCGTGCTCATCACCGCAGGAACCCCGGGACACATGTATTTAGAAGAGAGGCAAGCAAAGTGCCTGGAAATAGCAACATAGGAAACTTCATGAAAAATTCAAAGTTTAAGCATTTTACTATGATCTATGCTCAAGATGAGTGCTTATTCTATGCTCATCAGGCCCGATGACCCTTTGTGATCTCAAACGTACGTCATGGCCTGGTAGATTGATTCGATTCCATAACGCATGGCAAACTCATCCACGATGTCTTGCGGCACGTCGTCAAAATAAACCTTCCATGCGTCATCTCCACGTGCTTCTGGAATTTTTACCGCACCATGTCCATGGATATCTATAGAGTGGTGGAACAGGTTCTGGGATGGAATGAAAAGGGTTCAGTCTATTAGTCAGAAAATTGTTGGCGCGTTGGATGGCAATGTTTCATTCTAGGGAAATACCCTTTACATGGACAAAAGCCAAAGGTCATCATCATAATCAATCAGCTGACAAAAAGGATAATGTTAACTTGCTCAGGTCAGGAATGTTGAAAACACCTACTCTGAAGCTGGCCAAGATTTTAGTGGGAACTCCTCCCAAACTGTATTGTACTATAAATTTCTCCTTTTAAATGGTTAAAAAAAAAAAAAAAAAAAAAAAAAAAAAAAACTGTCTGCATGATGTTATCCAAACAAAACAATAAAATTGCAAATTCAAATGAGCTCAAAGTGGTACAAGACTTCAAGTACCTTGGTGTGGTCCTTGATTCCACTCTCACCTTCAAAAGTCACGTTCAAAACATTTATAACACAATTAAATTCACAATTTTAGATACAGTATATTCGATCATCTATGACACTTAAGGCAGCTCTGATGTTTTTGCATGCTATGGTGTTTTAACATATAGAGTACTGTTTTGCAATCTGGTAAAACCACATTCAAATAAATACAATTGAGATATAAGAGTAAAAAAAATATTGGCCAGAAAATCATATTCTGGAGATGTACAACCATCTGAGATTTGATTATTTTAAATTTGCTTGTATGATATACTGTATAAAATATTCCACCCCTACTAAGGAAATTTGTAAGGCTGAAATCTACCAATGGAAGAGCCACCAGGTCTGTGATCAATGGAGATTGAAGTGCTCTACAGATAGTATCCACTTGGCCCTTAATAGAGTCATTTAAAATGATTTGATGCTTATTTCATTAATTACTACATTACCTCATGCAAACAGGTATACTGCACATGGTATGGAGCCACCTTTTCCTCCCCCTTGATCTCCACGTTGATTTGGAGGCGGATGGCCCCTGACACGGCTGACTTGTCCGTCCTCTTCTCTGTAATTTAACACACACTCGGTCATACAAACACATACCGCATGTGGTGTCTGGGCCAGAAAAAACCTGGTTAAAACTCCGCTGCTCAGAGTCTATTTGCATGACATGTCAGTATCTCAGCTTTGATGGATTTGTTGAGCATGTAGCTACTAATAAAAGCTCTCAAATGTGAGGGTGGGGGATACAGAGGCAGTAGGTTGTACGGATCCGTGTCTGTTCACTGAAGACATGAGCCTTTCTGTAGGCGGAGCATCTTGCGATTCACCCCTGCTATTTGCTCTGACAGGCTTACCATTAGGGGTAATTCATACATGTCGGTTGGACGGTCAATTTCTAACTCGAGCAGCGCTCCTTGATAATCACAAATAGGGAAGAGAAGCAATGAGGGTGTGGCGTACTTTGGAACAGATGATGGAGAAAGAAGGGACACTGTAAAACGTACCAATATTTTAAAGACTTGATTTCTTCCTGTTCCAAAGCTCTTATAAGCACTTAATAATGCAGTTGAAATGACATAATAGAAACAGTGCCCTGCTACTGTCGGTTGGCTGAGTATGTTCATTTCAAAGCTCTGTAGAATCTTGTAGAATTCTTGATAGCGCATGAGAATCAAGTTCCCCATTTCAATTGTAGTGCTTTTAACTCGATACAGCCTGATTCCACCCTGTGTGGTTGCTTTTCCAGAATTAGAGCCTTGTCTGATTTGAAATATTTCAACTCCCTAAGAGACCATACTGCAGAGTGCTAGTTGCTATTTTTTTTAACAGCAAAACTCTCTTCAAGCACAATAAAGACTCTTAAAGTTTCACAAAATAAAAAGGCCAAGGAAAGGCAGCGTTGATGCAGAAGAATGTGGAACTTGAGGGACAATCGTTCCTTGGGTGTTATAAAAAGGTTCCCCAGGCAACTGAGATGTGCAATGAGGTTCAACAAATGAACGTATCCTGGTAAGGTGGAGAACCTTATAGAAGGTAGGCAAGAATGGAAAAAAAAAAAAAAAAAAAAGTCACACGAGGGGTCCATTACATTATAGCTGTTTGCAAACCCATTTGATTATACTGTAGCTTTGTTGCCAGCAGTAATACATTGCCAAGGATATGCTATGCGATATACAGTATAATGCACTATTAACTCATTTACTCCCAGCCATTTTCACTGAAGAAACCCCCTTCACTCCCAGCTGTTTTACTGGATTTTGACTGATTTTGCAAAACCCACAGAATATTGTGTTCTAGAGGTATTGCTATAAAAACATGGAACCTACCAAAAGAAAAAGATTAGAGTCTCTTCTTTCATCAGGAAAAGTATATTTCTGTTTCCGTTTTGCAGCAATTAGCATTAGAATATAGCGAAGTTTCACAAATTACTCACAAAACTGTTAAAACACTGGAGAAAAGAGGCTGTTGCAACATGGCCGTGGTTGATCTCTTATACTCTGCTGCCAGCTGTTGGCCATTTTTTGGAATAACTATCATTGCGTTGAATGACCTCTTCAGTTTAGAGGCTGCATCAAAGCCCTCTGTATGCTTTAGCCCAAAACAAAACAAACAAACAAAAATCATAAATGTATAAATACGTTTTTGAGACCCTGGCAATATTTAAAATAGAACATTTTTATACATTTTTGGGAGCAAATGAGTTAATATTCTGTGTTGGGTGGATAGACCAAAGTGTTCATTCATTTTCTTGTCATGTGTAGTAAACAAACTGACCTAGATTGTACCAGACATCCATTTCTCCACTCAGCGTTCGGACTTCAATGATACTCTGGCCAAGGAAATCATCTGATTCCCTCTTAAGACGCTGCTTAACTCTTGACTTTATGTCATCATCCTCATCCCACACGCGAACCTTGATTCTGTCTGACGAATTGTGGCATTCGCTAATAAAAAGGTAAACACATAAATGTTAAAAAAAATTCACTTATTTGGTATAATATCAGACATAATAGCTACTCACAAGTGATACTTCTCTTCCCACACTGGATTGAGGTTGCCAAATATAGTCTTGGTTCTCTTCTTTGTCTTGCCCACCTGCACAGTGACATACGGATCACTGGATCCCGTCTTATCCTTTGCCTGAAGTCCTTGGGCACAAACAACTAGAATATTCGGGGAAAAAAAGAGATAGCTAAGAAAATAATTCAGTATCAATTATTTCTATGAAATGTTATGATCATTTCTGGTTCAAGAATTTGGCATACCTGTGATGGTGACCTTGGCAGACCACTTTGACGTACCGTCCAACACGCTCTGTTTGATTGCCTTCATTTGCTGAGAATGGACAGTTTTGCTGATAATGAAGACTTCCCTGATAAGTTCAAAAATTTCAGGTTTGTTCCTTTCCCTGATCTTCATTCTGTCCTTCATCGCCATGATGATATTCTGAGTGCGGTCCTCAGCTCCATGTTTGGAACTCTTCTCGGCAGCACCTAATCACGACCCAGTTGAAGAATCTGTGAGGTTCCTGCTGCTAAAAATCTTCGCTGAGCGCAGTGTGGCCATAGTACAAGTAAGGAAACTGTACTCACGTTGTAGACAGTCAGCATTCAGCAGTTCGTGACACTTTTCATGACACTTGACGCCACACTCTGAGCAGCGGACGCCTTGCCGTGCAATTCCCCACAACAGCCCCTCACACTCATAACAGTATGTGGGTGTCGTGGCGGTCCACACCTCAAAGTTATGTGGCGTGGTGCATGATATCGGATAGATCAGCGCTTGAAGGGTCTTCTTGTACACATGGTTTTTCTGTTTTGATCCAGTTTTAGCACGGGGGTTAGAAAAAGAAAATAGTCGCGTTAACTGAATGATTGTGTGAACTGTTGACGTCAATCACATTTTTGCAGCGCTCACCAGCTCCTCATCCTTGATGGAAGATCGTGCAGCCATCGCAGACGCGATACCTGCCTTACGAGCTTGGACAAGGGACTGGAGAACAGGTATCAACGTTTATATTTATAAATACATATGTTAATAACCCACAACCAAGACAAACTGTGAGAACTTACTAAAATGGAGGTCATTGTTTGGAGTGACGGGGAAGGTTTAAAAGGGTTGTTAGGAGGTTTGTTTTGTGATTTTTCCTAAGAACTTTACCCAATGGTCAACAAGCCCATGTGAGAAACATTAGTTTAAAGGAACTATTGAAGAGAGGGTTACAACAAAGTGTTAAGTTGGATATATAAAACAAACAGCCGCAAGAGTGTTAGTTTATCCCATGTCAGTATTATATATTTGAGGAAAGATGCAAGCTCATAAACACATTGGCAAAATTGTCGACATGCCATTACAGGAAAAAATAAAGGTTACTGAAATAAACTGACAAAAGTACACCACAAATATACTAAACATTAACTTTAAAATCTGGCATCATATGTTATATCTGCTCTAAATGTACAATATAATATTTTTGTCAGATTTGTGTTGAGGTAATTTCATGCCATTAGATGGGATTAGTGTTTCATGTTGAACATTGGTGACAGAAAGAGTACATTTTCTACCATCATTTTACAACCAATTGCAATGTGGAACATGAAGCAACTCGTGGACTCCAGGGTATTTTGTTCATTGTGAATTACAACTAGTCACCAGACCCACAAATGCCCTTTTTTTTTTTTTTAATCACTTTTATTATTGATAAATTTTGTGATAGTGAATCCTTTGCACAATGTTGAATGTAAAATAAAGCATAATGCACACTGTGAATACCATGATATTCTTGTTAACTGTACCTAGCACCTCCTCCATGTTTCATATTAGGAGAAGCAGTATTCTGTTCTTGGAACGCTTATTTTGACATGTATAAAGATGACATCATTTGGAGGGAAATCAAACAAACAAACAAACAAAAATTCTCCAGTTTTGTTTAATCTGTCCTATGAACAGTTACTCACGGAAACTTTGCGACTTTTCAATAAGCAATTTGGCAATTACCACATCCCTCAGTTTTATGCCATTTCTGTGGCCAAAGTAGGTTTTTCTTTCTTTAACATAAGGCTATCAACAAGTTTGCATATGTGCAGATGAGTGGAATTATTCATAGAAAACATATTTAGATATAGGAAAGATGCATGCATAAAAAAAAAAAATAAAAAAAATAAAAACTACTTAACATAAAATGTCCAATAAAGAGGGAAAAAAAAACATGCTGCAGTTATTATAGTTTGAGGCAAGTAGTGTTTTGTTTATCCAACTTGATATTTTACTGGATTCTAAGAACTTACCATAGCCTGACCAGGCAGAGAGAATGCATTCAAGAGAGTTGTGGGGAATAGTTTCAGGTTTAAGAGAGGAGGGAGAGAACAATTAGCAGCTGGCTTTCATATGCGTTTCAATGTTTAACACTAATCAATCCCAAAACCCCGCCACTTAAGTCACAGCTATTTAAAATGTGACAAATGTGGTGGCCTCCCAAACAGAAAGATGAACTCACAAAGACACAAACCATGCACTGAAAAGAATAACATGAACAGGATATATGCACAATATATACAAACAGAAATATGCTTCTACTCACCACATCGCTAACCAAGGCGATTGGCTTCTTTTTTCGAAGGTCTGGCATGCTGTCAATCCCATAAAGTCCTGGTCCACAACTGCTCTCAGACAAAAAAAAAAAAAAAAAAAAAAAAAAACACAAAACAGAATTTGTATGAATTGAGTTTGTTTTTTTGGCATAATACAGCAAAACTATAAAAACCCAATGCACAACACAACACATTTATTTATGTATTTGTTTATCTTTATAGAACTACAATTCACAAATTCATGTGAAGAAACCAAATTTTTCCATCAGTTTGACTTACCCTGGTTTTACCCAGGCCTGTCTTACATTGGGTTCATCATGACAAACCTGCAAGAAAAATGAGAAATTAGACTACTTCAAAAAGTTATAGCATCCAATTAATTTCTGAGGCAAGAGAGTAATGAAACGTGCATAAGGTTGAGTTTGACTTTTCTGATTTTAGCAGGAATATCGTGAAGCATTTTTCAGCCCCACATACACAGGGATACGTTCAATGATGAAGTAAACAATGGAAGACATCGACACAAACTAGACATCTGTTGAAACATTTTATTAAACATAAATTGATTCCTCACAGTTACCAAAACGATTCCACACTTTCGATTCAATGTAATGACCTCGTACGATGTTTCGCATCCATCTTTGCAGAGACAAACGTTAATGGTCAAAACAGAGGTGGGCATTTTACAAAATTTTGCTGGTCTGGTCACCTCTATTTTAGGACCGACAGACAGAGGTGGGCATTCAAGCAGTACTCTCCGTCAGTCCATCAGTCCACCACTAGTCAACAAAACAGGCATCAGTTACTGACGGGCGAAAATCCACTTCTGGCAGTGTTTAGCCCGTTTTTTTTTTTTTTTTTTTTTTTTTTAATATATATATATATATATATATATATATATATATATATATATATATATATATATATATATATATATATATATATATATATATATATATATATATATATATATATGCCGGTGACGGACAGTCTTTCAGTAATGATGGAATGCCCACCTCTGTGTAAAACTAAAAACTAAAAATCTTTTAATTTTAATATGAAGCTGATAGAACTGGAGTAACCTGATTTCCTTCTTCTTGTACTGCCTCTGTGAAGAAAGTAATGAAAATCCCATTAAATTTATTTTGAATAAATATTGGTGAAAGCGAACAACTTCAATATGTGACCAATAGATAAATAGATTAGATAAAATAGAAAGATTAGACAGATTAAATAGATAGATACCTATAATACACTTCTCCTGAGATCGGAATACTTGAGAACCTTGTGATCCACAAGACCCCTGAGAACCTTGAGTAGACTGGGACAGCCTTTGCTGAGTCTGCCTCTTTTCTCTAAGAATGCGCTGGAAGTTAGCTATGCGTGCTTTGTGACTGGCATCAATAGGTTTTCCAATCTCCTCAGCGATGTTTTCACTAGCGGAATTGAAGGATATGTCATCTGAACTGGGCAATGCATCCAATGGACTTTCAACCTGCACCACTGGGCAATAATGTGGTTTTAGGTAAAGCCCAGACATTTCCAAATTAGTTTGGCAGTCTTCTTTGCTTTGTAAAATCTCTGTATCACTTCTGTTAGTTACAGTTGACAGAGAGTGGTCAGCCTCTTGGTGTAATGCTTGAGCTGAACACGACATGGCATGTTTCTCAAATCTCTCGCCACAATCCATGAAGGTTGAGGCCTCACTGTCATCCTTGGTGGGGACACATAGAGTGTGATTGCTGGACAGTCCCTCTGTATGACAGGCAGTGATGATCGCCTCTGCTGCTTCATCTGTGTGTGTAATCAAGAACGGAGATGCTTCTGCGATATCTTCCAAATCGTCAGGCTTGCACCCATCAACATTATTCAAAGCCCCCTTTAAAGAAGACCTGAAACTAAGGAGAGCCTTGCTAAAAGTTGTAATGTCAAAACCTATTCTGGGAGAAAGTTCTAAAGAATGTAATGACACAGATTCTTCTCCATCATTTCTTGAGATGGTGTGATCTGTCCAGTCCCTATCCAAACTCTCTGCGGATCCCAGTTCAAGAGTGTCACCAGATGATGGATCATCATCATCGCACAGCGAATGAAGATCCAGGTAGCTAGCATCACAGTCTGTCAGCAATACAGTGGAGTAACTCCCACTTATAGAGGAACACATGCCCTCTGCATTTGCACAAGGATCCATGTTGTCATACCCAGAACTCTGTGAGTAGGGGTACTTAACGGGAAACACACATGAAACATCTTTTTCATCCTTCTGTTGTCCTTTGTTTCTGTTGTCCAAACTAGGAGAAGATGACGGAGAGTTGTAATGAATTCCGAAAAGTAACGAGAGGTGTTCAGAACTAGTGTGTGAAGAATGATCTGGTGTGCTGCGTTGTGTCTCTCCACAAGGGTAGTCCCAAACGTGTAGTCCTTCACTGTTCTCACAGGAGATTTCACACTCACTCCAACCTCCCTCTCCACACATACTGAACTGTTGATAATCAGAAGGCCACCTGCCCTCCTTTTGGTCAAGACAAAGAATTCCTGCATCTGAGCAGTGACAGGATGTCAAAGAGTGGTTACTTTGGTCGTTCTGGGTTTGATGAAGACCCAAAAGATCTTGTTTTGGAGCACAAACCACCTGTCCATTTGAGCTATGCAATGCCTTCTCTTGGATTGGCTGTTGGTTTGACTGATGCGTAATTTGACTGACAACCAATTGCTTGGAAATTTCAAGAGATGATAAACCCTCAGAAATATCTCCATGTTTATTCCAATCAAACAGTGGAGCAATGTTTCTCTTGAGAGGTGACGTTACAGCGTTCTGTCTTCCCAGGCTTCCTCGCCTGGTTGGGTGAGCTTGAGAAACTGGACTACAGGGAGGTGCAGCTGAAGCTCCAGAGTATAACTCTCCAATTTCGGTTAGCGCGGCATCAACACAACAAGACACTTCATCCACTGAGCCTCGTACAGATGTTAGATACTGCCTCAGGTCTGATATTTCCTCCTGGATCTTATTTATGCCTTTAAGCTCTTTCAGGATATGATCCACTATGTTATGAGAGCCTTGCACCTCATCCTGTTTAGCATCTTCATTATGGATCCTTTTAATTATCTGGGGTTTAGTATGCTCCACAGCAGAAAACCCAGACTCACAATCAGAACAGCTGTTTAGTTGACTGGACTCCAGCCGATAGTTTTCTTGTGCTATGTGCAATTCTCGTTCCACCATGGCTGATTGCGGAAGTATATGAACTTCCTGTATGTTGTGCCCATCTTGTCCATCGAGGCGTCCTTTGGGGAACATCTCAAAGTAACACTCTTGATTAGGTATTTCCATTGGTAAGAACAAATACTCTGATTCCCCAGTAATACACCCTCAGATTGGTGAAACCAATTATCTTCTGGAACCTGGCAATGTCAGACAAAAGAGAATTAGTTTTGTGGTTATTGGCAAAAATAGCAGACTCTGAATCACTTGACGTTAATAAAACGAAAGCCAATCTTTCTTTTTCTTTTTTAAGTTAAATTGGTACCTCGGACTGTATAGAACAGGGTTCCCAAACTTAGGATCAGGAACCAAAATGGGTCATGGGTCAATGTAATTGTGTCGCCAAATAAAGTCAGATGCTGTAAGCTGTTTTGCTCATCATCAACAAGCCACACAATGACTTGGAAAATAGCGTTACCAAATTCCAAATGTGGAAACCTAGTATAGACTATACAATATTCTTGCTCGCAGTGTACAGATACTACTACTCTCTCTATATGGCTAACAGTTTGCACGCAGCTGCTTTGATCTCTGTAATTGCAACACGTTGGGAAGACAGCAATTAGATGACAGGTCAAATCTCTGTTCTTTTTTGCCATGTCCTGTTTCAACTATACCAGCTGCAAGATTGCTCTGGTCCAACCCTTTCGAGATACCACAGTTAACAGTGATCAGCACAAGAGAAAAAAAAATATAATTTTACTGCATTATATATTTATTTCCCATTGGCAAACTTACTTAAGCATTTCAAATGAACTTTTGAATGGTAGTATGTTAATTCACATGTCCAGTGATTCATGTTGTGCTAACCAATGTTGTGTCTACAGCCTAAAACTAACAGCTTACACTCCAATTAAACAGTAACAATTCACATGTTACAGATAGTAAATAAAACATCTCATTCAGTAATACACATGCATTTTTAATGAATTTATTTATTTAACTGTAAAATTGATCTACAACTTAAAACATTTATAAAAAAAGCTTACCTTGTAGTAGGAGAGGGAAAATAAAACAAAGAAGAATCACAATCAGCATCGTCACACCTGATCCATTTAATTGATGTGACTGTCCTCCACAGGTGTAACAATAAATCTGTGCTGTGCCTGATTTAAAGAATATGCTTTAACTTGTTGATGAGTTTCCTCATTGGCACCGCCCGAGTGTTAACTTAGACAAATGAGGGTAAGCAGTTTTCACATCACATGATAATGTTGCTCTCCCGACATCCTCCCACCCTTTTGCATGCTCTCACTGCTTTCTCACTCCCTCTAGCAGCGTAATTAATTAAACACACGATGATTTGAGGTGGTAAGCGTGTGGCAATTCCTACATTCATCATGTCTCTCTGTATTATTTGTAAATTTATTCAGCATTGCGTCTGTATTTCACTTTCCATGAAACCCTGTATGAGGATGCCATAATTTGAGTACAATAAAATGTAAAAATACATTATTGGCTCAACTGTTGGTTACCTGCTAAGTCACAATCCACAACTTATATACAAGTAAAGTGTTAAAAAATGGCCGTGGTCAACATGTAGGTAATCATATTTTTAAACATAATATTATGAATGCCCAAATGTCCACAATGCAGACCACATTATCAAGAAAGTGAGGATGACCATGACAACTTCATATAGTGAAATTAAATATAAAAAATTGCACAAAATGTAGCCAAAATTCACTTTTCTCAGCACTGATCTCTTCTTATGAAAGCAATAGTTTGTCTTTTCAGAAAATACATAAAATCACTTATGCAGACAAGTGCAACAGTAACAGAATGAACATTCTGAATTATAGTATTAAAATAATCATTTTTAGTGTTTTTGCTCTAGAAAGGAAGTTGGACTGTGGTATGTACAGTATATATATATATATATATATATATATATATATATATATATATATATATATATATATATTTATTAACTTATATGCATGTGCTGCACTGATATTCATGTTCACTTGCATTTGAGACACTACATATCATTAGCCATGATGTCCACTAGCCAGAGGCTGAGCTCTACTGTATTTGTTTACAGAGATGTATGGCTATAAAGAAGTGTGTGCTTAAATGTTCCCTTGTGGAGGAATTCAAGAAAAAGTACAACCTATTTCCAGTATGAATAGTGGTGTAAGAATGATAACATGAAAGGAAAACGTGAGGGGAAAAAAAAACTTCATACCTCTCGTAACTGAACTCTGACTTTATTGATAGCCTTCAGCCAACGGACTCTGGCTGGAGAAAATGGTAAAGGTGGTCCTTCATCATGAAACCTGGGACACATGAATTTGTGAGAATCATAGAGAGATTACAAAACAAGTATGTTTTTTTAGGTATTTGTCAGACATTTTTGGTGAAGAACTCTGTACCTTTGAAGCTTAGACAACATTTTCTCTGTTGGAGTTTCATTTTGCAAGCTTTGTCTTGTGTCAAAGGACGGCTGAGGTACAACCTTCTCGCCAACAGGAGACTGCCCATTATTTGTGAAATGTCCATTTGAGGAGGGATAGAAGCTTGCGCTGTGATAGGAGTGGAACGATTCTTCAATTTCTGACCCTCCAGTGCTTTCGTGACCGATCTCACTCAGTTGAGAGCTCGTCTGACTCAGGTTTCCTGATGACCCAAGTTGACTACTTTCCGCTGGACTAAATTGGTAGAGAAAGAGAAATAATGAGTTTCTGAATTATTTGGATCAAATCAAAACTATATAAATATAATTTCTGCATATTTTTATCTAGCTTTTCTAGCTGAGTTAGATAAGTGGGGATTGTTACAGTAAACATTTTCCAAGCAGATTTTCAATGTTGTTCAAACAATGACCAAATAAATAAATTTGGAACGAAGTTGTGACGAGGGAGCCCCACTGATCTAATAACAATCATTTGATATCCTAATTTATCAATGTCTATTTTGCTTGGCTTGCTCAATAATCTTTCTAAATACTAAAACATGTCTTGTGTATATACACGTAACCTAAAAAGATACCAAACCTTGAAGGGAGATTGTGGCATGTAGAAAAATATTGAAATATGAAAATTAAAGATGCATTAGCATTTGCATTAATTATTGCACATGCATCTACCTTTGATCTTGCAAATGTACAAGTTAGACAGTAGACATGTTGAAATTCTATAAGTAATATAATATGGCAATCATAATTCATTAAGAATGAAATAATATGCATACGTGCAATTAATGTATCATTTGTATATGTCTCTAATGAATCTGAACGTGAGTTAATTATTAATATTTATGAGTGTATTATTTCTATACAAAAGCGGTATAAACAAATAGCACAAATATGAAAATGCAAATGAAAACTGATGCACATATACTATGGATTATGAATATGAAAAACAAAACACATTTCCATGCTCAAACACATTTTACGTAAAGTTTCTGCAACAGCAAATGACATGGGACAGAAACAATCTCATTTGCGCAAGCAATTCTATAGAAGCTCATCAAAAGCATAACATCAGGTTATAAGAAATGATAAGAAACAATTGCAATAGAAAACATTTTGAATTATAAATGGTCTGTGATGTAAATTCATGGTTGATTTTGTCTAATATTTTCAAGCAATATGCACAATTCGTGAAACGCACCAATATACAGGGCTTCAAATGTTTTTTTGAAACTATTTTATAGTGTTGAAAAGTAACATATTATACTATTAGAAACTGGTAGCGAAATTAAGGCCCAAAGTAATTGATTATTAATAGACCCTGCTGAATTAATGCAACAAAATTTACGGGCTATTGACAATAGTAAACAATTTAAATGTATAACTGAACAATTAAAATATAAGACAAGTCACTGTGGCATATTATAAATATTTGACAGAATATTTTTATGCTAACCCTAAGGTAACATGAAATAATTTAAAAGAAGAAGAAATTTAAACTTTGCATTCCCTCGCAATCTTTGTGTGGTAGTATGACAACTTTTTTTTTTTTTTTTTCCCCTTCTGTGCCACCTGAGACTCGATATCATACTTCTCACGAATACTAAATGAAGTAAAAGGTGTTTGAACTAGGAATCATGTTTTATCATGACATGAATGGATATTAACTGTACAATGAAACTTGAAACAAAGGCTAGTTACATTTAAATGATAAGTAGGGAGGGTCGGAAAGCTCAAACTTTCATATTTTTGGGGAGGAAAATGTAATTGCATCATAAATGGTAAGGAACAATGCCATTTATAATGCTTTTACTAGCCTTTTTGTATTCAACAGATCCCTCTTAGATGGGTTGTCCAACGGTTCTTCATTGGTAGTACCTGCAGCAGGGTTTGTTTCGACAAGCACTTTGGTATCTTTTAAGGTCAAGGAGGCTGAGGAATCTAGTTCAGGGGTGGAAATGCAAATCTGGGGTTTGGCTACCTCGTCTTTGGAACCTACCAAATCAGTTTTTGAGGCATCAGATGTGGAAACATTTTGCACCTGGTGTGTTTCACCACTTGTTGGCTTGCTAATATTCTTTGGTTGAGATGTTATTACTTGGGGAGGAGCTTGCTTTTGTGGCTCCGTTTGCCAGGGAAATCCCATCTTTGTACGAAATATTGAAGGAGTGGTACTTTTTTCCTCTTGAAATAAGCCTCCAGATAATGTTTTTAATCCTGAAAAAAGAGAACTGCATGCTTCTGTTTGAGGACCTGCTGAAGCAGCAGATGACATTGCTGGTGAAAATAAAGATCCGAGTGATTTTCCTGCATCACTCTGTGTTGATATAAAACCGAACAATGGCTTAGTTTGAGATGGTTCTGCTTCTTTTTGCAAATCATCAACAGGTTGAGATGTATTATTTTGTTGGACAGATTTGTCATCTTCACATGTGGCCTGTTCCTTAGTGAGGATGGGTTTTTCTAGAATGACATTTTCCTCATCAGTTGACGTTTTCATTTTTGTGTCATCGATTTGAGCAATGAGATCACCGTTACTTGAGGTAATATTTGTGACTGGACAAATAGTCTCAGGTGACACTACACTATTACTTGTTATTATGCCGGATTTCTCCTGAGTGCAATCTGTTTTATTTGAGTCCACCATTTTATTTGAATCTGTCAGAGTACCATTTGGTGCCAAATTGTCACGTGCGACATGTAGTTGTGGGGTAGTAATAATTTTTGGCTCCTGTTCACTTGGCAATGATTCAGGTGGCTTTGGTGGCTGTCCCATCCCTCTTGATGTAGCCCCACCATTACCCCCAGGAGCTGAAGTTCCAGTCTGAGATCCTGCAGTCTGGGCAGTGAGCCCGCCAAACATTCCTCCGAGGAAAGAACCACCAGACTGTGCTGCTGTGGCAGTCCCTCCAAACAGACCACCCAGTAGTGGACCGCCAGTCTTTGGAATATTTGGCTTTGCAGTGGATTGTCCTCCGAACATTCCAAAAAGTGATCCTCCAGGAGAGGGTACAGACTGAGGATCAGAACCTTTGTTTAAATTTCTAAATAAGTTTCCACCAGTGTGGGGTGGTCCTGACTGAGTGTTAGAACCTCCAAAAATACTTCCGAGTAGTGAAGCTCCGGGTTGGCTAGCAGATTGTGGTGCTGATCCTCCCAGTCCAAAAAGTGAGCTTCTCTCTTGAGGCTGAGCACCTGCATCAGTGGACACTATCGGTTTAAAAAGGGAGGACATAAAGCCTGTGACTGTATCTGTTGATGAATTACCAACAGATTTGTCCGCTGCTGGTGTCTTTTTTTGTAACTCGGCCACGGGTGTGGGTACCATCTCTTCTTCATTGTCAGGTGGTGGTTTATCTTGAGTAGACTTATCTATTGGAATCGTTCCTGCAGGTTCTTGCACTAGAATAGTAGTTTCATATTCAGCATCACTGTCTGCTATGGCTGGTTTCACTGTTTTATCACAATGGTTACCAATGTTGCTTTCTACTGGAAGCACAACTGTAATGGCAGCTTTCTGTAATGTTTCTGGCTGTTCTTCGCTTTGAGAGACAATGGGAATTGTAGAAGATTCTTGACCAACTGGAGCCGAGCCTGCGCTATTGTCATGAAATGTTTTTTGTGTAAAAGATGCAGTAGGTTCAGAAAGAGTAGTGGTTTTATTGCTATCATTTAAATTTGGTGTAGCTGTTGGTGTGGATGACGTAGGTGAAAGAGAATCTTTGAACGCTGAAAGCAAACTTCTTCCAGGCAATTCAGCTGGGATTGAGGCTTCAAGTAAATGGTCAGGTGTCTGTGCAGTACCCGAGGTTCCCAGAATACCTCCCACTGAAGAGTTACTACTTTGAGGTACATTTTGTGTGGTAGCCCCACCAAAGAGTCCGCTTAATACCCCACTAGCCTGTGTTGCTGTGGTTGATTCTGCTGGAGCTCCGAATATGCCAGTTAAGATAGACCCTCGAGTCTGAGATCCAGCTGTTTGAGTAGCAGAACCACCAAAGAAGCCTCCAATTAAGGTTTCCCCAGCTTGAGGTGCTGCTGTCTGAGGAGCAGAACCCAAATTCTTTGTGGGTGCAGTCTGCACAGTAGACTGCTGACTAGGCCCTCCAAATAAACCACCTAGTAATGATCCTACAGACTGAGAAGTAGATGTTTGGGGTGAAGAGCCTCCAAACATAGCCCCTAATATAGAACCTCCAGACTGAGATCCAGGTTGAGGGGAGGAGGTTCCAAATACAGAAAATATACTTTTAGATTGTGTATCCTTAGGCCCTGTCGGTGTTTTCAGTGTTGGAGCTGGACCTTTTTGGCCATCATTAGTAGTTTCACTATGAGGCCCCGAAAATAATGAAAGCAAGCCTTTTACTTGATTGTCTGAAATGAATTCTGTTTTTGAAGATGCCTGATCTGGTTCTTTGACCATAGACAAATGGTCCATTGCTGGTGGTTTCTCAAGGGGAGCAAGACCTTCAGGTGTACCATTTGTGATTGTTTTCTTTGGGAGAGTAAGACATTGAGAATTTGTTTCTGTTGATGAAATGTCAGTCCATTTAACTTCAATATCAGAACTTGAAGTGGTGTGATGAAAAGTTGTATTCCTAGTAACAGACTGGAGTTCCTTTGACTCCATTTTTTCATTGCTTCCTGAATGTTCATCTGAAACTTCACTCATACGTTCTTTTATGACAATGCTGGACACAGATGGGCTTTGGGAAGACTGTGGTGGCACTTTCCTAGCAGAATTAACAGTTGGTGACAATTTAGGAGTTGACTGTGTCAATGCTGCAACGTCTGACACAACAGAGGTTATGGTTTTATGAGGTTCTTTGGATGGTGCTGCTGTATGCCCTCCTGCCCCTGGTGTTTGCGAGGAATTTGGGGTACTAAACATAGAGAACAATGATTTTCTGGGACTTTCATTTGAGGTAGACAACCCACCCAATATCCCCCCCAGAACAGATGTGGCATGTTGCTCTTGTGCTTGAGGCTGGTGTTTTGACTGTGTTTGAGCACCTCTTTGTTGTTGAGCTTGTGGTTGAACTAGTTTTTGGTGTGCAGATGAGGTCGTTGGGGACCGGGCTGGAGGGGGACTAGGATCGCTAAATATTGAAAACAGACCCTTCACTGGGTTTTCGGCTGAACTTGATGATCCAGAAATGATTCCCCCTAGAAGAGATCCTGTCTGAGATTGAGACTGTTGAGTATTTGTACCACCAAACAATGAAAAGAACCCTGATGTCTGCTGATCTTTCGGAAGATCATTTTTCTGTTTTGGCACATCATCTTTGGTCTCTGTTTGAGAAGGAGGGGGTGAAGAGTGTGAGCCTCCAAGGATTGTTAATAAACCTTTATCAGATGATTCGACTTGAGGATAATGTGGAGTGGTTTTCTGTGCATTTGCTTGAGAAGGCCCAGTGCTCGATATAGATTGTGCTTGATTTGAGCCAGTTAACACTGAGAATAAACTTTTACCGAATGACTCTTCTTGTGGCGCTGTAGATGACTTGGTTGTTTGAGTTGTAGGTCCAGAATGTGTTGCTGATGTTGATCCTGTTAGAATTTCTCCAATCGAAAATCCAAAAAGTCCACTCGAGGGTTTTGTTTTGTTTTCTTGTTGTGTCTGTTCAGCAAGTAATGTAGGTTCCGATTTGGTTATAGCAGTGCCCTTGGCAGTGGAAAAAAATGCTTCAGATTTTGGGGAAATGTCTTTTTCTGGCCCAGGTGTACCACTTTGGTTCAGTGTTTGTTGTCTCTGTATACCCTTAGGTCTGGCTGTGGTTTGCCTGGGTATATCCCTTTTCTGTGGCGGAGAGGGGTCCGGATTAAATAAGCTGCTAATTGATCCAAATATATTTGATACTCCTGTAGGCTCTTTATCTGTGCCAGCACTTGCTGGCGTAGAAGCAGCGTTTACAGTTTTGATTTGCTGATTGACAGATGTCTGTGAACCCTTCTGTGACTCTTGCTTAGGTTCCTCTATTCCAACTGCAGATTTGAGAAAGTTCATGAACCCTGGTTGCTCAGAGGTTTTTTCGGCTGTTATATACACTGTTTTATCAGGGGCAAGTTGAGGGGGCCCATCTTCAACTTGAAATTCTTTTGATCCCAACGGCACTGGAGCGATCTCGGTTTGTCGTGGCAACCTCGGTTTCTGTGAATTGGCATGAGATTGTTTTGGGGGATGCGTCACTTGATTTGTTGTTGAAAATGTGGGCAGATGTTTTGTGGAACTTTCAGATGTACTTTCTTCTTTGCTAATCTTTGCCTTCAAACTTTGTAAGCCAGACGAAAATACATTTTTAGAATGTCTATCAGCTGCATTATCAGGCGCCTTTTGATTAGAGGAAGATAAGCTAGTTTTGATTGATTCAACTGTAGTACTTTTGCCCACAACAGATGAGATGAGGGATGAAATCTTTTTGGCCTGACGATTTGGTTGTGTTTCTCCCGGAGCCACTCTCTTTCTCCAGTCTTCTTCTGACACATCATCAACATGTTTCACAGTAACAGCAGTGGATGGGCGACGTTGTTGGCTTGGCTGGTAACAGTTGTAAAGTATCTGCTGATGATTCGATCTTTGAGTAGCAGAAGAATTCAAGGAAACAGCAACCTTTTGAGCAAGAAATGTTCTATTTTCTTGGCTATTCCACTGAGGACCCTGATTGAGTTTATTATGACAGGAAAGGTCAATGGCATACTTGCACTGATCTTCTGACATGCAGTTGGGTTGCATTGGATCCATACGAACTTTGTTTAATGTGTAAGTTGTGAAATCTACACATTGTTGCTCTGGTGACAAAAACGAATTTTCAAACATTTGAGCAAACTGCTCAAGATTTAGGTTCATGATCTGATTTCCTTTTCTGTACGCAGCAGACAAATCTAAAGGGGCATTAAGGAGTGGAGATTCATTGAGATCTTGACCAGGCAACCACAAAAGCTCATCCTCATTATATAGTGGGATTTTGAAGCCACACACTAAAACCATTTCATTGAAAAGCAGAGCACTGGGAAAGCTATCACATGATTGCGCATTTCCCAAAGAATTATCTTCAGGAGCACATGCATAAACATATTCACCCGCTGAATCTGTGAGCAAGGTATAAATGTACTCATGGTCAGTATAAACGAAGTAACCACAGTCACCATCTTCAGCTGGCCACCACATTCCTTGCTCCAACAGTGCAAGCCACTGCTGATACCATTCTGTATCTTCCAGATATACAGAATCATCCATGTCATGATTCACATTTGACGGATATTTTGAGTATTTCAACTGACTGAAATTACAATGACTTTGCTGGATCATGTTATTATCTACCCCATTATGCCAGTTAGCAGAGTAAGACAAGCTCGGTGCAGTCTCTTCATAATAGCCTTCATGATATGCAATTCCATTCAAGCTGTAAGTGCTGCTGTCATTACATGTATGCCATTTCCCCAGTGTTGCTGTACTGGGTTTAGTGGTTAAGTTCAAGATTCCCTGTTCACTGGATGAATGCTGTAGGTTTCCAAGCTCTTCGTGGCTATTCCAACATGTCTGTGCATAAGAACCCTCATTCCTGTTTCCACTAGAAAAATATGGCTCAATTTGCTCATCATGACAAATATCACCTTGCCAGGTGGTAGAGGAAGCAAGTTGCTGATTGATCTTTGGAGGACTGTAGCCAAGAGGAAACGCTTGCAATGACAAATTTTCATAGCTCTGTGCATAACCTGAGTCTTCTCCTTGGAATTGGGAATTTAAAGATTCATTCTGAAACTGCTGCCATATTGTACTTCTATGGATCCACTGGTTTTCATCATAGGAGGGACTTATTTGATAAAGAGAAAGTTGTCCATTGTAAACGTTTTGGATTGTTGGTTCACACAATGAGGGCATGCTTCCACAAATATAGGGCTCAATGGACTTTACTGAGCAATTTGCATAAGAGTGAGAGCAATATAATTGAGGTAAATTACCAGCACTCAATGATGAGTATGTTGCATGACTCTGAAGTGATCTGGCAAACGTAATTGATGTTCTTAAGTCAAGACTATCTGAATCAATTGACACGGGTGCAGTTTTGAAATCATGCCTGCTTGGTCTTGGAATTAAATAATTTGGGCCAATAGTTTGACTGACACTTCTCTCAGCACACATTGACAATCTAGATGAGGGATAAGATTCCCTGGTACTCTGGCTTGATACATCATGCTGTGGATGGCCAATAGATTCCATGGGAACATTTTCAACTCTAGAGAAAAACCTTTGTTGTGCAGTTTGTATTGTCTTCGTCTCACTGTCAGTGTAGGTTTCTGAAGATTTCTGGCTTTTAAAATGTGGCAGTGCCTGCAATGGTGTCTTATTTTGGACGGCATGTTTGTGATCTTTTTGAGGCAACAGTTGCTCTAATGATGTATGGCAGGTTGTGTCATGGTGCTTCGATTTTCTTAACTTGTTAAACAAATCAGAGAGCACTCCAGATTGACTTGCTGTCTCTTTCTCTTGGCTATTTTCCACAAGCGGTTGCTGTGTCTCCAGATTTTTGGATTGGTGGTGATTATTTTTTTGTGTGGAGGACTTCAATGTTTGAAAAGAATCACCTGCTTGAATATTCTCTTTTGATTGATCTTGTGTTTGACTTTGTTCTGACCTTTGAATGTTCCTTTCTTGAGCTTGTTCATTGGTTGATATACTTTGGACAATGCCATGAGGTTGGGTTGAGGAGGGGTGTTGTGTGTTTATGCTATCAGCAGAAGCAAATTTAAAAAGACCTGCAAAGAGACCACCTTGTTTGGATGGCGGTTGCTTAACTGGAACCGTTTGTTGACGAGGAAACCTTGATTTACTTGTTTCCTGTTGGGCAATTTGTCTTGCTGTTTGATTCTTAAGTTCTGCTCCTTGATTTGAGCTTTGAATGTCAAGCTGAGTCAAATTACACTGAACATAGTTTTGCTTCTGAACTGATGGGCAGGTCAAATCCCTCTCTTCTGATCCAAATGTTAGCAACCCAGATAACGTCTTTTGCTTAGCTTCACCAGAATTTTTGTGTTCATCTTCAGAAAGACGTGTATTTTGTGCTACATTTTCTGTTGATGAAAACTTCAATAAACCAGAGAGAAGCCCTCCTCTCTTTGAAGATGTCTGTTGTGGGGGACCGTGACTGGAGATCTCTGGGGATGCACTACTTTTGGTCGGTTGGATGTTACGTGAACCCTGCTGTAGCATCTTGTCTGACAGGTCTGCACTTGTGTCGAGCATTTGTACTTGATTCATCCGAGTACAGCTCATAGAGGAATCTTCAGGGGAGCTCCCTTTAAAAAACCCTGACAAAAAACTTTGATTTGGAGCTTGCTGATGAACCTGATTATGTGTTTCCATTGTTTTCAGATTTGATGCATGTTCTGGATGTGAGCTGGGTGACACATTGTGCTTCTGATATGGAGGTTTATTAGTAGTATTTTGGTTTGCGCCGGGGGGAGCATAAGCAGGGCTAAAAATGCTAGAGAACCATCCTTTTTCTGTGCTTTTCTGTGGTGTGGCAGATTTTTGCGGAAAGGCATTGGATGATACAGAAGTTGTTTGTTTCTGTGATTGCTCTGGATGTTTTGGGTTTCCAGGGGAACGTACATCTTCGCTGGATGCCAACTTTAAAAATCCAGAAAACACCCCTCCTTCTGTTTTTCGTTGTTCCCGAGTTGAGATATTTTCAGAGGATAGCGAAGGCGGTTTACGCTTTGTATCTGATAATGGATCATTAAATTGTTTCTCAAGTACTGGCTCCTCAGATGATCTAAATATTGGATAGACTGCCACAGGTGGTGCTTTGTGAGCTGGGATAGGGGGGAAAGGTGTGATTAGTGAACTAATTGACTTTCTTAGACTGAAGAAGTTGGTGCTTTCTGATTGTACTTCATCATTAGGTTTTACAGAGCCAGTAAAGGATGCACTGTCTTTGTTGGGTTTGCCTTGCATAGGAGGTTTACCTTGATAAACAGTACTATGATAAAAATGTGAATCACTATGATAAGATGTTGGCTTTGGCTGTTCCTTATGTTCACCCGAGTTAATAAGATCTCTTGATGAAAACAGCTTTAAATGATTTAATTTTTCCAAAACAGAACTTCCTGGCGCTTGAGATTTTGTTCCAACGTCTTGGATGTGAGCCATTACACCAGGAGTACTTGTATAAGTTCTGTCATCTTCACTTTTTAACTTGCATGTTGGTTGTGAAGGCAAAGTGAACACATTTTCAGTGGATGTTTCTACTGGAGATACAACAGCTACAGGAGTCGAGCTGTTGGATTTAGGAATAAAGGACAGAAGTTTTGTTATGCCAGACTGTGGCGGCTGCACGGGAGACGGTTTTGTATCAACGGTAGACTGTTTGGGCCCCCCACCAACTCTGTCTGTTAGATTACTGAATAAGGAGCTCATGGCATTTTTTACACCTGAAATTCCAGAGACGGTGTGTGATTGACTTTCTCCTCTAAGATCCCTTAAACTGTTGTGGTCATCTCCAGCAGAATCTGTTTTGTTGCTTCCTTGAGATGATAGCCTTGATTTGCTTGATTTTGGAAGAGAACCATATTTGCTAATTTCCTCTTCTTTTTCAGCAAGATATTCAGAAACAGTTTCAACTAGACACTGTAGCTCATCCATTGGGTCAACATATTCTTCGCTAGGTTCTTCTACAGGTGAAAGTACTGCTTCAGGCACCCATCTACCAGTTTTAGGTTTTCTGCACTTTTCCTGAATTTCTTGATAATCATCCATGTCGCTACCATAGGAGAACGTTTTGTCTCGGTTGTGTCTTGTGGGGATTGCTTCTGCAGAAAAATGATCATCAAATTCCTGATAAAAATTGTGATTGTCCCCAGAATGCCTACAATCAAAATCGTACAGTGATTGCATCCTGGTATCTTGCTCTTTTTTGTAAGCCACATAATTTTCTAAGGTAGCATCCAGCTCATTTTTAGCCCACATTCTTGTCTTATAAAGAAGGCCATTTTGGTATTGCTGGGAACACGATGTTATGCGCTGTTCATCTTCCTGCATCATGAACATATCTCCTCTTTTCCCACAGAGCATACCAACGTCTGGGGGGAAAGCCTCTTTGCCCAATTTGTGTGTCTCTCTCTTGAGAAAACCTCCTGTGTCTCGGATTTTTTTCCTTCTTCGGCGATCTATTGTGTCATAGCCCTCAGGATAGATTCCAGGCAGACAACCAGTATTATGCTGAGTATTTTGAAGGGCTGAGATTGTTGGTTCAAGGTAAGGCTTTGCCATTTGAGCAGTATTTTCGTCATCATTTAAAAAGTCACTCAGCTGAGGCTTTCCTCGCCTTTTGTATTTCCTTTCCCAATCTTCACAACCCATGCCAGAATCTACAGGTATAATTCTGACTCGTCCCTTTTCGTTTAGTGATCTAATTGAGTTTAAGGTGTTTATATTTTAAGGATGGAAACATTAGGGAGGAGGGAAAGAGGAAAGAACAGAAAAGAAGAAGCAGAACAAGAAACAAAGCAAGCAAAGAAAAACATGTTTATCAGTTTGAAAAATGAAAAACATTTAATGCAAAAGTGATGACAAAAAAAAAAACAATCTGTATTCAACATTCTAAATAGAATTACATCAATTGATGCAGCAGGCTGGTTTAAAGAATTATTCGAAAAGTATGGTAGTACCGTAGTACCCAAGCATGGAATTGCCAGTGTGGAGTAAACATTTTTGACAAGCGAGTGCATTCAAACATACTCGGGAAAAAAAAAAAAAAAACAGTCGAACACACTAAAAAAAAAAAAAAAATGCTCAAACATACTCGTAAGTTTGAATGTACGTGTAGGCTAAATGCGACAAACATAGCTCATTTTCCTATAATGGTACACATAAATAATATAAATCAATCAAATGTATAATCCACACTGGCAGCTCCACGCTAATCTATCAATTGTTTAAAATCATTTTTAACAAATATAAAGTAAAAGTAGATGCAAGTAGAAATGTGCATGGCTTTTGTTTGGTTGCATGAGACAAGCGTACCTGCTTCTCTGGTCTCGGTATTCCAGGTCAAAACTGTGCAAGGAGTCAGTGCATGAATCTCGGTGGTGGTGCGACTGAGGCCCAATGGGATACTGGTGCACGGAGGAGTTGGGCTGAGCTGTTGTATGGTAACGTGGCGGCAAACTATTACTAGTCTCACTGCGGTAGTCGCTATCTCGGTCATCTACTGCACTGTCTTGGTCATCCAAAGCTGCAACAAAATGAAACATCTTATTACCAGAAACATAAATACAACATTTTTAATTTTTTTTTTGTATAATGGCAAGCCTTTATCACCCATCTTTTCTTGACATTCCTACTATATATGAAGTTATCAAGTAAACACGATGACCACATTGCCAACAGGTTGTACAGGTTCAGCTCAACTACTACCCTCAATGTGTTTAGTGGTAGAAAATGGATGGATAGACAGAAATGCTATTAAACGGTAATTGCATGAATATAATAATCAATTTAACCAGCACAAAGTAGGAAAAGTATATGACAAGGGTGAGAATAAGGACATTGTAGTAGTGAGGAAAAGGGAAATACCGACACTGACACAAGTAATCAAAGTACAGTGGTCATGAAAAGTCTACACACCCCTGTTCAAAAGTCAGGCTGTAATATAAAAATGAGATCAAGATAAATCATGAATAAATAGATAAATACATAAATACCACCATCATTGTACAAAGTATTTGGGGAAAAATATTTGAGGGCAAGTAAAAATAACTGAGATGATGCGGAAATGCGTACACCCCATTATAACTGGATGTGGCTATGTTCAGAATAAACTAATAAGGACAAGTGTAACAGGAAATTGATGGACGGATCATAATGTTCCACCAATTTTTTTTTTTTTTTTTATCCCAAAATTCTAGCATTTGATTAGGGGTGTGTACACTTTTTTTTTTTTTTTTTTTTACATCCACTGTATATGGACAACATGTTCTTGGGGAATATGGAATTAAGGCATGCACAGGGCACTGAGGATTGACTAGGGGAGTCATTTCAATTAAGTGTTGCTTTTACATACTGAGTGAGTCAGCCCATCCGAAATAGTTGCCTGGTGAAAGTGCAAATATAAATATAAGTAAGCGGTGAAATTGAGATAGGGGAAGTAAAAATGAAATATTGTGGTGTCTGTGGTTTTTTTTTTCCCCTAAACTAATACTGCATTGGTGATACCTACCAATGGCTGGAAAGACTTCTGCTATATAAACTGACACGCAAACCTTTAACTCATGAAGCTGACAGGAATGAATGAATGAATTGATTTTAGTAACAAACAGCATTTTTAAGAATAAGAACATTTGTCAATGAAGAGAAATAAAGCTACCAGGTAGGGAAGAACAAATGCATGCCAAAGCCTGTGGTACAAGAAAAGCTGAGAAATGACTCCATCTAGAGGCTAAAAGCAGAAATTACTTACAGCACTGGGAAGCTGTGGTGGGCAATGGATGGCTGTCAATGTCGTCCTGAAGTGTATACTGCATGTGAGACACACAATAATAAGCAAAATAATTTTATAGAATAAATAAAGTAAATAAAGAATAAATATAAACAAAGAAAATTTAAGAAATAGTAATTTACACCTGGATGGCAACCATCATGTAATTCTTTGTCAAACTTTAAAATGGACTATTACCTCTTTAAACCTATTCCTACCTCATCATTGATTTCCATGGAATTGATTTGTTCCAGTTTGTCTGTCCAGTACTGTGCCTCATTTTCTGGGATGTCTGGTGGCAAAATACACACACACAAAAAAAGGTAACCTGTTATTTTAAGCGGAATATTCCAGGACACTATCATAATACATGAGTGTTGATTTTGTTTTACATGTGTGGTTTACAAGTCAGGAAATGACGTGTTAGTTTGTGATGGTCACAATGAGTTATGAGATCACAAATGTATCTCCTGCAGACATCCTTGTATTGCCTATGACACTGTATTTGATTTTGTACCATTAAAATTATCAGAAAAAACACTAAGCTAAACAGTTCACGGTCTGGGATGAGAGACTTTGAAAAAAAAAAAAAAAAAGTTATAATACAAAAATGAGACAAACCAGATTTTAACTAGTAGACACACTCAAATATGAATGCGATCTGAATAAAATTGACTCGTGAGTAATTTGCATAAATATCCCAGTGAAAGCGGAAACAGGAAAATATAGTATGAATTAATGCACCTTTTTAAGCAACATTGTATGTATTTAGTTTAGATTTGTAAACCTTAAAACGTAACCTAACCACATCCACCTTCCAGGAAGAGAAAATGATCCTCTATCATTAGTTAACCTTTCAGAAGGATTTGACTTTGCTCAAGCACACATTAAAACCCACACAGTCACACGCATAGGAAAGACATTTAAATAATTCCTGCTACCGGTACGTAGCTTTAATGGAACACAGCCATCATGTCCTCCTGCAACCTTAAAGGTGCTCATCCTGGAGAAGAAGAGTCAACAGACAAGACGTTTGGATCAAAAGCTTTGAGCCCGACATGCAGAATTTGCCACCTATACTAAAGTAAAAGATTTACAGTCAAGCCAATGGAGAGGGAACCTCCATGGAAGAAGAAGAAAAAAAAAAAAAAGTTAATATGATGTCATGGTTTAAATTGTTCCGTTATGTTCCAAAGACAAACAAACGAGATTGACGTCACATATTCCTGCATTGTTGAAAAGGACACCAGGCTGCACGATGACGTCCTCAAGCTGTGAGTCATGCCCCCGGCAACTCCAATACCAGCTGCTGACATTTCAGTCCACTAAGATTCTGTGGGTCATGACTGATTTGCTCGAGGTTAACACGAATAGCGAGGGTTCTACCTATATTACCATATCCACGTTCTGCAGTGTCAAAAGATTTTGGAATATCTAATAATAAAAAAAAAAAAATGCCACAGAATAAATGAAGGCTGAAATAGAATTTAAGTGATTAAGACAAATTTAGATTAAAGAAAGGTATCAAAATCAAAGTCCACAAGAAGATGACTTTCAAAATGATTCTCTCACCAAAAGGCAGCTCGAAGCGAGTGTCCAGTAAGAGTCGATGAGGGGTCGGGTTTTTGGTGCCGTATATCTCATCTGCTTTAATCAGGACCTCTGCATCCAGGAAAAGCCATTCACCTTGACCCTCCTGCAATTCGGGATTGATAAAGGACATTTAACAAAAATCAGTCAGAAAATCTCAAGATTCAGATTCAAGAAGCATCTCAAAGCATGGATTAACCAACTCTGTGACCATCACCTACAGTGTATGTAAACTAGACGTAACAGCAGTGTGCAATAGGATATTGTACTTTTCCGAGCACTTTAACATGCAGTATGCAGCTTATACTTGTTTAAATAGGCTCAGAGCTGTGGATTCCCTGCCTGACACGCCCTGCAGTGCAATGCAACTGTGCGATCATGCCAGACAAATTTCCTGTAAGCGACACATAATTTTATTTTATCATACATTACGACTAAGAGGCAACCACACTTTACAATAAGCACTTCTCTTTTTTTGCAACTAGGTCTGATGGTTGACTACCACTTAATGACCGTCCAAGATGAAATTAATAAAGCAAAACAAAATGGCAATGTCTAAAAGTGTATTTAGAAAATGAGACGATTTTGGAGAAAAAAAAAAAAAAAAGACTTGAAATGTCTTCTACAAGTATTATGTACAGCTATTCACATTCTAACCTCCTCTGATTGTTGAATACGTTTCAAAGGGATCCAGGCTGTCCCCACCATGGTGTCCCAGATGAGACCTTTGTTCCACACCTCAACAATGAGGCCAAGATCCAACCGGTTGATCTCACTGTGGAAGAAAAAAAAACAAAACCAAACAATATTTTAACAAATGTCAGAAAATGTTGGGAAACAAATGTCAGAAGAAAATGTAGCCTGACAAGAATCACTACAAGGAGATTGTTCCTCCTTTTATTAAGTATTAGTCCGGTAGTTCTTTCTTAACTCATTCACTGCCAATGACGACTATAGACGTCAAAAATCCAAGCAAACAGCCAGTGCAAATTTTGACAAGAAATTTGAATTTAATTTTAGTTATTCATTGTTTTCATTCATAGTTATTAATCATTGTTGTTATTAATAACAACATTGACAACAATTTCATTGCTAAGTGCTACCATCGTGCGTAGAACGGATTCCTGTTACCCTACAACACGGGCGTTGACGTTCTTGCGATCGGTCTTGGTCTTACTGAGACCACATACTAGGCCTCCAAAAGTCCATTTTAGTCGACTAAAATTGCTCTTTATTTTTGTTGACTAAAATTGGATGAAAGCTAAAATACAATCAGCTGACTGAGTTATGACTACGGCTTTAATTAAATTTAGTCAGAAGACTATAACTAAAACTAAATTATTTTTTTTTTATATTAAAATTTGAATTTGAATTTTTTTTTTTTTTTTTTTTCCAAAATTAACACTGGCTGTTTGCTTGGATTTTGACGTCTATAGTTGTCATTGGCAGTGAATGAGTTAACATGGGTTCGATTAAACCCCAAGGGGTTCATGATGATATGCCTCGCTTGGAGCATCATTGGCTGTGGGTGTTCACACTGTACTGCAGGAAATTTGGTGCGCTCAGTAGTTGACGTGGCAATTATGATGATAAATTGTGTGATTTAGTTATTATTATTATTATTATTATTTATACATCTTGAATTTGAAAACAAAAAAAAAATCCTTGCGGTATTTTATTTTTCAATAAAGAAGGCCTTGTTTTACATTTACCTCACTATTCAAAGGGTTCAAATATAGCCTGATGGCAGCAATGAAACTGGACATAAATTTTTTTAAAAGGGAGCCATATAACAAGAGCATTTGCATACTCTCATCCGTGGTAGTTTACAGCTCTCTCTTGGCCAATCAAAAGAAAGATGAGAGAAAGGATAATCAAAGTGAACAGCTAATTGACAAAAAGAACAGGGTCGGGGGTGGGAGGGTATCCATGGTGTCCAGGTGCAGAGATAAAGGCTTTTTGTATCATGTGCTCAAACAAGATAGCAGAA
Source organism: Festucalex cinctus (assembly GCF_051991245.1). Taxonomy (NCBI): domain Eukaryota; kingdom Metazoa; phylum Chordata; class Actinopteri; order Syngnathiformes; family Syngnathidae; genus Festucalex; species Festucalex cinctus. Next base: position 17,396,722 of record NC_135425.1, read on the forward strand.
TAAATCAGTCATGCGAGGATATGAATTTGAACTAGCAGATTAGGGCTTTTTAGGTTCTCATTTAAATTCTCTATACAAATCTGCAATCAGCATTTGGTGGCCAAAAAAAAAAAAAAAAAACGATTACAAGTTGTGACATGTAATATTGTAAATCTTGATACAGAATTATCACCCATACTTATGACGTGTGCAATACAAAACATCCGAATTCCGTATACTGTAACTGATATCATGATGTATTTGATTTTATATGAGTCAGATCTTTACGTGTTGACTTTCAATGAACACAAACTCCGGTTACTGGTATTAGAGAGTGTGGAACAACAAACACTGACGCAATGTTGGTGTTCACAAAAGACAAACACCCTCGTATAGCTCTCACCTTTCATGATGTATGACGAGGAAAGTAAACAGTTGAATAACACAGTCACAGTTTACTCAAAATACAGAGAAGACCGCAAAGCTTTACAATTTCTCTGAAACGCTAAGAAATATGTTGCTATGATGACGTACAGCATAAAACATAATGTTCAATACCTTCCGAGTTCATCTACTTACAACATGAAATCTTGTTCCCAGGAAGGCTGATCCCCTCGCACGGTGATTGTCGTGCTTTTGACATTCTGCACCTTCAGAGTCACGTAAGTGTTGAATTTGTCTGAAACAACAAGGTTGAAATAATACAGTTGTACTCAAATATAATGCTTAAAAAAGGTCACAAAGAATTTTCTCAACCATTCAAAGGCCCAATTTATTCAAGTCAGTCAGGCCATGTGATAATGCTGGAACATTCAAAATGACTTCTATTACGTATATGCTCATGACTTGTAAGCTAGAGAGCAAAAAAAATAAAAATAAATAAATACTCCGGTTTTTTTTTGTTTTTTTCCCCCCCCAGACTTATGGGGGAATGTCAAAACATTGCATCTGGATGCAAATAAATTCACATACAACAACTTTCACACCCAGAAATTACGGTCACTCAAGCAGTATTACCGAAAGGCAACTAAAGCCTGCCGGGTAGAATCAAACATTAAAAAGACAAAAAACAAACAAAACGGAGGTGAACATTTTGTCCTGTCCGTAAAGTGTGCACATCAGTATTTTTTCATTGAACAAATGGTTGTGCAGTACAATAGATTAAATATGCATATTTATTTATGAATATTATTATTATTATTTTTATAAACTAACATATGAAAACCATGAACAACATATTATAAGACTCAATTCTTCCATAAACACACATCCTGACATCCTTTCGGAAAAATAAAAGGATGAAGAATTTGAGCACTGAACAATTAACATCCACTTGTTGTTGTAATGCTTGTACGCTGCGAAAAGGTGTCAGGAACTCTTCTTTAAATATATTTCAAAAAATATATTTAGACACCCACGAATAACATACATGCACACACGCATACATGCACACGCACTCACACACCAACTATGGGAAAAACTAAGCAAAGGATCAGCTGCTTAGTTGCAGGCTTGTGACACTTTCAGGTTACCCCAGAAACACATTCAAAACATTTACCCTATCTTCAACACAACATCCAGTTCAGTCACATAATGGATTTCAAAGACACACGACGAGTATCTGTTTTTCTTTTTTTTCCTGCCTGAAACAAAAGAAACGACACTAAGCAGCAGTCTAAAAGTGCTGTCCTGTCTACAACAGCAAGAGTGACAGAGCCCAGACCTAATCAGTGTCTCAAGGGGATAGAAGCCAAAGAAAATACATTATTACAAAAGCAGCCAGGGGGGATGCCCAAACCATTTTCTAATTAGATTGATATCATTAGCATAGGATTTGTGCCATACTTGGGCCGGGTACCATGAATAGAAGAGATGAGATAAAGGAAGAGGTTGTATGGATTAGATCAACACCACTTATGACTGCAGCTGCAGGGCCTTTGCGACAGGTACTGTCCACTATAGGCTGTCTGGAATTAGAAGCGACGCTGGCCTAGCACAATGGAGAATGGCCAACGCATGTGAACTACAGCAAACAATATATAGTTTGACAACCAAGTCTATTTCAGTTCACAGAGACACTATATTCTCTCAAAAGTGAATGCTCAGTGTTGCCGAAATGAAAGGCTTGACAGAATTATGGAAAACACTTATTGGAGATTTATCACCGTTTTATTAAATCATTTTAAAACCCGTCTGTATTATTCGGCTTTTGGCTCACCATGAGACTTAACGGTTCGGTGCTTTGTGGTGTCAGTTGTATTTTGTGTTATGAATTTGATGTTTATTTTATTTGCTTATTCACTTCTTGTTATTAATTTATTGATGTATGTTTTATTTACTTGTATACTTATAATGTTTGTTTTGTTGTTCTTGTTTTACTTATCTTTACTGCATGATTGATTTCTGTTCCATGTCCACCAACACTTGTCTAAAGATATGAAAAAGGCTTTGATCATTCACGTCATCCTTGAAAACGTTCTATTTCATCAGATTCTGTCATGTTTCATTGTAATTTCATATATCGGCAGCCCATTGAAAAGTTAGTGTTTTTGATTCCACAATCCATTGACCAGGCAGTTAAAAAAAAAAAAAAAAAGTTGACGTCATTTACCGTTTATGGCAGCATTACATCGTGATTTTACTAATCGTTATTAAACGTTTTTGGCAGTCAAAGAGTTAAAGGTGACAAGATGTTGGATTTACTCACACAGTTTATTTTTTTTGGTTTGTTTTTTAGATACTTGGGTCCCTGAGACTGTCCACTTATCCAAGTCATGCATCTTCATCCACTATTGATCGATGCTGCACCCCCTTTATAAATTAGTCAGGAAAACTCAGGCAGTCGAAAGACTGACATTTTGAATTCCGACCTCTTATTGACAATGCATTCAACAGAAAACATATCTGGGACTGATTTCAACCTTTGCTTGTTAATTCATCACTCCCCAGTCTGCTTCTGAGTTGAAAACATGTACTAACCCAACAAAACAAATCTCTTATCAAGCTCAACTTTCCTGAGGTAGTGAGTGGAAAACCGGGCAGTAGCATATCCAAGGTTATTTTCAGTTGGACACATTTCCCAGAAACCTAATGTTCCAAATTGAGGCCGAAATGAAGGTGTGGGAAAAATACAAAGCAAGCACGTCACACACAAGCGCCGTGTACACAAAGAGGGAAAAAGGTCACAAGTGTACTTATGTGGAAAAGACAGGACTACCGGTAATAATAAATTCAGCCTTATTGCTGAATGATTTCCAGACAATAAAAATAAATGTAAATCCTTTATCATAGTAGGTTTTTAAATAATTTGTCGTAACAGCTGATGTTGGACCAACAACCACTAAATATTACATGGTAAATGTAATGTTATAACTGTGTAGTCACATAATGAAACCATTGGTGTTTGAAAATACAGGTATAAAGCATTTAAAATATTGCTACTTTCAACAAGATCGGTTACAGATTTCAGATTTTGTGATTAGAAAAAAACAATGAATCAGCTGAATCATCTCAAAACTTCTTCCACCATTAATACAATCGGTAACCCAATAAAGAATTCAGATTAATGTTATTTATTTACACACATCAAAACTGATGCTAAATGGGAGTTAGCACACACCTTCCACCATTAAAAGTGTCTATGATTCTCCACAAATAAAATTCAGCTTTTCAGCTGTGGTCTGCAAAGAGCTTCCGCTGCATCAAAAGCATCTAATTGTTCAAAGGTATCAGTCAGAATACGGGTACAAAACAATTGCCAAGGCATTAAATATGCTTTGGAACGCAGTGAAGACTGCAATTAAGCAGAGAAAATCTGGCACAACCGTGGCTTTACGAAGAACTGGACCTTCAGAGCTAATGAAAAGACGAGAGAAACAAAATTATCAGGGAGGATGCTTAAAGGCCACCAACAAGGAGGGGCATGCAGGAATTTCTGGAACGTACTGGCTGTTTAGTACAACAATCTCCATCTTCTTCATTATGTCTGGGCTGTGGGGCAGTGTGGTACAATGGGAGCTTAAGCTCACAAAGAAAAGACCCACTTGAAATTTCTTTAAAGCTCAAGGTGAGAATCTTTTATGGTTCGCTGAATTCAGGGTAAAACATTTTGGCCATATTTCCAAAAAGGTGTAAACACAACAACACTATACCCGTGTATGCTGTGTGGCATTGTTTTTCTTCAGCTGGAACTGGGGCATGGAGGGAATTCCAGTTAAGCCCGTCTTACTGAGCGGCGCGGGATTGCGAGGGTGCACACATGTTGCTTTTTTGGCAGGCTACTTTCATTATATCTCAAAAATATATATATATTTTTTTTCATTCCAATTTCCAACTAATTTCTACAGGTTGTAGTTCACATTAATGGTGGAAAAAGTTTTTAAATTATTCATCCTGGTCTCATTTTTTTTTTAATATCACAAAAACATGCCATTTGAACATGGGTGTGAAGTTTTTCTATCCACTGCATGTTTACAAAGGCAAAAGGATTACGTGAATTATCGTTGATGTTTGCTTTGGGGCAGGTGTTAGACGTGGTCTGATCCAGGGGTGGGAAGCGCCTCATAAAATACACACAAGACTTACACAGTAATCATCTAAACTAAATATCCTTGGCAACAGACACTGTTCTCTTTTCACAAAGGCAGAGGTAAGTTTGTGAATACAAAATAATGAACGTAAAATAATACTGTCACATCTGAAGTCGCTGTGACTGTCGCTGCTGTTGGCTTCTCTGGTAAGACGTGTCACAAGGCTTAAAAGATAGGTGTGAAGTTAAACAAGGGATTGGCATAGGTGGAGAGCAGAGGGATTTGGTCTGAGAAGCCAGCGATCTTAAGTCACATGCTGGTATCAAAGGACACAAAGGTTACATCATGTAAAAAAAAAAAAAAAAAAAACCTTGACTATGAACACAGCTTATCTTTGCAATAACGAGCATTTAAAAGTTCATGGCACTATAAAAGCACAAGTATAGAACTGTATGTTCTGAAACTTGACAGCCATTTGAATTAGTCAACTCTTTACTTCAATGTCTTTAGAGTAGGGCTGGGTATCGATTCGGATTTCCAGAATCGATTCGATTCGATTCACAAGGACCCGATTCGATTCGATTCACAACAATTTTCGATTCAGTTGAGAAATTCATGCAGTAGCTATTTTAGACAGTCAAAATTACCAATACTGCAAATAGCAGAAACTTCTTACTCTAATTTAATGCATTAGCAAAAATATGAATATTTACATTAAGAATTGAATCCATTGCAGTTACACTAATAGTCTGTTTTATTTAAAATGGCCCTATAAAAACAAATCATTTAAATCAATTACAACCACAGTAAAGGCTGTGTAAAACAAGTGACATGGTTTTATGTATCGATATTGGGATATGAAAAGGAGTATCGATACGATATCGATGTATCGATATTTTGAACCCAGCCCTACTTTAGAGCAATAAAATTTTCCAAATTTCCTATACTAAATAAGTGCTATATTATGCTCATAGGCCTGATTAAAAGTATACTGTATATACATTACACAGCATGTAGGAATTACAAGTCTCTGTTACCGTTAGTGTGATACAAGCTTCTCAGCAAGTGCTAATCCAGCTAGGACGATTTTACCCTACCTGGCTCACATTTCATCTGAAACCCGGCTGCAAACAAAGAGTTCAGCCTAAAGCAAACATTGAACATGTGTGACCATGCGGAAAAGGAGCGTTTGTCAAAGTACTCACCAGAAGGTCCGTGGAGCTTGGCTTTTTTCACTGCAAATAAAGAATGCAGAGCAGTTTTAGTCAAGAGACCCATATATTGTAAAATTCTATTTCTTTTATGCTATTTTGACAAGAGTCAGAAACATTGCTCGAGTCATTGTTACACACGGGTAAGTACTTCAAAAAATACTGCAGAAAGGCCCTTTTACAAACTTTGCAGCGGAAATGTAAACTTCTATATCGTGGTTAGAGTAGTGGAGCTGAAAGAGCATTTTATTGGAAAGAAATGTTATTGTTGACTTCCGCTTTAACAACATTTCTGATTGGTTAACTAGTACAGATATCAAGTTAGGAAAGTCTACTACTGGTCTTATACTTACTACTGTTTTGATTTGAGACTAGAGATTTAAGACTCACAGACAAAAAAGCTACAACAAATGTGTACCAACAAAAAAGGTACCGACATTTTATTTTCTCTAATGAGCAGTGCAGACAAAGCTGGAAGCCACAGTCTAAAATGGTTACGGCAAAATAACAACCCAAAAAAATTGTCAACAAATGAAATATGTCCTTATCAATGCAAATAAATTGAACTCAAAACAGAGCAGTTTTAGGCAGAAGCAAAACTATAATACAAGTTCCTCCACATAGCTGTGATTCACAAATTTGCCTAATTGTTGCTCTAAAAACATTGTTGGTTTTGAATGGGTTTCATCTGAGGTGTGCGCTGTGCAGGCAAAACTATAATGGACCACAGGAAGTAAATGTTTGTGGTAATTTCCACGTGTGTACGGGCCTATATTTAGACACGTTGACTCAGGCGTAATTGTTATTGAAGCCTGACGTCGTCATTAATATGCAAACAAAGGGACACGGGACACATGATTGCATAAACACAGCCATGCAGACAGACAAACCAGGCTCATGACGTCACCGCAAGTAACATCGCCTTTCAATATGAAGCTTTATAAAAATAGAGCTGAGGTGAGCTTGCTTGTTTAGCCAGGTGCTTTGTTCAAAATTGTCATTATAAGTACAAGTCCTCTTGAATCATGAAGTAGATTTGATCGAGACATTAACTTAAAGATAATTTCAGCATCATTCCAAGTACAGTAAATCCTAGGTATTTTTCCACCATTACCTCGGAGGTTCTGTTAGTATTTATTTCCTCATACCATGCTATTTTCAGACACTGTAACCTTCAGGTGTTACAATACCTATTTGGACTGTTAATAATTTTTTTTTGTCGAATTCTAGTACGTATGTACTTAAATGTATGGATGGAAGTAGTGGACAAAATACAATTATTGGGATGGGGTACAGTTGGGAAAAAAAAATCTGCATTTGATTACAATTTAAATACTGTACACCTACAGCATATGCCTTAACACCAAACTTTTTACTAGCAGGATAGACCCGAACAGCTGTGTCACACAACAGACAGCTGGTTAACAAACAGACGGCTAACAATGACACATTAAACAGTGGGGAGTGGATAAGAAGCGCATTAGGAAAAGTAACAAAAAGCTAAAAAAAAAAAATGGTAAAGAATTTGCTTTGGTTTATTTTTAGAATGCCCATTTTTATTCTCATGATGCAGCGACAGAACAATGTTTGCGGGATTGAAGTGTTTTAGCGGGGATTACTCGTGATTGCTGTGGCAGTGTTCGGGCATATAACCTACTAAACCTCTGGAGCCTTAGATGGCAGATGGGTCGAAACAGGATGATGGAGGCACAAGCCGCACTTTGAATGCAACATCTCCTGCTCGGTCAGTGCACATGACTTGTGTTTCCTCAGAGCTGGGTGGTTTGATTCTTTAGGATTTGATTGGAACAGGTCCTAAAAACTACCCCCCCCCCCCCCCCCCCCCCAAATCTTTCAATAAATCAGTTGAATGGGGGAAGTGTGGATTTTTTTGTATGTTTAAATAAGGATTTGAGATATCATTATTTATTCAATTCTATAAGGAACTGTGGAAAAGGACTACAAACACCTGCAAAACTGCAATTTCTACCACCAAGGTATTTCCAGAGTCATGACTCCTTCAAGTAAACTTTCCACCAAACACTTTCAGTTTTACTCTGAGACACAGCAGTAGCAGTACATAAGTTGAATGAAGAGTAGGCACATACTCTCATTTGCATGGCGTTATTTCACAGGCCTAAAGCGTTAGGGTGCGATTAGTGGAAACTGATGTTTATCATGGTCTGTACTGGGCCTCCGTGATTCTATTAAGGTCACGATTTGGTTGGGTCAATTCATTGCTGCTGCAACCATTTCCCATTCCCTTTTTTGTTATACTTCTTGCTCTCTTTATATCATACAATGAAAAGTACCCGTATTTATTTTGTTAGCAAGACTCCATTTTGGGTGTTTGCAGTGGGGATGTCACAGAAGGAAATAGACTGACTTAACACAATTTTGTCACAATTATAATCACTGCTTTTTACTTAGATTTGTTCCTGCTTATATTTTTAATATGTTTGACATTTTATTTTATGACACCATGGCAGTATTTGGTCTCACAAACAATGATTTAGCAGCCATGACACTTAGAAAAGATCAGAAGAGACCTTCTTCCGATAATATAAGGTCAGAGGAGTGAAAATATGTATTCTCACTCACGAAGACTCTTTGGGATGGATGGATGGATGTTTATGATGAAAGAATTTCATTCTCCTTTATGAATGCGATTTTTTTTTTTTTTTTTTTTTTTGTCATTCATGTTTTGTCCAACATAGTAATTTTGAGTAGTAATGTACTGTGTACTAACAAATTGTGAGTATGTTTTACCCAATTATGATTACAAATTGGTTGTAGAACGTAATCAGAAATGTTAGGTAAACTAAACATATTTAAGTATTTCATAATTACTGAATTCATATGATATTTAATCACAAAGTATAATTTATATTTACCCTATGGGGTATATGCCACGGAGGAGGCGGGACTTCGTACTTCCGGGTTTTCAGACCTCAGCTTTGTTTCCGGTTTGCGAGGTGTGGGCCGCGTCCCAATACTTGCGCTTCGGACTTTGTGCCCCTCGGTTGCGCGCTCCCGTCGACGGGTGCGAGTGTGTAGTGTGTCTGTCTCAGTTGTCCGAAGCATTTCAGGAAGCTGAAAACCCCTGCGTGCTCTCAGTCCCACCCATCTGCAGGAGCGCGCGGTTGGGGGCGCAGGGGTGTGGGGTGCCAGTGTTGGAACGCGGCCAGAAACAGAGCTGATGTGTGGAAACCCGGAAGTCGGAAGTCTGTGGAATCTGCCCCATTAAAATTGATGCAAATTGTTACCCTACATTTATTGGGTAAATTCTATATATATATATATATATATATATATATATATATATATTTTCCATGTGTACTAAAGTACGCGTTTCCCATGACAATACATATTCCAGTTAAAACCATATTTGAACAATAATCTGACCGAGGCACTACCACGCACACTCACAGTATGGAGAAGGAAAGAACAAAACAAAATTGTGCTGTATTTGCAGGAAAACGGGAACAGGAAGTGACACTATGCTCTCCTAATGCTGCTGGCAGCAGTGCACTTCCGCTGGTGCCGGCGACTATGGTCAGGTGGAGAGAAACAGAGAGCACAAGAGCGAGAGAGAGAGAGCAACAGATGGTCAGGGGATTACAATCTCTAAGCGCTCTCCCTGTCTCTGCCTCGTTCTCGCATAATTCCACTGCACTGCTGCTCCGTCTTGCAGGGAATCAAATTCTTGTCGGAATAATTTTCTTACATTTTACTTATCTGGGCTCTAAGCAAGTGGTGTGCTGATGTACAATACACATTTGTTGAAAATGTTCCGTGCATGTTGTCCATATACTGTAGCCTACATTAAATACACAAGCAGACTGGCAGATTGAAGATGCACAAATTACATTTAGACATTAAAACCTAATGAATATTGTCAGCTCACCGTTAGAAAATACATCACAGGCATTTTGGTCATTTGTATCACATTTTGTGAGGTCGTGCATGCATGAAAGTTTACTTTGGTTGTTGCTATTTGTATTTACAATCTGTAATGTCATAAAGTAGGTGGTTGCTGATGTTATGCTTTTATGTATTCAAAATTATTAACTGTATGGCAATGTATTCAGAGATTTCTTTGAGAAATATAAAATATGTGAGTTGTGATAATGATTGGAGGGAATTTTCACAACTGCTAGCCATTTCTTATTTTAACCAAATGCTAGTCAGAAGAAGATTAACGCATGTCAACAGGTGTGAGATCATTATTATTTTTTGTTTACAAATGGAATTCATACTGAGCTGGCATTTCCATATTGTGGCACTAATGAAAGCTTATAAAATAACCATAATGATAATAATAACAATAATAATAATAATAATAATAATAATAATAATAATAATGATAATAATAATAATAATAATGTTTTAGATTTTAAGATACTACTAATTACTGCACAATTGAAACTTACATCCAGAGTTTCTCGGAGGAAAAAAAAATGGCTAAGCTTGGTGGTCTGGGACGGACGGACTGGGAATAAAATTCTGCATGGGAAAATATGTGTCAACGGTGAGGGATTGTGGACATTGATGACATGTGCCAAATCATAATTCACGCTTAGCCTGATGGTGGGGGCCAGAATACTAAAAGCCTGGCTACCCACCAGCCCATTAAGCACTGGGGGGGAAACCCTGTACGTCTGTCAGCTGAAAGAGCCTGTAACTGCTTGAAAATATAAACTAGGATTTACCCCCCCAAAAAACTGTGATGCAATATTATAATAAATAACAAAAGCCCATCCTCATAATTATGAATCATCATCACAGCCACAACTAGTACAGTCTAACATGCTGATCCCCCCAATAGTAATCGCAACTAAAACTAAGCATTAATTGCAGCTGACCTGACAAATGACAATACCCACTCAAAACCTCTCACAACAAATAAATGTATTGTGCTCACCACTGAGACAGAATCCAGACACAACCTAAAACAATATGTGTCCACTCAGCCCTGTCCCCTGATTAACTGTCAGTCTCACCCACATGTCCACGTTATGTTAAACCACTTGTGTGTTAAGTAAGACATCGCCATGGAGATGGAGCTTTTCGACGAGCAATAAATAAGCGACATTGTCAAGCTGTTATCAGGGGATGAGTCACCACATATCAGCCCAAGCGACATCTTTCCGTTTATCTTGGGCAGCATAACACCTCCCGCCTTTCATTTGCTGAAACAATAAATCAATCGGTGATGCTCAAATACAGAAATTGGTCCCATTACAGACAATGATTTGAGGATTCACTTGCAGCATATTGCACAAACACTGACCAGAGTTGATAGAGTCTGCCAAATGTCACATCATGAATGGTCAATGGGGTGAAACACGATGACCTTTATGTGGTTCACCCTGTAAGGAAGTCTATTCTGGCTAATGCTATCAACCAGATGAGTGCATGTGGATCCAATACTGCCATACTGCAATTCCTTGTCCAATTCAGTGCAGACTCCTAGAATAGGTTTTGACACAACTTTGAAATATTACTCACAAACTTTCACCTATCTGCAGTTGTGATTGTGAAGTGATTGAGTAAAAACGCCTGCACCAGAGCCACACAGGTGTTGATGCATGGACATGTTCCTCTAATCTCATTCCTTCATTTCATTTTGTGTAAAAAAGGACTAATTCTAAAATATTATGACTTTTTCCCCCTCTTGAAAATATACAACTTTCTTCTCGTTAAAAATAAATCTCAGCAGTCAGCACTATCGCTCATGAATATACAACTTTGTTCAAGTATAATTAGAACTTTAATCTTGTGCTTTTATTTTATTCATTCTTTTCAGTGTGACCCAAAAATGCAATACAGTAGGCTACTTTTGTTTGGCATCCTAGTGGAAGTGGATCAAATTAGAGAGCAGTGATCTTGTCACAACGAGTGATGTATTGCATAATATGCTTTGCAACCACGAAATGGACTGCATCAGGATTTTGTAGTGAGTTATGTTTCAACAAATGCTATTTCATTTGCACAGGTACAATGACATAAATTTGAATTGGATAGAAACATCAATATTACTCATCCATATCCAAAAGTATTTTGAAGAGGATAGTATACATCATTATGCTACCTATTTTTTATTATTATTATTTTTTTGTGACCTAATTTCACTTTCTCAATACAAATACAGAGGGTCCTGTACTCAAATCAACATGATGTAGACGCTTGTCCATAAAAAACAACAATCAATAAAATATAACAATAATATTTGTAAACATTACAAATCGCATTCTAGTTTTCATTATGCATGTTTTACAATCTGTACAGTTTTCGTCGGCATTTAAAGATTAAATGCAGTGGAGCGCAGTGACCCAGTTTAACTTAGAAATAAATGAAACAAAACTTACCTCTTACACAAAGTAACGACATGAGCGCTTCCAACAACAATCCAGTAGTTTCACTCACTTTGGAAAGAAGCAGACGCTTGAAAGTAATTTAGCGAGTGTGGTAACATTGTATCCGCTAATTAATTCATTCTCGTAGCCATAGACGCTTTCGTTTGTGGAAACTACAGGTGCAGTGGTTTTCCGACAAGAGAGTAAAGCAAATTGCAGGACGATTAAAAGTACCATAAAAGCAGCAGCCTGAGTGTCAATTTGAGCAAACAGAGGGAGGGAAAGGGCGAAACAGAACATGTGATTAGCGTCTTTTTTGGCCAATCGGAACTCAATATTTTCTAAAAAGGCGTGGTTATACATATAACTGACCAATCGGACTAAGGATGATTAGGGAATAAACAGGTGACGCAGGAAAACCCAAGCGCTGAATAAATCTGGCTTTATGCACACTATCGAAACATTTTTGGATTAAAAATGGCATCAACTACGATACACAGAAGTCGTAAATGAAAATAAATTCTCAAAAATATTAACTATAAGAAGTCTGAAAACTCGGGTGTGTAAAAAAAAAAAAAAAAAAAAAAGAAAAAAACTCAATGGCGCCACTGTGTGCATCTAGTCATGTACTACATTCATCTGAGGCACGGGGGAAAAAAAAAAAAAAAACTTCCTGGCGGTGATAGCTACTTACTTACATAATGTGCTTTACTTACACTTTGTTTTTATTACATTTATTTTTTTTAAATGTGTTGTTTATGTGCATTTTATTTTGCCCCCAATAACAATACACCATAAGTTGGATTTAAAAGAACAAAAAGCACAAAAGTATATTTGTGGGCTTATAAATTAAAATATACTTTTTGCGGCAATCTATCATTGTTTTATTTTTCATTTTGTTGTTTGCTACGAGGTAGCGGAACTCAAGTTACTACCTTGTTTCCCGTTGTGGCGGACATTTTCGGACATTTTACCGTTGCACCAATGATGTAACTTCCCTGATAGGTCACAGATGAGTGGGGAGTTCTTGTGAATGGAGTGTAGTTTTATTTAAGAATTCCAATTCCATATCATCGTTCATTCATTCATTCATTCGACATGATGATACGCACACTGTTTCGCAGCGGCGGGTCTTTTCTCCAGGTGATTTAAATAATAGTGCATTTGCTGTTTACTGTCCAATTACCTGACGCGAACGTGCACATTTCAAACTCATTGGTTGTCGTACAGGAAGATGTACTACTTACCCGTGAGTAAAGTCACTCATTTTCTCTCACGACCGAATTGGGCTTTGCCGTTAGGATTCCAATTGATAATTTGGTCTTTAAATGATTTGCCGCTCAGTTTGCAGTCAACACGTATCGCCATTGAAATAAAACTTGTCGAACTAACTTGAATGTGCAATTGTTATGTAATTACAGTAATATTTGTGTGACTGTGCGTGTTTTACAGCAAAGTCGACGAACCGCTCCAAGATTGTGGGTGTCCCCAGTTCAGCAGCGATGGGCGTCCAGTCTGCCTATGAACACGGTGGTCTTGTTTGTGCCCCAGCAGGAAGCGTGGGTGGTGGAGAGAATGGGTCGTTTCCATCGCATCCTAGAACCGGTACCCACTTTTTTTTTTTTTTTTTCCAATCAATTCAGTGTGTGTTCAGTCACAGTGAGTGGCATGTTATGATGGAGACCTCATAGATTTAGCACTTTGGCAACAGATGCAAAGCAGGCTAAAGCAGAACTCACTCAATGTGTGTGATGATCTTAAGTGGCTACAAATTGGATTATTGGCTGTGGTAATTAGAAAATTACTACAAAATGTATGTGTTTGCAACGTGCATGTCTTAGTTAGGGGAACAGCATAAATTCAAAAGATATGGAAAAATGTTTACATCACGTTTGCTAAATATTGTACTTGTTGACCTTCTGTAGGGGTTAAATTTTCTCATACCAGTACTTGACCGAATCCGCTATGTACAAAGCCTCAAAGAAATAGTCATCGATGTGCCGGAGCAGTCTGCAGTTTCTTTAGGTAAGTAATTTTGTCATGTATTTTATGTTGTGCAAACTGTTACCCCTCAAGCACATAAACTGACTCAATAAAATAGGTGTGGATATCTTTTGCAATTGTATTTCTAATTTGTTTTGCAGATAATGTAACTCTACAGATTGATGGAGTTCTGTATTTAAGGATCCTGGACCCTTTCAAAGTAAGATTTTGAAATGGATGTGTCTATTTAATTTTCTGCTCCTATTTCAATGATTTTACTTTTTATTCATGCATATTGTTCACCCTAGGCTAGTTATGGTGTTGAGGATCCTGAATACGCTGTCACACAGCTGGCACAGACCACCATGCGCTCAGAACTGGGCAAACTCACACTGGACAAAGTGTTCAGGGTAATGAGTCAGGACATGCTGTTACATCAAACCTCATAAACAACAATATAAGAATCATATTTTGTTTCCTTCCAAGGAAAGAGAGTCCCTTAACGCCAACATTGTTCACTCCATCAACCAAGCTTCAGACGAATGGGGAATCCGTTGCTTGCGGTACGAAATTAAAGATATACACGTACCACCTCGTGTGAAGGAATCCATGCAAATGCAGGTGAGGTTTCAAGGAGATTTTGAAGTTACGCAAAGTGCTAATATACATCTACAAGTTAGATTTTCTTAAAGCTTCCATTTTTGTTGACTATGTGCAATATTTTGCCATACAATATTTTGTAGGTAGAGGCCGAACGTAAGAAGAGAGCGACAGTGCTGGAGTCTGAAGGAACAAGGGAATCAGCCATTAATGTCGCAGAAGGACGTAAACAAGCTCAGATTCTTGCATCAGAGGGTGAAAAAACGGAACAGATCAATAAAGCGGCTGGTAGGTGTATTCAATAACTCATCTACCATACTTGTTATGTACTAACTGTCTATTACTGAAACTAATTTGCCTCCAGGTGAAGCCCAAGCAATCTTAGCCAAAGCTGAGGCCAAAGCCAAGGCCATCCATGTTCTATCTGATGCCCTAGCTGAACAGGTGAAGAGTAGTTTTATTCAGTCTCCTTTAAATGGCTTCAACAAAATTTTCAACCTCTCCTTGTTCATTTTCTTGTGCAGAATGGAAATGCGGCAGCCTCACTAACCGTGGCTGAGCAGTATGTGTCTGCGTTTTCCAACCTTGCCAAAGAGTCCAATACCGTCCTTCTCCCATCAAATACAGGAGACATTAGCAGCATGGTTACACAGGTATGCATGTAAATCCGACGAGATGTTTCCAGATTTAATTGGATTACTTATGGTGTTTCCCTGCCTTCAGGCCATGGCCGTTTATGGTAAATTAGCAAAGACAAGTCCGAAGAGCCCACCAGGAGAAGTGGAGAAGAGTGAAGATGTTTTGAATGAGCCGGAATATAAATAGCACAGGACACAATCAGTACACTCATACAACACAAAGCAGAATCAGATGAAGCATAATTCAAATGGATGGCCTTTGAAGTGTTGTATTAGCAAGTTTGATGACAAACTTCTTCCCCGGAGTTGAAGCAGCGGAATTTTCGCGGACTCTACTTAGCCAGTTGTTCCTGTCACATCAGCAATTATTCTGGTTACAATGACTTTTGGATGCTGCTCATGTTTAGATTTATTGTGTCCCATTTTCGTTTTCTGGAAATTATGGCCTCTTGTAATAATTTTTAAGACATTTTGGTTTATCGATGCGATAAATGTGATTTGATAAAACTGGGGCAAGACAATTTTAATTAACTTCTTCATATAAATATAAATGAAGAAGACATTTTGTTTCTACTGCAGTAGCTTTGAGTTGCAACATGTCCCGATGTCGCAGCACATGAGTGCGTGTTTTTGTGTAGTAAATTCAGTTTGTCATATAAAAGTACAGTAGTAAGCAAGCACCAACATAATGTAAAACCAGTTAAAAAGGTAAACTTTTTTTTTTTTTTTTAATCGGAAATATTTCCCCTTGTTCTGTAGTTATAAATAAACACTGTGCCCAACATTCACAATTTTATTCAGCCCTTGTCTATGGATGTATTTATGACATTTCAAAGATACTGTATGTTTTTGTGCTTTTTCTCAAATTGTATTTCTACATGAGTATAAGAGTATAAGTACTGTGTGGAGTAATATATAAGCCTATATGTTGTTTTTTGTTTATTTTATTATTTTTAAAAAACAAAAACAAATGAAGCTTACAGGCGTACAGAAAAATTGAAATAACTGAGCGATACAAAAAAAAAAAGTAAAAACCAACAACATAAACACATCATAATACAGTGGGGTTAAACGAAAAAGTCATGTTATCATAAAGCCCTATAAGCCTTTTTAGAGTTACAGCATTGTAATGAATCCTTAAAGAAGTTCCTTCAGAAAAACAAAGGTTGGCTTAGTACAGTCTCGCCAAGTTTGCATTTACGAATGAAAAACTTTGTTATTCAATGTGAATTGTTTTACCTAATTGTCCATTATTACTCATGTAATGATGTACTCATTACATCATGTAAATTGTAAGTTAAAGACACAGTACCCAAATGTTAGAAACAGCCCATAAACAGGAGCTGTCACAAAAAAAGTTTTGTAAAGACACAAGTAAAAACAAATGTTCTTCTGTTTCTTTGTTACTGGTGCAAAAAGTACATTCATTGTCCCCACTGTTAAATTTAGAATGCAAAAATTCTTTACAGGGCTAAATATTGTTAATTGTACTTTGAAATGACTTTTTTTTTTTTTGACAAGATTGTAATCAAAAGCCAAACATGTCAAATACAACACACACAAAAAAATCATCACACAAACAGTAAAGAGAAAGTGTACTTTGAAATGACAGTTTTCCTGCATGACGTCATACGTTGTAAAATATTGGCTTGCAAAAGACATCTAACAGGCACATAAAGAATTCTTTCGATTCGACATACGCGAAGTTTTATACGAAAAAAAAACTTGGAAAGTGTATTCGTTTAATAATGCATTTTTGTTTTTAAATCGAAAATGTCATGCTCACGTTTACGTAGTAATACATCCCTGCAAGTTAAAAATAAGGGCAAAAAGAAAAACTACATTTCAGTGCCACGCGGTAAAATGTTCGTACGGATCTTCCGCTAAAAAAAACTTGGAAAGTGTATTCGTTTAATAATGCATTTTTGTTTTTAAATCGAAAATAATGTCATCATGCTAACGTTAACGTAGTAATACATCCCTGCAAGTTAAAAATAAGGGCAAAAAGAAAAACTACATTTCAGTGCCACGCGGTAAAATGTTCGTACGGATCTTCCGCTAAAAAAAACTTGGAAAGTGTATTCGTTTAATAATGCATTTTTGTTTTTAAATCGAAAATAATGTCATCATGCTAACGTTAACGTAGTAATACATCACTGCAAGTTAAAAATAAGGGCAAAAATAAAACTACATTTCAGTGCACGCGGTAAAATGTTCGTAGGGATCTTCCGCTAAAGGTTCCATGCTCTTAAGTTCCGACCCCTGTCTACCGTCTTGGCTGTCCTGACAGGAGTCCTGTAGTGTGGTTACCTGAGGCACCGGAATCTTCCTGTGCCAACCAAACGGCCGTCAAGTCCGCCCCTGGTCAAACGAGGGGGGCAGAATGACTTCCACAAGGTCAGTGTTGTTGTTGTTTTTTGTTTTTAATGCATCAAGTGCAATATATGCACAAGAATATCGTCATTAATGAACGATGACGTAGTTTATAGCAGTTTTATGACGTTCGTACACTTCTCCAATAATAAAAGTAAATTAACGTTAAACTGCTGTTGTTTTAGGATGAACAGCCTCCCAGTTCTATCCCTTCTTCTGTGGGTCTGTGCAGTATACTTTGTGGGAATTCACCTGTTTTTCGGTGGATTCCTGCTGGTTCGACTGGAGGTAAACCGCACCAGCACCTGCGGAGACGTACTGGAGCCTAGGGGAGAGTCGAGGGACTTTTGTGGGGTACAGCCACGTTTCCGCAGGGCTGTCCTCATCATCATCGACGCCCTGAAAATCGATTTCGCCCGTTTTGACCCCAACAACACGTCGCCCCTCCCTTTTGAAAACAAGATGCGTGTGTTTGAGGATATAACCTCAGCTAAGCCTGCCCAGTGCCGCTTATACCCCTTTCGTGCTGACCCACCCACGACCACCATGCAGAGAATCAAGGGGTTAACTACTGGATCTTTACCCACCTTTGTGGATATAGGTAACAATTTTGCATCTAGTGCCATCTCGGAGGACAACCTCATCCAGCAGTTTGGGCAAGTGGGTGAGTATTGTGTCAACAAAGCCCAAAATATGACGTACCGGTACAACCTGGTGCATATCATGGTTTAGACAATGTTCAAGACACATTAGTGGCTGATAATAATGTGTTTGGTATCGTTTTAAAGGGCACATTCTAAGATTTAATTTAAGCCTATTTATGAAGCTCTTGCCAAATTTATAGGTCACTAGAGCTCTTATAACTTTCAGAAAAACACATTTTCCGCAATTTTCGCCATATATACCCTTTAAGTCCTGTGAATTGTGACATCAAAGAACATGACAGACAAAAAATACAACTGGAATATTAACCATAGTCAAAGGATTCAGGAAATGTGCACTTTATTCATAATGTGTCGTCATTGCTGGACATGATTCCAGACATAAAGAGATACTTCACATATTTAGCCCATTATAGCAATAAAAGTTAATATTTTATCTATAAATAATTTGAATTAATTATTTTTCCCGTTATAATTAGTAACTTTAAAAACACAATTTGCAACTTGCTGTTAACTGAAAATAACATCACAAGGGCTCAGGTAACCAATCACAACTCAGCTTGTGAATGTCACATGACCAAACCTAGAAAATGGGTGAGCTGTGATTAGTTACTTGAGCCCTTGTGATGTCATTTTCAGTCAACAGCAAGTTGCAAAATGTGTTTTTAAAGGTACTAATTGTACGTGAAAAATAATGAAAGTATCAAATTAATTCTAGACAAAATATTAATGTTTGACTGCCAAAAATGGCTAAATAAGTGAAGTATTCCTTTAAATGAAAAGGAGGATTTTGACCGGAATATGAGGTATTAATCTATGCAGGCTATTTGGCTGCATTTGGACAGTGGTGGTCATCAAACTGCTTTCTGCCACAGACCGGTTCATAGTCTGACTGATATTTCACGGACTGGCAACTATCTGTTGGCAGTGTGGTGAAATTCATTCTTGCCATTCACATTCACGCCAGGATGATAACAGACATTTTCACAATTAGAATTTGCCCATCCAGCTGGTACCGGTATCTGCTCTGGCCCATGGACTATGATGAGATCCAATACAAGAGGCTTAGCTCTTTTAGGAGCATGGGCGGGCCAACATATTGTATATACTGGCCAGGAGGTTTTGACTTTTGTGCATATCAGGTGTCTGTGCCTTCTGTCAAAATGCTCATCTCAGTCACATGAAATAAGACGAACCCCACAAGCTGGCAGAAATGAGAAAAAAAAACTGGCACATACTGTTAAAGTTTGCAAACCATACCACGTATAGAAAAGAGTACAAAAATACTGTACATACAGCTGTGTTTTTCAGTTAATAAAGGGGGATAAGTTAAAAAGTGTGAAAAGGTAGATTACTGTATAGCTTCTGGTACATGACAATTTCCAATCCCTACATTCTCTTACAGGCAAACGAGTGGTGTTCATGGGCGACGACACTTGGGAGAATCTTTTTCCAAGGAAATTCTACCGTTCTCTGCCTTTCAGTTCTTTTAACGTGCACGACCTGCACTCTGTGGACAACGGCATCCTTCAGAATCTCTACACAACTAGTATGTTTTTCGAATAAAAACAAACCACTATAGGAGTTAGCTGTTTGTTTACTCCTGTTGCGTTATCAACATGCTTTTATATCTTTCCATTTGTCACTTTGTTGGTTTTGACAGTGATGGGCGATGAATGGGATGTAGTGGTTGCTCATTTCCTCGGCGTGGACCACTGTGGCCACAGGTTCGGTCCTGACCACCCAGCGATGGCTGACAAGCTGACCCAGATGGATGGAGTCATCAGGTCAGACAACGTGTGTCACAACAACATGCACTTTTAATTTTCATTTTAACATGATTTGGTCACATTTCATGGGATTGTATGTTTGGAGATTTTGGATATATTTCAAAAGAAGCCTTTGTTTTTTCACTTTAAATGTTAGATATTACGAATTATGTCTGTGGGAATCATTCTTACTGTGCTGTTGATCTTTGTCTGCAGGTCTGTGATTGATCATATACAAAATGACACACTTTTGGTGGTGATGGGCGATCACGGGATGACAGAAACTGGTGATCATGGAGGAGACAGTCAGAAGGAGACTGATGCGGCCATCTTCCTCTACAGTCCTGTCCAGCTCTTTCCTGGACCCCCGTCGCAGGTCTGCAGAAATGCTCAATGATTTTAACCTAAGTGCTGTATTTGATTGCCACTAACTGTTTTTGATTTTATGCAGTAAGAGAAAGTGTTTTCCAATATTCATTTATCTTATTTAGAAACATAAGAGGCAACCACTTGTATGATTCAGTTGTTTTACACTCTTGCAAACTACAGCCATGCTCTATTGTTGTGATGCTATTATAGTTGCATGCCAAATACATGAATTTTTGTGGGAGTTCATTCTTTAAGCAGAGATGTAACTCTCGCATTCAGCTGGAATTATCATGATTATTTGTTTCAAATCATCTGATATCGATTAAGAAATATAAAAATGTGATAAAGTGCCAATATTAAAGCATCAGTATGGTAAACTAAAATAAACTACAGTAGTTCAACATTTTATGAACATTTCAAGTCCATTTTATAACTAAATGAAAAAGCTGAACATTGCAAATGCAGAACAATATCAAATAATATAGTGAACTAGATTACAGTCTTGAGTGTAAATAAGTATTGGAGGGTTATAATTGATCTATTATAATTCATATGATTCTTCAGAAAGGCAGATGCCAATATGAATCAAAATGCTAAATATTGTCGCTGATTATCTGCCTACACTCACGGAGTAAACCAATTGGATTGGAAATGGATTTAAAATTACGTGCTGAGAAGACCACTGAAAATCTATTAACTATATTTTGTTCTTTCAGATATCCAAATAACGTGAATGTGATCATGCAAAAGTGAACTGTCAGCATTTAATAAAGTGCACCTCCCACCAAAGTGTTAAAATGCAGCACTAATTTACATAATTGCTTTTTAAATGGAGCATCCCATACTGGAATATACACTGTGCAAAGCTGCTCGTTTTGTTGGTAAACAGATTATGTCCTCAAGACAATCAGCAGGGAAATAATCGGACATCTGCTCTGTTGGACACAAAGACAAATCAATTTAATTGATCAGGAGCCTTTCATGACATTATACTGAATTATCGTAATGTTGTTTTGGACATTACGCATTATTTTATTACTGTTAAAATGAACAGTTTTAAGCTTCTGATGTTGCATCTGTCTTATATCCCTTCCTGTAGGATGAACCAGATGTGGTGCCCCAAATAGATCTGGTTCCCACACTGGCCCTGCTGCTTGGTGTGCCTATCCCATACAGCAGTGTGGGCCAGGTTCTCTTGCCTTTGTTTCATCGCCCTGCACAAGGTGCAATTGCAGGTCTCAGCCAGCTTGAGGCGCTGTGGATCAATGCAAAACAGGTTCGGTACACAGTGTGGAGAATATTGCAACAAAAAAAATGTTTTCCAATACTGTATTAGAATGTGAGTATTCTGTTTCTGAAGGTCTGCCGTTTCCTGATGACGTACTCTGCCATGGCCAAAGATATACCACCTGAGAATCTGGCTGTGCTTAAAGATCAATATGAAAAGCTCTCTTCTGAATATCTCACATTAGTCAAAGAGGGACGCTCATCCTCCCCCGAGTTGTTGTTCGCACTTCGGGCCTACCTCACCGCTGTCCAAGACGTGTGCCGAGCCACCTGGGCGCGCTTCAACCCGCTTAAAATGGCGGCCGGTTTAATCATCCTGGCGCTCGCCTGCCTGATGTCTTTCACCGTGTCTGAAATGTCATCTGCGCTTGTCAGAGAGAATCACTTCTGCCTGAAGGCAGCTGTTGTAGCGGCGCTGCTCGTCGGCGTTTGTGTGGCTGCCGGTCAGCTGCTCTCACGGGGTTACGTCGAGCTAGCGTGGTGCATGGCTGCTACCGCCTTCACCTCGGAGCTGTTATTCCTGCGCCTGGCCTGTCAGGCCAAGATGTCAGCTGTGGTTAAGAATGAAGCTAAAGTGTCAAAGAATGCAAGCTGGAGGATCCCAAGATATCTTCTGTCTCCACCTTTGGTGGTGACGCTAATTCGCTTTGCCTCCATGCTCTCTAATAGCTACGTGATCGCCGAGGGTCGAGTCGTAACCTTCTTGGCCTTCTCCCTGGCTCTCTGCATTCCCCTCCGTCTCAACTGGGATGGCCTCCTCCTCCCCGCCAACCAAGATCTTTTGAAGCCCGCATCGGTGCTACCTTCACCTACCTCTGCCCCGTCAACAGTGAGAAAAGAAAGCAGCACTCTCGTAGCCTTCTTCGCGCTCCTCGTCGGAAGCCTCTACCTCTCGCTTTTCTTCCACAGCTGTCGAGAGGGCCAGGAAAATTGTCAGCCATCCCCCTTCCTCTCTTCCCTCGCTCGAGTGAACGACAATCAACAGAAGAACATCTTCTACATCCTCTCAGTTTTCTCCCTAGCCATGTGGACGTATCTGTTGAGAAGATGTCTCCGCCACTACGGGAACCTAAACTCCTCAGGTGGAACGGTATTCACGGCGCGCTGGATCCTCCCCTTGTTTTCTGTGTGTCTGGGACTCCACTGGGCCGTTAGTGCCTCACCAGAGGACAGCTTCAAGAATTTGGCTGAGCTTATCAAACTGGCCCAGCTGGTCATCCCCAGGGCTGCCTTTTGTCTCCTTGGACTGGGGCTGGCCTTGATCTGGCTGGATCCGCTAACTGTGTTTGTGAAGACCAGACCGACAAGCATGCCGAAGAATTTACCCGTGCCGCCGCCGCGCTACCGTGCCAGCACCGGTATCAGCCCCCAAGCCGAGATTCATCACCTCATCCCGCAAATCTACCAGCGCATGCGCCGCTCACTCGACGATGGAGAGACGGGCGTGGGCAACGAGGTGGACAAAAAGCCCGCTGTGGAGGCCTACGGACTCGGAACGGTGTACTCGGCCCCGCTGCTTCTCTTCTGTGGGCTGCTGGGATTGGGTTTGCTGCAGCTGCACCCAGAGGGGATGGCGCTGTCTTTCCTCCTGCTACTGTTTGAAATGGGGGCTCTGCTGCACATTCATGCCTCTAACATAACCCTGCGTGACCTGCACGGAGTATCTTCTGGTGAGTTGGGAATGTTTTCATTAGGGGTGTGAGGCGATGACAAACTTTAATTGTAATGAACCGCATGACTTCAATTGTTAACACATGATTAATCGCAAATTGTATATCTGTTCTAAATGTACAATAACATGTAACTGAAAATTTTTTCTAAGTTTTCATACGCAAAATAAAAGTGGAAATAAATGTTAAACTAATAGAATTATGTCTGAATCTTGTAGTCATTGAAACAGTAATTTAATAATAATTCATGAAATTGAGTTAAAATGAAAAATAGGTACTGTACTGTAAAAAACAAGTGATATTGATTTGTGTTGTCATTTGTCTGCCACTAGATGGCATAATTGCATTTTAAGATGGTGACAGCTCAGTGCATTTTCCTTTTCATATTAAAATCTATCTAATATTGAACATGAAGTAGCTTGTGAAGTTGAACGTTTTTAAAATTGTAAAATACAACTTGACCCCAGTCTCCACAAATATATGCATTACTGTATTATTAGATTTGACTGCTAATATTTGACGTGGACATGTCTGCTGCATTGCGACTGGAATTCCTCCAATACAGGCTTACCAAGTATTGCGCGTTAAAGGAACTTTTACCTGAAACTTAACACATTAATTTTGACACCCCTAGTTTTCATATTTTTCTTGGCTCATCTCTTTGTGTATCATCAAATATGACCCCATCTGTCATTGTTTTCCTCAGGTGGCTTTAATGTGCCCTGGACTCCTGTTGTGCTGTGGTCCCTGGCAGCCACCCAGTTCTTTTACGCAACAGGTCACCTGCCCGCCTTCGCTTCCATTCAGTGGGGAGCAGCTTTTGTGGGATTCCCCAACGGGCACACCGGCACCTTACTGCCGGCCTCATTGGTTACCCTCAATACCTTTGCTTCTCATATCCTGTTTGCAGGTACATCAGAAAACGTGATTTTGCTCAACATTGAACATCAGTGAAACAAATAGCCAAAGTTACTGACTTTGATAAAAGGCACAGAATATTGTTGATATTGTTCATGTGTCTTGCTGTGTGGCGTGTCAACAGTATAATGTGAGCATTCGGTAATTTGTTATCTAGGGGATGTGGTCAATTTAGGTTTTGATGCTGGATAATCTGTTTATTTTTAATGGCCGAAATATTGGCCGTTGCGGTGTAATATTGTTATCCTGCCAATCGGCACTCTGTTGTCCCCAGTGGGATGTCCGTTGCTGCTGTTTTGGCCGCTGGTATGCGAGGTCCGTGGAAGCAAAACAGGAAAAGCCAATGGTGAAGAAAGAGAGGATGCTGTGATGGAGATGAGACTGAGGGAGAAGCCTCAACTGTTTAGCATGGCTCTCCTGCAACTCTCAACACGCTACCTCTTTATTCTAGGAGTGCAGGTACCAAAATCAACTACTTACATAATACACATCCACATAGTAGCAAAATCATAAGGCATGAATGTTAATGACAAAATTCAAACAAAGTGCAGGAGGTATACTGTTTTGTGATAAATTGACATTGTTTGGCCTTTGGTGTGTCTTTTTTTTTAGTGCCACTATCTGGTTTGTTAGCAGTATTACACAAAGTTCATAACAGATTTCCACAAACCTGGATTTATTTAATGAAAAGTATTTACTGCAACCAAAATTAAAATCATAGAAATATTTTCATTCACAAAGTAAAATAAATTTTTTTTTTGTTTGTTTGTTTTTTAAGAAAAAGAAAAGAAAACTCAGTGAAACTACACTAAAAAAAACTTCTCATCTTTGTCAATTAATGTAATATAAAAGTGGACCTATTTTTCTATGTAGTAGCCTCATGAGAATTAAAAAAAAATATTTCTACAATATTTCTCGAGTAAAATTACTTTTGAAATTGTAAACAACACAAAACATTGTTTATTCATTTATTTTTTATTGGATTAAATTTGATTAAAATAGTGTATTACAAAGCCTCAAAATGAGTTTAATTTAGAGACATTATGAAACATATCACGGTCATAGTAGTCCAAAAAATTATTGATTTTTTGTTTTATTTTGTATTTTTACAGTATACTGATAAATTTGGTCATAATCATCGTGATTAGAAATGTTTATCTTCATTTCAAGATCCAAATCCGGATTGTTCGGCCTTGGCAGATGCGTACACTGTTAAGTAAGTGTTTCCCTGCTTTCCAGGTCTTGGCTTCGGTGTGCGCAGCTGCTATCCTCAGGAGACACCTAATGGTGTGGGCTGTTTTCGCACCCAAGTAAGTGCCTGACTACAATTTCCCGCTCACACAGACCCACTGGTTGTAAAGGCTTTTCGGGATATGGACTCGGTGGAAAGGCCTGGCACTTACGCAGGTTTCCACTGTGCACACATTAGAGCACGCAGATTCACCTTGCAGTAATGGACCACTGTAATAGATATGTTGGTAGTTACAGATAGTGCTGTTTTCCCTCAGACACTCCCAATAGGCATTCATGCTCTGTCTCCTTTCAGGTTGATGTTTGAGGCCTCAGGGTTCCTGGTGAGCTCCATATGTTTGCTGCTTGGTGTCTCATTAGTGCTGAGAGTGGACGTGGCTGTCGGACATTGGTTCAAGAGACTCATCCCTGATGTGTCCAGGTAGCGAAAGACACATGGCTGCTTTACCAGCGCAGCCCACTAGAGCACACTGTGCCATAAAAGGAATGGACAAGGTGGTGAAATTGCGATGACACTTCAACCACAGACAGATTTAAGATTCAGTAGCAATCTGAGATTTTGAGTCTGGCTTTTTTATTCGCATTTAATAAGACCAGAGAAGAACTGCACATTCAGACTTTTTTTTTTTTCACCCTTCATATATGTTTTCCCCCCTCTCCAAATAATACGTAGTACACTAATCTTGACTGTCACTACTGTCTCAGCGGTTAAATGCTGTGTGAGCTTCCTAACAGATTTTACACAATGTGCAACAGAATTTGCCAACTTGAAGTTCCATTTTTTGCTAAATGTTTCTGGTAGAAGTGACATGATACACACACTTTTGTGGGTGATGTAAAATTATTGAGCCAATACTGCACACATGGAAGGATTCAGTGTGTCTGGAGCTCCAAGAAGGCAGGCAGTCTCCATTTGTGGTCAAAGAACACTCACTGTTGTTGTTGTTTTTTTGTTTTTTGTTTTTTTAATATATATTTTGAGAATAAGACAGAAGTCAGTCGGGTCACTGCCAATTTCGAACCTTTATTTTAATCGCAAGCGATCACTGGATGCAATCCCTCAATATGGAGAGGACATAAGCAAATGGATACGTAAACACTTTTTATGTGTGTGTTTTGGTTAATTAATCTGACATTTTTTATGTAATAGAGGTATTGATTTTCAATTCAATTATTAATTCAATATTTTTACTAATCAAA
Organism: Festucalex cinctus; assembly: GCF_051991245.1. Classification (NCBI taxonomy): domain Eukaryota; kingdom Metazoa; phylum Chordata; class Actinopteri; order Syngnathiformes; family Syngnathidae; genus Festucalex; species Festucalex cinctus. Next base: position 17,423,520 of record NC_135425.1, read on the forward strand.
CATTTTAATTTACCAATTTTATTGTCTAATGATGTCATTAAGGGTCACTGAATCTACAACCTTTTTAACTAACTTATTTTCTAAAGGATGTCTTGAATCAGTGTGAAAGGTGACCATGTGTTATGTGCTGCTAAAAGTTCATTAAGGCAGCTAACGCACAATACAGTATTGAAGGCATGTCAAGCTCCGGTTGAACCAACACTGCATTGGTCAAGCCAGTGTATACAGGAAGTGTTCTGTCCTTTAGAGCGCCTGTGGTGATGGAACTCCAAATGATGATTTCATCATTTTGCTTGTTGTTGGCTTACTTACTTAATATACAGTATGAAGAACTAAAATGAGTATGAAGAACTAAAATGAGTGATTGAAAATGAATAAATCTTTTCTATGTCTTGTTCATGCAAATAGTTTTCATTCCAAGTTGATAAAGATTGAAGTTCAACTTGTACTTTATGTACGTCTAACTATTCATATTTGAAAGGTGCTTAAAAAAAAATATTGATCAGATGATACCCATCAGTCAATGTGATTCATTCATTATTCACAGGGGACTTCCACATATTCAGTTTCCATAATGTCCCACTTATACACATTAGTAAAGCACAGGTTCTGTCAACAATTTCATTTCCCCTTGCAGCTAATTCATAGTTTAATATGTGAAATACTGAGATTTCCTCTCTCATAAATTGTTGGCAAGATGCTTAATAACAGATTGTCATTTAATCCAAGTAAACCAAAACTTTAATAATGGATTAAGACATGAAAACAAATAAATACAGTTTACAAATGCACACAGAGACAAAGACCGTAATCCTTGTAAGACATGTCCTGTAGTCCGACAGTGACTACACTCAAATTGAACTGGTTAGCTATAACGAGTGTTGTTACATTTGGAGAAAAAATGGGGGGCGCTAACAAGCCTGAGAACAGCATCCCAACTGTGAAATACAGGGTTGGCAGCATGATTTCGAAGAGTTCTTTTGCTGTGGAACAGACTGGTGCACTTCACTAACTATAGATGTCATAAGCAGGAAGCTAAAGCTTGGGCGCAAATGACTCCTCCAAATGGACAATGACCTGAAGCATCCTGCCCAACTGATGATATGAATTATTGTCCGTCTCTATTCTACATATTCCTTGGCTGTGATTGACTGGCAAACTGTCCAAGGTGTAGCCTGCCTCGCCTGACTAATTAACTCATGTGGTACAATGCATGATCTAAAAAATGAAATGCCAACTCTGCACCGAACAGGAGCAGGATGCTTCGCTGTCTGATGATGTTGCTGGTGGTAAACACAGATGGACTGGAACGCCAGTGCTTTGCATGCACATTTGGCACACAAACACATATAAACTCACTGAGCTGCTTAAAAATAAGGGTGAATATTCTTTAAGGCTTTTGTTCAAAGTGCTGGAAGAATGTGCTTCGTTAAACCTTTTTTCTATATATATTGTGAGAATAGAGACTATGCAAGTAAATATACTAAATACCACCTGAGTATAAGCAGTGTTATCTTGCATTGAACCAGGTTGTAGGCGGTTAGCATGTGAAGTAAGAAAGAATTGGTACTGATAAGAAAGAAGATCCCACCCTATCCAGCATGTTTGTGTAAATATCAAAAGATTCCAGTGCCGCTTTAGACTTGCATACATGTTTAAGATTCGACTAGTATAAAGCAGGTGCTAATGAGACGAACCCAGAACGGCTCTCAAAGGAACTGATGGAATCATTTTGATAGATGGATGGCTGGACTTGTGTCTTGTATCCAAAAATCATTTGGATTATTTCCCAATAATTGTACTGCATTTGGTAAATGTGTTAATTCCCCAATCCAGCTCAAGTCACGGCACTCATAATTGGGTTATTTTTTATGTAAAATATTCCCAGCAAAATAACTGACGCTACTAAATTTCAGATGTGTGAACCATGAAGTTATTTCTTAATACACATAAATTAACAAACATAAAATTGAGGAATGCCTCAATTTTGTCTTTCGATTTTCTGTATCCAGCCCTTGGAGGGGGGAAAGAAAAGTTTGGACAGCCCTGCCTTATTTGGAGTGGTGATCCTTTTAAATCAGCCCCAGCTGTTCCTTCAGCTTCCCGGGAACACTTTTCTGCTTGGCATCTCCCATAATTCTAAGGAGTACACTTCACACATGCACACCCCAGATGCCTTCTCATCCCGGATAAGACGACAACAACAACACAAATTAGTTCCTTAATCTTCCAGAGGTATTCTGTTAGTTATGTACACGTCATGGAATAGTTTTACTAATATGTAGTAAATATCGAGCTGATTAATTAATGAAATTAAAATAAAATAAAAAATGCAGAAGAAAACACTTGTGGTTTGTATAACGGACAACATTTCTTCAATAACAGTTGCTTCTCCTTCACCACTCCTCTGTCTTAGGTGTTCCACAGGGTGTAGTGCTTGGTCCTCTTTTGTTACGCCTTCTTATCCTACCACTCAATAAAATCCTTACAAATCCTTACGTTTTTCACCGCTATCGTAGAAAACCCCAGCAGCTGACGGCACAGAAATTTCAAAAGAAGATCTACATGCTATGTTTGTTCGGTCAGACTCTAAATATGCAGGAAGCACCCACAAGTTGCTTTTATAACACCATGCCCTGCGACTGTGACCACACTCATTCGCTGATACAGCAATGCGTCTGGTTTCCAGGCTAGTTTTTGATTTTCACAGCTCAAACACGTACGGGAGTTACCCCTCGTGTCCCATGTTTACATATTTCCAGCACATAAAAGTGAGTTCTGGAGCTCTCAGCACCACTGACAGCTGTGAGGCTTACACTGCTGGAGATGCACCAGATGTCACAACTGTTGTGAGAATGAGTTTCAGTGCATTTGGACACACTTCAAATTCAACCTATTCAGTCATGGCTGCTTTCTTGCTACAGTGAGAAATTTGTAATATTGTATTATAGGATTGAATCTTGTATGAACGGTGAGCACTTTGAGGCATCAATAATGTGATAAAGAAATGTGTCCCATTTTGAGCAGCTACAAGCGAAGCTCACCTGCAGAATACAGTGCGAGCTCCTCTGTTTTCCCTCTTAAAACACACCAAAGAGGTGAAAGTGGAAGTACATTCGGTAGAGCAGCCATCAAGGCATTGCTGGGGATTTGCCACGGCATGGAAGAAGAACACATTAAGCTAATGGATCATTGTGCAATCTGGTGGGCTCTTCAACTTCCTCCCACCCTCCAAGCCTCCAAACACCCATCTTCAAACCTCCGCTCACTAATGTACCACATACAAGGCTTCCTGAACAATTGCAATTGTCCCTAAGAGATTGGAATGCTTTCTATAACTGTATTTTGGAATCGCTTTCCTCAAGGAGCTCACATTCGAAAAATGTTCATCAATGAAGATTAGATGGGGGGGCAAACAAAAACACTTTGGAAAATCATTTTTCTTATCCATTTTTGTTCTGGGCTATTTTTAAGTAATAATTGAATTGATACATTTTCTTCTATGGCTATAATTTGTGTCACGTTGTTGGGGGGGGGGGGGGGGGGGGGGGGGGCCGGGGGCGTGGACGCAGGACCCAAATGCAGGGGTCAACAAAAACAGGGCAAGACAGGGATGCAAGTAAAAAAGGGGTTTAATTAGCAAAAAGGCAAACGAGGTACTCTGTGAAAATTACAAAATTAACTCATTTGCTCCCAATAACGTGTGAATATGATTTTTTTTACGTTTTAAGTGTCCCAAAGACGTATTTATACGTTTTTTTTGTTTTTGTTTTTTTAAATTATGCTTGAGCATACATAAGGCTTTGATGCAGCCTCAACTGCAAAGAACGGTTGCAGAAATGGTAGTTATTACACAAACGGCCAGCAGATGGCAGCAGAGCAAAGGAGATCAACCTGGGCCATGTCGAAAAAAAGCTCAATTACTTATAATTTTAAATAGATTTGTGAAAACTGATGAAACTTAGCTCTCTTCTAATGCTAACTGCTGCAAAACAGAAACAGATAGAAACATACTTCTTTTCCTGATGAAAAAAAGATACTTTAATCTTTCTTTTGATAGATTCCAGGCTTTTATAGCAATAGAAAACAATATTCTGTGGGCCTTGCAAAATCAGTCAAAATACAGTAAAACAGCCGAGAGCGAACGGGATTGCTTCTGTGAAAATGGCTGGGAGTGAATGAGTTAACAAGAGCCAAAAAAATAGACTAAAGCATAAAAAACAGGAGGGAAACAAGACATGGCATGGAAGGCAACATGGGATGACTAGACAGTGACAGTAACAGCAACAACAACAATGACTCAACAAGAAGTGAAAGAAAGCAGGGTAACTAAATACACATGGTAACGAGAAAACAACAGACACCTGGGCAAGATACAAGAGGCTTGGGGAGCTGATTGGTCAACACACTGGGAAGGGAAGACACACTCAGGTGGACGTGGTTAGACATAACGGGACAAGGGAAGAGACAAGGAATACATGACAAATAACCAAAAGAAAACAAAATCCCACCCCCACAAAACCAAAACATGACAATTTGTATATTGCAACTAGAACTTGCAGTTGATTTCATTGTAGTGGTTGAGTTATTTGAATTTTTGTCTCATTTTGCCTGAACTCTAAAACAGCCAACAACAGCAGGAATGTAAGTGATAAATTCAGATGGCATCTTCTATAGCTATAATTTATTAGAATTTCAGGTGTCACAATCAAGTTGAAAACCTTAAAAGAATATTATGCCATTGATACATGACACTAACTTAGATTATCTTTGTATTGAGTTCATAAACATACAGGTATTCATCCTACCAAACAAAATAACCACATGAGTTTGTTGAACATTGTGCATTACTGCCACATTGGTGACAGCTCCGTCCTGTGCCATTTACGCTTATGCCCAGACATTTTCTGTCCACTGTCCAGATGTGTACCAGATGTGATTGGGCTGCAATACTGTAATTGTATAATGTAAAAATATCTTCATACAACATGTCCATGTTTTCCCTCCAAATAATCATTAACCACAATTTGATTCCCAAAGTCTCAAAATATGGTATTGCCGCTTATATTCCCTTGCATGACATCATTGGTTGGTGTGCAGGACACTGAAGGACCCCAATAAAATCTTGCATCCCCATCTCATCTGGTACCGAAACCATAACCAGGCCCACTTGACTGGTGACCGACCAATGTTTCACTCCAAGGTGTGGTCAAAAGTTGACAGCCCTGGTTCCAGGTTATCACATTTGCAGGCCACAGGGTACTTAGCATTGGCAATTATCTATTAATAGCTAATAGCTAACAGCAAAACGAGCATGAAACTAAAATTTTAACATTAGGAAAATCAGAAAATGTTACCATGTTAGGCACATTAGCATGACAGCTAAGCCAATAGCTACGTCACCATTTTCAGCCAGCCAAACTTGACTTGATTTTTTTTTTAAGTGGTACTTTGTAAAAGTTTAAAAAATGTATGTCTGACAAAATACACAGTTTGAATGGAATGACCAAATGTCTTCTTTTACTGTCATATCTCATGGTGAACCAATCGTTCTTGCTATATCCTGTGGCTTTGTCAGTAAATCACAGGTTTAGCTTAAAAAAAAAAAAAAATCTTACTTACATCTTCATTTCTACCAGACTACTTCCTTTATATGCACTTGAGGACCCATCATGGCACTACTACTGGTGTTTGCCTCACATGCACTCGAGAGACATGTAAACATTCATTGAGTGGGGGATAGAGACAACATGGCCGAAAGCAGTCCATCACATTTATGTTGTTGTTGCTGCTGGAGCTGTTTGTTGCCAACAGACAACGCGGGAGGATGAGAGTGCAAAACAATAAGCTGGGGGTTCTCTCACCTCAACTACTCACTTGCAGATGGGATAGCGATCAATACAGTTAGTGAGCTTTAAAAGAGCCAAGAGAGGAAAGACATTTACTGGTGAAGGAATGTAGAGTTTCACTTTCATTTCTTGCAAAACAAATATTACTCCCACTTTATTTTTAAGCTTTGAATTGCATCTTTTTGGTTATTATTTGGGTATGTAACGATTTTTAACAGTTTTCTAATATTATTCTATTTAATGATATATTAATATTATATGTCGTTACGACAGAGACTGATACCAATATCGGCTGCCCACTTAAGTTTTGGCCATTATATATCAGGAGCTACAAATTAGAATAGCAAATTGTCGTTAATTTCATACAATTTCCAGGTTAAAATATTTCATTTGGATATCGGCTCTCGGTCCTTTGTTGACCAACAAATGAATCGAGTGTAATTGTGTTCCGTATTGCTGCCCCCGATAGAACTGCTCAGTGATTAGACGAAGGCAAAATGTTGTGGGCCAGAAAACAGATTTAGTTCAAGACAATCTGCATATAGAGACAATGTGGGTAAGTCATTCATAATTACATCAAACCTCCCTCTTGCAAATATGCCGCCCTATTTATCAACGGCCCCGCTGATCCTTTTGACGTCTGATCACGTGTCAGATTGTCTTCACCCAACAAAACAAGACATCCATAACGGTGCATTTGCGATAAGTGGCAGTCCATTTCCTTTCGCATTAGACCCTGGCCGAAGGGAAATGTTTTTTCCGCCTCTCGTTCTGCACAACACTACTGTATTCGTCTACCAATGACTTAATCAATTATGCATGCAAGCCAAGTATGTCTTTCTTGCTCAAACAGCATCATGTTTTGATATAAAGAGGCACCTTGCTGGTTGATTAAAAATGAAATGATGTCAGCGTTAATCTTATTTTCACCATTGAGAACACTGGTATTTCCAATAATTGTAGTTTTTGTTTAATCTGTAAATCAGTAGTTCTTTAATACATTTAGTAAGCAGAAAGAATAAATTTTAATATTGTATTTGGTTCAACGTTTTTTCCTGTTCTGTGTTGAACCTCTACATTTGGAGCCTGGAATTCTCTTCACATTTATCATGTGGGTTATGATATTCACTTTAGTATTTCTATTATTCACTGGGACCTCGACTGTCAAATACTCCTGAAGTCAGATTAGTCAGCATTTCATTAAAAATCTGGTGAGCTGGAGCCTTTCCCAGCTGACTTTGGGCTAGTTGCTAGTTTTATCAGTCACAGGGCACACATTTAAACACCCACACACATTCACACACTCTATACCCTAACAATTAAAGTCATTGTTATCAACGGATGAGTGTTTTGTTGTTTTCGGTCTATCCTTGTTTCACATGTGCTAAGAATGTAAAAAAAACAACAAAAAAAAACAAAAAACTGAATTGCATTATATCTTACATCAGTTTTTGTTTAACATCTTAATATGGTTTAAGGTTTGAACATTACAATTTAAAACAGCTTTAAATTGTATGCAAAAAAAAGAATTTATGTGAAGACACTGTCTGTTTAATGATATCTCACAATAATTAATTTAACAAGATAGGAAACCAATAAAGCTCAACATCACGGTTTTGAGACGTGGAGGAAAAAGGTGGAGCCAAATCAAGAAAGGCAGGTTTAGGAAAAAGAAAAAAGAAAGCTATTCATCACAACATCAAAAAAACAAAGAATGTGTAATTATTAGGGGTGCACCGATCGATCGGCCAGCCGATTTATCGGCCCCGATTTCCTTAATTTTGGAAGATCGGTGATCGGCCGATCCCTGAAAAATAAACTGATCTTTTCCACCAATCTCATCTCCCTCCTCAGAGGTCTGAAAAAAAGCCTCTTCTGCTGAGAGGACTAAAAGGATTTGTATTTTTATTTGATAGAACTACTTCATGTGCAGTTAAAACAACCCATTTGTATTATTTCGCCAATGTTGTTCATTGTTTTCCAATGAAACAAGACTGGAACACTGAAAATATAAGCTGCTTTACATGAAAAAAATCGGTATCGGCAAAAATCGGGATCGGCAGGTCAGACTTTTTAAAAGATTGGGGATCGGTGATCGGCTGGAAAATTGTGATCGGTGCACCCCTAGTAATTATCAAAATTATCCAAAACAAACAAACAAGAGTCAAGGTTCAAAGCAACAAAGAGCCCAGGAAATAAACTGAAAACTACATGAAACATAACACAACTTGGTTAGCTTTACTACCAACAACACAAATTTTGGACAGACAGAAACGTTTCAAGACATGCGAGTGTCCAAAGGAAGACACCTCGGTCATATATATGCCAAGTCTGGAGTGGCGCCGTAGCGCTGCCACAGGGAGTTAACGGAAAGCGTAAAAGAATAATCAGCGAAGAAGACGAACCACTGATCTGAATACCTGATAGGCCACCATATTACTCCTAAAAGAAAAAAAACGTTTTTCTGCATATTATCCGATACATTTATAGTATCGACATTAGTGAACATTTGAGAAATTCTCGCTGCCTACTTATGACACCGTTGGGGGCACTCTGGTGCCTGCGAGGACCGACCAAATTCACGATTGTGTATGATCACGCACGGAGCTGAACTGGAGTCAGAGAGAATGTGAGGGCTGGATGTCCACAGACTCAGCCTGGGAAAATGTTGAGAAAATACATCACTAGACTATTTTGTATGGAGCGTTGAAATGCATTATCTGATTTAGATACAAATGGTTTATCTATGTTAATTTCCTCTCAGTGGGATTAATAAAGGATTAAAGTTATTGCTGTTGTTTTCGTCTTCCATTGGAGCATTTATTATCTTTCAGAAATATGTCAAACAAACATGACCCCCCAATTCCATTGTGATATGGGTTGGTATTGATACATATGAAGATTATTGTTTGAAATGAGCACTTTTATGTTATCTTTTTCAGTAAGTTTCAAAAAGCTTTTATGTTTGTGTTTTGAAGTGGCTTTATGCTTGGTCACATTCCAATTTTTGTACTGTACAGTCAGTCTTTCCCTTTTTTTGTGTTTGTTTGATTTCTTTGGAATACGGAAATTAAAGGTTCAAACCTGATTCATTATTTGTTATTGAAATTGCCATTTCTTTTTACCCAGGCAAAGTAATTACCATAGAAATAGCTTGTTCTTGAGAATAAGAATGTAATCTACTATTTATTAAATTCAAAGTCAGTTCTTATACATTGGAATATTTAAAGTAGAGCACAATCCGTAGTCGGCTCGCTTTTAATAGATGAATTAGCAAACATTTGATAAGTGCCATTATGGAATTGTTAGTCATCTCTTTAGAGAATTGATGGCAAAAGGGAAGAAGGTATTGGAATGTCTGCTGGTTTTAGTGTGCATAGCTCCATAATCTACCTGAGGTGGTGACCCGGATGTGGAGGGTGCAAGATTCTTGCAGCATGCAAGTCCTCAAGAGTGGGTAATGATTTTTTCGGCAGCCCTCACTGTTGATTGTAGTCGGATTTTGTCCTTTTTTTTTTAATGGTAGGATCAATCTATATTGTGATGGAGGAACTCAAGACTGATTCGGTGACTGATGTATACTGTAGAACTGTCCCAACAGCTCCTATAGCAGGCACATGTATTTGTTTCACGTTGTAGATACTGTAAGTCAGACTTTAAATGCCATGAGAGAATTCATTCTAATTAGGGTGGAGGCCAGAACTTATTGCATTCATTTTGTTTTGGGCCCAGCCATCCCTTACCTGACGACAGTTTGGAAGGAGGTTACGGCTGCAGAAATGAAATGTTGCACAATAAAGTAATTTACTTTGGAAAAGTTTTCTTCAAGCTAATTTTCAGTCTGCTGACCACAACCTGTCAGCAAGCATACTTCCCCCATCATGATTATGTCAAACACACGTTTCCATTACAGGAAGGGGTTCTATCAAATATTAAATTGCGCTAATACACTGCGTTGGGCCATTGCCATGGAAATATGGACCGCCATTCATGCTCAAAACATTACGTCAAATTACTTGTAATCTCTGGGTGACTGCTGGTAATAAGGCCGGGTGGTTATGATATTCACAGCTAATGGTTTTTCCTTTCATTACCGTCTTCCTGAGTGCACAGAAATTAACTTGTACTTTCTATACAGGATGCGGATGTCAGGTGTGGAGGTGAATGCTTCTCCCAATAAACAAGAGAAAAGGGAAACAGAAAAGTTAGAGTATCTTGTTTCTGAGTTGGAATTAAATGGCTGGATCCCCTGTCATCACTCGTGGGCTCAGATGTTGCTTCTGTTTCCGCCACCTCATGTCTTATCAATTAACCCTGCCGGGTCCTGTCTGAGTCGTCAGTGGCGGCGGCGGGTTACTTTGGCTGACATTGCTTACACACTTGTGTGAAGAAGCAAGAAGGAAATATTCGGGCCAATTGTATTGCCATTAACTCATTCACTGCCATTGGCGGAAAAAGACGTCAAATGATGCATTTTTTTTTCTGGTCTGGCAATGAATGTGTTAATAAATAACTAAAAAAAAAAAAAATCAAAGTGGCCCTTGCAGCTTTCTATTTTTCTGTATGTGGCCCTCAAAGGAAAAAGTTGGGACACCCCTGCTGTACATTATATCAACAATTTATAATTGCGTCATTGATTTTTACCATGTTTAACTCATTCACTGCCATTGACGGAAAAAGACGTCAAATGATGCATTTTTTTGCTGGTCTGGCAATGAATGTGTTAAGATAAGTCATAAAAATTGCAATATACAAGTAATTGGTATAAATTCCCAATCATAATTGGGATAAATTTCCAGTATTTTACCTGATGCTTAAGTCCATGTGTTCATGTGAAATAACTGCATGGATTAATGACAATAATAATTCAATTCCACATGCTTTAATTCAATTTAGGGTGGGGTGAATTCAAATTCATCAATTTAACTCAATTAAATTGGAACATGCTGACTGAGGCCAACAGGTTGATGATAAACAAGAACCTTAAAAAAAAGAGCAAAAAAAATGAAGGGATATTATTTGTAAGGATTATGCCTTGCTTTTCACCTTGATGCAGTTTCAAACAATGTATTGTACATGTAACTCCAAATTAGTATCTTTGCACGGCAAGAGAAAAATGTGAGCGAATACCTGCTGTGTATCAAGCAGTTTCAAGCAGTAATTGTTCAGCTCATTTTCCATGCACACATAGTTCAGAGTCAAAAAATATCCTCAGTGATTATATAAATGAAATTATGAATTACACATCATTTCAAAATGTATGATTACATTGTCTATTTTTGCAGGTAGTGTACCATTTGTTTTTGCAGGTGCGGATCTCAAACAGGCATCGTCTGATCTCTGTATGAATTTGGTTGCTTATGTTTGGAATGCATGATAATGCAAGACCCAACAAGTGCATGTTTCTGCGGGAGCCGGTGCAAATGTGGTATGAAGACTATATATATATATATATATATATATACATATATATATATATATATATATATATATATATATATATATATATATAGTAGGTGCATCAGTCCTAATCAACAAGAAATGGTTTTGTGCTCGGCAATGATTGTGAGTTTTTTAATCCGCATCACTTGGCTGATAAAATCTGCAAAACATGGCGCCGGCTGACTGAGCGTCACACTGTGACAAAGTGCAGTTGTGTTACAGTGGAAGCGCGGCTTGCTGATTACAGAATGGCCTGCCTTCTCGGTTTTGTCACTCAGCAAAGTCGCGATGGGCAGGTAGATAAGATGGAAGCTTTCGGCGACAGTCTATCGGATTTCGAGAAAGAAATCCAATTACCACTTCATATTGCGCCGGGACTTGAGAACGTGTCACCTAAGCGTCTCCACAACAGGGACAGTTTGAGGTGTCATGAAGGGCACAAATGCACTTTATAAAGCTAATAACGAGACAGGATTGTACATAAATACTGTCTGCAAGGTGTAACTTCAATTGTGACTGTAAAACGATGCCAAAATACCGTATGTCATGAGTAGTTACACAATAAGTTCAATAAGTCATGTGATTTATTTTGAGGGCTGTAAGGGTGTCTAGGATTTTCAACATTTGAAACCTGCAGGATACAGTTTTCCTGGAAATAATATAATATACAATAAATTCTCACCTACAGTCTAGCCTCTCCATTCATTTGAATGTGTCAGTCTTTCCTAGCATAGCGGTTACCTGGCTGTTGCGGTGTTGTGTGTGTCATGTGATATTTCTCTGAATATGATTCATCAGGTGAAATGCCATTAAAGTGATTTATATGATTGTGTATTACTGCATGGAGAAGTTTGAATGTAATTGGACTAAAGCACTTCAATTACATTCAAAAGTGACAGAACATCCACCAAGAGATTTTAAGTTGAATTAACCTCAGCACCTTCTTGTCACTTCCTTCCATATAACCAATACTATATTTTTCTATTTTTTATATTTTACATATTGAGATCATTGCTTTTATGCAGGGATACTTGACTGATTGAGCTATTTTCAGCAGTAAGAAGATTGTATTTTGTCCAGAATTCATTTGATAACTTAATTATTTTTTATGTACAATTAATACCTTTAAAAACACATTTTTCCCACGAGTTGACTGAAGATGACATCATCCGTGCTGAGGAAATAGGTAACGACCAATCAAGGCTCACCTGTTTTCTGAGTTTGGCCATGTCGGGTTTGCAAGATGAACTGTGATTGGTCGTTAGCTGAGGCCTGAGCAACTGTGAATTTTGCATCTTATTCCATTATTGTATTATCATTATGCATCATATTCCACAAACACGTGGTTGTTCAGTTAACACCCCCGGATCGATCCTCGACCGCAGTCTCACTCCAAGGTTTGGTCCAAAGTTGACATTCCTGCATGAGCATAGAGAAAACATAAAAGTGACCATGAGTACAGCTTTAATATTTTTTTTTAATATATCATCAAATTTGTGTCCTTAAAAATAGAAAGAAAGAGCCAACTGGAAGCTGTCATTTATATTTTTAAAATATGAATCAGTACGGATTCACGATGCTAGCATTCAAGCTAACAGTGAACATAGCATATATTTTGGGGGTCAATCAAAGTGTTGAATTCAGTATGTCTACTATGTTTGTTGAGCATGTAGCAGGAGAGCTCATCGTTGTATTTAAGTTTATGACAGTAGAACTTTCGCATATGGAAAATATAGCAAAACAAATCCTTTCCAAGTTTCCAACGACTATTTTAATACTTAAGTGTAGCAGTTTGTCATGCTGTAATTCATTCAGTACACTGCTGGTGTGAAATATGTGCTTATCTTAAGATAATGAAAACAAGATGAGATGATACACATTCAATATCTGACCCAGTCTGCACGTTTTGGCAGATAATAAAAAAACAAAATGATGTTTAATTCATCATTTTTTATCTATTTCAGATTAGTTGAATTATTCTAATATGTAAAGCAGGCCACACATTTGATGGTGTGAGATTAGCAAATGATTTTACAAAATGGAGGTATGCGTTATTAGCCGTTATTCCGCGTACCTTGAAATCTGTTTTCCCAATACTTCCTTCTTTCTTCTTTCCATCATTGAAGATTTGGTGACTGTTTTATTTTGTACTCATCTATTTCGTAATCCACATTTGGTTGCAAAGCTGGTTGCTTTCTCAATTCTGATAAAGCTGTGACATCACCAAAGAGTTCCATTAATACCAATAAGCACCTCGGTCATAATCTTGCCATAAATGGGGGATGGTGTAAGTCTGATGGCCAAAGTGTCAAATTTTGATTCAAGCGTCTAATTTTGATTCATTTTTTAAATGAGACACAAATAGGAATGAATGATGTTTAAAACAAAATCAATAGTATGAGAGCTGAATAGAAAAAAAAACAAAAACATGGTACAAAGAACATGGCCTTGGACTTATTCCTGTTAGTCACTGTTGCCATGCCTACTTGCTTTCATTTCTTCCTGCATCACATACCACTGGCATTTCTTGACAACATGTTGAGAATGATGCAACTTCAATGCCCCACAAGAACAAAATAGTATGACCTTTGTGGAAGAGACAAAGCCAGGTCATGTCCCTTTACTCTCCATGAACTGACTGTTCACATAGCAAGCAAAACGTTACTGGCCTAAAACCCTCTGATCTCTCTCTCTCTAAGGCGTAATTCTGTAGTGACTCTTTATTATTCGTATTATTATTATTATTATTATTATTATTATTATTATTATTATTATTATTATTATTATTTATTTTACATATTTATTTGTAGGTTTTCAGATTAATTATTCCTAAAATTAATTATTTAGATTTTTTTTAAATAAATAACTAAATATTCAAAATATGTCAGAGTCCAAATTTTTAAGTGCCAAAAAAAGATGAACCATTTTTTTTTTTTTGTAATTACCTAAAAATGTCCAAAAAGTGATAATAAAATGTCCAAAAAGAAAAGGAAAAGAAGAAATTTACCGTAAAATGTCCACAAAATTGCCAAAAATGTCAGAGAATTGAATAAAACAGGCAGAACAGAATATGTTCAAAAGCAACCTAAAATGTCCAAAAATAAAAGGCAGAAATTTTACATAAAATATTTGTGGAAAAAAATGTCACAATTTTTATTTAAAAAAAAAAGGCAGAAAACAAAAAAACTGAAAAATTAACTATAAAATGTCGAAAAACCAAAGAAGAAATCCCAAACATTATCATAAAATGTGCACATAATTATAAAAAAAAGTCAGAAAATGTATCTTTTAAATAGCAGAAAATAAAACTTTTTTAAAAAAAAAAGGCAGAAAACAAAAAAACTGAAAAATTAACGATAAAATGTCCAAAAACAAAAGAACAAATCCCCAAAATGACCATAAAATGTCCACAAAATTTCAAAAAAAAAAAAAAAAAAAATCAGAAATATGAAATATGTAAAATTACAAAAAGAAAACAAAAATCCAATATCTAAAGACGAATGGTAAGAAAATGAAGGTCAAAGTATTGGATGCTGCATATTTTTGTGCTATGGTGCAGCTCTAATTAGCTCTTGGGCCCTCGATCAGTACATTAGACTAACACTTCCTTCCTTCATCACAATCTTCAAATATTTTGCGGCACCTGCCACATTATGTATTATTTATTTCTATATTTATATAGAAAATACAATGACGGACATGCATACTTATTGAATGAATGATTTTATTCCACAACATTGAGTAGATTTGTCCTTTAGGTGTGCGGATGAACTTTATTCTCTTGGTTTGTTACCATGTATGTTTCTTTAAGTCAACATCGCATCTATTTGTTCATCGATGTTAATTTATCAGCCTGAATATAATGAATATAATGCACATACCTCATAATTGATCAATAAACTAAACATGGAATGATAGGGAATAATAAACTTGAGTAACCTTGTATTTAAATAGACAGCAGGAGCACATTTTAGTTCATGACATTATCCTCTGTCCATGCCCTTAAGTTTTTTAGCGATCTGGTTGTAAAACCCTGCTTCACTTTGTTTTACTTTTATGAACATTTTATGATAATCTAACATACGTTTTGCACTTGTGCTGTTAATCCGAGTGAGACTGAGATTTAAATGAGTGAGTCTGATGAATGCAAAGCACCTCAGTGTTTGGCCAAGATCAATAAAATCTATGCTTATGAACATGAAAAGGTGTATTATGCTCTCTCAGTGCCCAACTCTCAAAGAATAAAAATAACATTGTTCCCTTCAGTCCATCCGAGTAACATAATTAGCTTCCTTTCATGTGAAACAACGGGATTCAAAGATACGTTTGAGGACAAAATCACCTGATGTTTGATCTGTCTCGTTGGCGGCGATGGCCGATTTTGTTGGGCCAGCGCCGTGCGTTATGGCATCGTTTTCAATGTGACAGATATTCAGTACATTCAAAATGATGTATACAGTATGTCAGTAATATGTTAAAACCTGCTTGCACAAAGCACTATACATGATGAATAATTTATAAGAAAAGATAATGAAACAACAATGTCTTTAGGGTGAAATATGATAATTGTGTTTAAAGCTGCCGTGGGCGGCAGGAAGGAACAGGCAGGTTACATGACGTATGAAACAAAATAAAAATCCTGCATTTGAAATTCAGAATTACCTGTACTGCATGCAAAAAAGCAAAGACTGTGTATAGAAAAGCTTGACCATTAACTCATTTGCTCCCAATAACGTATAAATACGTTTTTTATGTTCGAAATGTCCCAAAGACGTATTTATACGTTTTTTTGTTTTTGTTTTTTTATGCTAGAGCATACAGAAGGCTTTGATGCAGCCTCTCAACTGCAAAGAAGGGTTGCAAAAATGGTAGTTATTACACAAACGGCCAGCAGGTGGCAGCAGAGCAAAGGAGATCAACCAGGGCCATCTAGAAAAAAAGCTCAATTACTTACAATTTTAAATAGATTTGTGAAAACTGATGAAACTTAGCTCTCTGCTAATGCTAATTGCTGCAAAACGGAAACAGATAGAAACATACTTTTTTTTTCCTGATGAAGGAAGAGACTTTAATCGTTCTTTTGATAGGTTCCATGCTTTTATAGCAATTGAACACAATATTCTGTTGGCCTTGCAAAATCAGTCAAAATCCAGTAAAACAGCCAGGAGCGAACAGGATTGCTTCAGTGAAAATGGCTGGGAGTAAAAGTAAAAATCATGGAAGGTGTTTTTATCGTTGTTTGAGGTGTTACGTGGCACTTTGTGTTAACGATGTTCTCTGTATTATGTAGCTAAATGCATGAGAAACATCTTAATATGATACACGCATTTATAACTATATCATACAGATTTGAACCCAAACAATTTTGTCAAAAATCTATTTAATAAAAACCCAAAACAGGCCAAGGCTAGCGCAAGATAATCCTGGGAATGGATGGCCTGGTTGGTGTCCATAAAACATGTGACATGGATTAACCAATGACAGAGCAGTGCAATGAGTTCAAAGAGTGCCCAGACTTAGCTTTCTATGGCTCCGCACTCGTCGTCAGCCACGTTCTCATTCACACATATTGAGAATGTAGAGTGTAGTGAATAACCTGACAAATGTATTCACACAGAGTGATCTTGTGCTCCGTTAAAAAAGCAAAGCTGCCCTTGGCAGCTTATTGGCTGCTCTGTTTTATGGCGGGTTGGCAAGCAGCAATTTGTGGTAAACAAAGTCCTGTTCATTCACACCTTCGTATCCAGCATGTGACATCCGTAAGGGGCGTCCAAATTTGTCAATAACCGACAAGCTTTAGCGGCTATGACTGGTTGTTTTAGCCCATTTTCCAGTCAATTACACGGCTCTTTGTATTCTTTTTCTTCCATGCACTGATTATTTTTCCAAATACTATTGGCCAGAATGGAGTCTGTATTTTAAGGCCCATTTGATTTGTTTACTGGTGCTTCGTAGTCATACTTAGTAAACAATCACGATTAATCTGAAGAGTTGCGCAGACTAATCGACATGTTGCCACCAGTTGGACGCGCACCCTTGCATTAGCACTTAAAACATAGTTTGAACGGGAGTCACTTCCCAACAGTAAGCCATGCAAGACAGAATACAAAGTGAGAGGTACAATTGCTGCTTAATTGAACATAATAATCAGGCACCATGAGGGCCCCGCTTTTTTTTTTGTCCCGCCCCCAAGTGATTCTGAGCTGAAAGGACAATGATTGCAGCGCTCCAGGTCCATGGGAGAGCTATTAAACGTGCAGCTGGGCTGTGGACAGCCCGTTAATGGTGATCGACTATTCCGGTATAGCGTTAAAATATCTCTGAATGAAGGCTGTTTTTGTTAATCTTTCCAAGTTTGGCTTTACATTTCTCATTATTCTTCATTTGGACTGAATTGACCTCTATAACAAGGTGTGCAAAAACGCATCTTGTCATGTTACTGATTCGTCTGCGGGTGCTAGCGCCATCAGCAGAGGTCGAAGTTCACATTTCCTGTGTGACATACCACGATGGACCATTTCTTCCTCCCCCCTCCATCCTGCTGTGGAAGGAGAAAAGAACGTCAAGACTGGCGGGTCAGCGTGCACTTACGTGTCTATCAATAATTCAAGGTGGCTCCATTTGAACCGGCAAGCTTAGGAATGACACAGTGGGGCACCGTACATGTAGCTGTTCATACATAAACCATAGCATGCAGTGGCTGGGGAGGCGATGGAGTAGCTGCTGTTCAAAGCAAACCGGCACATGTAAAATTTACAGGCACCTGTAAAAGATTAGGTTCTTGTGATGTAAAAATAATGAGGAAACTAAAAGTTATTGCTGGATTTTATTGTTGGGATAAAGCGATGTGTTATTTGAAGTTTCGCCTCATTTTTTCCTTATTTCAAAAACGGCCAAAAACAGCAGGAATGTCAATGATGAACTCAGAAGGCACATTTTCTTCTTTATAGTTTATTTAGAATTTGAGGCGTCACAATCAGGTTGAAAACCGTGAAAGAAAAAAACAAGATAGGCTACATGAAACAAACTTAGATAATAATTGCATTTAGGTCCTAAACATACATCAAATAACTCATAACGCAATAGTGCCATTATTCATCCTACTGTTAGTTTTTTTTTAAATTTGTTTTAGTTCTTAATAAATGCTTAGTTTTAGTTTAGTTAGTTTCAGTATTAGTTTTTGTTTTTTTATGTGAATTACTTGTGCACAATATTTAAAAAAACACCATGGGCGTTATTCCGGTTTATATAAAAATAAATCTACTAAAAATCACATTTAAAATCATCCCCAAAGGCTCATGCATTCAATTAATTACCACAGACTAAAACAAAGGATATTTTTTGCTATAATTATAGTTAGTCTTATTTTAGTTAGTTTTGTAAACATAAAATGTAGTTTCCGTTTGTTTTCTTTTTTTTTAAAAGCATCTTTGTTTTTATTTTATTTCGGTAACAAAATTGTTTTTTGAATTTTAGTTTTTTCGTTAGTTTACTAAAATAACCTTGAATAGCGCCTGTGTTTTTCGACACCTTCCCTTCTTACTTTGACCATCTCCAAACATTTTTGTTTGTATTTTATTTGAACTGAGTCAAATGCCATTTTTTAGCATATGACGCGGGCCACTAAAAAAATGGACGGCGGGCCGCAAATGGCCCCCGGGCCGTAGTTTGGACACCCCTGTTCTAGACATTACCATTACAAACATGAAAATGGACTAAATCCAAATAAAAATGTGACTTTCTTTCTGTGCACAGAATTTGCAAAAGGAACGCACCTCAGAATGAATAAAGAGAAAAAGTATGAAAGTGACAGTCACAGTCTGACCTGTCACGCTCTGAACGTGATAAGAGTTAATTGGCTGCTGAGGACGCATCTTCCCTCACGTCATTAGTTTGTCGCAGTCGCGCGCTTCGGTCCAATCAGGGCGTCCCGCAACTTTATTAACCTCACTTGGTCGCTTGACTGTCTCACTGAGGTCGAGGGGGGGGGGGGGGGGGGGGGGGGGGGGGGGGGGGGGGGGGGAGGTGGCTCCGGATGCGATGCTTATAAATCCGAGATGGAACTGGATTGGCTGCCTGTGAGTCAGCAGCGCCAAGGTCTCTCCTCTTGACGCGAGCGGCGGCGCGCTGCGTGGCCGCTCACACGCACTGGCGGAGCAGCCCACGGAAGGAGCCGAAGTCCGTTTCAGCACCGGAGCTGTCCGTTGCTCCTCCAAGTCGAGTGTCTGCCCCCCCCCCCCCCCCCCAGGCCCACCCCACCCCCTCGTTTTCTTCAAGGCGAGAAGCTGCTTATCTTCTGTCGGGGGTGGGAGACGAAGGAATAATAATAATAAATAAATTTAAAAAAATTATTATCCCGTGAAGGCGCGCAGACTTCATCCGAACCAAAGTCCTGCCATGCTGAACGGCCCAGTTTGAGGGCACAGGAGTGATCAAGTCCTTATTGAACGTCATTATTTTCTCCTTAACGGTGAGTCGGGTCGAGCTGCTCAAGATCACACGCGCATCCACACACCTTTTTTGAAACATGTTACATAACAAATTGTCATGCAGGCTGCTAGTTGTGCTCTGGAGAGTCGTTTTGTCGAGGATCTTGCAGTGAACGAGACTGTTGGTGCTCTATTTATTTATGAGGAAGGTCAATTATCAGACTGTACATTCTCAGGACCAAGAAAGTGTCCAGATCCCTTAGTTGTAAAAGGCAAGTTTTGAGGCAGTACATTTTACCTCTACTTTTGTTCATAGAGAGCAAGAAGCCTCTAAACATATTTAGGTCAGCATGCACTTGGGTGTGGATAGTTTTCCTTTGCACCCACAGTGATTACATGTCACACCCATCTATTTATCACAAATGGATTGTTTGAGTGGATTCTGTAGCCGTCGTTTACTTTGTTGCCATCAGTATTCCTTCTCAACGCTGTTATTGTTATCTTGTTGCCCACATTGGTGGACAAACAAGCCAATTTCGAGTCCTGCCTCGGCGTGTGACAGATCCCCACAGTCTGAGCCGCCTTCGCTGCAGTTTATTGTCCGACTCTCTGCGAGCTGGCACACAAGCATGCTTGGCTCTGGCAGCGCCTGAATGCCAATGTGATGTCTTTTGGACTAAGCGTGCATTGAGATTTAAATTGCTCAGCCATTCTTGGGTTTTTATTTCAGTCGCTGTCGCAAAGAAGCGTATGTTTTGGTAGGTCGATCGCTAGTAGTCATCGGAAAAGCAAACAAAATGTGAAGTTCAAACCCTTATCGTGCGTGACATCATGCATATGACCTCAACCTGAGCGCCGAGCTCAACACGTGTTTGACTTTTTCTTTGGCTTTGTTGTTTTGCTTTGTGATACAAAGAGGAAATAGATTACACTGTAAAGAACTGAACAACTTTGAAGCTAAAAAAAACAACAACAACAATACCTGACCTGCCAAGGGATTCATAGATTTATTATTCAAGGCTAAAAAATATGTTGAAAATTGACTGGATTCTCTCTGTTACAACTGCCTATGATGGACTCTTGAAGCACATTAAGATGCTAATTATCTCAGTTGTGTGGTGTTGATACTAAATCCACAAGCTAGCAAAATGAATACAAAAACAGATGTATTTGGAAAGTTTCTTTGCCATGGCCGAAAAGGCTTAGTGATGAGACAACATAAGCATAAACGGCATTTAGTGTTATGATGAGTTATTCATGAGCTTTATATTTTTTCTGCAGTATCTTATGTTGGCAAATTTTAGGACGCTGCTAATATAGCTATATTATTTGTTTTGTTGATGTTTATTATGACAGTATATCTTCAAAATACCCCAGTTTTATGTTGCTAGTATCATTCATGATAAGCGTTACCATGGTGACCATTGTTGTTACCCCTTTTTTTGGTTTGTTTTGCTAGTACAGGTACATAAAAATACACAGCGGATTTGTGTTTGTTGTTGCAGCATTTTATTAATTATCCCCCACCCTAACCCTAATGCAGAAAGTTTGCTTGAAATGGTAGCATGGATGTCAGCCAGTGTCAAGGAACAGACTGAACTAGATTTTGGAGGTTCAGCGGTACTTGTTTTTTTTTTTTTGTTTTTTTTTTTCGTGAGCCTTGTATAACCCGTTCACTGCCTTTGACAAATATACTTGTCAATTGTATTTTTTAGAGCGGAGATAAATGGGGGCTAATCTGACTATGCTCCACAGTAAATATCAAACTTGGCAACAACTTTACTGATGCCCAACCACCGGTAGATGACATCACTGCCCCATTTTATACGAAATAAACACAGTTTCAGAGTCCATGGGAGAAATGGCTGTATTTTGGCAAACCTCCATTTTTCTACTGTCAATTATAAAAGAACGGGACGGGACAAAATGTAGGCAGTCTATTCTGTTATTTGGTAGATTCGGTTTATATATAATTATTGAACGTAATATGACATGGGTATTAAAATTTTTGAAATTTTCTCAAATGGCTGGCAGTGAATGAGATAAGCACCTTTAATTCAATTCATTAAACTCTTCATGTTGAACAGCACATATAACGGCATGTTTGAAATGTTCGGGTATGATTCCACTTACTCGTTCACTGGAAGGTTCTGGCTAAACTCATTAGTGTAATTAGTTCCAGGTCTCCGCTTCCCTGGTCCGTGGGTCACTTCTGTGGCTAAAGGGGGCGGATTCTTTCCCATGAAAAGCTCCGCTTTGTGGGGATTCCATTAAAAAAAAAAAAAAAAAAAAGGCCCCCCTCTCCCTCTCAGGCAAAGAATGAAAGGGAGTGCTGGTTGGGATTCTAATCAGCGCATACCAGTGACATCCAACAGCTTTGGGAAAGGAGTTATGACCATAGAGCCAGAGTACCAGTGCCCACTATGCCCCTAAGCAAAATTGCAAATGTTTAAAATCCATTTGACAGAGATACATGCTCAACTGTGCTTCTGTGCAGGGTATGGCATGAAAAGTAGACCTAAAAAATATATTTTTTTGCATGTTTAAGGGGTTGACAACTTCCTCGATATATTGCAATTCATGTTTACAAACGATGCAATTAACTACCTAAAAGGCACAAAAACTGTTTTTCAAAGGTTTGATTGATAGATTGATTGATTCATTCATTGTCGGGGGGAGATATTCAAAAAACGCTGATAAACATTAAATATAACATGTATTGTCTTATTTGAAATAATTGACCGTTCGGGCAAATTTTTCATTCCAATCCCGATCCAGTCGATCTGATTGGTGCAAAGTTACACAAGATTGCACAGGATTACAACACAGAGTATAAATATGTCGATTGAGGGCAGAAAAAGGCACGCTCAGTTTTAATGTCATAATTACTGTTTAACTTATCTTGACTTAGCATATTTTTATGATATATGGAC
Organism: Festucalex cinctus; assembly: GCF_051991245.1. Classification (NCBI taxonomy): domain Eukaryota; kingdom Metazoa; phylum Chordata; class Actinopteri; order Syngnathiformes; family Syngnathidae; genus Festucalex; species Festucalex cinctus. The sequence continues at coordinate 17,446,173 of NC_135425.1, forward strand.
TATACTGCATTTTGACATGTATTTTGTGCAATGTCGCCGTTGTAGCAACAAAACTTCGTCTTAAACCGAGGACCCTGTTTACTCTGGTACTCCACTGAATCGTGAAACTTGACACTGTTGACCTCATACATTTTATTTGTGAAACAAAATTCTTATTAACCATATTGGTATAATAGACGCTATTTTTTTCTGAGTTTCAGATAAAAAGAATCAAAACAAGTGTCTGGGTGGTTATGATATGTATTTGCCAATTTTCCAATATGAAACCTTAATGAATTTCTGTGTCAATATTCTGTGTCATGACTGTAAACTATAGTTGTAACTTCCCCAATATGATATTGGCAGTGACATACCCATTGATATGTCTTGTGGGTCTGTATTTTATACTGCAGCTACCTAATGGAGAAAAAAAATAATAATTTCATCATAATACACAAGCTCTGGTACTGTTCCAATGGGAGAGAGTGTGATGAGACTAGAAAAATATCTGTCAGACGATCAGAAAAATAAATGAGGGATTTGAAGAGTTCTTTGGTCTCACCTCCCTTTTTAATTTATCAATATTTAATCAAACCAAACTTCTCTCCTGAAAGCACCGTCGCCATCAATTGCTGACAAGACTTAAGAGGCTGAATGAGTATTGAACCTCCCCTCTCTCACTTGTACTTTACCTTCTCACTAAGATTTGTCACAGAAAAAGACAGCCTATTTTCAAAAACAGTATTTATTTTTTCAGGGAAGTGTTGATCCTGTGTCAGAGTAAACTCAATATTCTGAATTGCAGCTTTGAAAATAACATTCCCAAGTCACAATCTATCAGCCTTAAGGAGCGGTCCTATCTTCTTTCCCTCCTTTAGATCTTTTTTTAACCTGAGGCCTGTAAATCATTCAGATGCATCTGGGATGGGGAGAACACAGATGTCAAGTTTGAGAACGATTGAAGATGTCCTCTCAAATCTTTTATAAATGGTGATTTTAGATAACTCCAGTGCCATCAGTGTCACATTTTAAAAGCTTGATGATGTTGATTTGTGTCTATTAGTTATGGAGCCGGTGTGTCTTTGTTGTGTGGGTAGGCCATTTTTTAAATCAGTTTGAGACTCCTCAATTACACCTTTGTCCTTTACCATTTTACTTTGCAAACCTTTGGTTTAATTGCTTCTTCTTTCATCGTTCTCGATCCATGTCTTTAACTCATTTACTCCCAATAACGTATAAATACGTTTTTTTAATGCTCTAAGTGTCCCAAAGACGTATTTATACGTTTTTTTGTTTTTTTGTATGCTAGGGCATACAGAAGGCTTTGATGCAACCTCTCAACTGCAAAGAACGGTTGCAGAAATGGTAGTTATTACACAAACGGCCAGCAGGTGGCAGCAGAGCAAAGGAGATCAACCAGGGCCATCTAGGAAAAAAAGCTCAATTACTTACAATTTTAAATAGATTTGCGAAAACTGATGAAACTTAGCTCTCTTCTAATGCTAATTGCTGCAAAACGGAAACAGATAGAAACATACTTTTTTTTCCTGATGAAAGAAGAGACTTTAATCTTTCTTTTGGTAGGTTCCATGCTTTCATAGCAATAAAACACAATATTCTGTGGGCCTTGCAAAAATCAGTCAAAATCCAGTAAAACAGCCGGGAGCGAACGGGATTGCTTCTGTGAAAATGGCTGGGAGTGAATGAGTTAAAGGGGAAGTCCATCCAAATGATTTTGCTGCCAATAATATGTTCTATGCAGCCCCTCTAATATGGTATTCTGGTTGATATTGTGGAAGTGGAATATGACGCAGCAAAATCCAGGCATTTCCTAAATCCATCTCAGGGGGTGGCCATTTCGATGAACGTTGATCTCATCTTCAGTCGACAGCAAGTGGCAAAATGGCCACCTCTTGAGATGGATAAAAATGGCTGGATTTGACTTCATAACTCATATTCCACAAATGTAATATTAACCAGAATGTCATGTTTAGACTAATTTGGTCACATATAACAAATTGCCAAGAAATATTTAAGGTTGACTTCCAATTTTATATGACACATCTCTCGATTCGTATTTAGTTTGTAAACCGGATTATCAGTTCTTCGCAAACAGAGTGTGGGCATAAATCTGGTCTGTGAGAGACTAAATCCTAATAAAGGGTTGATATTTAATTAATGCTAATTTTCAGCTCAAAATAAAGCCTAATAATAGCATGTGAGCAATTCAGATCGTTAGAATTACACCAACCATGTTTACATGAAATCAGCTGTGCAGTGTTTGCAATCAAAACAATACTTGTGGCTCTCATGTTTGGCAGGTGGAAATAGTGCATTCAAACAACACAAACTATATGAAGTTTTTTTTTTTTTTTTTTGTCTTTTAATTTGATAATCAAAAATCATCACCATCACCATATTTTGTATTTAGTGGCACATTGTTATTTAATATGTGTCATAGCTAATTGTTATACTGACCCAAATTGCAAATTCATCTGTGGTAAATAGCAGTTTTTGAATAGTTCCTGCAGTAGCTGAGTAACACAAACCTTCTGTCACCTCAGCATCTAGAAGGGTTACGGATGTCACGTTTGAGAAACTGAACTCGAACAAACGAAGGTATCAAAGCGAGGCACTGACCCATTTGTGTCAGAATTGACTTTAGATGGGGTGAGGGGCAAACACGGAGGTCCTATTTAATATTCCGAAGTTAACCTGAAAATGACGAGGTTCTGTTTTTTTTCCAGCAGATACTTCCATCATCATCTCCCCTGTTTGCACAGTGTGGAGAATATAAATGTCTAACTTCTGAGATATCATTTCTGCTACATACATTAGTAACACATAAAATGCACAAATAGTGAGATTGTTTCAAAAGAAAAATGTTGGCGCATGGAATTCTATCATGAAGAACATGCTAAGGGCGATTTATTTGGTAAATAAATCATTAGGAGGACAGCTGATTGTCTTGTGAGAGTACAAGGCACCCAAATAGTACAGGGGATATCATTTTTAAAGTGTGACCTTTAAGTCAAAGCAAAAGCATTCAACTTGCATTTCCTTGTGGACAAGGAGACTGATGACTGGCAGGCCTCTCTGTTGCCTCTTCTCAATAATGGTACCAACCAATCCACATAACAGAAAAATCGAAATATGCAAGGGCCACTTTGGAATTTTTCGACTATGCCAAAATCATTCAATCAAGCCATTTTATATAGTTTATATATTCGTTTCTTTGAAAAAAATACTGTATTGTAAAAGGTGATAAGGCAAATATTTAATGATTTTATATTCAGAACCAAACCAAAAGCAATCTGCAGTCATAGGACCATTTTTAAAACAGGACAATTCGGACATTAACACAGAGCAGAAGGAGGAAGAAACAATGCTCGCTTCTTAAAATGAACCATCTGTTATTTGCAACATTGTTATGAAGAGAAATGTTACCATTTTACTTAAAGTTAAATTGTATCCTTTTATATCTACAACAGCTCAAAATTTAGTAATCTCCCTCAACTGTACCAAATAACATAGCTTTAATATTTTTCACAGGCCACTGAAAAATGAAAAAACAGTAAACAAACTGGATATTCACAGAGGAAAAATACACAAACTTATTAACAACAAAAAGCAAGCAACTACTGAGCACACTGAAGTAGGCAAGTGAAACGTTTGACATTTGCTCTGGCCGCAGCTGCCCTTAAAAAGCAGTTGATTGTCAAGTCATGACAGGTGCACCACAGGAGGCTCCGCCCACCAACACTCACCCAGGTAATGAAACACAAAAACACAAACTAAAAACATAGACGTAACACGCCGCTTAGATTGGGCGATAGCTAACAGAAACAAATGAGAGGCAAAGTGTTCTTGCTTCAAGCTGTTTATTGTCATAAATGTTCATTAGCCCAAAAAAGTCAACAGGTGGGATGCTAACCAACAGTGCAATGGAGTCTCCGCAGATGGGTGGAACTTAGCGTTGATGTCACAGTCATTTTAAACCATCAAACAACTCTTACTTTAGCGGGACCAAATGTCCTATTTCGCCCGAACATGTCCACTTTCTTACATCCTGTCCGGTGTCTGTTTATTATTATTTTTTAAGTGAAAACACAAAACGGTCCATTTTTTAATTACTCGACAAATGGACAGCGTTGATGGTAGCCCGTCGACTGATTCCAAGCCGATAGCAAGGGGTGTAGGAGGAAAATGTTGTTTTGTTTTGTATGCATAATTATTGTTATATATTTCAAACGTATTTTATTGTATTTTTTTAACAGCATTTTACATAACTCACTCCTAAGCATTCACTTGTATCGGCAGCCCAGAATATTAGCACACTGGTAGCGCTCCCACTGGAAATGTGGTTGCAGCACAAACAAACAAACAAACAAACAAACAACAACAAAAACATTGGACTTAGAACATTATGTCATTAGCTATGTATAATTTATTCATTTGTAAAGTTAGACTTCAAAAGACATTTACCACAATACAGACAGTGTTTTCATTTCGTTAGCAATTTGGATTCACTCTAACCAGAATACATGGCTCCAAGTAAACCTGGCTTATGTCAATAAACTTTACGTGTCATAAAACTGCCAGATAAAGTATAAACCGGTGGCTTATGTGATTGACAAATTATTATTATTTTTTTTAAGATTTAGTGGTTTATATACCCGTGCACCCAACAGATCAAATATTATGGGTAGCTACTGTATGTTTTTGTTGTTGTTAGCATCATAGGCAATTATAAATCTTTTAGTCTTTGCTCATCCCCGATCACGCCATAGAAACTAGCCCATATGTAGCACACAATTGACACTGACATAATCATTAACTCATTTACTCCCAATAACGTATAAATACGTTTTTTTAATGCTCTAAGTGTCCCAAAGACGTATTTATACGTTTTTTTGTTTTTTGTATGCTAGAGCATACAGAAGGCTTTGATGCAGCCTACTAAACCGCAAAGAACGGTTGCAGAAATGGTAGTTATTACACAAACGGCCAGCAGGTGGCAGCAGAGCAAAAGAGATCAACCAGGGCTCTCTAGGAAAAAAAGCTCAATTACTTACAATTTTAAATAGATTTGCGAAAACTGATGAAACTTAGTTCTCTTCTAATGCTAATTGCTGCAAAACGGAAACAGATAGAAACATACTTTTTTTTTTCCTGATGAAAGAAGAGACTTTAATCTTTCTTTTGATGCTTTTATAGCAATAAAACACAATATTCTGTGGGCCTTGCAAAATCAGTCAAAATCCAGTAAAACAGCCGGGAGCGAACGGGATTGCTTCTGTGAAAATGGCTGGGAGTGAATGAGTTAATGAGCATTTACAGACTCTTTTCGTTGTGCTCAATTGTTATGGAAGGATGTATGGAGATATATGGAATCTGTAACAACTTATTATTTAGTCAAATTAAAAACAGCTAAATCTTATTCGTTTGTCAAGTATGTCAATCTGTGTTTTAACCATTGAACATGTTACTTTTTGTCATGTTACTTTTTGTTTTGTTGTGTTAGTCTGCTGGAGTGCGTCTCAACCACAAATACTGGCTGACTTCTTTAGGAAGGGTTTGACCTCGAACATGATAAGAAACGTGTCAGACTGCACGATGTGCGACTTGGCAGGAAGTTTAGGACCAGGCAAAAGAGGGGACCTGAGTCCTGATTGATGCAAGAAAGAAAATATAATAAAAGTTTATGTTTATCTGTAAAGGTTAGACATTCCCAACAAGGTGCTATATTCCTGCAACAAAAACATATATAAAAAAGTTTTGACAAAATATAAATCAGAGTGTTTTTTTTTTTCCTCCCAGAAACCTAAGTTTGTGATATAGATGGGTGTTGTCTCCTCCGTAGTCTATAAAGTAAAAGAGTTCACCGGCAGCTTGGGACCAAATGAGGGTCTTGCAGGCTATTAGAGTAGCCCAAGAGGAAGAGAGCGATGATGACTCCCATTTCACTCTTGATAGATGAGATCGAATTTCATACGAGCACTTATGTGGAGTGAAGATGGATGAGATAGAATGTCAGAGCAAAGAAACACGTCATACAAGAAGCATGTAATCACATAGAATCCATGACGGCACCTTTTTGTTGAATAGTACGATTCATTGTCTGACAGAAGTAGAAATTAGAGCAAAGTATGTGCACTTTGCTCAGCATAATTAAATAATCAAGTCGACCTGCAAACCATCTGGCCTCCATACCTCTTATTCATTGCAAGGTCAGTGTGATCTGGATAGAGTTATGTAAGGAACAGGCAACAGTTTGTGCAAAGGTGACCATAAATCTGAGTATAAGGACATTACATGTGGGGTACCGCAGGAGTCAATATTAGGGCCCAAATGATTTATATTTACATGTACAGTTAGAGTATTAAAATTGTCAAAGCTTGTCTTGTTTGCTGATTTTTTTCCCTTCTGGGGAGAATTTGCTCTAGATTTTAAAGCTGATTAAAACCGAAATGAGCAAGCTAAAGCAAAGCTGTACAGTATGCACAATTTAATGCGTGTTGAGCTTTGTGTCTTATCTGTATTCTGCAAGATTCAATAATCAGAAGGGCAAAAGGTTGTTCTCTCCTGGGATTTATTTAACTCTGATTAAATAGCTGACTTCAGCAGGGCAGTTAATTTACCTATTCTGACCTGCAGGTTAAAGATAGTTGAGAAGAAAAGAACACCAATAAATGACTTTGAGGAGCGAACACATCAATTTAAGATCTTCCAGACTGTTTATAGGTGTCACTTTATTTAGGAAAAATGGAAGAATTGTCTTATATAAATAATGGATTTAAATCTTGGCTTCTTAAGGTCGGTTCTCATCCAATAATGATGATAGTAAAGTGGGCGTGTCTTTCAAAGCTGAAAGTGTGATCATGCGTCAGCAGTTGTTGAAGAGATCATTTATAAAATAGCAAGCACATCAAAAGATTTAGGATAAATTCAGTTTATTATGCTAGTCTTGTCCGAGACTGTGTAATTGAAACTTAAACATACCAAAGGGAATGGATGTGTGCTGTTATTTGTATTGACAGATGACTAATGCAGCGTAGTACATGTAAGTACATATTAATTGACAAAGTACTTAACTAAATGCACAGTAATACAAATTGAACTATTTCCTCATGGTCATATGAGGCAACTGCTGGATATAGAGATATTGAAAAACATTCCGCACATATACAGTAATATACTTTCTTTCTGTGGTGTGAGGTGCACAGCGGTACGGTCTTATCAAAGAAGCATTAAAGGTAGAGATGTCCAGATCAGATTCTTTTGGCACATTTTTGAGGACCTACTGATTGTTTTTTTGTTTTTTTTCCCTCCTTTTGCGTGATTAAGGGAGCAGTGGTTTTAAGTAAAGCATTTAAATCATTTTTTGGACACATCAGTTTTTCAGGTGGCGGATCAAATTAGGGGTGTTATACGTGGCCAGAAATATCTGAAACACAATTCGGATTTATGTCAGATAACGGTACCAGAAATGGCATTTTTGCTTTGAGGATCCTCATGGAAAGAGCAACTGAGGCGCACAGACTTGTATCTTTCCTTCATTGATTATTCCAAGGCGTTCGATCAAGTAAGACATTCAGATCTGTTTGACATTCTCCAAGAATTAAACATCGACGGAAAAGACCTTAGAGTCCTCAGAAACTTATACTGTACTGGGAACAGGAAGCCACTATCAGAGTTGAAAATGAATGCAGTAAATACAGACCAATCTGTAGAGGAGTGAAACAAGGATGTTTTTTTTTTTCACCAGACCTATTAAATAGCCTATATATAGCGAAATTATTCTATGAAAAAAAAAAAAAAAATCTGTGAGTGCCACCCCCCCGCTCTGCAATTGGCTGGAGGGGTAAACAACTGTCTGTCCACAGAAACGTCCCACTGACAAAACAAACACAAAATGGCGAAATACAGGCTGGGTTTAGGAAAAAAAAATCACCACCACACATTAATAGAAGCCCAGAGGTGTAGATTGAGAAGGAGTTCACTGGTATACATCCTGTATTTATATAGTGCGTTTTCCTGAGTAAAGACCCTCAACTCAACTCAACTCAACTCAACTTTTTTTATAAAGCGCTTTAAGAACAGGCATTGCTGTATACAAAGCGCAGTACATAAACATAAACATCAGTTTTGCAGTAAACAAGAACAAAGCAAACATTTTGAAGTGCGAATACAGTTCTTTTAAATTTTTTTTTTTTTTACAAGTAAACCTGCCTTTAACGACAACAACAAAACAAAATGAAAACAAAGGAGAAGTAGTTAAACAAGTCAATACTTTGAAATACCTGGGCTTCACAATGACCCCAGATGCTAAATGTAACACAGAAATAAAGAAGAGAATGGCTATGTCTAAGTACATATTCATCAAAATGAAGTCCATCTTTACCAACAGAAATATAATGAATGCTGGACGTTGACTAAAGAGTTGGTAAGAAGACTCGAAGCAGCAGAAATATGGTACATCAGAAGGATTATGAAGGTATCATGGACTGAAAAAAGACAAATAAAGACAAAACAGCTCGACTGAAAACCATCAGATAAAGGCAGCTAAACATCTTTGGACACATAAATAGAGCAAACAAATTCTATGTGGCAAGATTTGTGGAATTAAAAGTAGAGGAAGGCAGTGCACAAAATATATAGACAGCTTAAATAACTTTGCAACACAGAAGACGACTCCCATTAACAAATTTATTAGGAAAACTGACAATAGAGAGGTATGGAGGGAGGGAGCCATGATCGACGATGTCTGTAGCAGACCTGGCACATGAAGTAGAAGAAATGCCACCATGCAAAATGCTCTATTTATATCACATAATTGAGATTGAGACGTCCCTAATTTAAGGTGTTGTTGATTGGTGTTTACCCAGTGGGGAGTGTTGCCATGAGAATTTTGTGAAGTGAGAAAATTGAACCAAAGCAATTAGCAGAAAACTGACATCAAGAAAACTCTCTAATTATGGCAAAATATAGCAAAGCTGGCAGTGATATTGAGGTGACTGAAAATAATATAAATAACTTTTCATGCAATTCCTGACTGAAATCTTGTGACAACACCTTACTCAGGTATAGAATTGGCTAAGTTTGTTCGTTGAGAACAACACAATTCCTGACAAATCCATTTGATTACAAATTGTATAATCCAAACACGTAGTAGCATTCTTTCACTCTTTCATTTTTGAAATTAAAAAAGCAATCTAGGGCAGACGGCTGCAAGAGAAGAGGCTACAAAGTATTTTTCTGTGGTTTGAAAGACAGGAAATGAAAAAGCTCACTATGCTTTACTATGTGAGCCCCCTCCGGCTTTTTCAGACCACTCATGCAAGTGTCCCCTGTCCCTTCCTCTCTCCATCTGTGTGCAGCCATGGGTGTGCTCATGTCAAAGAAGCAGCCGGTGGACAAGGTGCAGAGGTGCACCGCTGTGGTCTCAGCCTTCCAGTCGGGCATCAAGGACCGCGCAGCGCCTGTCAAGCAGGCGGAGGGAGACGCCGAGGACGGTGACGTGCCGGCGAAAGCCTCAACTGAGGACAAGAAGACCGAGGAAGGAGAAGGCGGGGAAACAGAAAGCGGCACCGGCCCGTCCGCAGCCCAGCAGGCCTCGGCCTCGGTCAACCAGGAGGCCTGGTCCAGGTTACGAGACGGGAAAGGAGTAGAGCCTGAAGATCTGGAAAAGAGTCATCAGCTCACACCGCCTGCGTACGTGCGGCCCAAAAGGGAAGCAGATGACGATCAGCCTTTAGAAGTAGAGCTGGCAAAAAAAGAGAAGGTAACACTTAGTGGTGACAGAATAATCAATATGTCACTTATAATCATTGGCAGAGTGCATGAAAGTACAATACATATAGTGACTTTGTTTACACATATTAAACCCCCGAGGCATAAGATTAAAAGAGGTATTCTTACGATGTCAGTCTCCATGGCAACAGCAGCAAATGATCTGGTTTCCTCGTCCAAGTTGAAGCCATTCCGTGAGGAAATCTTAAGCTTTTCTCTTAACATTCTTGGGGAGTATGAGAAAGTTGAAAAGTTCAAAAAGATCATTACATTCCAAACATGCCGTGTGACTTGCGTGTGCGCACAAGGGGCGCTTCAGTCAGAGACGTTGGTCTCGGCAAGGTGACCTGCATGCAAGTACGTGCTCGGTATCACGGTGGAGTTCACAGGATCACTGGCGCCATTAAATACCGGCTTTTCAAGACTTAACACTGTGCTGAGAAATGTCTATGGGGGCAGGAAAGACAAAACAAAACAAGGATTTGAAAAGAGACAACTAAATTAAAGCTTACCCGCACGGAGCCTGTCTAGACCACAGGAAACTTGGCATGGTTTGCGTCTGTAATTAATGACAAATAATTGCGTAAGTTGGCAAGTTAAGTAGAACTGCTTTCATTGTGTCGGTATTTTGTCAGCATGTATTTTTTTACAGAAATGTACCGATTTGATAAGATTTATGAAAACTTGAACATTGAGACTGTTGAAACAAGAGAGAAATTTGAAAAAATATAAATGCCTCGATGAGAAAAGTGTGTAAATTGTGGGGCGGGCGGTTTTAGAGCTTTGCGGATACTTTGCAGATTTTATTCATTGTGGGTATTTTTGGAACCTAACCACTGCGAAAAACAAGGGAACACTGTATTGCCCCCCTTTTAGGTGAATTGTTAATGCAACTAAAGGTTATAACGAAATAGGTCAAAGTTTGCATAATTTTTACATCACACACATACTTGTTTGACTTTAAAATTAATATACTCTAACCTCTAACAATCCACTCTGATACGGTTCATAACCTTCATTTTGTATGAAATTTAAAACTATTATTTTCCGATATGAAATGTTAACTCATTCACTGCCAGTCATTATAGAAATTTTTTACATTTCCAATACTCACGTGATATTACATTCAATAATTATATATAAACCGAATCTACCAAATAACAGAATAGACTCCCTACTTTTTGTCCCGTCCCGTTCTTTTATAATTGACAGCAGAAAAATGTAGGTTTGCCAAAATACAGCCATTTCTCCCATGGACTCTGAAACTGTGTTTATTTCCTATAAAATGGGGCAATGATGTCATCTACCGGTGGTTGGGCATCAGTAAAGTTGTTTCCAAGTTTGATATTTACAGTGGAGCATGCTCAGATTCGCCCCCATTTACACCACTCTAAAAAATACAATTGACAAGTATACTTGTCAAAGGCAGTGAATGTACAACTGAAATTTTTTTTGTACATTTCCATAACCCTAACCCTAACCCTTGTATAGAGGAACAAAACTGACAAATAATTGACTCAATGAATAAATGTACGACAGCGTATTAGGGCCATGTATAATTATATATATATTTTTAGAGGGCGGGGGCAATATTCCGAGGAAAAACTCACAAATTTTCCACTTTGTAAAGTGGCAAATTTGCGAGTTTATAAAATGGCAAGTTTGCGAGAAAAAAACTTACGACAAATACACGTAGCGTAGCTATAGTCTAATCATGTGACGATTCGTTGGTGGTTAATGGGAATTGTTTTGGTGTTTTTATTTGTATTTACATATTTTTGCGTATTTAATTTTTGAATTATGTTTTTTTACATCTGTTTTTATTTTCACTTTATTCATTTATTTATTTATTTCAGGGTTCACCAATTCCGGTCCTCGAGGTCCAGATTCCTGCAGGTTTTGGATGTTTCCGCCTACCAAAACTGATACTAAAGAACAGGATCGTTATCAGGCATGCTCATGAGGATTATGAGTCAGTTTCGCTAGTGGGTGGAAACATCTAAAACCTGCAGGACTCCCGACCTTGAGGACCGGAATTGGTGAATCCTGATTTATTTAGTTATTTTTTAATTTTGGCAGTAAAGTTCCTCCAGAAGATTAAGTCCCAAACTGAAACAAAAAAATATAAGGTACTCTCATTTTTAACCCATTGCCTCGTTATAAAGCGACCTGTTGGGCAAATTTTACATTGTCAGTTTGACTGATAACACCCTCAATCTGCATTGGTATAAATCCCCTTTTAGCTTTGGTCTACTTTAGCTTTATTTGAGTATTGTGTTTGTCACAGTCGAAGGTTTAGACAGATTCCAGATCCGATGATAATGCAACCGCGACAAATGTGACGCTTGAAAATTTGGCACTTGTGGCACCTCCACAGTGGGAAGAGAATTGATAGAATCTCTCCAGCAAATAGGTTTCAACCTCCCCCCCCCCCCCCCCCCCTTTTTTTTTTTTTTTTTTTTTTTTTTTTTTTTTTTTGGCTAGGGCTGAATCTTAAGTGGCAGCCTCCCGTCTTCAAAGCTATTCCTCAGGTCCAAACAGACTCACACTCAATTTGGCGTATTTGTATTATTCCTCTGCAGCTCAGTTACCCAAAGGATTACTGAGGGAAAATCATCCAACAGCCAATGTTTCCTATATCAGAAGCCAAACCACAACACCCCTTCAGCAGCAGCTTGACTGGCTCATAACTCAACAGAAATCCCAGCGCTCACATATTGATGGGCATGTGTGTTCCCATAGTTACCAAATGATATTTGCATTCATATTTCTTAAATCCGCTCCTGTACAATTATAGTCTCCTAGTAAAATGTTAGATGTCAATTTAATGAGAACAACATCTGGATTCTTTAGTCTAAGGTCACAAGAAGAGTCATAGTTGATGTGGCCAAAACCCTAAAAGTGGTGCTATGGCGTTGACGAAGAGATAAAACAGGTTTGGAGCTTTATTATGGGTGTTATATAGCCAAGCGTCATGTGGTTATTTTCATTAGTGAGACAGCCCAGTGGCTTCTGCATGTTAATAGAGGCAGCAGGAAATGGACAAAGGAACAAAACATTCCTTTAATGAGCCATCTGACAAACAGGATAAATTTTTATTTAACTAATCTTTTGTACATATTAGTTTGTGGACTGAAGGAGAACAATTACAACGTACCTAGCGCTACATCAGGGGTGGCTAAAGTATGGCCCGGGGGCTTGAAATGGTCTGCGTCATTCTTTAATTCAGCCCACTGGGGATTTATTTATTTTTTTATTTTTTTATTTTTTTAAAATACATTACTGACCAATCTGAAGTGTATAAACTGACAAAGCAGTGTTAATGGTGCAACAAGCAGACATTTTCTTTTGTCTTGAAAAGTGATAGTTTTGGAGATAAAAGTTTCCGCCCGATGCCTGTAATATACATTAAACATTTTTTGTTGCGTTGCTTTTATTAGGGGTGTTCAATATGACTTTATTCAGACAAATACCAGTACTCAACTCCATACCATATACTGTATCGATACCACTAGTACATAAAATTCCCCCAAAAAACAATTACAGATTATCCTACAATATATATTGCCTTTTTTTTTCTCCTAAAAGTTGCATGAAATTAATGACCATTTTCTATTCTTCTAATTTGTAGTTCCTGATCATAAACCAATCACAAGAGGGGGCTGCATCATGAGTATCGATACCTTAAAATTAGGCTCATAGCTGCACCGATACTGATATCTGGTATCGGTACTCGCCCATCCCTACATTTTATTAAGCAGTGCTGATAATAAAATTAATTATACTCATAACAATTTTTATCTTGACCTTTTTTTTCCCGCACCTCATCTGCACCTGACATCTGTTCATATTCTCAACCACACCTGTGCAGGTAAAGAAAGTGGAATTCAGGACATTAAGGGATGATGGCTCGGATGGGAATAGATTTAAAATTGAGTTCGTAATCACAATAATTCAAAAGGAGTTCATCCTTAAAAAAAGTTATTATTGAGTTGATTATACATTTATTTGTTTAGTCAAATTCCTCTCTCCACTACAGACAAAAATATAAAATACATGACTACTTACTAGTGAGATTACAGTTTGCGTCTTCACTTTCTCTCGTGCTACTTTAGCAGGTTCTCAAATTCAAGTCACAATTTGAAAACCCGTTTTTCCTTCACCCTCAGCCGCCAAGCGATGAGATGTGTGACGTATGTGAAGTCTGGACTGCCGATGACCTCTACCCGTGCAGGATCTGCACCCGAGTGTTCCATGACGGCTGCCTGAGGGAATTGGGCTACCTGCGTGCTGAAGCCTTGCAGGAGATGAGAGACACAGCTCACACAGTTACCGGCTGGAGTTGCTACTATTGTGTAAGCGCCATTATAAAGGGTTTCACTGAAGGAGGACGCTAAGAATAGATGGAATTCATTTGCGGTATATTGTTTGCTGACTATACAGGCACGCTCTGTAATAGTTCCTGTAGTTGATATGTGTAAAAGGGGTTGAAAGAAAACACAACTGTAGCTGATATTTTAATTGCACAATATAAAAACAAGAGTGGCTGCTTGACCACAAAAAGACTGTATACAGACTTTCTGTGGGTCATTAAAACGTGCTGAAAGTCATTCAATGGATTTTGCTAAAATTAAGGCCTTAAATGGCATTCAGAAGCATTAAATGCGATGTTGAGAGGCATTAACACATTCATTGCCAGACCAGCAAAAAATGCATCATTTGACGTCTTTTTCCGTCAATGGCAGTGAATGAGTTAAAAAATTAAATACTTCTTCATGCTTTATTTTACATACAGTGTTGCGTAAAGGAGTCACAATAACACAATTTAGCAGTAATTAATGTAAACAAATATATATATGTGTGTGTGTGTGTGTGTGTGTGGGTGTGTGTGTGTGTGGGGGTGTGTGTGTGTGTGTGTGTATTTGTGGGGACTAATTGTAATTTACAATGAACAATGCTCTGAATTTGAAAAGAAATATGTAGTGTTCCTGTCACCAACAGTACAACATGAAAGCCTAATGCCATCTAGTGGCAGAAAAATACCTCAACACAAATCTATGACTCAATGTTTCACAGTCCTTTTAACCGTAATTGTTAACTGTAACGTTATGAATTACTTACCATAAAGTTACTGTCAATTAACTAAACGTTTTTATTTAGTAACCACATTTGTCTATTTTTATATTATAATTAACACGAGTATGAAAATTTTTTTTTTATTGTACATTTAGAACAGATACGCGATATTAGTTTACAAATAATCACGTTAACTATGAAAATCATGCGATTCATTATGATAATTGTAATGAGCTGATAGCCTAAATATATAAACAGTATATGTATATATGTATGTATGTACAGTATGTATATGTGTGAGTATGTGTGCGTGTACATGCAGTACGACATTGGCATTAAATTCGTTTTAAGTTACATTAATAAATGGCATGAAAAAAAACATTAAATTAGATTTGATGATAACTGCAGAAACCTTGGTATGTCTTTATGATTGGTTGCCACGTATAGAAGAAAAATTACTTCATTTTCGAGTCCTTGAAATTTGAACATGTTCAATAATCACTGGCTGTTTTAGTGTAGTGTTGTTTTATATTATTCAAAAAGTATACTTAAGCCTTATCGCTCATGGTTAGAATTGCTATTTATGTGGATATTGAATTAGAATCTTGGCAGATGAAAATACAACAGAATGTTTGTTATATGAGGTTTTTACACTATATAAATAAGCCTTCCATTATTCCTGATATGAAAAAGGGAGTATGACAATACTATTTTATCTGAAAGCAATCCAGGCCTCTGCTCTTCTGCTATGGCTTAATATGTTCAAATTCTGAATTACGTCAATCATATTTGGGTAATTATTTCTTGCTTTGGGTTTGCACGAGTGATCCAGTGATGGAAATGTTTCTTTTTTTGCCCCTCAGTGTTCATTATAAAACGGAAAAGAATGATTAAAAACAGCACACTCCAAATTCAGAGCTTATTGTTAAGCTGTTTTGATTAGTCAGCCTTGTAACTAATAGTTAGATTGTTGCAATTGATAGTCCACTTAGTCCCTCATTTTTCAGTTTTATTTAATCACATCTTGAGTGATACCTGGTTGATTTATAAATTATAACATAGTGGGTCAAACTGCTGCACTCCAATCCTATAGGTGGCGGTAGTGCATATTATGAAGTGAAGACCACTTTTTTCTTTGTTTTTTTTTTTCTTCTTTTTTTATATAGAAGTGAGGACCACACAAGGTTGGTTGTTTTCACCACAAGCTTCATCTGCTGGGTCACTACACTTGACCCGAATACAGTCACACTGAACATTGAACTTTGAAAGCAAAGTTTTGAATGGCTTTCAGGTGTATTTTATTATTTTTATTTTTATTTTTTGCAGGAAAACAAATATTCAGGCTGTATGCAGCAAGGAATTTCTTTGCTGCTCATGACCCCTGCTAGAAAAATAACAGTCTGTTTTAATTCCTGCAAGAGGCCAAAGAGTGTTTATGCTCGAGTACCCTTCACTGTGAAGTAGAAGCTTTGCTGTACTTCCCCCGTCAGCACTGGGAAAATTAAACCAAATGCCAAACACACTCTGAGAGGCGGTTTAGGGGGGGGGGCTTTCAGCCACTCTGAGAAAGGACCCTGAAAGGTCCTCTGTCTTTTGTTGGATACTTCACTGGGAGAGGAATGAAGACCGGAAGACATTTGTGTCTCGGTGACAGAAGAGTGAGGAAACTCTTAAATGTCACTGGGGAAAAAAAGGATTTGCAGCATTTATTCCTTTCGATTGGATTTCCTTAAATGTGAATTTACGACGAGGCCCAAAAGCACACTGCTGGATGTTTGGATGAATGGCGGTCAGTAAGAAAATCATACCTCTTCCTATGGCTATGGGCAAAGAGCTGTCATTCTGGGCCTGTAGCCTGAGGAGGGGCCCAGCCTTTGCTACAGAGATGAGAACTTCAAAGTGAACTGCAAAAGCAAGCTGCCAATTCTCATAAATGGGAGAGTCTAGTATTCAGCAGAAGTTTAAGACTCTTTGAAGGTTAACATATCAGGCATGAGATGTTCAAATGAGTAAAAAATAAGAGAGAGAGAAAAAAAAAATTGTGATGCCAACATCCATGTCTTGTCTGCGTTTGGGTCCAAAATCCTTACTTCACGTGACGTAGTGTTCATTATGGAGAAAAAACAAAAAAAAACAAAAAAAAAACATCACACAGTCAAAGATGAATGATACATCGGCCCAATCAAGTCGTCCAATCAGCCATGAGCCTGATTTCATCTGCCCCCCCACATGCTAACTTCTACCTTTCTCAATATTTATCTCTTTAATTAGCTGATGATTTATGGAATCAGAATTGATTCTCGAAAATCCACGTAACCAGAACTTCCATTCTTTTAATGACTGAGGACTCGGGTTCGAGTCCAGGCTCCGGCCTTCCTGGGTGGAGTTTGCATGTTCTCCCCGTGCCTGCGTGGGTCTTCTCCGGGTACTCCGGTCTCCTCCCACATTCCAAAAACATGCATGGCAGGTTAACTCATTCATTCCCAAAAACGTATTTATACGTTTTTTATTTATTTTTTTTGCTAGAGTTTTTGTATGAAGGCTTTGATGCAGTTTCTGACCTGAAGTGGTCGCTTAAAGCGATGGTAGTTATTACCAAGTATTTTCAACAGGTTTGTGAATAATGATGAAACTTAGCTAATTCTAACGCTAATTCTAACGGATAAAAAAATATACCGTGTTCTTTTTTTCCTGATGAAAGAAGAGACATTTTTCTATTAGTAGGTTCCATGTTTTTATAGAAATAGAACATGAAAATGGCTGGGAGTGAATGAGTTAATTGGGCGCTCCGAATCGTCCCTAGGTGTGCTTGTGAGTGTGGATGGTTGTTCGTCTCTGTGTGCCCTGCGATTGGCTGGCAACCAGTCCAAGGTGTCCCCCGCCTACTGCCCAAAGTCAGCTGAGACAGGCTCCAGCGCCCCCTGTGACCCTTGTGAGTAATAAGCGGTCAAGAAGATGGATGGATGGATGGATGGATGGATGGATAATTTCTCCAAAGGTTACAATAAAGTGCAAGGTTCCAGAGGGGTTGATTCCAAGCACACCGTCTTCTAATCAATAAGTTCCATGTAAGTGGCAACTGACTGCTTGCATCTGCCTGAAAACGCTCTGCCGCTGAAAATGTATCAAAGATTAACCTGGACTCCGTATCACAATTTGAGGCTAATAGAGGTTATGTTAGCAATTCTTTTCATCGTCTTGCAAATACAGCTCAAGTAGTGCATTCATTACTCTCTGTGACACTTTCATTTGCTGCTGCACAAGCTTTTTTTTCAGTCCAATCTTCTGAATAATGTCACATATCCTAAATTTAGAGCTTAAATAGAGACTTAAACCACAAGATGAGACCACATTACTCATTGTCTTCCTGTTAGTCATTTTTTAGAGTTCTTTTTATCCTGACATCCTTCCTGGGTAGCCGATTTCGATGCATCTAAATATAACTTACACCTTTTTTTTTTCTTTGAATAGTGCTTTATTATTAGCCCTTGTCTTATTATGTCCTATTTTGAGTAAGGTGTAAAGCACTTTTAATGGCTATGGTGTATAAAAGAGACGATCCAATTTGCCAATTAACCACCTGCCTGCCTCTCTTTTTTTTCTTGCAGGATAATTTGAACCTACTGTTAACAGATGAAGAAATGTACAGCCTTATGGAGACCTTTAAGCAGTGTAAGATCATCCCAGGTGAGTCCCAGAATAGCCCTGGAAAAACTGCGCTATGTGCATGCGACAACAATTTATAGGGGTGATGCCAGTTGCGACTTTTAATAAGACAGAGGAGGATTTTTTTTTACTTTTATGGAAATGAGGAAGATTTCTCATAAAAAAAGGTATTTACTGCGATAACTTAGATTTTTATTTTTATTTTTTACAATCAAACAGCGCCTTTAATCGCCTTCAGTCTCATTATCCTGATAGACCTGTAGTATTCTTTTATAGACCAGCGGGGGAGAGATTTTTCTGATTTGTCTGAAATGTGTCAACTGATGTTCATTATAATCAGAGAAATGTTCTAAGTGAGGAATGAAGCTGTAAAGTATGCCATTAATTGTTCCTTGTCACTGTAGAGTCGTGCCTGGTATCAGACGAGTTGCTGCAGTACCACCACTTTGTATCCAAGCAGCAGTTCGAAAAGGACCTGACCGATGAGCAAGAGGAAGAAATCCTTGCCCAGTTTGCCGCATTGGACCCCGAGAAGAAGGGTCACATCGAGTGGCCGGACTTTCTCTACTTTGAATCGTTGGCGGTTTTGAGAAAGTTTCGCACTGAGGTAATGAAGATGAAATTAATTGGGGACTGATAAAGATGGTTACTTGTTGCATTTTTCAAGTACAACATAATGTCTGTACATGATCTCCTATTTCCCAGTGAAATCAATTCAAATGGCATTTATTTTTTAAAACATGTCACACAATTTTACGAGAACACTGGCTTTTTTAAAACAACACTGAAGTCTGAGCCAAGCCTGGTGCGATCGTGACGTGAAAGGCTCCAAAGACAGATTTCATCAAACATTTCAGAATGTCAAGGCAGGGATTTGCGTACATTTGCCTTGCCTGAACACTCTCATGGAGGGAATTGATGCTGTTGGGTGAAATGTGACGTGACTGTTAGACTGCAGTTGTGTTACAAAAAAAAAATAAAAAATCAGATGCAGTATGTATCCAGTCTCGGGCTTAAATTTTAAATCGTAATTAATCGCATTACTTTCAATAGTTAACTCACAATTAATCACACATTTTATATCTTTTCTAAATGTACAATACATTTTTCATACTCTTTAAACAAATGTTTGATTAAAAGAAATATGTTTGCATCTTATAGTCAGTGATACAGTAATTTCATAAAAAATCATAAAATTGAATTAAAATTAAAGATGTACTATACTGTAAAAAACAAGTGTGATATTGATTTGTGTTGGTCATTTTTCTGCCACTAGATGGCATAATTGCATTTGTAAGACGGTGACTAAGGTGGCTAAGGGCATTTTTCATTTCATATTAAGAGCCATCTAATCCTTAACAGGAAGTAACTGAAATTCTGCACATTTTTTAAATTGTAACATACAACTTCACCTCCACGAATATATGCATTATTGTTAATTTTATTACTGTTAAATTTTGACGTGGACGAGTTCTGCTGCATTACGACTGGAATTCCCCCAGTACAGACTTTCCAAGTAAGGGCCGGTCATTAATCGCACGTTTAAAAAATTTGTTGCGTTAAAGGAACTTCAAATTAACAACGCACTAATTTTGACACCCATAAGGGCTACATATCTTCACCGTTTTATGAAATAGAATGAATTGAACTCAATGGTAATGTAGTTATGTGGCGCTCAAATCCATCTGAATGCCTGTAGGTGTGAGAGTGAGATGTGAATGGCCAAGTGGAATGTCTCTGGAATGCTGCCCATTGACTGACTGCTCAGATAAACTGCAGCTTACGCACAGTCGAAAATGGAGGGAAGCTTGACTTTTTCTTTTGCTAGTGAATGCCTGACCTGGATCAGACCTTGTTGTCACATTCCAAATTCTGACGCTGGATGCTTACACGTCTCAAATGTCATTCATCTGATTGTAAATTGCTTCTCCTAGAATTCCCTTGTGCGCCTGCTGACTGCGAAGGAAAGAGACACCGCTCGGTTAGTGTTTTTGGGTCTGGATTTGGATGAGGACGGCTTGATCACAAGAGCAGAATGTCGCCAGGCCCAGCAGTCCTGGTTCAACAAGCTCAGCAAAGACTCGCAGTCCTGCAACGTGAGGTGAATGCACTAAATGAGAGCTCTCACACACAGCCAGTATGTTCGAAATGATCCATTTTAAATTTCAACTTTGGCTAGTTGTCAGTATTTAATCTTATAATTTGTGTGCCAGACTGCCAGTATGTCCGGAAATTATTAACTCTTTTATTGCCACGTACCGAAACACAACACCCACAGTGGGAGCCGATTTCAAGCATTTCAACTCATCTTTCAAGGCAAACAGAATATTGTGTGCTTTTACTACATATACAATGTGGGTACCAAATGAAAGGTCGCATTCCATTCTTTCATTCGAAAAACAAAGTATGTTTCTACCTTATTCCGTTCTTTACTAATCACCATTTGAAAATAGGTCAATTGAGTGACATTGAGCGAAAATTGAAAAGATAAGGAGAAAACGAGCTTTTTGCAAAAAGATACATTTTCTCCATAACGGTGACTTTGGCACTAATATTTTTTGTTTAGTGATGCTCTGTGAATTAGATTTAATGTGACAAAGGATTTGATCATTCTCATCATCAGTGAAAATGTTTCATTTCATCAGATTCCATCATGTATCACTGTAATTCCATACACTGGCAGCCTACTGAAAAGTGATACAATGCTGACATCTGCTGGCCATAGTTAGTTTGTGTTTTTGATTCCACAACCCATTGACCAGGCAGCGCTGCACTTAGACGTTGCACTTCCCATTGATTAAAAAAAACAAAAAAAAACAAAAACAAAAACAAAACAAACATAGTTGACGTCATTTAACGTTTATGGCAGCATACATCTTGATTTTACTAATCATTATTAAACGTTTTTGGCGGTCAAAGAGTTAACTAATAAATGGTGTTCTTATCATACTACTTTTAAAATTAGTGAGTTCTAACAAACAATGCTATTTACATGTCATCCCTCTCCGGCCCCATTTTATGCCTCTAGTTCTATTTTAATAGCACACTACGCCTGGACGAGAATAGACTATCAAAGACTGAGAGACAGAAGGCCTGACCGAGGGGTGTTGCTGTCTTGTTGCTGTGCAAAGCCAGCACGCGCCGCACCCTCACCGTGTAGTCAGGAACGCAGCCTCGGTTTCCTATCCCGGATTATTTCCCTCCAGTTAGCAACAAATGTTTAAAAGGAGTAATTGGACAGCTCTTGAGACACAACAAGGGTAAAAATTTGGGATGTTTGATGCCTTTTTCTCCCCAGACTGATATGGTTCCAGTATGAGTATTCAAATCTTGAGTAGTCACGTATACCAATACCAATTGTACATAAAATTCTACAAAAAACAATGACACGTAATAAAAAACAATACCCAAAACATTTTCCCTTAAAATAGCATGAAATTAATGACAATTTGCTATTCTTCTAGTTTCGAGTTCTTGATCGTAAAACGGTCAGAAGATGTATCGGCCACCATCGTGAGTACCAATACCTTGAAAATCAGGCCTTGTACATATCAGTACTCGCGCATCCCTAATACTTAAATGCTCAACAAATGTGTATTTTAACTATATAGAACAAAATATTTTCATTACCAATACACTAGTATCAAAAATATTTTTTTTGTGGTGGCTGTTTGTTTAATAGTGTGATATTTTTCTCCGCTAAATTACAATTTATTACAGAGATGACACGATACAACATGATATACTTGAAACATACTTGTACAGAAATTATGACTACTGATTTTCATAAAATCCTATCATAAAAAAAATACATTATTGATGTTTTATGCAATTTGCCATTTATTTTACATCAAACTATTTGAAATCCTTACAACTACTACTGACTACTGCTGCTACTACTACTACTACTACTACTATTAATAATAATAATAATAATAATCATAGTAGTAGTAGTAGTAGTAGTAGTAGTATTAGTATTAATTGTAGAAATATAAAATGTGAACATCCTATAGTCATTGCTATTGCAGTGTAATTTAAGAATGCACATTAACAACAGATAACATATTATGAAATTGGACTATAAGGTTGAATATATCATCATTCAATGCATACAGCACATTACAACATAGGCCAGTGCTACAAAGCCACAAAGCTGTCTTTTCTCTCCTTTTTTTTTTTTTTTTTAAATGTGCATGTAATGAATAAGTTGCCTGGACTGGCCACGGTAGTACAGATGTGCTCTGTTGCAATCATCCCCACTGTATTGATTCTTCATTCATTTGGCTCAAAGCGCTTTCAGGAAACACGCTCGATATTGCGCAATATGAACTCTGTATTTGTGGCTGATGACTGAACATTTATCACACTAATATCCACGCGTGGGGACATGATGTGACAGCTGAACAGATGTATGAGTATGACATGTGACAGCCTCTAATTGGATGGTATTCACTGTTTGCCTTTTTTTTTTTCTTTTTGAGAGAACTCAGTACTGTTTATTCGGTACTCTTACTGATTCAACATGTCATCATCATTGCTCCTCTTTGTGTGTGTGTGTGTGCGTGTATGTGCATGTGTGCGTGTGCGTGATTTTGTGCTCATCAATTCACCTGAACCCTGTTAAAAATATCCTTCACCTTAACCGAGTCCCACCAGAATTGTGAAATTGTCAGGAGACCAGAGGAAGGATCAGAGAAAGGAAAAATGAAACAAAGTGAAATCACTGTTTGACATTTTATTGTTTGTGTGTCAGCGGTGGAAAGAATAATTATACATGACTAGTTCTCCAATATATATGAATTATCTACAACATATAACATTATTGACTAGATTACCTTTAAGAAGTACTCACTTTCAAGAAGGATCCTCTTGGATTATCTTTATCGATTCTCGATAAATGATCCTTCCACCACTGAGACACACTTGCATGCTCTTCATCCGCATGTTCTAATGTCTTATTTCACATGCGCCATTCCATCCTGCTCACCTGTTCACCATGCGACGTACCAACCGCACAGACTCATGGGACTCTGCGCTCCGATAAATTGCGGGTGAGTGTGACTCAGCAACGCGCACGGCTCATCGCCTTCCTATCACTTCGACACCCAGAAGTACACTCGGCGATACTTATCATGCATGCTCAGACAAACCTATCCATTTAGACCCTTGACAAGAACGCGGCAATAAAGAACTCAAGCAAGCGGCGGAATGAAGTTGATCGAGAGGAGTGTGAGCCCTTCACATGATGAGCTCTTCTTATCTTAAGATTCGGAGCTGGCCTGTAAACATGTGAATTAAAAGCCCCATCTATAATAAAAGTGGATACTCGAAATAGAGCGAGCGTGAGTGCATGCATGTCGGTTTAACACATAAACATTAAAGTGCAACATCATTAAAGCTCATTAATTACCCAATTATTAAAAAAAAACAAAAAAAAGTATCGCTTTTGACAGTTGAGACATTTAAATTCAGTTTGTTTTTGTTTTTCTTAAAGGTCAGACGATTCAAAGAAAAAAAATACTGTAGTGATGACTCATACTGAAGATGTGGGAGACTTTTGGGTACTCAGTGAAAAGTAAGAGATCTTGTTGTTTTTATGTAATCTGGTTTGACATCGTAAGAAAACATCTTTGACTTTGGAAACATAACATTGAATTAGTCAACAAGACAAAGGGAAAAATAAGTCAGGTAAGCACTTTACAAACACAGCACAAAATGCACCTTCAGTTACTGCTGCATTTATTTATGTTGCTGGCCACAAAGTGTTTTTCGTTTGTTTGTTTTTTTAATACAAACATTGACTGTAAATACGACTTTACTAATGCATCAGCGAAGGCGAGTGACTAAATTGATATATACGCCGGAATGCCCATTGTGGCACAGAGGGTAGTGATGTGAAAATGAAGCTTCATGAAGCACTTGAATTTTGTTTTACTCCTCTAGATGGTGCTGTTGGTTTAAATATTAAGGGTAGTGCAATGGGAATTGATGAAATCATCTTTTAAGCCAAGCGTGCCTTCTAAAGGAGTAAAAAAAAATATCACAAGTGTTTCATGAAACTTTCATGAAGCTTCATTTGTCCATCATTAATTTATCGGAATCTACTAAATTCACAAGCACACTAAACTAGACGAAAATGAAGATGTGCTCATTTTTTTATGCCTTTCTATGAAAATAGGGCCCTTTGTGTATCATAGCATCCTTAATATGTTAGTACAAGTATTTCTGCTTATAATTTTAAATTGTTGCCCACAAATTAATGAAATGAATTTGGCCACAATAAAACAGCATTTGCATTTGACATAAAATGATGCCGCAATTACTTTTTCTTCTCCTTGTTTCAACAATTATGTCACTATAAATAATTACTTTTCTGCGTGTTTTTTTTTGTGTCTTGTTTTTCTTGTGTCAAGTATAAGCCACGTCGGGCCCATTTGTGAGAGCAGCCCGGCCAGCTCCAGCAGCGAACAAAGCAAGACTGATGACATTCGGTTTGTACTCTTTTACTGTGTGGACTTTGCAAAATACTTAATCGTGCGCGTACAGATTAAGACACCTCGTAAAACTGTATTTTAACACCAATGAGATCCAAACAGTCACAATGCTGGAAAAAAAACATTTAGAAATGTTTATTAATAATGTTGCATCATACTGAAAGTGTTTCTAATCTCGTTAATGTTGCCAAAATATCATACAGAATGTCTCTCAGTGGGATGGAGCGGAGCGCTAAACCGTTCTACAAGTTGTCAAGTTAAATATTCATCAGAGAACGTTTTGACACGCAGTCAAAATCAGACTTTTTATTGGTGCCATGTGACAAATCACGAATGAAAAAGAGGTCATGATGATCTTGGGAAAGCCAAAAATAACTACCTTAAAATAAAGAAGAGTTTTTTGTATGTTTTTTTAAATTATTTATATTCAGTGATGGATGCTTAAAAAGAGCTCAAGGAGAAGCTATTTTGTTTTTATACACCATAGGCTTGTGCCCTGCGATTGGCTGGCAACCAGTCCAGGGTGTACTCCGCCTACTGCCCAAAGCCAGCTGAGATAGGCTCCAGCACCACCACCCCGTGACCCTTGTGAGGAATAAGTGATCAAGAAAATGGATGGATGGATGGACACCATAGGCTTACTTTTTTACTCTGTAGCACTTTGACATTTTTTAAATATAAAGTGCATTACAAATAAAATGAAAATTATTATTATTATATAATTATTATTATTATTATTATTATTATCAGCATCATCATCATGATTACCACTTACATTTTATTAGAAAAAAATATTAATTTCAATAAATTCATATTAAATTGAAAATTACTATATTTGAGAATTAAATACATTAAACATTGCTTTAATAAAATAAACTTAATTTAAAAAAAACAATTGATTCAAATCTATTTTGCTATAACAAATTATAGTATTATTTTTATTTATTTATTTATTTTTTAGTTTAGTCCAACAAATCACTTACTGCACTTGGATGAAAAGCCTTTGCAGACTACCAGAAATCAATCATATTTTTTTTCAACTTTTAAAGCTGACACATTTCATCCTTAGTTTTTATTGCATTGACGTGTCAATCATTACTTAAAACTTCAGCGTATAGCAAATTCATGAAACGATTAATTTTCCAATTTAGATGCACTTTAACCCACTGTAATGACCTGTAAATGAAGGAGCGTGTCATTGATTAAAGCAGCGGGCCAGGAATGTGTTTTTAATGTGTGTCTTCAATAGGCCGACATCATGGGCCGACTTCCTCAGGGAGAGTTCCATCTACATCTTGGCCGCACGTCCCAATAGTTCGGCCTTGCATATCCGTCTTCCCTTATAGTCCAGGACGCTGCGGCATACAAAAAAGTGGGAGGGGCAGCGGTGAAGAATCTACCTTATAGTCTGCGGGACGAGCGACACCTGATGACACCATGAAGAAGGCTGCTGGACGAAGCAAGAAGAGACAGCGGTTCAACCGTCTGTCCTCCTCAGCGGGATCCAGAAGCCGACAAAAACAACAACATGAATTCTGACTGGTGTGAAGTGAGTGACAGCAGGAGGGAAGGATGACGAGAGGTGTTGAAAACCGACAGAGTGAACGAGTAGAACTGTTTGGCTGCTGGCGCTTTTTAAATGACCGACACTCGACTCGACGGCTTTCGGGCTCGAACTAACCTCTCCGCGCGGGTACATTACTTTGACAGGCTGTTACTCTTCAAGCATTCATTCCTTTGGGTCTCATTGTGTCTTTATGAGAGTTCCTTGCTACTGTAATGGCATTGTGTTTATTTGCTATCACATTGTTAATCACATCACTCAGAGGCACGTGCAAAATTCCGTTGTTGGCACACTTTTATCGTGAATAAGCATCCGTGAGGATGTTTACCTTTGCAGGCAAGAGAACGTATATCAAACAGAAATATATGTAATAGAGCTGCTATACAAACTAGTCTAATTTATTATAAATACATTACAAATCTATATTTATTCGTGTATCCTCAGATGTACTTTTATCTTCACTCTAATCCAGTGGTTCTTAACCTTGTTGGAGGTACTGAACGCGCTAGTTTCCTATGTGCATTCACCGACACCTTGATTTTATTTTATTTTTTTTAAGGCACAAGGATAGGGTTTACCTTTTCATTGGATCTGGCTCTCTTTACCTTGAATTCAGAAAGTGTTTTGTTCTTGTATTCCCTATTTCCATGCGCTAAAGGAAGTGTTCCTTTAGTTTTGCTCGATAACTAATTGTGCTGGATTAGAATTGCTCAACTTGGTACTAAGAAAAAGATCATGGAGTTTAGGTTGCTGACTCCCATCACTCAACTCAATTCTTTATTTATAGAGCACTTTAAAACAACCACCGTCGTTTTCTTAAGATGGAACCCCAGGGAAGCGGAAAACAGAATGGGCCCCAAAATTGAACCCTGTGGAACACCATACATTCCGTTATACATGTGAATTCATATTGCACATATTCGTCCGACCACTTCCTTTTTTTTGCTCGACAGTTAGTATGAAGGGGTTACAATAAACAAATCACATGACGTACCATCACAACAGTCACAAATCGAATACAGTCTGCATCAAATTCCTTGCATCACAGATAGGCCAAGCAGAGTTGGGTGTGTCATGACCTCTGCCGAACCCCTGAAACTGACTCACCGAACCACTATGGTTGGATAGGACCCAGGTTAAGAACCACTACTCTAATCCATAAATCTTTGTTTTTCCATTGTAGTTTAAATATAGATATGAGCCAGATTGTGAAATGTATATATTGCCATTGATTACATTTGTTCCTGTTGTGTTGCGAGCGACATTTTGACACATTGGAAACATCTGCGATGAAATGCGCCTTAAGAGCGCAAGGTGTCGTACAACTGTGACACAGACATGATAAAGTGCCGGGGCTGTTAAACGGGGAATTGTTACAAATGTTTCTATGAAAGTTTAAATGCACACAAGATTGCTGATGAGCGACTAGAATAACAACTCGAGCTTCATGTATGTGTGAAAGCTAGTTCTGCTTTGTGAATAAATTATGATTGACATAAAATGTGGTTATGTGAGGGATGTCACAGTGCTAAAAATAAATGCATGGCATTAACTCTCCTGGGGGGTCTTGTTGTTTCTGTATTATCTCCCTTTTCGTGAATGAAATAAAGGAAACAAGAGTATGGAGCGCAGGGTTTAAAATGAAAGTCAAAAATCTGACTAATTGCAGTTTTTTTAGAGCCATGGTGAGTTAATAAAGGATTTATCTGACACAAGAAACTCCTCTGTAATTGGTGGTGGTGGGGGGTATATAAAACATCAATAAAATAAGACAAGGGATTTTTTTTTTATTACATTCATTATCTTTGTACCCGTGGGACGACCGGCTGACTGCACGTGCTGAAAAAATGATTATAGTTGGAAAACGACTGAAGGATGGATCACAGTGCAGTCTCCACAAACGATGAGCAATCAGTCAGCGTTATTGAAACAAAAATGCACGCTAACATGAAGTAGGAAAAAAAAAGAAGAAAAGAAAATATTGATATTCAAACATGACTAAAAGGTGAAGCCCCAGTAGAAGCAATTGGCACGAGTACAACCAACACATAAACACATGTAGCCTACTCAAGGTAGAAACACAGAAAAGTGAAAAATCATAGTATTTACATGAAAAACTAACAAATGGCAAGTATCTCTGTCAGGAACAAAATGAACACAATACCGGTAACCAGCAAGGTAATCATCACATGGCAACTTCAGTGAACCGCACGTACGGTAAATACGTTCCCAAAAGGCGTTCTTCTCCGTTCTTACGTTCTTGCGATCTTGTGAAACGTCATCAGTCGCAAAACAAGAATAAACCAAGAATGTGTGGAATACCCAGATTTAGTTGTTGTCTGCTAGCTTAAACCAAGGATGTTTTGGTTGGATATTTGTGGAGGCTACAAACTATATGAATGAACTAAAAAGGCCGATTATTCACCATTGGGAGTAGTTAAGCCACCGGCGGCCATCTTACATCGCTACTCACTTAAATATATTGACTTCTATGCGGCGTTTTCACGTCATTTTTTTTCCTCAATAGTGAAAATGCCACCGTGTATGACGGAGTTATACTAATAAGTCTGGAAGAAGCGCTACATGTACATTTCATTGCTATGAAAATACTTCTATGAAATGTAAACCTAAACCTGTGTGAGTCCCAATTCACAATACTGAGATAATAGAGAGGTTGATGTCAACAGTGAAGTTCGCTCTTTGAGAGGCTCTCATAGCGTAAAAGATGCACTGATAACAGTGTTTTAATTCAGAGAAAAAAGGATTTGATAGTCCATTCATATGAGCCCTAGGTGAGGGTTTGACTAGAAAAATAACCCAAGATGCATTTCATGTTGCTTTCACTGAAGCACGAGACTCGGTGCAAAGCTGTTCCGGTTTACAGGACTCACGTTTTTAGAACTTTCTCACGTACGTTTTTAGGAAGATCGTAGTTGGCGAATTCACAAGAAACAGCCACTGAGTATATGCCACACCTACCGACATTCAAGAAAAGAACCTTGGAGACAAGAAGTCAGGAAGACTGAACTTGACGTGAATAATATCTATATGAAAGTTTGTGGGAGGAAGGGCCGCATCTGTGCAGAATAAATTCTGGTAACAAGACTAAATCTAGACAAAGAAGTTCTGTTATTGCCACTTGAGTCACAAATATTTCCACCCACCCCGCAATACAAATGTTATCCATCTTCTTACATCAGTCTCCACGTACCAGCGAAATAGCCTCTGACTCAAGCGCAGTGAACGCATAGAGATCTGTTTTTTATTTATTTATTTAACATCTTAACACATTTTTCAAATGTGAGACCCCACACATGATGAGGCAAAACATTAGCAAGTGTGTGCTTACCGTTTTCATAACATCTTTGAGATGACCAACACAGTCACAGTACACACATACAGTATCTCCGTTCACAATCACAAGTCTCCTCCCCCAAACCTGATGTCTGTCTGTATAGAAACTCAGTCATCCAGGTGTGATGATGCGTAGGATCTGTGTAGGTTTAGTACGGCTGATATCTGAACTAAGCAGTGATTGCCAAAATATAGGAGATAATTGGGTGGCAGCTGCTCCTTCAGCTCCCCTTTGTGCTTTCCAGCACCAAGAGAGTGAGTGTGTGCGCCAGATCCTACTGGGATGAATTGCTTGGTTATATAGCTCACAGTTTACTGTGGAGTGGACAAATGTCAGTTTCGATGACCCAATTACGAGAATTCTGGCTACTGCTGTTTTTGCCCTTTTTATCAATCATTTGTGTACATGGTTACATTGTTTACATTGTACAGTATTTTTTTTTCAGTAAAACAATCATGTATTGTGAACTAGGAACAAATTTTGGCCTGGGAAAAATATTCGTCGATGGAGTTGAAGGACGAAGGGTGGGTAGAAGATGGCCTACATGCGCCAAATCCTATTTATAATGCTGCATTCAAGGAAGGTGGGAAGTCGGACTTCTTCGACTTCATACCAGGAAGTATGCACAGGAACGTCCCTTCGAACTCCGGGTTGTGAAGTCGGAAAATTAAAGGACCGCGACTTTACAATGGCAAACCCCGCAGAGACAAAGACCGTAAATAGCAAAACATAATTTACACGATTATAAAGATATTAATCTATTAATTTATTGTAGAAATTATTTAGTTATTTATAAAAAAGTTTACGCAACCCAACTGGAATAACAAATAATTTATCAAAATCTGCCATCTTTGTTGTATACAGTTGGAACGCTTTGAGGTCGGAACTGGGAGGTTCCAAATTCCAAATAGGATATGTCCGACTTCCCACCTTTCTTGAATGCAACATTAGAACAAAAAAATCTGAATTGTGCATGTGTAGTAGCAGCGTGAATCCAGAATTTGTGTGTGGCAAATGGTTTAGAGTGGCCTTTCGTTCTGACCAAACCAAGAAGCAAGCACAGCTGTGCAATAATCCTTCACTCTGATTAACATCACCTGCCAGCTGTATTTGCTAATGCTGGAGCAGAAATAACATACCTAAATGGCATCAATTGATTATGCAGATTGCACAGGATATGTAGCCTACTGCACAGACCACAAAGGGAAAAGTGAGGACTTTATATTTTTTATGTGTTTTGGGTTTAAATTAAACAGTTTAACCATGAAAATAACAAAAAGACAAAAAAAGGTACTTGGAATAATCCAAAACTCTTAATTCACAAAAGTTCAAAATAACAAGGTTGAAAATAATTAGGATGAAGAAGACTCAACTACAACCAAGGGGGCACAAACAAACACATGACGATGAACTGACAAAAACTGAACAAAAGCAGAGACCTAAATACAAACAAACTGATGAGTCAACAAGATATACCTGGACAAGGGACACGGTTGAAGGAGCTGATTGGATGAGACAAGGGAGCAGGGTGACGAGAACAGGTGGACACAATAATCTAACGAGACAGGCAAAAAAAAAAAAAAGGAAAACATTACAAACCTAAATTCTAAGAAAAAAAAAGTATAATATCACTTTATTGAGGTTGATCAAAAGCACCTGCCTGCTCTTTTGCAGTAGTGGCAGACATTAATCGAGACACAACAGTAAAACTGAGCTTAAAAGAAGAAAGATAAACATTTAGAGGTCGTGTGGGAGGCAAAATCATTTTGTTGAGGATGTTACGCAATTATTTCATAACACATTCAATAACATTCTTCTTGACAGATCTTTTGCTGTATTAATTCAATTCAGTCATTTGCAAAGGAGGTGGAGACTGGCTCTCATCTGAAAAACGTCCATATTTTGTCATTACCGGTCACAAATACAAATTTCAAAAGGCAATTATTCGGAAATACTTTACCTCGACGTTTGGATGCAACATTTCACATGCACATTTAAATCACTTAATATAGATTATGGGGGAAAATAAATAAATAACATATACAACAGCAAAACCTGAAAAACCACATGTGATCTAAATCCACTCATCAGGAAGTTAGGTAATAATTTTAAAGACAGAGATGAGACATAGGGGTGCAAAATGCACAGCAATCGTGAAGCTGATTGGTTAAAAGAGAGGAAAGAGGCGGGGCTGGGAACGACTAAATTATATCATATTAATTAAACTAATTCCAGCTTATGAAATGACTGCAAAATACAACATTAGCTTACATAATCGATGTATAAACCTAGTAAAACACACACAATCATCCAATTTGGGATCATTTTTGTTGATCAATGTTAGTTAAGCCCTAAGAACTCAGTCTTGGGTGTTTTTTATTATGAGCCCAATGGCAAGGCGCCGCTCCATTTTTTTTTACAACATTGTATTGACACCAACACTATATTTTTAGAACCACCTCCACAAGAAAAATGTCACTTTCACTACAACAATTTGCCTGTCGCATGCTGCGTCCGTGCAGGCAGTTATAGCAGCCTTCTAACAAGCTGATGTTTATTCTTTGGATGACAAAAATAAAAAATACACCTCTCATACACGTAGAATCCGGGCAGTTGCTTCACAATAAATTGCATCCAACTGGAAATAAACAATATAGTCTAACAAGGAATAAATGCTCGGAGGAGAGAAGAAATATTTATGAACTGCTCGTAAATGTCATCTCCTGAGACATTCTAAGTAACAGTGCCTTGTTAAATGTACTTTCATCTGTGGTCCAGTGAAGCCTAACCTTATTCCCGCCCCCTTTCACTGCCCTGCTGGACTCTTCTTTTAATTTGGCGCCTCATTATGAGCCAAAGCCCCCAGTTTACCCTTGGGCCTGGGGATATTGAAGTTCCGAGCAGGGGGTCATCATTAGGACCATTGCATAGCAGTGTTGAGGGAATAACTGCTATATGATATGGTGCAAAATAAAGATGTTCTTTTTGTTTTTTTTAAACCACCTCAGTTATTGCAGGCTTCATCTGGCAAAATGGCGGTTGAGGTCTGCCTAGATGGACAAAACAATTCATAAACAACTACAGCATGTTTACATTTTCTGCCATATACGTAACCATGTAGTGTACATGGACTTCAATATGGTTTATACGTCTCCGCTCTTAGTGGAGGATAAAGAATATATGACTGAGTTGCTTAATTATGCACCCTTTATTGTGTGCAAGCATTAAGCTAGCGTGCTAAGTTTGCACTCACAAGTCAAAGCACAAAAATGGCTCATATAAGTCCCTCATATTTAAAATACTTCTAAGTCAGGTCACTCATATTATCACGGACCATTGAACTGTTTACAGCGCAGTACAGTATGATATTCATTTGAAGCAATAATTTATAAAACTGTGTCTGACTTCAATTGCCATTCAAACATTTTCATTGACCAATGGTGTTGTTATGATTAAGTGGTACAGACTCTGCCTAGCAACAAGTAGCTTTGCAAACATTTACTGTGACCAATTCCTTGGACCCAATTTTTTAGCATTGAAAGGATATGTTACATGTTAGATATGTAAAGTCTCCATAACTCACTCAAATCTAATGATAATTTCAAATAAAATTTAGAACGAAAACAAGCAAAAAACAGCGTTGTAATTTTCCTGCTACACAGAACTTTGGTAGCATGCATTTTGGCTTTCATTTAAATGTATGAATATCAGTCATTTTTCTGCATTTTTCAACAAATAAAGTCAGTTAGTACCAAGTTTATGAGGCCTAGTTGCATACAGCAGGTTAAATAAATTAAAAAAGAAAAACGTGAGTAGGAAATTCCATCATTAGTGAACTCGCTCAAACAGGGACTTGAACCTTTAACCCTGGAAAGTATCATGCTCTATTAACAGGGCACTAGAGAGGTACAGTACAATGTATTTCCATATTATTACATTTCTGCATCATGTACTTTACTTACCCTATAGTTTTTGTTCTCATCTGAAAGTATGTATTTTATCAATTATAGTTTTATATTATTTTACGATCGTTACGTCCTCAAAATAAGTTTAGGTTTGTACAGGTATATTGTACAAAAGTGCCCATTTGTAAAGGCTGAATCAATTCAGACTGGCACTTACATTATGCTGCCATCTAGTGTCAAAATTATATATTACATGTTTGCCGTCAGTTTTACTCTTTTAGGCCAACGAAATAGGTCTATACGTATACAAAGGTTCAAAAATATTTGCGTGATGATAATCATGCGTGTGTTGGTAAACACCGCAATGCTGTTGCTTGTACGATCTACTGCGCATGCGCAAGATGCAGTAGGTACAGGTCGAATGTTTATGTTTTTGCTGCCCGGAGGAAATGGGAGTGGAGAACTAATACTGTATATAATCAAAGTCATCTATCACCTTCGTACTTCTGCAGGTAAATTAGTGTATGCATCGGCAGGCCCACGTATTATTCGGTGGAATTCAGCCGCTGTCCAAATGATAACGAACCAATGACAGCATGCAAGGTAGCGCTAATCTTAGCCGCTAGCTTGCAGGCGTTTAGTAAACAAACATAACGGTACCATTTGCCGCTCATGTAACTTTACCAATAGCGTTCGTTTCTTCCTGTAAACGCTCGACTGCATCGATAATGTAGTAAATAACTATGTTTTGTCTCACGCCGCACCGCTGATTATTCAAAATGGAAATTAGTTTATCTTGACTGGAAGCACGCTTGGAATAGGTCATCATTTTATCTCTTTATTATTTATTTAGTTTGACACGATTGCTAATGCATTCTAAAAAGTCAGTCGTGGTGGTAAAAGAAGTAGTAGGCCTACTGATTCATGATTCAACTCCTGTACTTAATGTAAAAAAAAAAACAACAACAAAAAAACAAAAACAAATAGTTAAGTGCATTAGTAAAATAAATGTAACTATATCAAATAGTAATACTCATTTGATAACTTGGCACACTAAAAATAATCACTAGATTATTAACAACTAAAAAAAAAAAAAAAAAAAAAGTTTTTGCGTTTACTTGCAAACCACAACTATTAATCATTGATTAAGTAATTTATTTAAGGTCAGTAGTTGCTCATGTCCTTGAATCTTGCAGTCAGCCACCTTGAAGCGGACCACCCAGAAACGACGCCATGGGGAACACAAGCAGTGAGAGGGCTGCAATGGGCCACGGGGACAAGGCCCAGCGGAGGGACAGCAGGGGCACCAAGGATGGCGAGAGGCCCAAAATTCTCATGGACAGCCCTGAGGATGCAGATATTTTTCACGGCGAAGACATGAAAGTAGGTCATACATGTCCTGTACATCATACATTACTGTATATGGACACAAGTTTGGAAATAGCTTTTAATTCTCTCTGTGGACATTTTGGACAATTATGTGCTTGCTTTGTGGGGAACGCTATGGTATGACTCTTCTCATCCATATCGACTAAGCAAGGCCTTTAAAGTCATTTGGATGAATTTGATAGAAGGATAGTAATGTTGGTAGATGGCCATTTATTTTATTTTTATTTGCACCCATTTTTTCACTGCTTAGCTGTACTGGGCAGGTATCCCAAGACTTTTGTCCATGCACAGATGCAACTCAATAAATTCAAACACAGTGTACTTTGTTGACCTACAACAAGTTGTTTTTCTTTTTTTTTCTCAATACAAGCTGTCACTCTGCCATCTTGTGTATTTTTTGCTTTGACTTGTGGAGCAACATTTTGACATATGGACCACCATATCATGTAACTTTGCCTAAGGAAATTCTCCTAGCTTAATGCTAATGAATAACATTGTTGTTGTGGTGTTATAACACTTTGAAGCAAAGATATTTGAACACAAATTGTAGAGCCACACATGTAGATAGACAATATAGCAAATACTCACATACATATATTCTTTATCCTCTGCAAAAATTA
Source organism: Festucalex cinctus (assembly GCF_051991245.1). Taxonomy (NCBI): domain Eukaryota; kingdom Metazoa; phylum Chordata; class Actinopteri; order Syngnathiformes; family Syngnathidae; genus Festucalex; species Festucalex cinctus. The sequence goes on from NC_135425.1 coordinate 17,482,013, forward strand.
CCATAGCTTATTTTTTAATGTGTAGCTCTGTCCGTAAAAACTTTTTAATTCTTTACCTTCTATTTACAGTACATTGTATTTTTATTTTTTATTTTTTTATTTTACTGGGAAAAGATGATTTGAGATATACGCTTGGTACTGGAACAAATTAAGCTAATAAGTCAATGCACCACTGTATCGTGGAAAAGTAGTTAAATTGAAAAAGTGAAATGTATAATTCACTACATGCAGGCTGAAATATGTAGTGATTTAATTAGCTCATATTGATGATCATTATAGCTCTAACAAAAGAACAAACATCTAAAAAAAAAATTACAACTTACATAAGAAACGGTAAACTTTTTTTTAAATTTAGAAATTAGGTTGTGATTTGCTTTTTGAGTATTTTTTTCCAGTGTTCAATGAATCTTTAAAATATGAATTTCCCCTTTTCCATATAATGGCTCAAATTTGGAAAATTGATATTTATTATTTTAAATATTTGCTTACAGATTTAATCAGATTTATTATTTGTTGTAGCTCATGAGTAAAATAACTGTCTCATCATGGATTTTGCTCATTACAGGCTCCCTTAGAGAAAGAAGAGTTCCTTGCATGGAGGCAAGATTTAGAAGCGGAAGACAAAGACCCAACCTTAGACCGACCAACCGTGTTTCGCTGGAAAGGGGATGGCAAAGAGGTCTACCTCTCCGGATCCTTCAACAATTGGGCCAATAAGATTCCCCTGATTCGAAGGTGAGGAGAGTGAGAGTCATTTGGAGTCTCTCTGTTTTGATTGTCTCCTATCATTTTTGTTGATGCCCTCATTTTTTGTCAAAGTCAAAACACTTTTGTGACCATTGTGGAGCTACCTGAAGGGGAACATCAGTATAAGTTCTACGTAGATGGGCAGTGGACTCATGACCCAGCTGAGGTGTGCAATAAGTAGTTTTACTTTTCGTGCTCTTTTTTTTTTTAAATTTTTTTTAAATTTTTTTTTTAATGTATGTGCTTATTTTTCCTTGGCAGCCTATCGTTACAAGTCAGCTGGGTACAGTCAACAACATCATCCAGGTGAAGAAAACAGACTTTGAGGTGTTTGACGCTCTCATGGTGGACTCGCAGAAGTGCTCAGACATGTCAGGTGAGTTTTAACAAATGGTGACGTACAGAGACAGAGCTGAGCTTATCAACTTGCGGTTTCGCTTTGCTGCCCCAGCAGACCACTCTCTGAAAAATGGATGTTGTCATTATTGAGTCATAGAATGTCCACAGAAGGACAAGAGTCTCCTTAGCAGATATTGTAGAGTTTCCTCCAACTTGAAGCAGTCCTCGTCAGACATTTTCTGTTTCTTTTTTTTTTCTGGTTTGATTTGCAATCCAACTTGGAAAAAAAATAAAAAAATCTGGAGCTTGATGAATGCGAATAGAACTAACAAATGTTCCAATCAAATTTGTGACTTTTATTCTGTACAGAAACACTGACATGTACGGAAGCGTATTGCATTCACTTGAAAAAAAAAAAAAAAAAAAAAAAGAGGTAAAAATTATACTCTGAAAAACAGAAGCTGGTGCAGTTTTTCAGAATATTTTTTTTCCGTTGTTCTGATTTTTTTTCTGTTTTTTCTGAGTAATTATTCCTCCTGTTTTTCTGAATACTTCCCACACGCTGTTTTTCAGAATCTTTTTTTTTTTTATGACAGAAAAAATTACTCAATAAAACAGAAAAAACAATCGGAAAAACAGAAGAAAAAAAAAACCCAGAAGGTCCCGCAAAAAACGTAAAAAAACTGGAATTGTTTTTCCCCCTCTCAAGTCAATGCAATACGCTTCCGTATGCATGCTACTGTAATTTGAGAGTATTTGAGATGTTGCGATCTGTCTTAGACCTCTCCAGCTCTCCCCCTGGGCCGTATCACCAGGATGCTTATGTTCCAAAACAAGAGGAAAAGTTCAAGTCTCCACCCATACTTCCACCTCATCTGCTACAGGTTATCCTCAATAAAGACACTGGAATATCTGTAAGTAGAAATGCAAATCAGTCAGTTTATATGACTCAATTTGATAATGCAGTGTCTTCCGGTTTTGACCTAAACGCAGTAGTTAGCATTGGAAAGACTCCAAATTGGCCATGTGTGTGAAAAGTGAGCGTGAATGGTTGTTTATCTATCATATGTGTCATGTGATTTGCTGCCGGCTAGTCCAGGGTGTACTCCGCATCTCAACAAAGTCAGCTGAGACGGGGTCCGGCTCACCTACGATCCTAATTAAGATAATCACTACTGAAAATGGATGGATAGATTGATAATCACATATGGTCATTATTAAATATATTGTCTTGAGAGAAGACTGTGGCTGAGTTTGTTGAATTCCAAAATTCACAAGCTAAACTTCTTATGGTATATGTCCATACGCAGAACTATGGTCAAGCAAAAAAATATGTGCAATATGAATTCACATGTATAACGGAACATATGGTGTTCCACAGGGTTCAATTCTGGGTCCTCTGCTGTTTTCATTGATGGGGTTCGGTACCTCAGACAAGAACTCTACTAGTGTAATGATTTAGCATTGAAATGGTTCTTTTTGTGCCTAGTGTGATCCTGCACTCCTGCCAGAACCAAACCATGTCATGCTCAACCACCTCTACGCGCTCTCCATTAAGGTAGGGTCGACTTCCTGTGGTGACCAGTGGAAAGAGTTTTGTTTTGTTTTCACCGGAAACCACAAGCGCTGCCTTCAACTGCCGGCGTGTTGATCTGTGAATGAGAAAACGCCAGCGATGATAACACGTTGCAATCTGAAGGAGAGATAAAGCGCGTTTTTCTCAGCGTGACCGGAAAAATAAACTGAACACTCGTGCCAAGATAGACACAGAACACACACAGTGGGTTAAATATGGGAAAAGGGGGTGGTAAGCACACACTTGTGGCGCGCTCACACCTTCCCAGCTGAGTCACACTTCGTACTTTCCATATCAGTAGACAGCTGCTCAGACAGGCACTTTTTTCCACTTGGATTTGTTGGTACCAGAAGTGTGAGTTCTTCAAAGCAACACAGGTGTTTGATTGCAGATATGCAACTGTGATCAAACATACGAGCAAGTGCTTGGTAAAACGCTGAATTATATATGAAAGCGATGATGAAAATGCTGGACAAGCTAGCGCTACATGCTGTCTGTGTATCGTGGGGCTCTTTGATGCTGTTTCGCTTTTCATTTTTTAATGTTGCTCCATGGATGTTTTCGAAAAATAAATAAATATGTTTTAAACCTGAGCCATGATTGGTCATTACCTGAGCAACTGCGATGTCATTTTAAGTGGACTGCAAGTTGCAAAATGGCCGACCCCTAAAATGGATAAATATGGAACTCATATTCCACAAATGCAATATTAATCAGAATGTCGTGTTTAGACTAGTGGGGACACATACAATAGTTTATAGTAAATATATTTATTTTGGATTGACTTCCACTTTGAAAATAATCATTACCATGCCACCGACTTTCCATGGGTAACATTTTATACATAAAGTAAGACACATTTTTATCACTGCTACAGAATGAACTCTGTTTTATTTTCTTACACAGGATGGGGTGATGGTGCTCAGCGCAACACATCGCTACAAGAAGAAGTACGTCACCACCTTACTTTATAAACCAATCTGACGGAAGATCGTGACAGTATTAACTGTGAACCAATGTGAAGTCAAGTAGCAATACGAGTCCACCTAAGGATGGATCAACCTTTCACCTGTTTAATCTGTGCTACGTTGTAGAAAAATATTGATTTTTCTTTTTATTAGATTACTTTCTTAACTCTGTTGAGCTATGTAGTCTCGTATACAGGATGACTTGAGACAATTAATGAGCTGTGTAGAAACACTTGTTAGGACAGAAGTATCCACGTACACGTTGTGAGATTGAGTCATTTGCACAAATATTTTAACCTTTGATGTATATCATTTCTATTCCATGCAAATATTTTTTTTTGAAAACATGTCACACTTCAATCATGGGTGCTTTATAAACACATTTTTCCACATTCTTTATACGTTACAACCAACAACAAAAACACCTCTCAAGCTGTTTTTTTTTTTTTATAGTCTTATCTTACATAAAAGAAACTCGTACCAAGATGCATTATATCGACATACGAATATACACCATTGTTGTGTGATCTAAAAATTATTGACAATAGACATGTTGGCAAACATCAAACTTAGTTGACACTCCACTCTTAAATTGTAAATTCCAAGTTTTGTGGAATACAGCAATAGAGGTCGTTACATGTCACATGTAATCAAAACCCACCTCAGCATATTGAACATGAGACCACAAAATATTTTCAGAAATATTTAATCAATTGTCTACTCCATAAGAACAATGAAAATGTGACCTCAAAGTCATTGAAGGGAACAATGCCCTGTGGTAGCTGTCCACTGTTTTAATTTCTTTGGTTACTGCTTTATGAAGTATTTCGCTTTTTTTTTTTCTTCTCTCTCCTTTATTCAATAATTTTTTATTTTTTATTTAAGATGATGTAATTAGTTACTTATTACTGATATTTGTATTGTTTTTGCATGACAACATTGAATGTAGAATGTGTGTACTGCGAAGTCATGAGAATTCATTTGAAATTCAATCCATACTACAGTAATTAGTTGAAAAAAAAAAAGGTTTTCGCATTATGCCCTCATTGCCTATAAGTGCTGGCAATATTTGTCATTTAGTGGCAAAAATAGTGTTTATAATACAAAATGCCCGGACCTTTTCTAAAGTTTATATAACACCTCCAAAGCTTAATAACTTCACATTAGACAAAATTACAAAATTCCTGTGACATCACAATATTTTCCAATGTCTAAGATACAATTGTTCACAATTGTCTGCATTCAGAATTACCTTTGCACAATAGAGATAGTAATACCATCATAGTTCCTCAACCACAAACTAGAAATACATTCCAGAATTTCATACATGTAAAAGTTACAATAATAATATTAATCACCGTAAGTGGCCGCTTAAACTACTGCAGTGTATTAAGGCTTGTTTGTAAAGGTTTCTCGATAAATTATTAAAACATGTACCACAGTTGAATAACAGTGTACGTATATACAGTATATGTATAAAAAAAAATATACTAAATCCAGATCTACCCCAACAGAGATGCTTTTGACATTTAATCAGGGCTTGTTGGACAAATAGACAATCAATCAATATCAGCGTTTATGTAGCGCTGTCTGATCAATGTATTTGTCAAGTTCGGTGTGGTGGAGATGGACCCAAGTGCAGGGAGGCAAACGAGGCGTGGCAGGAGTGCTCTTAAATAAGTTTTAATTTAACCAAAAACAAAGTGCAACATAAGATACAAAGTACAAAACAAAGCAGGGAATAAAATTACTAATCGTAAACACAAAAGGCAGGACTCGGAGGCACGGGAAACAGGGCAAGAATCAGGACAAAAACTGGCAGCAGCAACAACAATGAACCAGCAAGAACTGAACGGAAAGCAGGTGACTAAATACACACAGACTAATTGACAATGACTAGACACAGCTGGGCAAGACACAAGTGGCAAGGGAAGCTGATTGGTAGATACACTGGGAAGGGAAGACACAGGCAGGTGGACAAGTTTAACAATAACGAGAAAGCAGAAACAAACATGACTCAAAAATTCAACAAAAGTAGAAAAAACCAAACCCCAAACTATAACAGTATTACTTATGGTAAAGTCAAATATATATTTGCTTCTGGTGATAAAGGGACAAATGGATTTTTCTGTTATTCCCATATTTCATGAAGGTGGATGGCTTGAAATATGTTCACTCTTAGATTGCACCTGATTTGTGAGTCATTATAACTGCCACCATTTTGTTTATGGTTATTTATTCACGTATTTATGTTCAACACTCTTGGCCAGTAAGCAATCTTTCTAATGAGTTATTAGAAAATAAGATTGATATTTGTTCTGTACTAAAAAAATGTTGCTGAGTTTTTCACTCCTGCTTCCATTGTCACTCCTTTATTAAAGAGCAACATAAAATGGACTTTGTTTCAATTTTTTTCCCCCCATCTAGGTTCCACTCTTATTTACAGATCAGTTTTCACGTCTGTCTTTTTCATGCTTGTCAAAATTGTACAAAATACCTACCAACCCACTGCTGGAATTTCCCATGTCTATTCACATGTGGTAAACATTACAATATGCAACTTACAGAAGTCTATTGAAATCATCATTGTCTAAAATATGCATTTCCTTGTGCCCTGCACATAACAACGTGTATTTTTTATGGTACTGACGGTAATTTGATCAAATGTGAGCCCAGTCTCATGTTTATGTATTTAAGAGCTACTAGGAAGGCCCTCTGGAGTGCCAATAACTGTTCATCAAAACATCCAAGACAACTTCATCCACATATAACAAGTTATTCATCCAGAAATTGTCATACAAGAATATTTATAGGGATCAACAAAATCTATGGCTCAAGCCTTTTTTTGTTTTTTTTTCTGGATAGTCTAGCTTCCTTTTAAATTCTAAAAACATCCAAAACACTCCAAACCTATACAGGTGCTCGTCAAAATTAGAATATCCTCAAAAAGTTGAATTTCCGTAATACCAAACTTTCAGAAATTATAGATTCACAACTTAAGTGATTTCAAATATTCATTTGTTTATTGTTACATTATTTGGGCTTCCAGCTCATAAAACACATTAAAACAGGATGTCAAAAAAAATTAGAATAAGATGAAGAAATCACCATGCATATTTCCCAGTGTTTTGCATGGGAACAAAAAAAAAAGATGAATGGATGGATAGTATTTTCAACTAGACTAAATGCAATTTCTGGAGAAATTAAGTGGGAATGCTGAAAGCTGAATGCTAAGATTTTGAATGCATGTGAAATTCTTATGAAATAAATTGAGAGCTAAATTATGAAATTATAACCTGGTTACCTGACAATGCACTTTACCAACTGCCACCGAGCAGTATCAAACACCTGGTAATGATGCTGAATGAAGTTATATGTACAGTATGTATTATATGAATAGTATAGTGGGCGTGGAAAGTGATACTTAGAAAAAGTTCAGTGTCTGTCCCATTGAAAATTAATGGGGAAGAATTAATATTAAATGTTAAATTGTGCAAATACTGTAAGTAATGTGGAATCAAACGATATACATATATATCCCTGGAAGAGTGATTTTTTTTAAGATAGTTGAAATTTGAATAATGTAAATTGGAAGTATTATGTGGGAGTTGTTACGTGGCAAAAAAAGTTTGGAGAATAAAAATCACAATAACATATGTGGGAATGCTTCATTCCTACAACAAGGGATGATATTTGCGGCCCCGTACTTGAAATCAAAGTTAAATATTAGTGTGGCCCCCACATTATTGCCACCTTCTTATCATGGGCGTTTTGTGTTTTTATTCTTTTTTTTTTAATTATGTCTTTTTCAAAATCTACCATACAGAGACGAGAACAACCAATTTCAAGAAAATCAGGAGACATCATTTTTTGAGGAGAATGCGAGGGACCATGCAGATGAGAGAACGGACCGGGTCACCAATCTTGTTTACGTTCTGAAGAACTTGTTCATGTTCAAGTTCATGTTCTGAACTGTTATAAAGTTAAAGATTATCTTTGCAAGCAAGTTCATGCTTCTCTTTCATCATAGGATTGCATCATAATCCCTTCAATATTCTACGACCTGCTTGTGAGGTTGTGTGGTACGTACTGCATGTACACACAAGTGATTCAAAACATTGCTTCTGACCATCTGAAGTCCAGACGGAACATCAAACACATTTGAACAAGTTCAATGAGTTGGCTCGGTGTGAGAGTCGGGATCTTCCCATCCAAATGTTCAACTCATCGTGCATTGTGAGGCGTGCGAACCTGTGCAGTATGAACAGCTGACGTCGCAGAGATACCGGTCTCTGACTACATAAAGGTGGTCTGATGGAAAAGTGATTGCAACTCTGCCACTAACCTTTGGGCTCTCAGGATGAACACCCTCAACACTCTGCTTCTCTTGGCTTTAAGCCTCTCTGTCGGTAAGTCGCTGCGAAATGGCGGTGCGGTTTGCGATTTAATCCTGTACATCAATGGGGACACCGTGACCGAGCTTGTTCCTTCTTGTTATGTCCTGCAGCGCAATCCCTGGATTACAAGGCTCTTAGCCAGTTCAGAAAAATGATCCTGTGTTTGATGCCTGATAGCTGGCCCGTCTTGGACTACGTTGACTATGGCTGCTTCTGTGGGAAGGGTGGCTCAGGCACACCTGTGGATGAGCTGGATAGGTCCATCTTTAAGATTATTTTCCCTTCAAATTCGGACCAAAACTTATTTATACTATCTGCCTCATGTTTTTTTTATTTATTTATTTTTTTTAACATTGGTAGGTGCTGCTACGTGCACGATAGATGTTACGATGAAGCTATGCAGCATCCCGATTGTTGGCCCATCTTTGACAACCCTTACATAGAGTACTATGACTACAGCTGCGATGAGGAGCAGAAAGTGGTCACCTGTGGCAGTGAGTAGAGCAAAATACTCAAGTAGATGGAGCAGTATTTTAGCAAGTTGTAATCATTTCCTAAAAAATATAACAACTTCCAACATGTGCAATTGTCTCATCTATTCAACGTCTTGGCATTTAGAACTTTGATATTGTAATGCCACCTGTGGAGTCCCGCAGGGATCAGTACTTGGCCCTCTCAAGTTTAGCATCGACATGCTTCCAAACGTCGGAACTATTGCTTTCGCTTGGTGATATTAATTCTACATGAATTTAGTATGGCATTAAAATAGAAGTAAAATGTTATTAAAATATCAGTCATGAGTTGTTGTTGTTTTAATTACATTTACAACCGTTATTACATTCTCAGGGAATTATTACATTAGAGGCTGCTTCCATTGTTTTGTTTTTTTCACTAACATAGGAATTAATTTGTCTTTTCTTTCCCTAGACAACAACGACAAATGTGAGATGTTCATTTGTGAGTGTGACCGAAAAGCCGCAGAGTGTTTTGCCCGGTCGCCGTGGAACCCCGAGCACGAGCACCTGCCCAGCCACATGTGCGAGTGAAGACCCCAGCAAACTTGAGCCTAGCCATGTCTCCACATGACGTGCACACAAAGTGCAGCTGTTTCAGTGCAATGGTTGGAGTCACTACATCCATTATGATCTTGTGCTATATAGTTTAAACGTTTCCATGAAAACCAGTGTCATACATGATTATAAATGATATTGGTGGCGTTTATTTAACAGTCAGGAAAATGGCCATAAAAACACTAAATTGTAAATTATATTCACTGCATTTCATTTTCAAAATGTAACAGCCAGCAATAATCATCAGATTAAATGTCAGCATCATAAGAATGGCACTCATAAGAAGGATTGATTTCGTTGCAAAATAAAATCAAGTTATTTATTCCATCTACTGGCTTCATTTGCATTTTATTAAACAGATACATATACAGACTTTTAAAAGGCAACATTTATTTGATTTTATTGGAAAGATTATTACAATTTAAAAAAAGTACGGTCTAATGACGTACTATCTAATGAAGTCATCTAATGGCTAAATCGTGTGTTTTTAATTATACTTCTAATGTGCAATGAGCAAAATATGAAAAATGGTATGATGCAATTCAGTTCTACTCCAAAATAAGTTACAATATTAACAATGCAATGTCTGTCTCTAATCAAAACTGAGCATAATTGTCTTTGTGATATCAGAATTGCTGACACATACAATTAAAGGAAAACGTGTGCACAGTATGTTTGGAATGCAAAAAGGTGTGATACATGAATGTCACATTTTTTAAAGCATAAACACATCAAGTTACATAGTCAGTTTTTCCAAATCATCATCATCATGAAAATTTTAATGGAGTACATATTAATGTAGAAATGTATGAACTGAAATCACGTCTCTTGTTGGGTTTGTCTGATCATCAAGCAGAGGTATTGTTCAATAAATGACACAATCCATATATCATAGATTTCAAAAGACATACAGTGGTTTCTGATCTCCGACTTTTAGGTTCATGATGTGAAAACCTAAATGTGTTTGGCAAACAAAATAGTTTAAAACCTGTTGATACTAGTGATTGTGGTCGACTCCATTGGATGTTGTCAGAAAAAAAGCAAACATCTTCCCCATTCCTCTGAGCTTTATAATTATATGTGGAGCTTCAGTTTGTATTCTTTAACCTGCTCGTGTGAAAATCTGCTACTGACTTTATTTATGCAAGGAAGACAAAGAAAGACATCCAACAGACAGCTGACAAATCATTCTGACAAAAGAACTAAGGAGAGGCGCTCTCACTTTTAACAATATCTCACAAATGACTCCATTCTTGCATGTGAGAACAGGCCTGCAGTTACCAAAAAAAAAAAAAAAAAGCTTGCCCCAATTCTAGCACATCATACACAGACACAGACTCAAGTGGGAAAAGTCCATTACTTTGGACCCTTGAGGTTTTTACAGCAATGAGCAAACCTTTACATTTTGGCGTTAGTGTTCTAAATTGTTTACTGTATGTACATACATAGGCCACTTTACATAAACACAGTATTGTCTATTATTGTTTATTATTATTATTATTACTAGCCTACTATTATTGTTATTATTATATGCAGTTTGGGAGTGCCGAGAACAAGTTCACCCTTGCAGAGCGCGTGTGCCACGTTGCCCAGAGCCTCCTTCATTACCTGACTTTTCCTGTCAGGAATGCAACGCATGATGCATCACATGGAACAGACACCAGGAAAAGTGAGTCAAGCAACTTTGCGTGTACTTGCATGTTTTTATGCGAAGAGTGTTCTCCTTTTTGTTCTGTGCTGGGAGACAATGTGTTGGTACATGTACAGTATCTTACAATCCACATTTCTGAAAAGTAGTCATTGTAGAGCTCCCTAGCAACAAAAGTGAGCACACCCCTAAGTGAAAATGTCCAAATTCAGGACAGTTAATAATTTTTTCTTCTACAGTGTCATGTACTTATTAGCTATTTTCACTTAGGGGTGTACTCACTTTTGTTGCCAGGAGTTTTGCCATTAATGGCTGTATTTTTAGTTATTTTGACATCCCCTTTGTATGACCTCACATTGAGCCCCCATTGCACATATTTTAGTTTTTATTATCTGATATTCTGAAGAAACTTTACTTCACCTCAACTTGAGTCCCCCCTTTACTGTGATTGCAGTTTGTTTTTAATGGTGCATTTTCCAGCAAATTACTTGTTTCTGGCCTAACATGGATTTACGATTAAGGGTAATTGCGCTAACGGTCGCTTTTCAAGTGGACTGAGATTGGATCAGATGCTTCCCAGAAGAGGTGAAATATATTCATCCCTTTCCTACACTGCTTTTACGGTCAATTATATAAGGATCACAGGTGAGTTGGATCTCAACAGACTTTGGGCATGAACTGGAGTACACCTGAGACTGATTTTAAGTATTATTTATTGATGAAATATTTATAGTTAACTCATTCACTCCAAGCCATTTTCACAGAAGCAATCCCCTTCGCTCCCGGCTGTTTTACTGGATTTTGACTGATTTTGCAAGGCCCACAGAATATTGTGTTCGATTGCTATAACCTACCAAAAGAAAGATTAAAGTCTCTTCTTTCATCAGGAAAAAAAAGTATGTTTCTATCTGTTTCCGTTTTGCAGCAATTAGCATTAGAATAGAGCTAAGTTTAATCAGTTTTCACAAATCTATTCAAAATTGTAAGTAATTGAACTTTTGTTCTAGATGGCCCTGGTTGATCTCCTTTGCTCTGCTGCCACCTGCTGGCCGTTTGTGTAATAACTACCATGTCTGCAACCGTTCTTTGCTGTTGAGAGGCTGCATCAAAGCCTTCTGTATGCTATAGCATAAAAAAAAAAAAAAATAAAAAAAATAAAAAAAAACGTATACATACGTCTTTGGGACACTTAGAACATTAAAAAAAAACATATTTATACGTTATTGGGAGCAAATGAGTTAATCAGACCACCCCGTATATGTCTGTATGAATGCTTTAAAGACTTATTGTTGAAAAGTGTGCTAAAGATCTACTGACAAGAGCTTTATTGTAAATTCAACATGTTAAAATATTCACATTCCAGCAGGGAAGCCCACTAACGGCACTTTACAACATCCACCCAACAGCGGAGATTTCACAAAGCGTATTCCATATTTCAATTATTTATACGTCCTCGTAGCTCTTTTGATCGGACTACTGTCAGGTGGTCTATTTATTTGAACAAAGGGATCTCCATTCCGGTCAGACTCAACAAGCGAATCTCCTTTGAAGAAGCTTGGATCGGCTTGGTTCTGCGTACTGAGGGACACGTAAGAAGGCCAAGATGGCGGTTGGTGCTTGCGAGGCGAAGGAGATTTTCCAGCATCTTTTTCCAAGTACACCTTGTAATTCTTTCCTCTGTTGTTGTCCCAGTGCATCGACGTGCCGCACCCAGGTCTGAATGACACACAAAACTCGATCCCCTCAGTTGGGTTGATGTTCTGAGCTAAACTCAAATCGAAGGTGAAAACGTCCACGTCGAAACTTCCACACCGCTGCTGTTGCAAGAACACGCACGGGATGTCGAAGTGGTGCTGCCAGGAGTCAAAAGTGAGCCTCAAGTGGACGGTCTTGTCAACGCTGGCGTGGCAGACGTGCACTTTCCCACTCAGGGAGTATTCGGAAACGTTGCAGCTTTCCAACTGTACGTTTGTGTCTCGTAGGCGTGCAAGGAACGCTTTGGAGTCGAGACTCGGCTGATGAAAGCCCAGACGGTATTTGTGGTTTTGAGTCTTTTTTGAGTCAGGCAGTTTGTTAGGGCAGCACTCCACCGGGTCAGGATAGGAGGAGGTATCAGGCATAAATTGATGCACCACAGTCAGGGCCAGTCCTTTGGCATCTGCAAACACCACGCGCTTTTTGCCGTGCCCGCCGGCTTTGAGGCAGCTCTGAACTTCTGAGGGCGAAGATAGACTCAATGCCGACGAATGGGAAGACGGGGGTCGATGGGAAGAGCGAAAGCTGGTTCTCTGTTGACCGCCAGTGGGTGGATAATGACGTAAAGTGGGTTTCATGGATAAAAGTTGATAAAGTCGCCGGCGCTGGCTCAGGCTTAAGTACATGGCGAGGTCGACTGGCATCGCAGTTGGTTGAAGTTGACTGCCAAAGGTCGGTAGTACTCTGAGGGTCAAAACAAGATTGGATTGATTGCATGTTTAACATATTTAGTTCTCTCGCTTTCTCTTTCTAGATGGTAGCAGCAGAATGAATCCAGAAGACTACAAAAACATTCTGTCTGTCAAAAAAATCGATTCATAAAAGAATCGAGATTCTCATTTATTAATCGAATCGAATCGATATTAACATCCAAAAATCGATTTTATTTAATTAAATTAGAAATGAAGAAGAAGGGGAAGAGGCAGTTGTAGCCCACATACTGTTTTTGTGGAAAAAGGCACTTATAATACCAAATTAATAAATGTTTAAACAAAAAAAACAAAAAAAGACACTTTAACGTCTCTATTTGTCATTTTGTCTTGCAAAGCAGACTGGAGTAGATCATGACAATGTTGTGCATATCTGTAAATTGAAGCAGAAATCATTTGTCAATCAAATCCTCTTGAATCGAAAATCGTTTGAATCGAGAATCGAAAATCGATTCTGAATCGAACCGTAGACCCCAAAATCATAAACGAATCGAATCGTGAGACAGTCAAAGATTCCCAGCCCTAATAATTACCTCCTGAAGAGGAGAATGAAGGGAGAAACCCTCATAAGCAAACAAGAACTGAAAGAGGCTGCAGTAAAGGCCTGGGAAAGCATTGCCAATGAAGAATGCAAAACAGTCCAGTGAAGTCGGGCTTAGACCACCAAATATGAAATGTTATTCACTCTGTAATGACAAATGTATCACATTAAATACAAGCCATTTTGAGCCTTCTATTTCATTAAAACCCTGACGTATATGATCTGACACATACATTGCACAGATAATCCATTAGAGGGCAGTATCACCCTGATGGCTTTTCCAGCGACGTTGCAAGATTGCCCCAATTGGGAAAGTAAAGACACCTATACTTATTAATAGTGGGAAATGTTCTTTCTGATTTTTGGAAATACTAATACGTTTGATATGTCTGTTTATTATTATATTTTTGACAGTTATAAATGTACTAATTTAAAGCATTGTGAATGGATGTATCAAATATAACACAAATCAAAAGTCATATGTGGAAGTTCATTTAAAAAAAAAAAAAAGTTGTTCAAACGACCAATAAATACTCTCTCTACAACGAATCAGAATTTTTTTGTCATATATTTCATGGTTCAAGCTTTATTTAAGTTAATGGAATAATGTCCACTTCAATACTTGAAAATATATTGTTGTTTAACACAGCGAGATGTACATACATGAAATAAAAGCTACAATTCTGAACTTGTGTCTGTCTCATGTTCATCTTTTGATCTGAAACCCGTATGTCTTCAGTAAACAGCAAAAACTGCTTACCTTGTGCAATTCATTTCCAAACGATTGTCACCACTGTGCTGCAGGAAGTCTCACAATTCCAATTTATCCCCCAGCAGAAATCAACAAGAAAACTGAGAAAACACACACTTGCAATTGCATCAGATCCAAGGAGGAAAAAAAGAACATTAATATTCTATATTAGCAAAACTGCCAACTGACAGATATAAGTGTCCAAACATGCTTAGTAGGATCATCTACATTTAGATTTGAACTGCTGCCAAACGCTTTGTTTGGAGCATGTCTGGATGACACCTCATTAGAAATGACAATTCAGAACATATGTATAATAATTAATACATCATTGTCTGGATATCACCATAATTAGTTGAAACAGTGCTATAGATTAAAAAAAATACCTGTCCATCAGTTAAAAAAAAAAAACTCAGGTGTTACAGTAAGTAATTTTCAAAAGAAAAGTCAAAACAATAACAACAAACAAAATATAAAATGGAGGTTTAAATTCAACACATGCACAATTTCAGAAATGTGTCCTAATAATAATAGAAACAAATTAAAAATATACTCACTTATGTTTCATCGATAGATGCCAAAAGAAGGCAGGCCAAGACAAAACTCTGCTCTCTCACCTTAGCTTATATGAGAAGTTTGCAGAGAAATGAGGCTGAACCTTCAGTGGCAGCTGGTTTGCATATGGGTAGAGGTGAGCCAATGACTCGGCTTTATTCATGGCCTGCCCCTAAACCCCTCAACTGCATATGTAGAGAGCTGTTCTTATGACCAGTCTTCAAAAACATTATTAAGCTTGGAAAAACATGAATTAATTTACACTTTTTTCCCACTGGTTTAATTTGAGGAAGACACATTTTCTTAATATTTACCTTTTCTTCTCCCTATTCTTGCTCACACATTTCTAAGCCGGCAGACATGTCAAGATGCGTCAAGATGACGGCACGCTGACAACTCTTAGAGATGTTGACGGACAGGTGGGGGGCCTCCAAGCAGATTTTCACCAGGGACATCTTGCCTCATGTATGAGGTCACACAAAGAAAATTAAGCTATGTTCATACCTTTTTATGGCAGTCATTTTATTTTATCTTTTAAGGATTTCACCACATGTATTTGCTTCTAATATATCTGAGCAAATCTTTTTTTTTTTTAGTTAAAAAGAAAATCCCAATGCGACAAAAAACTTTTTACTCTCAATTACATAAATTGAAAATGCTAATTAAAAAACGTATTAAAACGGTTAAGAATTTGAAATGTTTTTTTTTTTTGCATGATTTCAAGATGTGAAGATATGTATATTAGTATAGAATACAAATGTATATATTTTTCAAAATGGTAAACCAAACACTTTAAACAGCTGGTGACATCATGATCAGAAGTTATGGTGAGTGCATACTGACTATGACTTCCAGGTGTTCAATAAGGTGTATGTGTAATGTGTCATGCGTCACAAATCTAATGAGTCTGTCTGTCTCCATGTTTAGATCACTTCCTGTGATGTGTCAATGCAGGTAGAGTCTAGGATAAGCCATCCATGCCACCACAGATATTTAATTGAATACATGGGATGCTGTGTAGACCCCAAGACAACCAGAAATGGCTTTTTCATCATTGTCATTTTCAACAAATAAATACAACAAATACACCAGAAAGGAAGAAACATCCCAGCTCACAACCTGGCTGAGTGGACGGAAATGAAGGGATAGAAGTAAGTTCAAAGCAAAACTATTTCTGTGGGGGGGCTAAACCGGAATCTTCAAAGTCCCTCAAATTGTATTTCCACGAGCAAAACGATTAGGTTTCCACTCAGAGGAGGAATGATGAGAGAACCTGATGTAAGCTTGCGGGAAGAGAGCATTGAATTGCAGACTGTAACCCCCATTACCACTCAGCGAGGGCACTCACCAGCAGGCCCTCCATCAATGTCGTCTATAATGGGGAATAGCGCCCTCCTGTGGAGATAGGAGGTCCTCGCCGGTAAGTCACATTTGGCACTTATAGGCCACTTTTAAAACAAAGTCATATGAATATGCATTGCTTCAAACTCTCATTGCTTCTAAACAACCTTACAACTGTTTCATGCTTTTTATCTGAGTTTGATTTACAGAATAAATAATAATAATAAATAAATAAATAAATAAATAAATAAATAAATAAATAAATAAATAAATAAATAAATAATAAATAATAAATAAATAATAAATAAGAATAAATAATAAAACAAGTGAATTTTCGTCCAAGACTGGCGATTCCATACTTTTTGCACACACCCATATATATATATATATTTTTTTTATTTTTTATTTATTTTTTTCTCAAGCTATAGGTCCAAACTCTCTGGCAACATCAGAGTAAACAAAAAAATGGATATACTTTGCTGCAGCTGCTGGCATCCAAAATAAAATTAATTAATTGAAATAATATTAACAATAATAATAATAATAATAATAATAATAATGTACGTACTATATTCCTTTATTGAAAATTATTCCTATATCTTTATAATGCAAAGACAAAACACACTCTGCACTAAAAAAAACAAAAAAAAACATTACAAAGTAATACAAAACGTCCATTACTAGTGTTTTTAAAGCATCACATTATTATTCTTCCTAATGCAAGCAGCTTCCTACATAATCTTGTCTCCAAAAGTTTTAGTAGAGTCCATCAGCAAATGGCATTATGGGAAGAAAATATGCTTTGCTCCAGTGTCTAGAATCTAGTCCGTGGCAAAAATTAAAGTACAGTACAGGGAAAATCTAAACTAACATGTATATCACAATCCAACTGTGAAATATGGTAAAGGAGGGTGCATCGCAGTTTGGGGCTGCTTTGTATCTTCATGACCTGGATGAATTGCTACCATAGAGGATATTTTGTGATGGCATGACTGAATTACATTAAAAATGTAATTCATTGTATTGAGCCAATAACATACTTTATGCTTATTCTGTTTGTACAAACAGATTTTCTGAAACTATTACTCCAACCACATTGTTTTTGGGACTTTCTCATAATCATACTTGGTAGAACATTGTCCAATGTAATGTAATGATTAACATTTTGCATTCTTAATCAGTGCTTATACTTGCATGTGCAGCACACTTCTGCAAATAGGTTGTACCCCAAAAGCAGATATTGGTAAGATCTAAATCTGGAACGCTGCAAGCATCACAACATAATTTTTGGAGCGGGAGATGTGCCATATTTTACCCTGCAGGCTCCTATTTGAAGACTAAAAAAAGGAATGAAGTTGAGTCAAAAGCAGCCAGAAGTCGACGGCTTCAGAAACCATCACATTTTTCTCACAAAGCACAATCAATAATCATGTCCAGTAGGTCAACTTGTTCAGCTTTCTTGCTTGGATATCGTAATACCTTCCTGAATCCTTCACTGAACGTGACAGGCATTGCTGTCAGTATCATCAGGAAAACATTTAAGATGTGCTTGGCCTACCAAACACATTGTAGCTTTGCAAAAACAATCAGGAAGGCGTCACTTTATAACAACGTTTAACAGTTATAGTTTGCTGTGGCAAATTTACTTTTCATACAGTAGAACTAAATAAAGGCAACAAAGAATTAATATTTCAAAAATTATTGAGTGTCTCAATCAAAGCTTTGTGTTATTTTGGTAAAGCAAGCTGAAACTCAGATTGTTCATGTGTAGTGTAGCTAATGTTCTGATGGTGAGTGTCTACAATAGATCAAAACAATATAGCAGAAATACTTCACAAGCTTTAAAATATAAGTAATGCTTTCAAATGGACAATAATATTTTCAATTTGTTGCACTGGAGTGGTAAGGCTCTAAGTGTTTTGGGGTTTTTTTTCTTCACAAGGGCTCCAAATCCCTGGTGGCACCCTTTCCTATTATAAATTTGCATATTCTTTTCACATTCTGCGCATATTATTGCATGGACAGCAGTGTGTAAGTGGAACTGAGTGCTGCGTGACATCAAAATCCCGCGAGAAATAACCTATACGTGTGATGTATAATGCACAGCATGTGTCGTGTGATTTATAATTGATTCGCCTCAGTTCTGAAATCTAACTTTTTTGACCCCCAACATATCCCACCGTGGGTCACGCTATAATAGCATACGGTCTCGCTATAATATGCATGGAGGAAAGTATCGTGTAATGTATTCAGTCATGTCTCATTCAAATTAAAGCATTATAATGCCTAATATGGGATAGCGCACCATGGGGTTGCAAATTTTTTATTTTTATTTTTAAATGGGTTGTTTTGTACAAAACTACCAATTTTTTGGGGTTATGTTATACAAAACGACCTAAAAAATAATAATAATAATAATTATATATATATATATATATATATATATATATATATATATATATATATATATATATATATATATATATATATATATACACACACACACACACACACACACACACACATATACATAGGTTATTTTATACAAATTGACCCTTTTTTTTTTTTTAAATCTTATTTGTAATTTAAACAACTCGGGCAATTGGATCAAATTGACCAAAGTAGTGCATCAGTCTTTTTTTATTTTTTTTTATTTACTTTTACCCAAATTGGGTTATTTTTGATGGGTTGGTCAATGATAGCCACAGAAAAATAATATTCTTAATTTGTGGTCAGTATCGGGCCGATATCCGGCCTTTTTGCAAAGTATCGGCACTTCTGGTACCCCGTGGCCGATTTACAATCAGGAACTAAAGGCATACATGTCTGACAGATGTTTTTTGTTTTTCTGGCCACATTATTATTTATTTAGTTATTGAAATTAATTGTATTTTATTTATTATTATTATTATTATTATTATTATTATTATTATTATTATTATTATTATTATTAATTCAATCTCTGGTGTAAAAACCTTATTTATTGTTTGATTTAATTATTTTTTATTTTATTATCTGTTCTCATTGCTGCTGGACATGTAAATTTCCCAGAGGGAGCCATCCCAAAGGGATCAATAAAGTCAAGTCTAAGTCTAAGTCCAAGTCTGTACATAATATGTAATTTTTTAATAAATTCAGAAAAGATCATAAAACATTTCCATTAATTTCAAGTAAAAAGGAAAAATTCTATATTTGGATATATAGGTCTTTCTTTACAGTTATCTTTGATTGTTTTTTTATCTTATTTTTATGCATCAAAAGTACTAGTGGTCCTTCGCTAATTTGTGGCATTGCTGCCCAAGTGAGCGCTTATTCATTTAATTTGTCATGCTACTAACAAGCCTCTGTTCCCTCATTCATTTTCTTGGCCCTTGAAATGACTTTTTCACTACTGCTCCTTTTTAGGTGTATTTTAAATGCGTCGTTTTGTCAACTTTGAGAGAAATCTGTGCTACTACAAAAGCAGATGTGTCCTAATCTTCACATTACACTCCCATTTCACTCACCAGCTGTGAACAACATTTGATTTCTCTCTAGTTTGTATGCTCACACAGCTGGAGAGTAAACGGACCGGTCATGTGAATCCAGGTGAAAGTGGCCAACATTGCAGCTCTCAGCAATCATTCTCCGAGTGAATCATGAAAAAAGAGGCAACGGCAGGAAATGAATGCTGATCATATGCATCAAATACTCTGCAGCCGCGAAACACAGACACCTGGATTTATGCAGTAACCCACTGAGTCCCGCATGTGAAATTGGTGTCTTGTGTGTCTTACTCACTTGATGGCAGTAGAGTACCAGCCATAGTATCGGACTAGCCTCCCTTTGCTATGTTATGATGGAGCCACAAAAACAAATAAACAAAAAAAAAAGGTGCAGAAAAAGCCTATGACACTGGCCTGCTGAGTTTTGTCACATTTTCCCCCATTCACTTCCAGATTAGTCTAATTGGGACTGATGGATGTCATCTTCACACACTGGACCCTTCATTAAGTACCACCGCAGGTTAACCATCCATTAAATGCAGTGGTTCTGAACCTTGTTTGAGGTACTGAACCCCACCAGTTTCCTATGCACATTCACAGAATCCCTGATGGGGGCAAAAAAAATTTAATAATAATAATAAAAAAAATAATAAAAAAAAATAAAAAAATAAAAAAATAAAAAAATAAAAAAATACAAAAATAAAAAAATAAATAAAAGTTAAAGCGTTAACTAATTAATCACAAAAAATGGTCGCATTAATCATGCATTAACGCGTATTAATCGCACTATTAATTAAACTAGAATTGCTCAACTTGGCATTGCAAATCATGCAGTTAGGACACTGACTTCCATTAGCCAACTCAACTCTATATTTACAGAACACTTAAAAAAACAACCACCACTTTTTTTCTTGAAATGGAACCCAGGGGCAGCAGTTAAAATGAAAACAGCAGAGGCCCCACAATTGAACCCTGTGGAACACCATATGTTCCGTTATAAATTTGAATTCATATTGTATATGTTCGTCCACTTTGTTTCTTTTTTTTAACAATAATAAATAAATCACTATTTATTATATTATTATTATTATTATTATTAGTTGTAAGTGTTGTGTCGGTGCCCTGCATGCACTTTTATCAGTGTCAATCAAAGGAGATGTATTATTCTGCTGTGTCATGAGGTTTATTTTACATACGTTACACCAGTGTGCATTTTTGCTGGCTCTGTGACATTTGAAAACGCGTGTAGTAAATTGAAAGCAAGCAAACATTATGTTAATAGAAAATCATTCACCCACGAGCACACAGGCAAAGAAAAGGTCCTCGTGCGCCGATGTCGTACAGCGCACGCGCATGAAGGGGAATAGGAAGGAACTGCTGCACTACAGTATTTACTGCATGAATTCATGCAAGTTCCCATGTGGTTTATACAAATGATTGCGGGTAAATAATGGATTCACATCTCATGGAGCGCCGAAAGGCACACAAGCGTTGCGGTTCAATGTGACTCATTTTGCAATCACATGCTAGGAATGTATTGACCTTGGGGCAGAGAAATTGGGAAAGCCTTTTTTTGTCTCTCTCTCCAAATAATACCTCTAATGATCCCTTAAGCATTGCACGACTGAGTGTTGAAGTGATCCAGTGAATTTCTGCTTTATTAAAACACTCCAGAGTCCGATGGTAAGTGAACTCTGTTAATGAAATGCTGCAGTTTCCACGGGAGGATGTGCATTTTGAGAAAACTTTCATATTGTGGACGGCAAATATAACTGAGGGAAATAGTATAATAGTTTGGGTTAACAATCAGAACTCACAAGTCACAAAAAAAGATTGCAGTTTTACTAATTGTGCTTGAACTAAACAACTTACCGTAAAATCTTGTGACAAACACACACTCGTGTATAATAATTCCACCCCTTGATACATTCCTGTGTAATAGGTGCACTTCAACAGGCGATATATAGTATTTACTGTTTTCCTTGTCGGTGTGTTGTTGTATGGCTCCATTAGATCCTGATGATTTCCATTTGCCCTGAGCTCAGAATGCTAGAAAGTGAATTAACCATGCAGGCTGGCAAGCAAGCAGCAGCATTGCATTAAAATTCCTTCAAAATCCATCATTCCCTCTGATGCTTTTTGATCCCCTTCTTTAATTTTTTTTTCATACCGTCATTCATCACTTCAAATCACTTTCATTTTTGTGTTATCACCTTGAAAAAAAGAAAAGAAAAAAAAAACATCTTGAAACTCATAAAATTGCGCAGTCTAGCAGAGTTTTTCATTTTTAGTTTATTTTTTATCATTCGTAGACAACCTCCCAGAGGTGAAATTCTCTTGGAACATTGTTCTTGTTGTCAGGTAATGCAAAGGTAATCCATTTGCCCTATGACAAATGACAGTCCTGAATGCAAGATTTTAAGAGAGCGGTGAGGCTGATTGCAGCATATGACCTTAAAAATCTATTAAAACAAAGGAAAACTATCCTGGTATGCGACAATGGGGCGACTGTGCACTTTGTGGCGTTACAAAATAGTCATAAATTAGAAATTAGATTCACATGACCAAATGTCCCAAATTGACCAGGACAGTCAGTCTAGTTTTTTGGGCCACATCCTGGCAGATTTTGCCATCGTTTTGTCTCAATATTACATAGGTGCTGTCCCGGCGTCCCATTTTTTGCCATGTGTATGTCAACCCCACAGTTTTCACAGTGATTTATACAGTAACAGTTGCCGAAAGCTGACTAGCGATTACATTTGGTGAAATTTATTGGATTTTTAACTGCCCGGTTTTTAATTTTGAAAATATGATCACCCTAAATTAGATCCTTTTTATGTAGCCACGTTACACAACCAGAGATGTTAGCACTGTGGAAAGAAGCAACCATGTTTTTGCAAATCCATGCCTGAAGAATTTGAATTGGGTTGTTATGTCATGAAAATTCAGAAAATACATATTAGAGATTATTTTAATGAAACAGCGCTCTTGGGGCACTTACAACAAAGAGCGCAACCATGCTAGAAAATTAACACTGACACAACACTTTGATTGTTTGTTACAAACAATTATACTACTGATAAACAACATTGCTCAGATTAGCGCCACCCAGTAAATAAGTGGTGTGGAAACATGGTGCAATGCATTGTGGGAGTATTCAAATTAACATTCACGTCTGAGCATCAACAGGAAAGGGGAGAGATTCTCGTTTGCAAGATGCAAGTACATTTTTTTTTTCACTATTTTGATTTTGCGTTAGCTAAAAACAAGTAAATAAGGGTGTCTTTGAGAAATTTTCAGTAAAGTCTAGAGAAAAAATTCTCTCTCTCTTTCTCTCTCTGTTTTTTTTTTTTTTTAAATCAAGTTAAAATAATTAATCAAAACATTTACTGGCTTTATATTTTTTTTAATTAAAGCAAACTTTGTTCTCAAACAAAAGTGGCACAACTTCATTAAGTTGTAATCTAACTTACATTTTAAAGCAGATGATCGGTAAAGTAACTATAAGTCACATTTTCAAGGTAACTGTGGCAACACTGGTGAAAACATACAATATGTGATAGGGATGTAACAATCTCCAAAAGTCACGATACGATATTATGATATGAAGCTCACGATACGATAATTATCACGATATTGTGGGGAGGTTGGCGATATTTAAAAAAGGCCACAATAATGTAAAAAAAAAAAAAGAGTTCATACTAAAAAAGAAAAGCACAATATTGCGCTTTTGTACACAACACCAATGTTGCCAATGTTGTTATTATTCCGTTTTATTATTATTATGTTTTGTTAATGCGCACACACATTGACTTGCTTCACAGGCATACTACATTCCCCTTCATCTGACAATTAGTGTAGATTTAAAACATATAAGGGCCGAAACATGCCTTGTGAAAATTAAACTGCACTAAAAACCTGCCACCAGAGGGTGCTGGAACTGCACACCCCTAATATGTGATAAAAGGAGCAAAGGGGCACATCAAAGGCAGGCCAAAAAAGTGGGGGACGACCCCCCCCCCCCCCCCCCCCCCCCCCACCCCCGATTGCGCTGCGTCTGATATCACGCATGACTGAAAGATATACGAACATGTGACCTTATGGTTCTGAATTAGAGATGAGTAGATACATTGAAATAAGATGGAAAAGCCAGCATTAGTGAAATATATATTTTTTTAATTACATTTTACATAGTCACCTCAGCAGTCACAACAATATTTAATAGTTGGGGTTCTGATAACACTAATATACATATAAATTAGAGGTGTCAAAATTAGTGCGTTAATTTTGAGATACAAATTTTAATCGCCTGACACCCCTAATATAAATTACTTTTCAGTTGTGCCCTGCTCACAAGGAGGAGCCAGTCTAAGCCAAAAATGCCACTGCCAATGTTTGTCCCAGTCCTCCAGCCCTGCTGATGTTGCAGCCATCGCCGGCTGCATTGAAGGAAGGCTCAGGGACTGTGACACCTGCTGACTAACTACCTGAAGCGCTACACCTCAAATACCAAAGAGCTCATGTAAGCACAAGAAAAAAAAGGAGACCCCCTGGTGATGGTGGCCAAAAAGAAGCTGACACTCAACAAACATTTTGCAGTACCATCGGTCCTCTGCACACCGTCATTTGCAACCAGAGGAACGTGCGCAGTGACAGGCTGCTGCTCCCGAGGAGCCTATGCCATCAACCTATACGACCTCAGGTTAGCAAAGAGAATTGTCTATTTCAAACAGCTGGCAACAAAAGTGAGTACACCACTAAGTGAAAATGTCATTTTCCCTTCTCAGTTACGAGTTAAAAAAATAAAAATAACATCTGTGCATTGTTTAAATCTATTATGTTTCTTTGATGGGGTATTTGCAATGTGTAAAATGAAATATAAAATCTTAATTTACTCCTAATGTGCATTATTGTGATTATTATGTGACTTCAAGTAGCAAATGGAATAAATATAACCTGAAAATTAGCCTGGATCAGACTCAATATTTGATCAGGGCATCAAATTTTCCACGCTATCTAGTTGAAGTTAATTCCATGCCTCCTTCTTTTCACCATCTGATTTCAACATGTCTGCCTAATCAGCCACAAGCAGAAGTGATCTGCTAACATTTCATATTTCCATGAATATTTGATTGTCGAAAATTGCCTTAAGGGAATGCACTGGGCTAGAGGTTTGGTTTTGATTTGCGATTAAACTATCAAGAAATCAATTTGATGTGCTTTGAATAATTCAGGGTTTAATGGAATGAGAAATGGCAAAAGGGGGCACGGGTTATGAAACGGTCTGAAGGCTGCGCGTGCGTGCTTGTGTGTTGGGGAATGAATGATGATGTGTGTGTGTGCGCGTGTCATTCAAAATGAAAACAGGCATGGAGTGGCTGGGGAGCGATTGTCAATTCACCTGTACTGCTGGTGGCGCATGTCAATTGGGCTCCTGTCTCAGTAACACATTGGGAGTGAGAGGAAATCTGACTCCTGATTTGTGCTACTTTTTCTTTCAGCAACCATTACCAAAATGTTTCCTTATTTCTTTTTATGATTACATTATTTTGATTTTCAGAAACAAACCATATATATAATTATATAGTTTACAAAAATGTGTTTTTTGTCTGAAATGCATCATAATGATGCTAGAGCTAAATTAACAAATTGGTTTGTTTCAGTGACGATCTACATCAGGGGTCTCCAAATTCGGTCCTCCAGAGCCCCTATCCAGCCTGTTGTCCATGTTTCTCTCCACTAACACACCTGATTCATGACCTGGTTCGTTATCAGGCTTCTGCAAAGCTTGTTGATTGGCTGATCATTAGATTCAGCTGTGCTGAAGGACGGAGACATGGAAAACAGGCTGGATAGGGGCTCTCGAGGACCGAACTTGGAGACCCCTAATTGGGGTAGCCATGGAAAATGAACATTCATTTTTGTATGTACTTTTTATTTTTTAATTTTTTGTGCAGTGTTTTAGGCTGCATTTGTTTTTTGTTGGCTTCATAAAGGGACTATTAAGATAGACAGAGGAGAAGGATGTATAAGCAGCTAGCATTAGCATGCTGTTTACTATAAATCAC
This sequence comes from Festucalex cinctus, assembly GCF_051991245.1. Taxonomy (NCBI): domain Eukaryota; kingdom Metazoa; phylum Chordata; class Actinopteri; order Syngnathiformes; family Syngnathidae; genus Festucalex; species Festucalex cinctus. Next base: position 17,507,964 of record NC_135425.1, read on the forward strand.
ATGGTTGAAAATCATTCATTAGTTCTTTACGCTTTGTGTGCACTCTTTTGCACGTTCCACATAGTCTTCACGAGCATACGATGGGAAACGCTGAAGGGACACAGGCTAACAATTAGCTTCTATGTGGCAGTGTTGCTAGCCACTCATTTTACAGCACATATAGACTTAATAACACAATATTTGAGTTAAGTCTGACAACCGTTTTTAACGTATTTTTGGGTGTGGTATCCAAAACTGATCTCAGTGTTTCACAATCACACCAACTATAGATTGCCGGTTCCTTGAAAAAAAAAAAAAAAAAAAAAAAAAAAAAAGGGAAAACTGCTGCACCTGACAGATAAGTGCTTGTTCCATAAAAAAAAGTCAAATATTGACATACAATGAAATATGAAAGCAAGCTGCCACATAGTTTAGATGAGTCCAGTCGTACAATTAATCAGATCTTCTTACTACAGTCTTTCTACAGTTATTCAGTGGAATTTTGCTTATCTGGTGTCAAGGGTGTGGTCAGAGAACCCCAAAAATGCATAAACAATTGTTTTTTTGTTTTGTTTTTTTAACAAACATTTATTTACACGGAAACAATAGCAAAGTGTAAGCAGGAAACACCAAATGGCAAGGGGCAAAAATAAGCAGAAAGCGTACACAAAAACGTGGAAACGATTGACTAACAAAAAGTGCTTGCAAAAAAAAAAAAAGAGCAAGGACAACTAAACCACAAAATGTACTTCAAAAAAAAAAATCAGAAGAAACAAGGCAAGGTCTTGAGAATCGCAGTCACGACAAACAGTTCTAACACAGAGATGAGCAAGCGAAGTTGGACAGGTGGAGGGAAAGAGAGGAAACTTGAAAAAATAAATTGAATCGCTAGAAGAAGAAAAAACTGACTGCAATTCTGGAATAAGCATGCCAATTTTAGTTTTAATCAATATAAAAATCTAACATTTTTTTTTCTCTCACATTTGTATAGTCTTTATCCTCTGTGAAGAACGGTTATTTATCCTACCACAGTGACAAGCCTATACTGAAATGTCTGTCTTAAAATCTTACATGTTTTTTCAAACTTTACTACAATGACACATTTACATCTATTTTCATTTGGTGTTTTAATGCTGCTCAGCAAGAGTGTACTGTCCAATATAAGAGGAGAGCAAAACAGCAACAACAAAAAGAAATAAAATTAGTAAATGGAGTGCACTTACACAGAATTTTATCTACATCTGTAAGGTCCCACTGGGAGCAAATGCGGGTTCACTTATTGCCCAAGAACACTTCAGTGGCGGATGACCCTTCGGCCAATGGACGACCTGCTCTACCAGCTGAGCCTCAAAAAAAAAAAAAAAGATTTGGTTTAGAATTAAGGTCATATGGACCTTAAAAATCAAAACAAAAATACACCTCGAAGATGAGCCTCAAAAGATGCCACGTAGTTGATCTCAAGCATACTGCAGTGGCTTGCAGCAAGGTGTCATTGTCTGCCTTCGTCAGCCCCAAACAAACAATGGCGCTGGTGTTTCTTGACAGCACACAAATAAGTGGAGCAGCACTGACTGCGCGCTTGCTGACCGACCTGACACTTGGCGAATATGAGTGGTGGCTGTGTTGTCAACGAGCTGAGACCAGACCCAGCAGCCATGAAACGCTGGTGGAGCTTGTCAAAAATGTTTGATAGTTTCAATTACAAACAAAGTTAGCCAGCTAGTTTATCAATCCGCTGAACATTTGATTGACATTTGCCTTATTTCACATGATACACCAGGCAGGGAATGCTGAGATGTGAAAGTTGGCAATATTTCCAAAGCGTTCTATCTTTGGGCTACATCACTTCCTTGCAAGACTTGTGAACTTAAAATGGCTTCGGAATATTTTGGAAGCATCTTCACTGGAGTCTATCACTTGTAATATATCATGCACATCTTTCAATGTGTAAGATGCGTATATTTAACAAGGACCTGTTGACAGGAAGCACATTTATCACAGCAATGCAGAGAGAAGATCAGATGAGGTCAAAAGCATCTCTGCAGACACCAAGGGTGTCATGAGCTTAAGAAGAGGAATTTGTATATCGGCTTACCACTGACAGGAATAACAACTTTTGAAGAAGTTGACGCCAAGATATAGATATAAATGACTAAATTGTAAAATTGTGGCTCACATATTAAAAAACTGATTACTATAAGTTTGAAGGGGTGAAAACCAGTGATGCCTGTAATGCGTTACTAAGTAACTCAATAATAGTGGCCATGTAGGTAACTGGTAATCTAATGTGCTAATATTTCCAATATATGACTAAAGAATGCTAGCAAAACGTACAATTAAAGTGGGCCATTTATGTTCAGTGGAATCCAGAAAGACTTTTTATTTATTTATTTATTATTATTATTTTTTATAAAACAACTATTTATGATAGGTTAAAAAAAAAGGCTATCTTTATTTTATTTTTAATAAAAGTTTTATCCTTAAACATTACTATTAAGAATGTACTTTCAGTAGTATTGGCAAAGCATCTGACGAAATAAACTAATAAAGTAACTTAGCAATAGTAATCTTAGTAATCTAACTTAGCTACATAAAAACAAGTAATCAAGAATTTTTGTAGGTAACTTGGAAAACTGTAAAATGCGACTTTATTATTTTGATTATCTTTTGTGGACATTGTAGGACTATTACTTAACTCATTTGCTCACAAAAACGTATAAATACGTTGTGTTTTAAATGTCTCAAAGACGTATTTATCCATGTATTATTATTATTATTATTATTATTGTTGTTGTTGTTGTTTTATTTTTTATGGTAGAGAATACAAAAGGCTTTGATGCAGCCTCTGAACTGCAGGGAACGGTTGAAGCAATGGTAGTTATTAAATGAAAACGTCCAGCAGGTGGCAGCAGGGTATAAGAGATCAACCAGAGCCATGTTGCAAAAGAGCTGATTTCCCCACACAATAGATGATGTGGTACTTGATTGATTTTGCTTCGCAGTGGCTGTACAGTTTCCATTTATGATTGTAGGGTGAAAACAGATTTAAAATTACGTTACTGTTTTAGCGGAAATAAAAACAAACAATCTTAGCCTGAAAATTTGAAACTTCGTGGATTTTGGGTCAGTTTCACCCTGCCACCTTGTTTCTGTCACCACAATGGCATCTGACAGATGACACACTGACATCTCTTCCAAACATGCTCTTATAACTTTCTTTTATGGTTGTTCAATAAAACTTTTCTGAACTTGAACTTTCTTTGAATGTTCCGCACTTCAATAATGCTTTGAGTCTGAATGTCAACACAGACATCAGTGTCTATTCAAAACGGATAAAACCTTTTTCACAACACTCTCTGCTGCAGTTATTTAAAAAGTGAAGTCAGGCTTCTGCGTCAAGGCCAGAAAAAAAAAAAAAGAATTGGTGTAGCTACTTCTCTGTCCGTGCTGAACTGTGGCAATGTCTCGTGCTTTAGTTATATTGTCAGCACTAATCTTTACACCAAGCTCAGGAGAATCACACATTAATAGCAGCAGGTTTTTCTTTCGCCTCGAAAAAAAGACTGATTTACTGACCAGCTGTCAATGTCTTCTTACAAAAAGTCACTGTTAACAAGTAGTTTGAACAAAAGCCAGGAATCTTTTCAAACTGGATCACCCAACCGACCTGTATGAAGCACATTTGTCAGAAAGTTAAGCGTTCTGTACGCTGCGCCAATCAGCTGCACGGTGATCAAAGAAGGTCTGAAGTTACCTGTGAGTACTGTGACACTTGAGAAAGGGTTTTTGTGAAGCTAATCTATTGGTAAGATGCCCCTGTAAAGGCCCTCACATAAACTTGGCCCAAAGAGATTTGGAAAAACATTTTGTGCATTGATCAAAGTGATATTGTTCTAAATTCAGCACTCAATTCAAGCTCAACCCAATCTTCATTTTCTGTAAGGTCATTTAAAAGCGATATAAATATATTGATATTATGATTTGGAATATAATGTGAATTGTTACCAAAGTATTGAAATATTTAAGGATTTCAAATTTTAGCTGTTATTTTGAACACAACTGTAATTGATTGTCTAGACTGAGACTTAGATTTGACTGTATTGATCCCTTTGGGATAGCTCCCAAAAATGTACATATCCAGCAGCAATAAGAACAGATAATAAAATGAAAAATAATTCAATCAATCAATTAATAAGGTTATTACACCAGAGATTGAATTAATAATAATATAAATAAAAATAAAATAAAAAATAAAAATTAAATCAATCAATAAATAAGGTTATTACCCCAGATATTGAATTAATAATAATAATAATAATAATAATAATAATAAAAGTAAAATGAGAAATAAAAATGCAATCAATCAATAAATAATGTTATTACACCAGAGATTGAATTAATAATAATAGTAATAATAATAATAATAATAATAATAATAATAATAAAAAGTAAAATGAGAAATAAAAATGCAATCAATCAATAAATAATGTTATTACACCAGAGATTGAATTAATAATAATAATAATAATAATAATAATAATAATAATAATAACATAAAAAAATAAAAATTACATCAATCAATCAATCAATAAATAAGGTTATTACACTGGAAATTGAATTAAATAAATTAAAGTACAGTAAAGTGCCATATTTGTGAAGTGAAGTGCACTCTACACCCCCCAGTGAGGAGTTGTAGAGTACAATGTCATGGTGGACAAAAGAGTTCTTTAGTCTGTTGGTCCGGCACTTGGGGAGCGTCAGTCTTCTTATTGACAAAAGCAATAAAAGTAAAAACGTAAAGTATGAACCCAGCATATTACTTTTCTCTGCTGACCATCAGAGAATTAGCCCCTCGAGAAATGGCACCTTATAAAGGAGCTCTTGATCAATTAATGTCAATAATGAAGAAATTATTAAATTGGTTACCCGTTTGACAACAAAGATGGAATATGTACTTGGATGCAGTAGTTCTGACACTTTCTAAAGAAACCAAGTAATGTGTTTTTTTATTTTTTATTTTTTGCCTAAAAGTAAAAACATTGGAAATGCTTTTATAGCTGCAGGCTGTACTTTTCTTCAGTCAATATTTTCTTCCAAATAATTCACTAGCATACAATTTAGAATCTCGGTAAGTGGTAAGAATCAAGGAAGAGGGAAAATATACCAAATATTCATTTAAATGAGCCCAAAGAATAAAAGTTGATTTCTGTGTGACATACAATTATACCTTCATTTGCTCAAATGCATTTTGATCATTGCTGCCCTGGCTTTAAATTGCTCTGTCATTTCACCTGTTGTGATGAAACGGTAATTTGCATTTAAGAAGCCCTTTGTGGACATTTAAATGGGGCGGCGATGGATAACGAGTTGTGCTTCATTTAAATTCACATTTTATTTTTTTTATTTTTTTGCTAGATTTTCTCGACCCGACTCCTGACCTTGTCGACAATTTCTTCGCTCTTGATTGCCAAGACTCGTGCGATTTAAATTGAGTAGAGAGTGTACTTTTTTTTTTTTTTTTTTTTTTAGTGAATGGAAAAAAAAATAGCAGATGTAGCTCAAGAGCAGTTTGGGAAATGAGAGTGACAAGTAGTGTTGACACACCATCAAACTGAGACTGATTGCTTGAATAATTGGTTTGTGCCTAATTATATTAAAGTGCCCTCCAGGGTGTGTGTAGGATTGTGTGTCGCGCTTACAGTGGGATAACCACTAGCCAGAGGAGCTTTGCTGCAAGGAAACTGGCAGATTTGTTTCCTAGTGGGGACTTCGATCAGATTCACAGAGCAATTCTCCACAACCGCAATCACATTTTGTAACTTTACAATCACGTTAGGGAACGGAAGAGAATGAGGGAAGCGCTGAAAGGGACCACGAGTGTTTGTTCTGTGCCTGTGATAAGAAGACCACCGCTAAGTGAGTTAAATCAGAAATAGCATTGGCACAGCTGTTGTTCCATTAAAGCCCCCCCAAGGAGACTTGAAGAGGGCAGTCTGAGGATCCTGTTTGGGCAACGTGCCAGGAGTCTCGCTGGATATTCACATGCTGTACAGCATGTGGACACCCTACATTCATTTCAGACAAACAAACACATTTTTAGATATTTATTTCGTTTATTTTATCTACCCAAATATTGTAGCTACTATTATCAAATTATAGTTTTTTCTACTCCTTGACCATTTTGTTGTCATGCATTTTATTGAAAATAATTCTTTCATTTGATCAGCAAAGGGGGGAAAAAAAACAACAGTTTCCAGCATAGCACCACCTGCTGCTTTGGCATGTACATTACATCCTTTAACTGTTATATTATTATTATTATTATTTTTTTAAGTCATTGGTGTTGCTAGATCTTAAATACAGTGACCCGACTTATGAGTTTAGTTTACCATTGCTAGCTGCGTGAATGATGTAAAAAGTCATCAAGCAAAGATAAAGTGACCAGTAGTGTGGCAATTACAGTACAATCACGACATATACATGCCATCAATGACAATGAACTGATGAACTTCAATGGTGTTGAAATCTAATGAATTAATGTATTTATTTATTGTAGATAAAAAAATAAATAAAAATAAAAACCTTTGCAGATTATTTTATTTTTTAAAGGATAATAGTGACTGATAACCTGAAATTTAGATGTAAAAGGAGAAAATTTAGGGTTGCAGACGGGAAGTTAACTTGTGAAAAAATATTCATTCCACTCTATTTTACTGACTTACTAATAAATGGGTTAAAAAAAGTGCATCGGGCGGGAAAAAAAAGTGGAAGGTTTTTAGACTGGCTAAGTCACCACTATTATTATATTATTAGATATTTTATGTTTATTCTATTTATTTATCGATGTATTTAATTATTTAGTTATTTTGTCATTTATTCACTTGTCTACTTCCTATTAATTTACTGATGTAAAATGTATTTACTTGCAAAAAAACCCCAAAACAAAACAAAAAAAACATCTTGTATTTCATTTAAAAATGTTTGTTTTGTTCTTGTTTTGTTATCTTGTTCTTTACTGCACAACTGATTTCTGTTTCATGTACAGCACTTTGTATTGAGAAATGCCTGTTTTGAAAGTGCTTTATAAATAAAGTTGAGTTGAGTAAAAATGAAACCCGGGAAAGGTCGCTCAAAATAAAAATGCACAATTTTGGTGACGCTAAAGGGATGCTTGATGCAGTTATTGCTATTTATTTTGATCACTTGTCGCATAGTTAGCTTATGAAAACCAACCCAAATATTTTCAGTATACAGCAAAAATAAATCTCACTTCACTCTGATTTTTCTCTTTAATTCCCCCAAAAATGTCACCCAAATCTTACACCCGAATAAGCAGGTAAGAAAACCTAATAGATATTGCAAGAGCAGTCAAAAAACAAATCAAAACTTTGAGCTTACTATCAGATGCATTGCATTACATTACAAGTGGATCGTGTCTCTTTGCCTATGTAGGACCACTGATCCTATAAGCACAAAGTCCTGCAGGAAGATGGGGAGCTTTGCATTGCTTAAGTGAGAGTTACACAGCTGCACGTGTCCTGAATGTCTATTGTGGAATCCATCTCGCCTACACAGTATACGATACTCCATACTAAATCCTAGAATAGTTTACAAATCACCATGCAGCCTCTTCTGTTTTTCCTCAGCTCTACTGAGCAATTTAGAAACATAAGCTCATTATGGGCGACACTATTGCCAATTTACACTCACTGTTACGGGAATTTATTTTACAGTTGCAACAAATGATGGTGGCGGGGAAAATTGACTTTCAGCACAAGATTGATGAAAAATAAACAAAGAAAGTACATTTTGTGACAAAAGTAAACTAAACAGTGTATTTGTATTTGGTATTACTGAGTAATATGATTGCAAAAGTTTACACACCCCTGTTAAAATTCCAGATTTTTGTCATCTAAAAACAAAAAAACAAAACAAATCATTTTAAAATCTTTTTCCACCATTAACATGACCTAGAATTTATTCAATAAATTGATTACAAAAAAAAAAAAAAAAATCAAAGGGAAGGCAAAAACAAGACTGAAACAATGCGGTACATAATTAACCAATCACATTTAAACTAAAAGTGCAAGCAGTTTTTATTTGTGTTTTGCTTTCAAGTACACGTTTATGAAACATTATATATATATATATATATATATATATATATATATATATATATATATATATAAATAATACAGCTCACATTACACTGCTCGTTTCTAACATTGAATTGGTGGTCCCATCTTAGGGTAATCGTTTCATTTTTTCTACACAAATTTGATTGCAGCCGGCACTGTGTTCGAAACAGAATTAGTCATCACAGTCTGATGCTGTGCATCGTAAACATTTAAACTTAAATAAAATGCTGTATTTATAAAGTTTTTCTCTGTGGCCACGATGGTTGGCGATGACTGCTCTAGATTATTTAAATCAATTAGATCGCTAGTTGCTACTTTTATAAGTATCAGTAAGGCATTTGCGTTAATTGGTCTGACTGGAACGTTGGCTTAAAACCTGAGAAAGAAAAAAAAATGACAGTGGCAGATTATATACATTTGATAGTATATTATACATTTAATACATTATATTATTTAAATGTATCGGTTTCTTACTACGGTGACAGACTGTTTTATGATCAAGAACTAGAAATTAGAATAGAAAATTGTCATTAATTTCATACCATTTTAATGAAAACTCTTATATTGGAGTACATCGGTGTTTCTTTAAAATTATCCGTCATATTTTTTTAAGGGGAAATTTACCAATTTATCAAAAGCATTAGTGATATTGGTACTTGATATCGTATTGTGACTACTCAAAAGTTGAGTACTCGTACTGGTCTAAAAAAAAAAAGTGGAATCGAACATTCTCGTTAAATTAGGATTCAAAAAGATCGTGTCCTCCCGCAAGTTAATTCAAATGAGAAAAACAACTCCTCGTTTAATATATATATATATATATATATATATATATATATATATATATATATATATATATATATGTTTGTGTGTGTGTGTGTGTGTGTAACATTAAAAACAACAACACAACATCAACCTTGTGAATTAACGTGTATTTATGGTCTCCCCTCGTGTGGTCGCATTGTAGCATCTGTAACACATTTAAATGGCCATAAAAAGTCTGTGATCCAGACGGTGTTTGTCTTTGAAAAGTTAGTCCTCCTACTTTTGTTCTTTGCTCATGCACATGCAGCCTCCCCTGGGGTCATCTCTACTCAGAGAGCCTTAAATCCTCGCTCTCGCACAGACGGCTGAAGATATCTTTGTCAGGAGACACATTTATTTCCCCGCATACACATTCGTATCTTGAACCCCTGCGACCATAAAAATTCTCTGGCATGTAACGGCAATCTCTCCTCAAGAGTAATTTCTTTGTTGGCTACTTATCTTGATTTCCTCTCATGTCGGACTAGGAAACTGAGCCTTTTAGTGTAGAACATATCCTAACTGTAAAAATGATATCTGACTTAGCAGCCTCCCCTTTTATCCTTAAGCCATTTTATGAGACTGATACAACTATATACATATATAGATATTTCTTCTATTTCTGTTTCACTTTCATTACTTAAATTTTGCTTGCCTTAATTCAAACTCCCCATTACTTTTGACATCACCACTGCACGCTGACCAAATACTTTCCTCCGCCTTTCATGTGCCGGCTTATTTTCAGCCCCTGCAAGTCACTGCTTCTTGTGCATTTCATCTCTCTTTCAGTATCCATTCAGATGTCTGCAAAAAAGAATCAGGCTGACATCAAGCGTGCTTTCTAACATCGCTGCTTCCTCCCTCCCGCTATTCTTATCCGCCCTGTCAACAATACAATAACTTTCACCTTCAAGATTATCGTGCTTTCATCATAATGTTTGCTTGTCCGTACTTTGCTCCCACCCACGTGCGCTGAGCATCTGGTGCTGCACGTGGCGTCCTATTGTTCTGCGAAGCGATGCAAACAAGCAAACTGAGCCCGTCTGTCTTTGAGGGCAACGTGTAACCCCAAGACCCGAGAAAACAATGGCGGAAAACAGAAGCCGCACTCCCAAATATTCGACACAAAAGGATATTTGCATGGGGCTCAGTGGGAATTAAATGACTCCGTTTCGCCGTGACGTCTCTGAGAGGACGGAGGCTAGAGTGCGTACGGCTGGGGATTAGAGTATATAATGGGGTTTTGAGGATTGTTGGGATTTCAGATCTGGAGCGATATGGTGCCAGGGGTAAACACTAGGCTGGAGACCAAGGGATTTAGCCAGCAAGAATTCGCCTCCATGTGGACCTTGTATCACTGTGTTCTCTAGTCCATCCATTTCCCACGGTCATTTACTCAAGCATCTCCTGTGGGGATTTGATTATCCTATCTGAAAGGGCACGGTGGTCTTCTAATACTGGCCCTGTACGAGCTGGGTGAGGAAGATAATGATTCATTGGTAGGGACAGAGTGACAGAGAGGCGAGAGTCGAAGAAAAAGGGATTGAACCCACATGTGGTTTGTGTGGATTAGAAACACTTTTTTCCTTTACATACACAGTATTTTACATTTGATTCATTTAGCAAGGGTATACAAAAGGTAATTAAAGAAAACATATTTATTTCCCCCCCGAGTCTTACTAAAATGACTGATCAGAATACACAAATGCTGTACAATTATAGACATACATTACACTGAATATTTCTTGCTGATCAAATTCACAAAATTGTCTTACACTACCTAAGCAAATACTTAGATGTGTTCCAACAGGCCTACAGTTAAAGGAGAAGTCAACACAAACATTTTTTTTTTTTTTTTTTTTTTTACTAGTCTACTAGTCTAAATATGGTAGTCTGGTTAATATTGTGTTAGTGGAATATGAGTTATGAAGCAAAATCCAGCCGTTTTTATCCATCTCAGTGGGCGGCCATTTTGCCACTTCCTGTCGACTGAAGATGACATCACAGTCACTCAGGCTCAGTCAACAACCAATCACAGCTCAACTTAAGAAAACAGCTGAGCTGTGATTCGTTCTTGACTGAGCCGTGAGGAACTATGATGTCATCTTCAGTCGACAGTAAGTGGCAAAATGGCCGCCCCACGAGATGGATAAAAACGGCTGGATTTTGCTTCATAACTCAAATTCCACAAATGTACCATAGTATAATCAGAATGTCATGTTTAGAGTGGTGAGGTTACATATAACATTATTGTCAAGAAATGTTTAAAGTTGATTTCCACTTTAAGTCTACATTCAGCCACTTCAAGCGTGATGGCTGCATATTAAATAAAACACCCTGAGTGCACCAGAACTTTCAGCTTTTTGTCAAGACATTAACCAAATTCCCAAACAAAAAGCGTATCCAAGTTTTTATGCTCAAAAACATGTCATTTTTACGTTGTGAAGCTAGCTAGCACCCTTTCTTAATTCCTTTGGGAACGATTGTTTCAAAAGCTAAACAAAACAATAGTCGGGTGATGCTGTACCATTTTCTTACGAAATGAATGCTAACAACAATGTGTGATTAATAATTTACTGAATCTTCATATTGTAATGGAACATACAGTATATTGACCATGAAATCATGTGAATTTCAGGTTCTCAAACAAACATGATTAGTCCACCTCAGGTTGATAATGGCCGTGAGGTGAGGACTTCACTTAGCGATGGTTTATGTGCTTTGAAAAGAAAAGAAACAAGAGTCAGAGGAAAGGGAAAATGGACTGACAGTGAATAGAGCACAAGTTTGCGTACACCATTAGACATTAGTGTTAGCTTTCACCAGCTACCATGACGACTCCAAAGATAGAAATCCTCCACCTGCATTCAACCTCCATCTTCTTTGTGTTTATGCATGGCGGGATGTTCTACTTTTGAACAACACTAGATAAAAATCAGAGTATTTGCTATCCGAAAATGTTCACGTTCCCAATGCCCCCTGAAGTATTCTCAGCAGGGGGCCTGGACCAACCCCTCGCCCTTGCTTTTAGACTTATACTTTGATTGGCTCAAGATCACTAAAACCAGAAGCCCTCTTCCAGTGCGATACTGGGAGCAGACGAGTTTGGAGACAGATGGAGTCAGCGAGCGTGTCGGGACTGCCGGAGAGGAGCTTCACATCTGCCGCTCGCAAGGAATCAGGCCACAGACGGTCAGGGATTACATGGTGGAAAAGAGTGAGTCAGTAAGAGTCTCAATTCAACTTTCACCTTTCTGACCTGAGGTGGGCGTGAGCTGAGCAGACAGGGCAGAAAATCCACATAGGCAGACTGAGTTTGGAAAATTAGCAGATTTAACCATGCAGGAAAGGACGGATTAAACTTGCACAGGTGAAGATGGGTGCAAATGAACTCTGCAGTCGTCTCTCGCAAGCATGTATTTAGTTAATTAAATCAATGAAAACACACTCAACCATTGTAAACGACATATTCTTTTCTAAACTCATCTAATTACATTTAATGAACGCACCACACTTGATTAATTATCAAGTGTGGTGCTCAGAAAAGCATTCAAGCAAACACACTTTGCATATTTTATATAATGCGGTGTGTTCATTAACACAAAATCATTCTCCAATCAGCTTGGACTCTCTGGCCAAAAGTCAAACCTATTTGTGCACAACCCATGCAAGGGTTATACAGAGAAAACATTTGAATGAAGATGATTATAATTAGCAAATTAGGGCTACTGCACTGTGAAGTGTTTAATTCTGGGAAATGTGAACACACAGGAATTTAAATAGATAATTTCCGCAAATTTAGCATTAGAATTCCTGCACTTATTATTGCGACAGTGTCCTAATTAGTACAAAATATATTTATATCAGAGATGGGCAACATGCTGGAGGTGGCCACGATTTTTCATCAGTGCGATTGGGAGCCACCCAACCGCATACTTCCTAACCAGATGTATTAAAAGAAAATGCCATTTTAGATATGGATAACATATTTGCTTATGTGCAAAATACATGCTCTTGATGTTATGTTCTGGGGTTGGATCCCAAAAACGCAGACACAAATAAGATTTTCACTCTTTATTCGCGTAACAGCGAGTGGCGTGGAACAAACTTGACTAGACGAGAAGCAACGAGAATGTATCAAGAATCACAAGACGCTAAGCTAACTTGAGCTGTGGAGGTGCACAGGAGAACAGAAGTACTAATCCGACAAAACACACACTTCTCAGACAGGCTTGTAGAGACAGCAAATCGATCTGATTGGTTGTGGCTAGACATGTGAGAAACAGGACTGACATGGAATTATCTGATTGGCTGTTGACCAATTAAAGTGATTAAAGATTCTTGACATCACATAGCTTCTGACAACACATAGCGTCTTACCAGTTGAATCTAGATGCTGGTTACATCAGTTCAAAACAGACACTTGACCACACGGTCATGACCCAAACATAACCCTTGCATGACCCAAACATAACCCTGTCATGCCCTTGCATGACCCAAACATAACCGTGGCATGACCCGGTCATGACAGTACCATGACCCAAACATAGCCCTTGCATGACCCAAACATAACCCTGTCATGCCCTTGCATGACCCAAACTTAACCCTGGCATGTGTAAAATATCTCCCCCACAAAGATCAACACACTCAAAATGTAAATATTGCGATGCTATTTTTGCCCTGCATATCATTACAAATCTGCAGAAACAATTACTAGGTCTGCTCCAGTGACCGCCTGAAAAATAAATAAATAAATAAAGTGAGGAAATATGCACTGCTGTGTATGCAATTTATGCACAATAATGCCTTCATTTCTGTTCAGTCAGCTACTTATGAAAAATAACTGACACAACTTCCTCCCAATTCATCCTCTGCAGTTCCACGGCACTTTTGTTTATTTACACAATTGGACGCTGTTTCGTAGAGTGGGTTTTTCCACTGCGCAAAACTGGACAGCCATTGGATAAATGCTGGGATTTTTCCCGCCCATCGGACGCTCAGCGTCTCTGGGGATTTGTGGAAGGGTGTGCCAGCCCCGACATTAGGCTACTCCATGATCTTTGGATGATTCGTCTAAGCTCTGAGGCTTTAAAAAAAATAAAATACCAGAGCCAGCAGGCGCCACTGGTCATGTTGTAGTATAAGACAGAATAGTGTAAGTGCAACTAAGATATGGCTGCCATCTAGCGGTGAATGGTGATATTACAACTTCATGTAGTTACACAACTTAATGTAGTTTTAACTTGTAATATCATTCACCACTAGGTGGCAAACATGTCTTAGTGGCGTTCACACCAGATCAATGCAAATTGGCATATTGATTATTTGCTGTAAAAACAGAAATGCCACAGCTAAAATACTGTGATGATTGGTGTTGAAGTCAGTCATTGGCTTTCTTGAATTCGTTGAATTCCTTATCAGCCACCATGCAGCTCTTGAATCGTTGCTGTAACTTGATTTATTTGTAGCTCAATTTAAACAGAGTCGAGCAAAGTCCTTCACCCATTTCTTACTGAAAAAAAAAAGTCATGGCAAGGTGTTCATTAGTCATCTGAGGCCTGATTTAAAAGAGCTGCGTACACAAAGAAAAAAACGGGGTCTGCAAGTTGGGTCCGCCACTTTTAGAGCCAAATATGTATTTTATCGAAAAATAACTGTGTGGGAAAGCGTGTTTGTCCTTACAATTCTCAGGAGCTGTTGCACGAACATTTAGGAGATGCCGTGGACTGGCAATTCAAATAGCGTTGTGATGAAACTAAGCCAAATGGCTCTCACTTGCCCACTTTATTCCGCTTCATCGCATTGATCATCTCGCTTGAACATAATCAAACTATTTGTGCATCACTTTCATTTGAGCTTTGAAGAATAAGAAGTCTAAGTCTATTTTAGTAGTGTGCGTGTTTTGGAATTAATCATTAAGCAAACTTTTGAGACTCATGTTTTTAAGGCTGATTTCATCAAGATCCTTTTTTTTTTTTTAACCTGAAGCCTCAACTACTTTTGCCATCTCCCTGTAAAACTTAAAAAAAAAAAAAAAAAATCAGTGTGAGCGCTGTTCTTGCATAATTCTGTTAACTAGTGAACCAGTTCCCTCTCGCTTACCTTTGCACTTGAAATAACAAACCACTCACATAGATAATCCCACAAATCTATTTTGAATCTAATATACATACCGAAAGAATAAAAAATAAAAATAACAGCTGCGGGTATGATTTAAAGTTTGAAAAAGATGCATATATTAGCATATGTTCTGTATCTTCATTAAAAGCACAAACAACCAAAACTAAAGGTTTTTCTTTATGTAAATGCAGCTGTAAAACATCTTCTTTCAGGCCGCTGTGTTAAATGCAATTTGATGCTTGGCAATTTATTGTGCCTGTATGAGTAGACTGAAGGAAAACATTACCCACAAAATCATGGTCACAAGCAAGAGAAGCCAAAGCAATGAATATGCGAGTCCCACTTTTGAAACTGTATGATAACATCATGTCTTCAAATAAGCGTTGTATAATCATTTTAGAATTTAACTCTTATCACAAAACAGTCATCATAACATTGAGGCTATTAGAGATACGTTTTTCATTTTGTGTTCTTATTACTGATAGTCAGTATGCAAACACATGCCCTTAGATTGAATGGATAGCCCGGTAACAATTTGTGTTGCTTCTCCGATTGTGATGTGAGATACCCCTTGATATATTAATATCTTAATAATAATCCAAAGTGTAAGCCAAGTGAAGTGGTTCAGAATGTGGCCTGTGACTGGATGCTTGATTCCTCCAATCTCCCACGGAAACCTGCCCAAAACCGATCGTCTTCAAATGTACATGTAAAATATCCATATTCATGATGAATAAATACAGAAATATCAAAACAAACTCAAGCAAATACTATTGTGAAGTGTGCACTACGGTAGATCTAAAATTATATATATATATATATATATATATATATATATATAGACCCCCATTCAGATGTCAAGCTTTTGTGATATAGAAAACGAGATAACGTGGAATAGGTAAGCTCAATTGCTAGAAAGTAAAAGTAAATAACTTATTGCCATCATTTCAAAATAAGCCAATTTGTTGTGATTGTATTTTGGTTGGGTCATGGGGCCATTTTGTTGTTATGATCCTGTATTTGTTTCTTGTGATGATGTGTTGTGCAGTTGCAATGGTCCTATTGTCATATAGGCCTTTATTCTATCATATAGGATTGATAATGCGACGCTCATCACTCGAGGCTATCTAAATCCAGCCCTGTTCTTTGTTGTTACTTTGTATTTTTGTCTATTTAAGACTCTGTTTTTTCAACTTCCCTGTGTTGTCGGCTTTTGGTTCCAAATTCCGCGCCTCTGCATTAACTCCGCACAGTCACACAGCTGCTACAATTTAAATTGCCTCTGGTTAACCTTAAATAAACTTCAGATGTTCTGGCTTTTCCTGCCATTTGTTTTTATTTCATTATATTTTATTTATTCATAATTCCCTTCACCTTGACTAATGCCCCAGTTCCATCAGCCCCAAAGCATGATTCTGCTGCCACCATGCTTAACTGGAGGTGTGGTATTCTTTTGATGTTGTGTTGACACCAAGCATACATTTTGGAATCATTGCCAAAAAGTTCAACCTTGGTTTTATCGGACCATAATGCATTTTCTGACATTGGTTCTGAAATTTTCATTTGTCTTATTTCTTTGCCATTTTTCCACCGTACCACACAGCCCTGACATATGAACAACCCCAGTGATTTTTGTCACGTATACTAAAGTAAAGAGCCTGAAAATTCTGCAGCTGCTTCAGTGTTGCTGACCAGTTTTTTTTTTCCTCATTCTTAAATCAATTTTGGAGGGACATCCAGTTCTTGGTAATTGTACCACTGTGCCACTTTCTTTCTTCTTCTTCACTGTGTCCCAAAGTATATTTAAGACCTTGGAATTTCAATTTGTATCCATCTTTTGACTGATGCCTTTGAACTAAGAGATCCCTCTGGTGCTGTGGAAGGTCTCTCTGGACCATGGCCTGTGCTGTGCTGCAAAGATATTAGAAAATGCCGACTAGAAGATCTGAACTTTATTTTGGGTGAATCAGAGGCACCTTAAGTATTGGCAGGTGTGTGCTGACTTTAACTTAACATGAATTAATTTGGTTCATTCTGTACCCACCCACATTCCCATTTTTGAGAGGATGTGTACACTTATGCAACCACATTATCTCAGTCCATTTTTACTACCCCTCTCTAAAAAGACTTACTTTTAAATGAGTTATTCTAGTTATATATCATAATGATGCTGAACTTTTTGAAATGATTTCTTGGTTTAATTTTTCTTATATCGCAAAACCTGGAATTTGAACACGGTGTGTGTGTTCCAACATTTTATATCCACTGTATATAAATGGAGTCCATTAATTCTGTGCCTGCAACTCAGAACTAACTGGCTATAATATTTACACAGTGTATGCACATTACTGCACCAGTAATTATATTCAGTGCAAAATATTATGCTCCATATCATTACCTAAAGAGGTTAATTATCACAATGCAACTTTGTAGCACCCACTCTGGGGTCTAAGTGTTACATGTCACAGTAATGACTGGATGTTTATAAAAGGACAGACAACCTGAACATACCGAGTGGTCCTAATTAGTGATTGTGTTATGAACAAAGCATATCTTAAACTACCACACTTGAATGGTGTTAAATATAGTCACAAAATGGGGAAAAAACAAACAAACTTATGTGTGTATATATATATATATATATATATATATATATATATATATAGTAAGCAGAGGATATGTCTTGAACATTGCTCAGAAAGTTAAAATGTATTAAAAAAATAAAAATAAAATAATCATGCTGATGAATATCAGAAATATGTTGGTCATGCGCCCTCCCTCCATTCTTTACATTCAACTCCTACAGAATGTTCCGTTGAAACCATTTATATGCATGATGTCAGCAAACTGGTGAACTTAAAACAAGCTTGAGTTTATGGCGCCATTTGTCAAAACGCTGTTTTTTGACCTTTTAAGGCTACCCTACTTCTTGCTGAAGTGAGGCTAAAGGTGAGTTTTGGATTATGTCGAAGCTAAGCTGAAAATGACCTATAATACTACCCTTTTTTTTTTTGGGGGGGGGGGTCTGTCTGTTCTTGGTGGCAGTCTATGAGGTAAGGAAAGTAGGACCCAAACGCAGACATGGCACATGAGTTGGGAAACACAGACTCTTGATATACACAAAAGTACAAAGTAACAACAGAGAGCAGGGCTGGATTCAGATGGCCACAAAGACAACACTTAAGAAAACCTGGATTGAGAGAACAGGGCTGGATACATGAAAGCAACCTTAAAACACATGGATGAACTGCGTGGATGGAAGATCAAGGATAGGAAACCTCAGCGTTCTGAAAGAAAACCTGATGTATTGACAAAAGTGTCACTCAGTAATTTACTCTAGTGCAAGGTACCATTCTTTTTGACACAATGAAGGCCTATATGACAAGAGTGACAAGACAAAGATTGTCTAAGACAGGACACTAGCAACTACATAACAAAATAAGAGACTAGACAAACTAAAAAAAAACTAATACATCATTAGCATAAGTCACTGGTTCTCAGCCCTGGTCCTTTACTATCCCTATTCAGCCTGTTTTCAATGTCTTTCTCAGCCAACACATCTGATTGTTATCAGGCTTAATGCAGAACTTGCCGGTTAGCTAATCGTTTGAAACACCCGTTTTGGCTGTGAGAGATGGAAAACAGGCTGGATAGGGGTACTTGAGGACCACAGTTGAGTACCACTGGCATAAGGGAGATTACAATTGACAACATCAACATAACACAATGACACCATGACCCATCCCAAAACACAGTCATAACATTGGCTATTCTTGGTAGGGTTTGGAAGACAAATGAGGCAATGTAATAAACCAGATGTGTTGCAAAGTGGGGTTTGCATGGAGGAATTAGGAGGACCAGACCATAAGGCAGAGAGGCAAGGTGGGAGAGAGTGAAAAAACAAAAACTTGTTAACCAAAATAGAAAAATAAGGAGTATCAAATTATCAAGAATACCAAATTAACAAAAAGTTCAAAGTAACAAAGCAAACACGAGGAACAGACTCAACAGAATTGATAACATGACATGACAGCAACACCAACAGAAACAATAGTAAGCCTGCACTAAACCAGGGAACTAAATACATGCAAACTGATGGGATAACGAGAAACACCTGGGCGAGACGTGTTGCTGAGATAGCTGATTGGTGGACACAAGTGACCTGGCTGATGAGAACAGGTGGACACAAACACCTAACGAAACAGGCAAGACATGAATGGGGAGGGACAGAAGGATTCATGACAAAATTAACCAATCAAAACCAAATCAACAAAAACACATCATGAGTACAAGAGTAACAATCGTCAAAACTTGGCAACATCTGCACTGTGCACTCCGCGAGAAGAAAAACAACTAACACGGACACTGGGAAAAATGAGGGACCAGGGTCGATAGGAGGGAAACACAAACACCATTCAAAGACAAATACGAGGGAGGGCAGTCAGGGGACACAGAAAATCTTCAGACAATGACAAAGATAGAAGTAAAAAAAGAATGAGTGCAAACAGTCTGTGAGTTGTCTGATCAAGAGGGCCGGCGACCATTTTGCGCATGCTGTCAGTACATGGGAGGACATGCCTGATGGATTTCTATGATAGATGTGTGGATGCGAGAAGCCGCGGCCTCAGCTGCTGGGATTAATGAAATGTGTCCCACTACAAGATCGAGCGCTCTGATTTAAACACATCCCGCTGCGCTATTTCTCTTCTCCCTAATACCGCCAACGCCACTGCAGGGCACCTCTGTTTGTCTTCCTATTTGGGAGACAGCTTCTTTTTTTTTTTTTTTTTTTCCCATTTGCAACCGATTCACCGTTGCCCACCTTATCCGTTAATGAATCATGTGACTACTCGGTAAAAAGGTTCTTGAGAATTTGTGTTTTAGAAATAAGATGTTTTGTTTCAGGGCAGCACAGTGGTGTAGTAGATGCTAGAGGATGACTGTCTTTTGGTTCCAAGGTTTGGGGTTCGAATCTCGGCTGTGGTGTGCCTTTGTGGTACTCTCGCTTGCTTGCTTCCTCCAAGAAGAACCTAAATTGTCCATGGGTGCGATAGTGAGTGTGAATAATTTGACTGTACGTGCCCTGTGATTAACTAATGACTTCTGCATGGTGTAACTTTCCAAAGTCAACTTGGTAAAGACTCCATCCCAAGATGGTTTCTTTGCACAATCCTGCACCTGGGGTCCTGTCGGATGTGGTAGACCCCAGCTTTTCTTTTGGGTATGCTCTTGCACTGCCATCATTATTGCCTCTGTGTTGTCTTTCAATCTAGCCTTTTACAGCCACCAATATGTTTTCTAAGCCACATCGTCAATTTGTCGGTGGTACTTGCCATGGAGAGGCTTGTGTTTCCATGTAAGTCCATCTGGCTCCTTCTCCTTACTGGGTTTCTGTTACCAGAGTCATTCCCTAAGCAGGAAACAAGTCTTCCCTGGGGGCCATGATGTATTCTTGTTGTTTCATCTTGGATAGTGCCTATGATGTTCACTAGTCCACACCTAGTCTACAAGAATTGCTTGGCTTTGATAGACTTCAGTGTTATTAAGTGCCAATCCAGATGCTGTTTGTTACTTATCAAGTTAAAGTAAACATACATGTATATCTGCAAAGGCATTACATTAAAGGTAGTTTCGAGTTTGATGCTAAATGCAAATTTCAAACATTTCCAGGAAAAAAAGGCCGGTATGTCATATGTTTATGCTTATGTGACAAAAGAACAAGGCAGTTTCCCTACGGTTTTATCGACTCCTTTTCCTTGCCATCCACCTTTTTGCTTCCTGTCTTTCTTTGCGCACATTCTTCTCTAACACCACTCGCTATCTCTACCTGCCTTCTTTTCTTTGTCTATCTACCTCCCTCGGGGCTCAGTAGTTCTGTTTTTCTGTGGGAGTTTGGGGCGTGAGGCCAAGGAGAGTCCTCGTCAGCCAAGCGTTTACAAAAGCTTGCTGCCACGTCAACAAGGACAAACTGTTTTTCTCTCTCTCTCTCTCTCGCCTATTTCCCAAATTCCGCCACTACTGTTCACATTCTTACTTGTAGGCACAGCATCATCGTGATGATCAATGTACATTTCTGTATTTTTGCTGTGAACGTGTCAATTGTGTGAGTTCGTATATCGTACACGTGTGTGAGTGTGTGTGCGTCTTCATGGGGTGGTCTGACAAAAAGCCCTGCTTCCTACCCGGAATAATTGATTTAACAAATTGCCGGCCATGTTTCATTCTGGGGAAGTGACAGGAGCAAAACGGGGAGATGGAGCCAGGAGATTAATTGGGAAACAAAGTCATCTTTATGGAAATTAAATGCATCCTCTGATGATAGCCTTGCTTTTCTATCAGTCTGCAGGGGTTTGTCCCTCGTGCATAATAAAAGACTGGGAGGCCTCCAGAACATCACAGCAATGTCTGTCGACTCCGGAGCCGAGTACCCTACGGCACTGCCAGAGCCAGCCCCCATTTTCATGGGTGATGTGTTTTGGGCTACATCATTGGAAGGCAATGAACCCAGAAAATACAGCTGCTCCCACAAACAATGTAGAATCCTCTCTCCCTCTGAAAAAAAAAGTGGTAACACAGGAGTCTTCATCAAAATCAACTCACAAGAATATTTAGTCGTGTTGTTGATAGCATTTGCGTGTGGAAATTTTTTAGATTGTTTGGAGCATTCCAACATGAACATTAAAGTAGAAGAACCAGAAACCAATTCAAACAATCACTGTGTTACAGACCATTAAATGTAATGAATTGGAGATTACATCAATTAAAATACATTTGCCAGTTGCCTGTTATGTCCATCAAATTTGAAGATAGAGGCTATGAATTGAACCCCATATGCAGTTAAGCCCAAAATGATTCATTCTATGCTAATTTTCTCACAAAGCTGTATCATGCCTCAACCGTGACCCTAAATAGCATCAGCAGTATGAAATGGGTGAGTAGAATTGCAGTATGACAGTTTTTTATGCAGTTGTGGCAAGAAAACAGTTATCTCATTCCTTAATGCCATTTTGAAAATCATTCTAATACCACATTTTATCAGAGAATTGAGGAAAACATTTTTTTAAAAAGGTTTCTGATAACTTTTAGCAGATTCAAGAATAGTGATTCGCAGTCAGGGTTGTGAGAGGTTATCAGAGTGATATGGAAAATTCAATCAAAAATATTTTGCTCATAAATGAATCAAAGGTAAGTAATTACTGTTCTTTTTGTGTAATGATCCACACACTCATTAAACTTCCTCACTCTCAACTGCTTAAAGCTGTACACACATCTGGCAGAGACCTCTGCAGCTGTTATTTACGGGTCAGCGTAACGCACAGGTTCCTTGAGTTGATGTGTGGAAGGGGCACAAACCTCAGGGCTGTTCACATGGGGACCGATTGACACTACGATAAATCTCTTTTCAAAGAGGGAGGCCAGGGAGCGAGGTGCAGACAGTGTGACAAGCTTATTCCCAAGAAACCTTCTTGTCACACTCCAGTCTCATACATGCCTGCATATATCCAACTTAACTATCATAAAACTTAGTTCCAGGAACTATCTCACTTTTATGTTGAGATATTTTGATTTTTAAAGAGATCATAATTTGCTGATAGGTCGACGAGTGCAGAGCAAGTGTTTCTCGTACGAGGCAGATCTTTGTTGTGACTCTAAATTTGGTTCCCTGACTTTTTGAAATTGAATAGTGGACATGATCATAACGGCAAGTTATTTAACAGGTCATTGCCAAAAAAAAATGAGTCATGTTATGTCCTGTTGTTTTGTTTGTTTTTTCATTGTCCGTTTGTCAGAATGAAGAAAAAGCAGAGTACGGTATTCTGAACAATATACGCAAGAATGTTCTTCCTATTCAAGTGTCTTTGTAAACTGTCCCCCCCTCCATTTTAGGATATTTTCCTAGCCAAGCCTACAGAAGTATGGCCGACACATCCATGGTTGAGGCTACCATTACCTCTGGATCAGGTCGGCAATTTTCCCCGTCTTTTTCAGCCCTCTGCAATCAAACCATCTCTTCAATTGAACATTAATATGTTCATCAATGTCTATACCAGTAAATTTGGCACCATTGACATCATCCTTGGACAGAATTTGTAGGTTTAGCTCAATAGACGAGTGTTCACATGCGTAGCCTATAGCATGACTGGCCCGCCGAGTTTGACCCCTCTCGCTAGCGTCATGGTTACATCTACGCAAGATTACAAGGACATAAGAATGGATAAGAATGCCAATTAAGAAGCATTTAAAGTTTCCTTGGCGATAAGTTACCATTACAAAAATGTTGACATTCATAATAAATGGTCTAATGTAGCCTCTGTGTTTGAATTAGAAAGTTTGTACCTAACCTTCAAAATATTTTGTAAACCACTGCGATTGGCTGGCAACCAGTCCAGGGTGTCCCCCGCCTACTGCCCAAAGCCAGCTGAGATAGGCTCCAGCACCCCCCGCGACCCTTGTGAGGAATAAGCGGTCAAGAAAATGAATGGATGGGTGTAAACCAACTCAAGCATATCACTGCCGCCTCAAAATTGTACTCAAAGAAAAGATATTTGTGTGAGTATAATCTATGCAACGCTCTCATTTGTGCGTGTTTGTAAATGTTGCTTGGAGTGCATACGATCATGCAAAAGTGGAGAATCACAGGGCCCATTAGTAAAACCATCATTACTCCCCAATCATCTAGGGTTGCACACCGAGAAATTAAAATGACGATGACGCAGGGTTTACCAATCCCCAGGGGTCTTGCGGCATCTTCTGCTGCACTGCCTTCCAAGCTGTTAGCGTTGCACTGTGCCATTCCCGCGCCTGGTGCTATTCCACCCACCCTTTTCCTCATTGTTCGGTATCTATTTCAGTTTTAACACCCCTCTTTATTGCCCTTGCACACCCATAACTGCTCAGGGGTCTTGTTTCGCAAGAGCTGTCAAATGCACTTCCTCGCCAGGTAAATTTAAAGTTGTGACATCCAACGGCTTGGTGTGACACGGAACCCGATGTGGAAAGATGTGTCTGACTTCCTCCTGCAGTTGTGTTCCATGACGGCTTGTGTGTGTGTGTGTGTGTGTGTGTGTGTGTGGTTCCGACTTTCTGGGGAAAAGACCAATTAGGGACAACTACAGTGCCCCCAATTCAAAATAAGCTGATTTAGACTGTGAAAATGCTAGAGCAATATAAACTGAACTTGGGGAAAAGAAGGAATGCTGTCACTATAATAGGTCAAATGAATAATTTAAAAACACAAACAAGTCACAAATAGATTAAAATTACAGTAGAAATGCAAAAGATCAATCCATCCATTCAATTACTGTAGAACTTCTCATGATGAGGAATAAACATGTTGAATTTTTAGTCCTAGTTTGGCCACTTCTGACACCTCATTTTCGAAAGAAAGGTGTATGTGTTTGGAGGTGGACTTGGAAAACGTAATACAAGCTAAATCTTATAGATTTAAAATAATATACAATTCATCTGACGAAAGGCCAATAGGATCATATCGTTTATATCTTGAGGAGTTATTACAGAAAGCAACAAACAGGATGTAACCTGCTCATTTCCTCATTCTTTTATAAATCAGACATGGAGAGGCTTATCCTAGTGATATTTTGGTTCAGGTGGGCATATTTCGAGATGTCCATTTAAATGTTGGTGCTAATTGATTGCTGTTTGTTGACATTAGCAATTTACGTATAACGATTTTGAATGGCGCAATTGTGTCCGACTCCTGCTTTGACTCCCATCAAGACATGGGAAGAGTGAAGAGGGCGGGGCTGGATTATAAATGGGTATTTTACAATTAATTAGTTCTTTACTGACTTCTCCAAAACAAACTGATGATATGGAAATTGAAAATAGAATTTTCCTGATCAGAAAATAGAGAGTTTATATATATATATGAATGAAAACAAAGTAAAAATGTTGTGTCTCCTTTGTGTATGGCCTTGCCACATCCTGTCAAAGTATGTACACACATCTGATATCGACGTCGAGTGAGCTGAAGGTTTTCAAACTTTGCCTAACTTTGGTGCATGGCAAAGTGTGTGCGAGAATTCTCCACTCTGACAGAAAAAATAAAATAAAAGGCCCAGCTGGTTCAGCTGGCATTTGAAAGACGTAACCCAAAAATGCACAAACGAGTAGAAGGATGTCGGATACAAAAAATATGCCCGCACTTGTCGCCTTGACTCTTCTAACACTAAAGCATGTTTTTAATTTACCCAATGCCTCCATGGCATACCTGTTCATAACACAGAGTGAATTAGTGAGTGTCACTATCAATACATACTTTGATCGTTTTGGTGCACATGCTATCGCTGCATTTCCTGTTGCGATTGGCACATTTGAAGCATTTCCCAGAAACAATATGCCATATAGAGTCTTGAACAGTGCAATGGGAACGTTAAGAAAATAAAAGCCAGTAAAATTTGCTTCCCTCGGCATAATGTGCGGACTCACTTTTACTTTGAAGTCCGAGAAGAAAACATCTCAGCAGGGAGACACAAACGTTTCGGGAACAAGAACATTTCTGAACACGACAGCCACGGAATAATAGAAAAGAAACAGAATGAAAGGCAACCTTTAGTGAATAGCAGACGCTCCAATGCACATACTCAAACATGCAAGCACGCCGTGGGAGGGAGATAAAGAGACAGGGGGAGATGGACAGATGCTGAATCAGAAACAAACTAAATAAGTCATGAAATGGACTGCTCGCAGAGAGGAGACGGGAAAATGTGCACGGCTGCAGACTTCAGACGCTCCAAACATAACAACAAATGGTCGTCGCAGTACGCTTTCATTTAATGAAAGCTAATGAATTCCTCTGCTGGTTAGCTTGTGTCCACAGCAGGCATATCCGTCAACTTATTTATCACTAACACACAAGTCATGAAAGAAGCAGATCAATTTATGAACAAAGGATAAG
This sequence comes from Festucalex cinctus, assembly GCF_051991245.1. Classification (NCBI taxonomy): domain Eukaryota; kingdom Metazoa; phylum Chordata; class Actinopteri; order Syngnathiformes; family Syngnathidae; genus Festucalex; species Festucalex cinctus. The sequence goes on from NC_135425.1 coordinate 17,533,923, forward strand.
AATTTAAGATTTTTGCAAATCTCATATTCACTCTGTTTCTATACTATACATTTGGAATTTAGTTCAAGTTTGTGAAGTGATTTTTAAACAATAGCAACAAATATTTAATTTGGTAACCAGGCAAGACCAAAATTTGCTGATTAATGATATTTTATATGGAGGTTAACGTTAAACTGCAGGAAGTGTGCCTTGAAAACATAGCGCAGTCGGAAAAAGTAGCCAAAATAAACTGTTATTGTTCTTCAAATCCAGTTAATCAACCCATATGTAGTAAAGTAAAGAACATGAGTCTTCTAATATTAACGGTTAGAGTGGCTACGACTCAAGATGAATATAAAACTCACGACAAGATTGTGACACTTTGCTAATGAAAATTCTGCGGGACATATCAGTGAGAAGGAATTGGATCAAATAATTTAATCTTGCTGCCTCTTTATTGGTCCGCCCACAGAACCAAATGAAATAAGTGTCAGGTCTAATTATGTAAGGACATTGCTCTTCCAGCACAAAAGGACATACACATGTATGAGCGATGCAAAATAATATAGATTTATAGTCGGCATTTCTGCTACATTTCATTGCATCGCAGCTTAATCTTTAGTGAAAGCTGTGAATACCAAAGGAGATTTGATTAAGTATTGATCAAGGTTAGTGATTCAATAAATATTTAAAACAACATAAACTCTGTTTTGCTTATCTATGTACATAAACAGCACTCTTTTGCTCCAGGCATACTTCTATAATTAAGTTTGGTATACCTGCACATTTTAAATTACAAATACACAGAGGTAAACACGGATACTGTTATTGCATATATGTCCCGTAACTTCAGCATTATATAACCAATGAGAAGGAAATAATAAGAACAAGAATAAGAACTGGATGTACAACTGTGTGTAGTCATTACATGAAGTGATTTAGCTCCCAAGCAACTGAACATTTACATTTATTAACAACATGGACTATGTTTAATTATTATGTTTTATACACTGCAGTTCCAGAGACAGAAGGTCCATCAATCCGTCAATGAAGGACGCCCATTTTGTTGACGAATTATGGGAAATTTCGAAAGCTGACGGGCCTAGCATTGCTGGAAATGTGCGTTCATTTTTCAATATACCGTATTTTCCGCACTATAAGGCGCACCGCATTATAAAGCGCACCTTTAATGAATGACATATTTTAAAACTTTTTCCATATATAAGGCGCTACAGTAGAGGCTGAGGTTACGTTATGCATCCATTAGATGGTGCTGCGCTAAAGGGAATGTCAACAAAACAGTCAGATAGGTCAGTCAAACTCCATTAATAGATTACAAACCAGATTTCTGACAACTCCATTCACTCCCAAAATTAGTAAACAGCTGTTTTATTATTTTCTCTGAGGTAAAGTATTAGTATTAGCTAGCGATCCAAGATGGCGGGATCTTCTGTGCATGCGCGTCACCGATCGTGCAGGGTCACCGATAGCGTCTTGACAGCGAGACCTGTTGCGGCTCAATATCGATCCATATATAAGGCGCACTGGATTATAAGGCGCATGGTCAGCTTTTGAAAAAATTGAAGGTTTTTAGGTGCGCCTTATAGTGCGGAAAATACGGTAAACATTAATAACGAGGTCAGTACCAACTAACGATATCCCATTTTGCATTTATTGGTACATCCGTATGCCGCACACTGTGGCATTTTCGTCAGAGAGACAGAAAATAACATGAAAACGCCACAAAGAATTCAGTGTGTTCAAGTTAGGGGAGCCTAGTTAGATGGGCGTGGCTTAACGTCTCACTACGGCAGCATTAGAATTCCAGGTTATTATATATGTCCGTAACTTCATAGACGGTCCGCATGGAGACAAACTACAAATTACAATTGTTTTCTACTTCTTTCTATCTAAAGTGTTATTCATACTCAAACGCTCTTCACTGCATCCTCTCGTATGAGAAAATATAGACTACAGCAGAGTATCAAAGGCTAAAATATGCCAACAGAGAGAAGAACGACTGACGGAAAATTACTGTTGGTCCTAAAATAGAGGCTATAATTTACAAATGACGAAAGTGTGGTTAAAATACAAATGACAATTGCAGTTTAGTTTGGCTTGAAATGATGACGGGCGATGGCCGGACCGTCATAATTCATTTACACACCCACCTCTCTCAGAATTTTATGTGCCCCAGTGTTATTGTTTAGTTCACTCTGAGCTCCTTGTTTTTGAATGACACATGACACGCTTTTGAGTGATGAGCTGTGTTATCGCGACACAATTAACATCAGCATCATCAAGCCTGTAACTTCGCCTTCACATTAAAATGAGGACAGTCATTAATATTATTAGCAAAGTAGCACCATCTTTTGTAAATCCCAGGAGTGGGCGCAATGTCTCATTTGGGCAGCTTACGCGTGTTGCTGTGGCAGGACAGACAGGAAGGTAAGGAGAGGGAAACTAGGTCAGATGGGAGACTGTACAGAAAATGCTGTTCTTCTCCTGTAGCACAATGATGTCAAATGTTAGACTCCATTTATATCCCAGGATGTATTTTTCTCTCCGCATAGCCTGTTCTCATGAGAATTAAGCAGAATTTGTCGAAAAACTAACGTAGCCAATGAAAACTAACTGATCCTAAATTAAAGCGAGGCAACACAGCTTTGTTTGATTTGCTTCACATAAGCAGACACAACACCTCGATGCATTGAAAACAGAACAGCTAACGACATTACATTGACCACATCAGACTCAACTCAACTTTATTTATAAAGCACTTTAAGAACAGGACACAATAACAGAATACTATAAAAACATACTGTGCGCAGCATAACAGCTAAATGCAGTTTCACCATGTTTGCTTTGAAATTTGGGCTCTCCTAATTGACAGACCTTGACCACATTAGACACATGAACAAAAAACTTTTTAAAAAAAAATAATACAAAAAAATAAAAATAAAGATACAAATGTTTTTCGAAAATTACAAAAAAAAAGAAAAGAAAAAAAGACCATTCTGTGAAATTGGCCGTACTGTGTGCAGCATAACAGCTAAATGCAGCTTCACCATGTTTGTTTTGAAATTTGAGTTCTATTAATTGACTAATTGACAGACCTCAGAGCGCTACTGGGTTTATAAACAAGAGATGACTTTTTTTTTTTTTTTTACTGTGGATTGTGCATCCTGTTTGCCTAAAAAGGTTCAAACGACTTTACGGGAAAGAGAAACGCGTGGCTGTCCTGTGTGAAAAGGAAGTTAATGTGCTTCACTATCTTCTCTTTTTTCAGAATGTGCTTCATCTTAATGAGGGTTGATAATATTTCTATAATTCACATTCTTATTGTTCTCTCTCATTTGATGTTATCGTTGCATCTTCATACCTCCCCGTGTGTAAAGTGCCATTGTGTCGTTTCCTTTTGAACACAGCGGCTCACTGGTTTCTGCCATCCTGGCAATTTGGCGCTTATTTGACTCAGCATCTGTTTGACAGGCACTGTGTGACACTCAAGTCAATGTTAAAACACACGGCCCCATTCAGGCTCCGGCTCTGAAGGTCCATAAATGACTGCAAGCTCAGGCTAAACTTGCGCTCCCTCATAAAATCTCATTAAAGTTTGATTATCTCAAATTGCGTCCTCAAAGAGCCTTAAGCGGTCTTCCCTAAAATAACAGGGAGTAGTAATCATTTTATCCCATTAATGATAAAAATATTCTTGTAGACTCTCTCTTCAACATTTTTTTGTGTTTCTTCTTAAGCATTATCTGTTTTTAGCGCTTTGTTTCTCGACTGCATTTCTGAAATCGTTGTTTTGTATCGCACCATGTCGGTCCAGTGTGACACCAGCACTTTACAAGCAGTCTGAATGTGTGTGGCGGGAAAAAAAAAAAAAAAAAATCCTTTTTGTCTTTGCACCACTCTCCATGGTGCTAGGAGAGTCTTGCTGCGCTTGGCCCAGTTTCTCATTGTGTCGCTCTCCATGGTGCTGGAAGTCAAATCTGTCTCTGTGAGGACTGCTGTTTATACTGTATTTTAAATGAAGGCTAACAGCCTTGTAAAACACAAAATGTACAGTACATAGCAATGTTTATGCTTGTGGCACAGTGCCGTCGAAAGGCTACTTTCTTTATGGTGATATAATGATATAATGATTCCACTGTTCCACTTTGGATTATTCTGTCTCCCACGGAAACAGTGGGGTCAATTATTTAGGAGGGTTACACTTAGTTTTTAATGTTGAACACATTCACAAGGTGAGAATCGGGCATATGAAACGTGCAATTTCTTTGCGCTGATATTTGAAAGAGGTTTTAAAAAAATACACTGTGTCCCTGAGCTAAGAAAAATAGTTTTTTTCTCATAACAGTTTAACAGTTTTTTTGGTGCATAAATAGCATACACACACAGCGTAAAGCAAGAGAGGGGATGCCTTCGTGCTTCGAGGTCATTTTTCCTCAGATGGAACCAAGCGGGATGATTTATGAACAGCTCCGACTATTACATTTGGTCACAAAACCTTTCGGCATCTGCTTGAAACCTCAAAGGTTGAGAAATTTCATCAGTCTGCATAACATGGACCAAAAAAATACATTTAAATCGACAAATGCTTGCCTTCATTTAAAGAAGATGACCCCGGATGCTAAAAACTAGAAAAGGGCTACAAGAGATGACTTTGAGTTTTTTGAGGTGCCATTTTAATGGAAGCCGATGAACTGACAAATCGTTTATGGTTTATGTCAGAAATGTCAGAAAGTACATCAGGTTGCTGATTTGACATATTTTATATTCAAAATAGAAACTATTGCACTGTTTTCAATGACTGCGATTGGCTGGCAACCAGTCCAGGGTGTACCCACGTCCCCACCTACTGCCCAGAGCCAGCTGAGATAGGCTCCAGTACCCCCCCGCGACCCCAAAATATTCATGCCATTTCATCTCCACTGTATGTAAACCTCTGTATTTTGTTTTATTTATTTATTTATTTATTATTTTTATTATTATTATTATTATTATTGTTATTATTATTATTATTATTATCATTATTATTATTATTATTATTTGATTGGGGTGGAGTAAATGACATGCATGGCAAAAATCAAGTAAATGACATTATTGAGCTTGATTATCAAATCATACATTGAAATTTAAATGACAATTTAATAATTTAAGTGTCATTCCATGACGATATACACTTAAATTGTGTCCTGTGTCAAGCTTCATGTTGAGAGTAACACTTGCTATTATGATTCATTGTAGTAAGCCTATTGTGTTTTGATAAGGACAATATTTCATGTTTCACGAGGAGTTAGCTGACCAATATTCTCGTTCATCTCAGGGTAGAGAAGTGATCATAAATGGACTGTTCTAATTGTTAGATATTCCGCCTCTCATCCAAGCAGGCTTCATTAGTTCCAGCACAGGCTAGATAAGACAACTCTAAGCTGATCCATGTCTTATACGTTTATGTGCCGTGCTCCCATCCCTAAATATGATCTAAATCAGGGGAGATGGACTCACATAACACCATTTAATTATGGTGATATGTATATAAATATCATTTGAGCCAAAGTTTATATCATCCAAAAAGATACATAATGAAAAAACAGACTCCCCAACTCATCCTGGCGGCCTACAATGATCTAAAAGAAAACGAAAACAACACGCTCATTAATCAGTCATCATAAACTCCAATAAAATCAACTGTTGTCAGAATCCAAACTGAATGCATAAGCTGCTGCTTCCTTTCATTTCTGTAATAGTTGATCCTTGATGTAAGTCGCTCCACTAAGTGCCATACATATAAAACTGCATCTCAAGACACTTGAAAATACTTGTCCTTAGCGACTCTATGACCGCTCCCAGTCATGCTAATAAGCAGTTTTCAGCTCCTCCCAGTTAACCTCCAGGTGTCTTCTTCAAACTTGGATGACTTTTCAGTTTTACATTCAGCCCATGTGCGACTGAAGTGCCACTTGTACCTTGATGAATAAATTCAGCAATCACTCAGCGCAGACACGGTCGGAATTGCCCTGCCTGCCACTTTGAGCGCAGGGTGTAATTGACTTGCACTGAGTCAGCATTGCTGAAAAGCATCCGAGTATGGATTTGCTCCCTGACTGGATGTGAGTGCTGCCACTTTTTCATAATGAACATTGGTGTTGCCGCTCAGACGTTGTCTGCTAACATGCCTCTTAGCTTGTTGTGAAGACAAAAGACTAATGTGGTAACAGATCATTGCAACAGCTTGTTTGTTTACGACACCATGTACATACTGTAATCTGTCATTGTAACAGTGTCGAAATCCACACCTACACTGGTGATTTTAAAAACATATATCATGGTTTAAAAAGGCATTTATGTCCAGAGGAAAATGTATTTTTGGTGCTACGGTAATCAATCAGAAGCCTGGTGAAACAAAAAGCGTCTTTTTCGCACATTATGACACCTGGCACATTTGTAGGCGTACATATATATTTACATACAGCATAATACACCTATGTATGTGGTTGAAAGCTGCTGTCCCCGTGACCTGACCTCGGGTAAGTGGTAGTAAATGGATGCATGGACCTATGTATATATATATGTATATATGTATGTATAAATTAATGATACAAAATGTGGAATTAGAGAATATGCATTTGTAGGTGTTTTAATTGATCACAAACGCAATTGGTAATTGAAGTACGGTTTAAATTTTCCATTCACATTGGTGTGTTAAGTAAAAGAATTTCATATCAATAAAACATTGAAAAACCTTTACTGTTCATTGATTAGATTTTACCTCTTATAGAGCCACCAATAGTTACACATGATTGAGCCACTTGATTATAGCAGTGCAGAGCAAATTGACTTACAAAACTGTTTTTGATATATGTCGTATAACAGTTAACATACATCTAATGCAGTGGTTCTTACATTTGTTGGAGTTACGAAAACCCATTAGTTTCCTATGTGCACTTCTTTATTGGGATTTTTTTTTCTTCGAATTTAAGACGTAGATATAGGGTTTACTGGTGCTGTGCTAAATTAGAATTGCTCAATTTGGCATTGCAAATCATACAGTTAGGTCGATGCCTCCCATCACTCAACTCAACTCAACTCAACTCAACTCAACTCAACTCAACTCAACTCAACTCAACTCAACTCAACTCAACTCCGTAGAGCACTTTAAAACAACCACCACTGTTCTCTGAACTCTTTGTCTGCCAGGGTCAGAATTTCCGAACCGTACAACCCGACCGTATAGCTACTACTACTCTGTGTTTGCATAGTCCTAACACAGATTTTTTTGTGGGCCTTGAAACATCAGTCAAAATGCTCTAAATCAGCTGGCACTGAGGTGATCTTTTCTGAAAATGACTGGCAGTCAAAGAGTTAAGCTGGAACCCAGATACAATGAAAACAGCAGATGGCTCAGAATTGAACCCTGTGGAACACCATACGTTCTGTTATACATGTGAATTTATATTGCACGTTTGTCCAACCACTTTTTTTTTTTTTTTTTTTTTTGCTTGACATAGTTAGTATGAAGGGATTACAATCTTGAAGAAATCACAAGTTGACTACTGAGTGCACCTAATTCCCTGTAGCACATATAGGCCAAGCAAAGTAATGTGATCACCTGCAGCCAATTATGGCCAAGTGGCCGTATCATCACTACGCATTTGAGTCGGCTGTGTCAAGCCTTTGAGACAAATTCACTGAACCCAGGTTAAGAACTACTGAACTAATAATTCCAACATTATTATTATAAATAATGTCATATTTATCATAATAAAAAAAAGAAGCATTTGGAGTGTGGTCCCTTGTCAAGTCATCATAGTCCAAGTGTAAACAATATCAAACACAAGTCAAGCAAAGGGGCAGATGGGACACACTAAGAAAAGGCATATCCAGCATATGAAACAATCAGAATGAATAATCAAAGGATTTGGGGGTGGTGCAACGCCGCTGGAACACTTGACTCTCAGAAAGACAAACTGGGACAGACAAATGAGGGCGCTGAATAAAAAGATCAGGCAAGGTGAGATAATGAGACACAGGTGAAGCCCCTCAGGGAGGGGCAGGTCAACACAATGGGGGGAAACTGAAGGACAAGCAAGGTACAAGATGTGTGTACTTCAAAACAACACACAGGATGCAGTCATAGAATGTGGAACAAGGGAGAGCTGGGGGTAGGCAGGAACCGAAGCATGTCAGGGACGATTTGGCGGTCTTGTGGTCTTGTTTTAAAGCAATTCCCAATGATTAGTTTAGATTTGGTATTTTTTGTTATCAATCAATCAATCAACTTTATTTATATAGCACCTTTCAAACATTTAAAATGCAACTCAAAGTGCTGGACATCCATAATACAATAAAATAAAAGAAAGATCGTACCCACAGACACACCCAAAACCCAACAAACACATGAAAACCGCAACATGGCGGGGCACAGAAGTACCCTGTAAGGAAAGGCACCCAGGAGGAGTTCATCCACAGTGAGATGGATGAAGACCAAGCATCCCTCTCACTGTGGAGGCTCCCCCATAAGAAAACACTGGAGCTAAAAATGTAATAACTACCAAATAAAAACATTTAAACACGAAAAGAAAACAGTTAAACATGATAGAAAAAATAAATAATTAAAAACAAAGCTACAAGACAATATAGATTAAAATAGTTAAATAAATAAAAGGGATAAAAAAAATAAAAACAAATAAAAAAAAATAAAATAAATAATAATAATAATGATAATAACAATAAATAAATAAATAAATAAATAAATAAATAAATAAATAAATAGATAAAAGATCAATCAAATGCCAAACTAAAAAAGTAAGTCTTAAGCCTCCTCTTTAAAAAAAGAAATATTCTCTGCAGACCTGATGCTGTCCGGCAGGCCATTCCATAGCTGAGGACCATAGTGGCTAAAGGCAGCTTCACCATGTGTCTTGGTCCTCACCTTTGGAATAGTTAAAAGGCCACTGCCAGAAGACCTCAGAAGCCGCGAGGGGTAATAGGGTAAAAGCAAGTAAGATAAATAAGATGGGCCAAGACCGTTAGGACATTTAAAAACTAATAAAAGCACCTTAAAATTAATCCTGAAACGCATGGGGAGCCAATGCAGCGATTTTAAAACTGGTGTAATGTGCTCCTGTTAACACCAAAAGCATGTGGGAATGTTGCATGTTTGAGAAGCAAACTGTTGTTGTTTTTACCAAGATTGATTTGGGTTATAAGGTCCATAAAAAAAATTATACAACACAGCATTATCACCACAACAACCTGCCAGCACTAGAAATGATCCAAACTCAATTTGATATGAACTGAAGCTCTTCATCCGGAGGCATGTTTGTAGTGTTTGATAAATGTCACTTGATGCACTGTTTTCTCCCCCACTTCAAGGACAATATCAAAACTGACAGAAAGTAATTGCAGGTGATCGTGAGTCACCCTTAAAAACAATTTTAATAAAATACAAGTGACTTGAACCCGCGTTTACAATCAATCACTTCTAAGGTTAAGCGTTCCTCATAAATGGCAAGATTTAAAACGTTTTTTATCCTTCAGAAAAATCAATATTAGCACAGTCCGTTTTGACTCTATAGTTGGAGTTACTTCACAACTTTCAGTGAATGTTACGGAAAGTGAAGAAAACACAAATACATGGTTCCAAAGAGATGCTAACAGTCTTAACACATCAAGGGACATTAAATTTTATATCCAAAATTACTAAATTCAACGTTATTTATATAACACATTAACAATAGTTGCTTCCAGAACACATGGTATAAAACATAATACAACCATAACGAACCAATAAAAATAAAATGTGCTATTCTCCAACAAGGTGCTATCCATGTTTTACATCAAGTGTGTCCAAACTATAGCCCCGGGGACATCTTTCACTTTGTGGCAAGTAAAGATAATTAGTCACAAGCATGACTGGTTTTCTCCACTTTCTGCTCAGTGTCAAGGTCAAAATTGTGAACATATCACATGAATGAGTCCCAAATTACTACTTTAAAAATGGCCAGCTTTTGACAGATTGCTCATGTTTTGATTCTGAAAGAAGAGATTGGATTCGGCTGGTTTTCAGTGCAGGGGCGGACATTTTCGGCTGGTTTGCAGGCTCTCTGGCCACTCTAAAATCTTGTTCAAATCCCAAAACTATTTGATTTATAGAAAGCTGTTCTGTTTCAAATGACAGTGGAAGATATAAACATTATGGCATTGCTTGAATGACTGAATTGTCTATGCTTGATAAATTAAATTAAAAATAATTTAGAAGTGGCCTTTGCATCCTTATATTTTTCTGTATGCAGCCCGTCGAGTGAAAATTTTAGATAACCCTGTTTCATGTAGTCTACAGATGTGGTGGACAGTTAGGCTTGTACATAATTTGAACATTGCCTGAAATCAACATTAATACGTTATACTATGAATTGCCATTGAACATGCTTGCTGGTATGATCAATTTTTAATGCTTAAAACCCTCAATTATTTTTAAATGGATTATTCATTAGAAACTGTCATGGGGGTTCTTCGTGGTAGAGTGCAGGCAAAAGGCGGGTGAACCAAAACAAGCACGAGTGCAGGGTGCACAAACAACATAAGAGAAAGACTTACCACCAACAATGGCAATGTCCATACACCAAGTTCATGCATGTTGGTGATAGACCAGATCAGCAGATATTCATGCATCTGGCTTTGATGACGTCAGTGCTAAATAAATATCATCATTGAATATTCGAAACGTTCCTTGGAATCAATCAAATGATCTATTATGATAAATTAGTGTACTGTGACAATTATGTATTATTTAGCTGGTACGTCAACAACACTTACATAATTGCAATTATGCAATAAATTATCAACAAGTCTGGATAGAAGTAATTTAAATTCAGATATGATAATTAATTAGTCACGGAATGTGGCACAGAAAAATGAAATGATTAAAGTGGAGGGATTTTCTACTCTAATTGCTTTAAATTACAGGGTACAATATGCATCCTTCATTACCATAATGGCAAAAACAATTTGAATCTTTCAACACTGAATTTAAAGCTCCTTGTGCATTTATTTGGTAGGGGCTTGAAAGTGTTTGTGCATGTGTGTTTGTGTGTCTATGACAAGTGAAGCTAGGATATTTATGCATGTGCAGCGACAGTAGAGTACGCAGTATAAACAGGAATTAGATCAGTCACACATGTTTATTACCAACTATAATTTAGCAAGAAAAGCCTGGTTCTTGCCAAGCCTATGAAATATGTGGTTATTCTGTCTGTACTGACAGACTGTCCGTCAGTCCATCACTGATGTTGGGGGGGTTGGGGATAGAAATAAAAAAAAAATTCTACATTTAATACATTTACATACAGCATTATACATTTTTAGAGAAAATATTCTTTAAATAAATGAACAATTTAGATTTTTTTTTAAAAGAATAATTAAATATTCAGAAAATGTCAGAGTCCAAATTTTTGAGTTGTCAGAAAAAGAGAGATGGAAGTCATGTGATTTTTTTAAAATACCTATGCCAAAAATTGGCCATAAAATGTCCAAAAAGGAAGAGGAAAAGCATAAAATTACCATATAATGTACACAAAATTGCAAAAAAAAAAAAAAAGTCAGAAGATTATTTAATAAAGTCAGAAAAGAAAACTTTCAAAAAGTAATATGTCACAAAACAAAAAGAAGAGAGGCAGAAAAATACTATTAAATGTCTTTGGAATTGCCAAAAAAGTCTGAAAATTCATTAATAAAAAGACAGAAAAGAAAATGTTCTAACTATAAAGTAAAAAGTAACTATAAAATGTCCAAAAACAAAAGAAGAAATCCCGAAAATTACCATATGATGTTCACAAAATTGCCAAAAAAAAAGTCAGAAAATTGATAGCAAAATGGCAGAAACAAATGTCAAGAGATAGCCATAAATAAAATGTGCAAAAAAAAGAGAGAGAGAGAGAGAGGCAGAAAATGACTGTAATATGTTCATATAATTGCCAAAAATGTCAGAAATTTGGCAGAAAGTCAGAAAGTGATGACTGAAATGTGGGGTTAGGGTTAAAATAAATTACATTTTGGTTCGGCTTAAAAAACAAAAACGCACTGAATGTCTCTGTTCTCATGGACATTTGGGAATCTTGAAAGTGTGTCCTTTTGAGTAAACATTGGCAAGAAAAGACCGATTGACATTCAGCGATAATTGTAATAAAAATATGTTCAATCACAATCAAAATGTCTACCTGTACAAAGTTAGCATGTTTATTAAGGTGGTGGTGGCTTACACGAGGACTTATAAATTTCTGTTGCTGTGACAGTGTGAAGACCAATTTCTTATGTGGCTGTTTGTGCTGGTCGAATTGGCCACCCCTGACGTAGCTGATCAAAGTGTTTACCAGAGTGTCATTTGTCATATTTGACAGCTACGATGAAAAGTGTGAGGGTGAAAGAGAAACAATTGGGAAGTGTCTGTCCAACAGGAGGGGTGAGAACCTCTCCAAAGCCCGATCTGTTGAGTGTCAGACAATAATGCCTGTAGATAGACGCTCGACTCGAGGGTATTAACTCAAACATGAACGACTAATGCCACAGGATAAAGCGTTCAGCCTCACTTACAGGGGCACAGCCACTCCCACAGGATCATAGAGGCTGGACGCCATGCAGTAAATTAACACAGACTTGTGTGTGCCTGTGCCAAGGGATAAAGACAAGCTTCAAACACTATCAAACACTAGACTGAGCCTTGATAGTTTTTTATATATATATATATATATATATATATATATATATATATATATATATATATATAAATATATAATGAATGGCCATTACAAATACTGCACATCACTAGGAATACCCTGCATTTTTAATACCGGTGAGCTCAGTAGACAGATTTTTTATTTTTTTTTTACATGTTTTCTTACCTCTATCTAAGTCTTGAATCTACATACGAGACATTTACTACCAATATAATTTTTCAGTGCATTCATTTTCTCTGTGTTTTTGTGCAACCCATTTAAATGAAATTCTAAAAAAATTGCACCAAATTGTTCTGCCTCTTTACTGATAGTTCCTCCCTATCGTGATTGAATACCACTTCCCTTTTCATTTGCATATAAACCACTGGCGGCTGTTCTCAAGGCTTCTAATTAAATCTTTAGGACATATATTCCACTGCGACATCAATGGTACCTTCAGACAGTCTTGATAGTCTACGGCTTTTCTTTTTCCACATGGACTTTTACTAACACACCATCAATTTTCACAAGAATGCTGACAGCAATGTTATGCGTGCCTATAAAAATCCAAGGCTCCAAGAGCTGCACGTGGCTGAAAAACTGAGAAACCTTTATTTAAAAAAAATGCAAAAAAGGGTAATGGATGTCACATAATGTTGTGCTACAACATGAAACCAAAGTTGTTTTTCTGGAAGGTTTAAATTCCATTTAATAGATCTCCAAAGTGAGGCCAGTACCAATTAAGGTAGGTGTAATCTGTTTTGACGGAAAGATGAGCTTTGATGTTCCAGTCCCATGTGGCTTTCAACTGTAGAATATTCCTGGACCATTTTCATCCTCGTTTCCGCATCGGGGGGGAAAAAATACTATTGAGGCTTTGATGTACTACTCCCACAGCCAAAAGTCCTGTTAAATGCAGCAGAACCAGAACAACATCAATCACTTCATTGCATTAGGGCTGTTTTATGAGATCTGAAATTTGCACAGGAAAATGGGAAATGGAGTGTAGACCAAAAGGAAAGACATAGATTGCACTTACATAATAAATATATTCTTGTGCAACAGGCAAAACCTGCACTTCTTCACTTTTAAATTCTGAAACGATGAGTGTATTTCAAAGCTACCTGAGCCAATTACACACATATTCATTCATTTAATGGAAGTCAGTGCTACTTTTAAACTGATTACTTTTTAACTAATCACAAAGCAGTATTATATAGCTACATGACCCAAGGCAGACAGGCTGGATTTATGAATAAATAAATAACAATGACTCCCGGTGGGTAAATTCACACTATCAACACGACGTCAGAAGCAACGGGGGGTTCACTGCCTTCCGAAAGGATAACGGCTTCCTGCAGGTGCTTGGAATTCTTGAAAAGGCATAAATTTTAATGCTGACTTCTCAAGCTTCGAAAAGTGCTTCAAGTGCTTGAAATGGTCACCATTGTACGACCAAGCGCAAAGGTCTTCCTTTGTTGGGTGGTTTGCTAGGCTTGATCACACAGAGAGAAAATCGGAAAATATGATTTGTTACTGGAATACACTGAAGCACTGAATCCCACTTTCAAATGATCAGATTGGATTTGTTTTGTCCACACATCTAGTCACTGTGACTAGAGTCTAGTGACCTACATGTGCAAGTTCCGATATGAATGCTGGCAACAAACATCAATCAACTACTATCAAATACTGTAAAATCCATGAATAAGAAGCAATTTTCCACATTTAACACATTCACTGCCATAGACGGTTTTAGACGTAAAAGATGTATTTATTTTTTTCCTGGACTGGCAGTGAATGAGTTAAAAATTCTCCCACCATACTGTAAATGATTCATAAAAATGATTTAAAAAATTTATATTTTATTGCACAGTGGGAATTCAAGTAAAAATGTTAATTATCTCAATATGAAACCCAATTGCTTATTGATTATTAAAAAAAAACAACAGGCTTTTAAAAATTATTTGAATGAGCTTTATTATTGGTACGCACACACACACACACACACACACACACACACACACACACATATATATATATATATATATATATATATATATATATATATATATATATATATATATATATATATATATATATATATATATATATATATGCAGACATCTCAAAAATGTAAACATGTAAAAAAAAAAAAAAAAAAAAAAATGAAATAAATGGGCAAGTATTTTTCACATAGTGCCGATATGGTATTTCGTACTATAATCAGAGTTTCCATATTGCAGCCAGAGTGTGTAACCAAGCATGCGGTAAGCATCTAGACGCGGCCCCCTCGGAACCCTTCAGTGATGTGATGGTGATTGACATTGTGAAAGTGACACTTTAAGGCTACTTGAGAAACACATTGTATCACTCTGACATTATTGTCATTCCACTTCACATCTCTCAGGGTGATATGTGAAACAGCTCGGGTCTTATTTATTCAGTGCAAAAAAAAATGAAAATATATGGCGCTGTCATTTTTTTAGGCATCATATTTGACTTTGTAGGGGGAAGCAAACACTGCACAACTGAGAGGTTTGTTGTGTAAAAACTTTTTTTTTGGGGGGGGGTTCTTTTTGAGTTGAATGGTGGTACTTTAGGTTGTCCAATGGTAAATGGGGCTTTCACATTGTATAGCTTCAACAAAACAGGTTAAGAACATTCCTCAACTCTTGTCCATCAACATTCCCGAGGTGGCCTGATGATTCACTTTCGGAAAGTGACACTTTAATGCCACTTGACAAGTCTTTCCATTTCCTGCCTCATTATTATTCACCCCCTCTGCCTCAGCCTGTGGCTGCATCTGAAATGGCCAATTGTTGGACAGAGCTAACCTAATGCTCAAGTTTGAGTCATGCCAAGCTCCATGATGCCTGTGAGGGGGGAATAGAATGTTGGTGCATCTTGGCTCTAACATTAGTACCAGTTTTGCATCCTGGATACACAATTATCAGAAACCTGTATTTGTGGATACTGTATTTTTCAGACCATAACTAAAACCCATTCATTTTCTAAAAAATCAACAGTGCACCTTGTAATGCGGTGTGCTTTATTTATAGATGGATGTCTTACAAAAAAAGAAAAAAAAATCTAATAAAACCGGGCTGAGGCTAGATCTTTGTAAAAACGGGGCAAAAAAACAATGGCACTTGAGACACATGGCCCAAAACCGGGACCGTCTCGTTTCTCGTTTAAACCATGTCATCTGGTCACCCATGTACAGGATTGTCTCGGAAAATTAGAATATTGTGGTAAAGTCCATTATTTTCTGTAATGCAATTAAATAAGCAAAAATGCCATACATTCTGGAATCATGACAAATCAACTGAAATATTGCAAGCCTTTTATTGTTTTAATATTGCTGATTATGGCATTTTTTTTTTTACTTGGTCTGAGGAAATATTCTAATATTTTGAGATAAGGTATGTGGCTAAATGCCATATATATTAAAATATAATATATAATATTAAAACAATATAAGGCTTGCAATATTTCAGTTGATTAGTAATTAATCCAGAATGTATAGCATTTTGCTTATTTAATTGCATTACAGAAAATAATGGACTTTACCACAATATTCACATTTTTTGAGACAGTCCTGTATATCTATCTAGTGCTTTTGTCAAAAATGAAATGGGAAAAAAAATAATAATTCAATTGCTCAAGCCTAATGGAAGCAATTTAATTTTGTAATGTAAAATACAACATCACTAAATTTAGACCTAAGGAAGTATCTTTTTGCACAGAGAAACAAGCAGTTCTTGACAATATATCACATGTTTTTGACATTTAACTTTGATCTTTTCCATCTCCCTAACTGCTTGACATAATCGGGGTGTGCGCACTGGAGATACCCAGTGGAACCCGTACCTTGCAAATAAGATATAAGGCCTGGCTCTACCTTGTCATGCACAGCGTAGCTACAGTGAGTCATGACACATATTCAGGTTTTCCTTCTGAGGGCCCGTGCTTGTCTTCTCTTCCCAGCGCAGCCATTTGGGTTACAGCATAAATCACCTCTAAGTCGCCTTAAGTCCAAATCCTCACGAGCTTTGAATGGCGTGTAGCAGTAGGACTGTGGGATTGCTGAAAATTGAATTTTAGTTCCTGCGGATTTGCTTATTGTTGGGGGTAATCATTCACGGATTTGGTTTGGACTCAGTTGCTTTCTTATTTGCAATAGAGATAGAGGGATTTTATGTATACTGCATGAAAGCCATTAGAGGGCTATAATGGGCCACTGAGGGCAGGTTTTGCAAACTGGGTGCAAATTAGAATGGTGCAGTATTTCAATTTATGCAGTAAATGCTTGTGCCCTCGCTTGGAATATGAATAATTATGCAGGCCACTCGATGAGCTGTTGATAATAATACTACGCTTTATCACATCGTCAAACATCCGCCACAAAGCATGTAATGGTGGCATCGCTTTCACTGCAAAACAGCAGCACGCTGGCGGCTCAACAAATGGCTATCAGCATAATAATTCAGCAGAAGTGTCATGTGCTGGCAGGTCTCCGTCCATTGGCTGCTCGGTGCTCATTGGCAAGGCCTTTAAACTGACTGGGTCAGGGCATCCATCAATAATTCATTGAGCATGCCAGCATAAAGGTAAACAATGGCTGTAATTAAGGGAGGTCTGCTGTGTGGACAGTGAGATTAATGGAAGTGCAGTCACTTCCACCTGTGCCCAGAGACTCGGGGTCTTTCACAATGACAGAGGCGCTGGCAAAGCTGAGCCCCCGCAAGTGAATGTGTTATTTTCCCCATTCGCACCTTGACATGAGAGCAATAGACTGTGGGCGTGCACCTCAGTTCTTAATCTCCGTCTCCATCCAGACATTAAAATAAGCAATTGAAAACAAACATCCACTTATCTCTTCATCAAATTGTGATCCCAACACCGCATCGTCTTTCCATAATAGTGTTCAAGCTATTGAGTCGCACAGGAATAATGTAATGTCGCATTATTATGATGCACATCCCATGTAGATGTATTGAAAACAAGAGGGGATCGTGCTGGTTCAGAAAGGAATCAGCAATGAAATAGAGAATGCCATATTAGTATTCATATTTCTCATACTCTACTCAATAACATAAGCTGTTGTACTTTTTGTGGTTTGCAAAAATTTTTACACTTAGAAATTGTGGTATGAGTGTTGTGGCAATTTTTCTGCGGCAGACAAAAATATCTCAACTTTAAACTAGGTTTGAGCTACAGTATGTATATTTTGTATAAGTTGTTATTCGGGTGAAGGGAAATGAATCACAGTCTACTTGCCTTGACTGAGTTTGTGGCCTTTTTGATTTGTGTTTATTTTATAGAAAATATAGTACGGCGAAAGCTCCACATTCGCAAGGGCCAAATGATGTCATCATGAGCGACATCCTCAGCATGTTCTAATGGCGTGTCCAGCTCAGTAGTATTTGACTGCTTGGACAGCTGGATGATGTGACATTGATTGCCAGTACATGTGCTCTAGCATAAAAAAACAACAACAAAAAAACGTATAAATACGTCTTTGGGACACTTACAACATTAAAAAAAAACGTATTTACACGTTATTGGGAGCAAATGAGTTTTAAAAGGATTATTTCTATATGTGTTTAGAAATCCAAACACGTAAAAACTTCCAATATTTTGCTTTATTTTAGACTCTTCTGGATTAATGTATTTTATTTACTGCATTATTTAAAAAAAAAAAAGCAGCATGCTGCAATTGTGGTGAGCACATCTATCTGCTTCATAGTCATGAGATGATCCAAGTTTGAGTCATCTGCGTGGTGGAGTTCTGCCCATGCTCGGGTTGACTTTCAGGTTACTCCAGGCTCCTCCCACATCCAGTTTGTTTACACTAAAATTAATTCAATTCAATGTCTTTGTAATTTGAAAGCTTGTAGATTTTCAGATTTAAATACATGTTTTCGTGTTCTCTTCTTCTTTCCTCATCGAGTCTGAGGCAGACCATCAACCGCTTGACTTTGAGTGTCTTTTATCAAAGTCTTTCTATGAACTAAAATTGTGGCTGAACAAGCATCCACTTCAGATTCAGTTCACTGCAGGAAAAGCACCTTTTGGGAAATTAATGAATAACAATATTGTGAAAAAGCAAATAAAGGGGAGCACTGATGTGAAACAGCTCTAATGAAACAATCATGAGAAAAGTTTGTAAATGCAAAATCAACAAAGTATGAAAGACAGGAAATGAGATGAGATTTTTGGCATCAAAAACCTTGATTTTTCAACAGTTTGGGAGGTGGGGATGGTTGGTTTTATCTTTAATAAGGGAAACACATTATTTATTGGGTTGAGTTTATGCAATAACTTGGCACTTGAGTATTTATTTTTTTTATATTAAATTGCTTTTCAAAGCAAGACAGATGAAGTAGATGATTGCAGAATGCTTCCATTGGTGGTGTCACATCACAAAATCAGCAGAGGCCATGATCTCGATGACACAGTATCATTTGTAAAATGAGACATCATGAATGCAAAATGTTTTCATAAAGGTGTTAACCACTGGTAATTGGAAGCCAATTATTCCAACTTGTATTTATTTAATATATATACCGTATTTTCCACACTATAAGGCGCACCTAAAAGCCTTCAATTTTTTCAAAAGCTGACCATGCGCCTTATAATCCAGTGCGCCTTATATATGGATCAACATTGAGCCGCAACAGGTCTCGCTGTCAAGACGCTATCGGTGACCCTGCACGATCGGTGACGCGCATGCGCAGAAGAT
The DNA here is from genome assembly GCF_051991245.1 of Festucalex cinctus. Lineage (NCBI taxonomy): Eukaryota > Metazoa > Chordata > Actinopteri > Syngnathiformes > Syngnathidae > Festucalex > Festucalex cinctus. The sequence goes on from NC_135425.1 coordinate 17,553,375, forward strand.
CCCGCCATCTTGGATCGCGAGCTAATACTTTACCTCGGAGAAAATAATAAAACAGCTGTTTATTCATTTTGAGTTGTCAGAAAGCTGGTTTGTAATCTGTTAATAAAGTTTGACTGACCTGACTTTTGTTGACATTCCCTTTAGCGCAGCACCATCTAATGGACGCAGAACGTAACCCCAAGCCTCTACTGTAGCGCCTTATATATGGAAAAAGTTTGAAAATATGTCATACATTGAAGGTGCGCCTTATAATGAGGTGCGCCTTATAGTGCGGAAAATACGGTAATTAAAAAAAAAATATAAAAAAACATCGTATGATTCATTAAAACGTACATTTGAATAGCTGTATACAAAAGTGATTTTTATACTTGTTGGAAGTACTAAACAGATGAGTTTCCCATTCACTGAATCCTTCTTTTATTGAAAAATAAAACATGATCCCACCCCGTAAATTCCAGACATACAATAGTTTACTGTTGACCAAAATTATTAAAATATGAAAGAAATATCATCACAATAGTCACAAGTCGACTACTAAGTACAACAAAACCCACTGCAGACAATGATAGCCAATCATCATACGGGTATACAGTAAAAGAAATATAGAAAGTGTACTATAGAAAGTATTCACATTTGATTGAATTGAATCAAAACGAAATGCTAATATGTGAACATGAAATAGATATAATGGGCACACAAATTGATAGGAAAAAGGTTGACATGTGGGCTAAGAATGTCACGGTATGTTGGAGATTGTGGACCCAAATTGAGGAGACAGGTCAGACGATGGGAATCGGCAACTTAGGGTGATTTATTAACTCTGCAAGAAAACCAAAACTAGACTTGACGAGAACAGACTTGCCAGCGACTACACCCAACATGACCCACGTAACACCAGCAATGCACCCACACCGACTGGACAAACACAACAGACTAAATACACCAACACTAATTAGCTAAGGAGACACACCTGGGGGAAACACAAGTGGCTGAGGGCAGTGATTGGTCACACGCAGGGAAGGAAAGACACACACAGGTGGACACTGTTAAACAATTGAGACAAGGGAAGAAACGAGGAACACATGACAAAAACCACCAACCACAGACAAACACTCCCAAAAAACACCAAAAGAAAACAAAATCCCAACCCCACAGAACCAAAACATGACAAAGAAAATGACACAGTCAATATTCACCATTGCGGAGAATTGATAAACAGATTATTGAATTTTGCCAAATTCACGTTGGTATCATTGGTTGGGTCTCTTTGTCCTCATGTGTCCCTGGAAAGGTCATCAAACATCAAAGTGTCACAGCTGATAAGCACCCGAAGCTGACACCTGTGAAACGTCACACTGGAGGGAAGCCTCCAATCTGCCATTCTTCCTAAAAGGTCTGGCGCTCCAGCTCCCGGCCGCGGGGACATGCAGGGATAACTGAAAATGGAAATAGACTTGTGAGCAAAGCCAGCGCATGTACAGTACATCCCGTGACTCCCTCATGTCAGACCTGCCCTGGCTCCGTTCTCCGTGCTCCCTGCTGGTGATCATTCATCATGCCGTCACCAGCGAGGACGCGAGAGAAGGGGAAGCACAGCTCATGTATCTCTGCTGTGCAGCTGCCTCCTGGAACAGGCACAAGGGCCAGTGCATAATCAGCTGCTTCTTTTATGCCCCAAAATATCTCATCTGCATGAAGTTCATTGCATGTGATTTATCTTATCACTGAAATGATTTACTGTGAATCACATGGATTGTGCCACAGATCGTATCAGGCTCTTCACACAATAAAAACGAGCGCACGACGATTCCTGTGAAACATTTTAGTACACCGAATGCAGTGCTACTTGAGCAAATTGAAATTATTGTTGAGTCTTGTATTGTATTTGTTCCCGCAATCTTGTTTTGCATGTTGTAATCTAATATTTGGGTCACTTGTAGAGGAAGCATTAAAAGCGGATGTGTTTTTGCGCAACCACTTACTGCTACAATTAACAGAGAGCTGTAAATAATGCATAATCCGTTATCTTAATAGTGTGGGTGTATACATTTTAAATTGAGTCACTGCAGCTGGGATTGGGTGTTTAATGAAACCCACGGGGTATAGTTTACATACAAGAAATAAACTCTAATTCTAAACGCAATTATATATGCAACGGAGCTCTAAATAGAGATCCAGTAAGACACAATCTAAAGATTTTCCTTGTTTGTATTGCACAAGCTATGTATGTATGTAGTTATTTCCAGCTACCGCTACACTGATCTTTCTGCAGCCCTGCAAGGGAAGATACACTACTGACACCACTTTATATTTTTCACTGTTTCTGCAGCTTTTACTGTCTGTCAACTGAAACTTTCCCACCACTTTTAGACCAGTGGATTGCTTCAAGCAAACCTTGTTTCTATTTATTTGTGCTATCTGTCCATTCCTACACCATGTTTGTTGCTATTTTTAAGCCCCATCCCTGTCTTAAGCTGTTCCCGCTAACGCTTTCTGTCAACTGTTATTCCCACACACCCAGCAGGTTGTTATTCTTGTTGATAGCTCACCAACAGGCATATTACCAGGCCTGGTTGTTATTGTCACCTATGTGCAGCCTCGAGACTTCCTGTGTTCACAGTTCTTCGGAGTGTTATGTGTCACGTAACACGATTGTGCACCTTTTGTCCAAACAGGGTCAGCAAGGACCCTGAAGCTAAAGGATGAAGGAGGTGACATGAGATTGAGGCGGCACGTCTGGTCATTGTCCCGCGGAGACAAATAGGTGCTACTTCCAACCCAGCACCCGCTCATCCACTTTCCATCTGATGTCTGCAGACATCCCCAGATGTTGCCGGACCTCATGTGGCCCGAAGAAGAAGCTGGCAGGCCCGAAAGACACAAAGTCATAGCATGATTAATCACCATACATGCTGTGTTGAGTAGCCCAGCTCTCACTGGCCCCCAGTCAAGTAAGTGGCTGTGCAAAACATTCCACATTACAAAGAAAACTACAGACTTTCCACTGATTTGTTGACAGCATGGAATATCATCTGAGAAAGTAGCTGCTCGTCATCTGCAGAGCCATGATAGCCAGCATTGGCATTCTGAAGCAACGGAGATGCGGACGTTGATGTCATGCGTCCCAAAATGGGCGTTAGCGCAGCCATTTTGGCAACATAGAAAATGCGTCTGCCACTTTGAGTAACCGGCAAACGCCACACTAACAATGATTGACAACTGCTGTGGACCAGCTGATTTTTTGCCAGCTGAAGAAGCAAAAAAAAAAGGGTCAAACATTCTCCAGACTATCAAAAGAGGAACCAACGTGTAGCCAATGGATCACAGCCAGAGCTAACTGGCCATCTGGAATACAGGGCAGATGCCCGGTGGGCCGGCCTCTTTTGGGTCCCATGCAGTGCTTTTTAATTATTTTCCTGTATTTTACCCCAAGATTTAGAGGGAGCAGTCTGTTAACTCATTTGCTCCCAATAACGTGGAAATACGTTTTTTATTTTATATTTTAAGTGTCCCAAAGACGTATTTATATGTTTGTTTGTTTGTTTGTTTGTTTGTTTTTTAAATGCTAGAGCATACAGAAGGCTTTGATGCAGCCTCTCATCTGCAAAGAACTGTTGAAGAAATGGTAGTTATTACACAAACGGCCAGCAGGTGAAAATGGCTGGGAGTGAAAGAGTTCATATAGTCTGAATATAGATAGCAAACTGAAACACGAAACACCATCAAAAAACATCAGTGGCAGAACTACATGTTTAAGCTGGGCCAAACCGGGCCGGTGTGCCTAAGTCAAAATGCCAGGGCCATTTTTTTGTGCCAGTCCAGCTCTGATCACAACAGCCATAAAAAGGGCGATCAACAAGACAGAGGAATGCGGATACTTGAGATTTTGGTATCGATCAATATTGAGTAAATACTGGTGCTAATATCGCTGATATCAATCCCAAGTAGCCTACTTTTAGGTAAGCTTCTCAAAGTGCGTGTGCACATGGCTGATTTTAACTGCTCTCCTACCCTGTTGAACAATGACTGGATCTCATTAAGCTAATGAGCATCTTCTGGTTTAATGAACTTTGCTTGAACTTTCAGCAATATTGGCATTTACCCAACTTAGCTTTAAAGAATAAGTAGCAATCAAAAGAGATGTGTATAATGCAAGTCTTTTAATTATGTGAATTCAAATTCATGACATTATGCGTTTAATTGTGCATGTGCTGAATTTGTGTTCCGAACACCATCAGTCACTGGATAACAATTAGCGATTTTGTCGGCAATTGAATCTTTGAAGCGACTCTACATTATCTTTACTGACTACATTTAATGAAATAGGTTTGGACATCAGTAAACTGAATACGACTAGGTCTGTTGTGTGATTTCCAACCATCCATTTTCTCTTCCTTGTGTCCTCAATTGTGTTGTAAGTAACTGGAGTCAAGCAAGAAGCAGGACACCATCGAGTCAGACACTTTAAATTATTTCAAAATATTCTTTTATAGGGAGTGAAATTTGTTATGTTTAATACGCTCATCTGACCCCAATGTCAGAAATCAATTGTTGGCTATTATGATGTACATTCATCTTAAACCAAATAATTACTTTCAGAAGCTAAAGGAGCACAATACTGTAGTTCAAGTCTATCAAGGTAATTTATATATATATATATATATATATATATATATATATATATATATATATATATATATATATATATATAGCACGTTAGACACACGGTACTCAATGCGCTTTACAAGATTAAAAGCAAACACTTAAAAATAAAAGAACAAACATTTAAAAATTAAGTACACAAATAAAGGACAGCTCACTGAAATTAGTTGAATGTACATATGTATGTCCATATGTATGACTCCACTAGCTATCGACTGCTATTGTCAGAAAAGCTCCAGAATTGGTCTCACAAAAGATATGCAGTATATCAAATCCGAGCACCAAACTACACATTTTCCCCTTCAAAGTCCCCCTAGAGCCTAAAGTGCTTTCCCAGCCTTCTCTTCCATGCTTTCATGAGTATTCTTCTGGGATCGTCTGCACCTCCATTGTATCGGCCATCTTGATGTAGTCCAAATCTTCAAAATGGATCCCCAAGATGACCGACTTGAGTTTGGGAAATGGAGGAAATCATGTCATGGTGAAGCAAAAGGAGAAAGCAAACACCACATTATCTCTTTGGAGATGGTTTTCTGGGCCACATTGAAGGGGGAAAATGGTTGTTTGGGCTTGAAATATGTATATTGTGGAACATCAGACCTGGAAATTTTCTGACACCTTTTATAATTAGATCTGTCCGTTTACATTGCAAACAGTCCCTTTAGCATAAATCTGATGAATAATAATTAGTGTTGTTCCGATACCATTTTTTGGCCCCCGATACCGATACCGATTCCCAGCTTTCCAGTATCGGCCGATACCGATACCATACCGATACTTAAGTTTTTTTTCCTCAACGTGAAAAAGCTGTCCTGCTATTGGTTCAGAGCATTCAAGGGCCAATAGGATATCTTAGATCGATTGTCACATACCAGTGAATGTTGTGCACCAGCAAGACACAAGTTGCTGCATCCAAAATCTTATATTAGCGTTGGAATTAATGGTATCGGCATGTTACTTGTGAGTACTCACCGATACCGATACCACTGTTTTAATGCAGTATCGGCACCTCTGCCGATACCAGTATCGGTATCGGAACAACACTAATAATAATAATTTGTGACTCTTGAACCCAGCCAATGTCTCAAATATTATTGTTGGTTTTCCACGAGTAAGAAATTAACATGATCAAATTATTATTAATTATATCTTGTATTCTATTAGACCAGACTAATAAATAGCATTTAAGTTCAACAGCATCTGGTTATTCTGTGGGTTACAATAGTGGGAGTCGGGTAATAGTTCCATAATTTCTGCAGCCATTTGGCATGTTGGCTCAATTAATTTTACTCATGTCCTCACAGGCTCATTTCACAGTGCTGATTTTAAAAGGTGGAACCATGGTGAACCAAATTAGACAAGAAATAAAAGGAATAAATACGTGCTTTACTTTTACAACAAGCATATATTTAATGTTTAGACTAGTTACATTTACAGGACATTGGGAATATCAGATCTTACCCCGTTTCTTGTAAAATGTGAACCTTCTCTGTGTTGAGGTCAACCAATTTACCAATCTGGCATTATTATTTATTTCTTTTTTGCTTGGCTCAGCGTCAAAGCAGAGCCTCAAAAAAGGAGAATGGCGCTAACAGCTAAAGAGAAAGTGGTTTCTGTGAGACTCCATTTAAGTGCTGCTGATAAAAATGGTAAACAAAATGTAGTCCGTGCAATGAAAAGAAAGTGCCAGGCTGCACAAAATGTATTCTCTTCTGTCAGGTCACTTCACTTCTGTACTTGAAAGATAAGAGGTCAACGTGACCCAGTTCGTGCTTAGGATGAGCGACTGGGGGAAGCATAGGCCAAAGTGGATGGAAAAAAGTGTCAAGTGAAATAACAAGAGCAGAAAGCGAGAACATGAAGGAACCTCTGGTGTCCACATTCTAAATATAACAAGACATACAAACTTGGATATTTAGAAGTCTGTGTTGCTAGACTTTGTGAGTTTCACAGAAAACTTCAACTGAATAACAAATGTGGTTTAAGATTGCTCGAACAAGGAGCTACTCTCGAACTTCACCTTTTCCCAGAACACGGCGTACAGTTTGTCAAGTTTTCTGTTTCAGCTCGAACTGGGGATTTAGTCAAGGAGTGAATGAATTATCAACGGTTACAAATACCAGTCAAATCTGTCTCAGCCTCTTCAAGAAAAAGGAGGATCAAGGACCAGCGAGTCACTGATCAGAACTTTAACAACATTAATTCCTTGAAGCATGGTTGATAAAGCATTGAAAAAGGACATTTAAGGCACTTTTCCATAGCAGCAATAGTATAAACCATGGTTAAATATATATTTTTTTTAAAAAGGCCCCTGCACGGATGTGCTACTTGCGAAAAGTTACAGAACTTTCGAGTTGAGGTGAGCAGTGCTGAACATATCGTATTGATTGACTACTCACCACATTTTATTTCACCCGTCATGTTGAAAAAAAGTCCGCATCTGTTCAACTGCAAACTTTTACTTCCCAATGTAGGCGTGCGACGAGATGGAAGACTCCCAGAACAAAAGGCAGCCCCAAAAAAAGCCTACTACAGCGAATAGCAGATTCTGTTGGCCTTTTCCCCCCCCCCAGAGGACAATATTAAGAGGGAACACAAATGTCAGTCTGAAACGGGAAAGTTTACGACAAGATACTTTCATGAGATCGGAATGCATCATGAACCAGAACAAAAAGAAAACAGGACTGCATTTTGTTTAAGGCTCAACACTGCACAAGTGGTTATTCTGACCACTGACTGGCTCAACACAGTGTTGTGAGTTCTTCATGATAGCCTCCCAAATCCCTTGCATGGAAGTGAGTTTGAGATGTCTCGCATTGGGCATGACCAGGGCTGGACTGGCCGTCTGGCATACAGGGCAGATACCCACTGGGCCACAATAAACCGGGCGAGTGAGTGAGAGAGCTAGTATGCAGCGGTGCCGTAACATGATCGGGCACACGATCAAGCCTGTTTTCCACGTCTCCCTATTCCCAACGCAGGTGACTCCAATGGCAGCTCGTTACCAAGCTCTGGAGAAGCCTGATAATAATCCTCACTTGCGTTGGAATCGGGCGCAATGGAAACCAGGCTGGATACTGTGTCCCGAGGACCAGGGTTGAGAAACACTGCTGTAATATATGATGGGGCTGGTGAACTTAAAAATATTAACTTAAGACTTCATAAGACATTCAGAGTTTGCTCATATCTGTGAATCTTCAAAAGACGAATATTCCTAACTAGAGGACTACCGTATTTTCCGCACTATAAGGCGCACCTTCAATTTTTTCAAAAGTTGACCATGCGCCTTATAATCCAGTGCGCCTTATATATGGATCAATATTGAGCTGTAACAGGTCTAGCTGTCAAGACTCCCGCCATCTTGGACTAACTACGGCAGCCCCACTAGAACAAAATACCTTTATATGCCTGCGTGAAAAACACGATACATCATTGAAAAATAAATCTTACATTCTTGATGCATTATAAAGAAACTATTTTAATTCTACAGGTTTTAAAGACGAACATTTTACTTTTGACCCCATTACTTTCCTAGTGAGTCTTCATTGTTATAATTTACATTTAGTCTGCAGCATTTTTATTGTCTTTGGAACAATATTTAAAATATGTCATTCACTGAGGGTGCGCCTTATAATGTGGTGCGCCTTGTATATGGAAAAAGTTTTTAGAAAAAAAATGTCATTCATTGGAGTTGCGCCTTATAATGTGGTGCGCCTTATAGTGCGGAAAATACGGTACCTTTATATCGTAAATTAAGCTCGGCAAAACGTTACTTTTTACTTTAGACTTGATCTTACTTTCTACAAGTGAGTTGAGCAAAGTTCTAGACGTCTGCATTTTATTTCATGACACGACAATGACTTGTCAGTTATGCAGCGGGTTGCAAGCATGCTCACAATCACATATATGCTGTGTGCAGGAAACGGTTGCAGATATATATTAGTTTTTTAGACTAGAGTCATTGCTGAGCTTAATAGATGCAGAGGGATGACTCGCATGAGGAAATTTCCTATTTTTTTGACTTTTTTTGTTGTTGTTTGTTTTGTGGCTTTATAGGCCTTCATTTCCTGTGTCACTATAATTGCTTCTTTCTGTCATGGACCAACAAATTCGAAACAATGCGTATACTACATACACATGCTTGAGTGTGTGTGCAACGTGTGCAAGAGAACTTGGAAAACGAAGAGTTTGCAAGAGTGGTAGACAATGACTGCTGGTTAAGCAAATCATATTCCGATGATTACGTTGTAATCAGTTCCACTTAGCCGCACTAATTGACAAAGCATGTTTCTGGTGTTTCACAGTTCACAAGCTGTGGTCGCCAATTTTTTTTTCCCACCCAGCACCGCATATTGTCTGCTATCATGAATTAAAGCAAGCGCCTAACATGAAAGACGTTAAAACATTTTTAGTGGCGCTTGGTTTGCTTGATCCAATTTCATCAGCGCTCATCTAAATATGGCATGCAGTGTTTATTTACTCATTATTTGCATTATTTCTCTTCTACTTGCGTTACCTAATGCAACATGGTGTGCCTTTCAGTGTGCGGCACTTAGCTGTGCCAGACACTTTCACATTTTCCAGTCATTCTATTATTTATTTAATGAGAAAGTGTTATAGTATGAAAGAAATCCCTGCTATTAAAAGTTTGCAAAAGGAACTTTGCAGAAGAAATAAGATGAAAGTATTTGCGTTAATCAAATATTAGGAATGGCACCCAAATGTGAATTAACTGACTGGTAAAATACACAGACACACACAGAAACTATTAACTCAAATTCAGTGTTACTTAGACATTTTCATATTATGATGGCGTATTTGTATTCCAGATATCCTTCTCATATGAGGACCTTCATCTGTTCCAACTCAATTATGGAATTTTAAAGCCTTGGAAAAGTTTTAGAAAAGGTGCATGTCCTCTTGGTTGAACTTTCGAAAAGCAGATCTCCATCCTTTTGACCTTGTAAGCTAGAATCACAAATCTCGGACATTTTTGTTGCTTAGTATCAAACTGATAAAATAATTTTATTTGTCAAATTATACCCAATATGCAGCCTTTGAGGGTATACACGCCACATTGTAGGGTTAGGGTTATTCTTTATTATTTTAATCCCTTCATAGTACTATGTCAAGCAAAAAGAAAAAAAATATATATGTGTAATATGAATTCACATGTATAACGGAACGTATGGTGTTCCACAGGGTTCAATTCTTGACCCGCTGCTGTTTTCATTGTATCTGCAGGCCCTGGGTTACAGTCAGCGCCTTAACTGCATAATTTGCAATGCCAACTTAGTCCAGCATAATTAATTATCTAGCAAAACTAAAAGGAACACCTACTCAAGATGCATTTATGGGAAATACAAGAACACAACACTTTCAAGGTCAAGATAGACAGATTTGATGAAAGTTACCAGAACGGACTCAGAGGCAGGTAATAACTTTGTTGCGCTTCTTTAACTTTGTTTTTTCCATCATGTCCACTTTGATTGATTGCTTTTAATAGTAGCTACCAAAAAATTAAAAGTAAGTTAACTCACTTAGTTGGGAGCAGCAGGAGATCTACAGTCCTTATTCAGCAAAAACAAAGCACATGGTAATTAATCACAAGATGGTCTGTCAGAGCCGAGGCTTGTTTTGCTTGATTAGCCATAATAAACATTTGCACAGAAATACAGTGATGGAAGTATATCACGGTTGTCTGCAACCTGAATGGAAGTGTAATATAAGTAAGCACTGAATAACATGCCGTAACCCTGAACAACTCAGAAATAAAATCTTTAAAAGCATTCAGCAAATTAAATCTCAAGAACTGCCGCAGGCAAAGAGCATGTTGAGATAAACTTGATTAAATTACTGGGACCTCCAAATTATGTGGTTAAAAGGCTCATGAAATGATGTGATGTCTTTTATTTACAAATAGCTGTCTGATCAACCCTGTACTTTAAATTTGATTTATACACTTTGGTGAGCTGTACGAGTGTTAAACAGATGAAATAAAACTCGTCATAAAAATATTGACCATTTGATCACCACAATTTTTAATTAATGCTTGCTGTGCCTAGCTTTGTAATCTCTGTGCGACGAGACACCTCTCAAGGCTCTGTCTCCTTTCAGATTTTGCCCTTTCAGACGGATCCTACAATCTGCAGAAAAATAAAACCTACAGGCAAACTTTTGAAGTGAGACACTCAAAAATGATGGTATTTGCCTTGAGCTTCTTGAAGAGGTTAGCTAGGGGAGCGCGCTACAGCATGTGCGATATTCTTTGAAATGCAGTAACTTGAGGGAATACATGTTGAGGAAAGGAC